>NC_091993.1:116263941-116863941 GCF_044704955.1 Pristiophorus japonicus | reverse complement strand
ATATAACTATTCTGGATTCTCAAAACAATGCAAGAATTTGTTTAGTTCTGGTCCAGTGGTGCAAGACATCATAACACCAAAACGTACGTCAGAGTGAAAGCACACAGGTCACATTCTCCCCACACTGCTGAGATTAGCCTTCCTGTGTGGAGAAAAATAAAGTTTGCCCACAGACCCAAGCCACACAAAAATGGCCCAATGGGTAGCTGCACTCCTTGTGGGGAGCGAGTTAACCAGACAAAGATGGTCTCGGTTTTAATCCCTTTATCTGCGCCATGGTAAACCGGACTCCGTGCCGAGAGCACAACCAGCAGCACTCCCGCTTCTGAAAGCTACTCGGTGACCTCTACGGGAAAGCAGGAGTACATGGACATCAGATAAGAATCAGACGCAACCCTGCTGTTTCCCATTCTTCAGTTGAATAAGCTGAAATCAGGCACCATAATTTCTCATACATGTGAGGGATTGGAAGGCTGCTAGGGTGCAAAGCAAGGGAGAGAAAAATATTTGTTCAATTCCGAGTCAGTAGATTGTGGGTTCGAGGTCCATTCCAGGACTCGAGTGCGTAATCTTAACTGACACTTCAGTGCAGTACTGAGGGAGTGCTGTATTATTGGAAGTGCCATCTTGTGGATGAAACGTTAAACTGAAGCTTCATCTGCTCGTCCAGGTGAGTACAAGAACACGCAGCTCTTTTCGATGAGGACCAGATAGTTCTCCCAATATTCAGCCCTCAAAATCAAAACACTAAAATAGGTTTAACCACTTTTGGCACCCTTAATGTAGAAAAACATCGCAAAGTGCTTCACAGAGGCATGATCAAAAAAAACCTGATGCTGATCTAAAGAAGGGGTGATCAAAACCTTGGTCAAAGAAGTGTATCTAAAGGAGCAAGAGAGAGGTAGTTAAGTATAGGGAGGGAATTCCAAAGGCTGAAGGTATGCCCAACAATGGTGATGCAAAAGTGAGCAGAACACTCAAAGGTAGTGGGTAGTTTGGCAGAGGAGAATGATGTCCTGTAGAGTTTGAGGCAGTCCAGCTACATCTGGTGGGGAATGGCTAAACCTGTTTATCCTGGAAACCCTCAAGTCTGTACCCCTTGGATGTGAGGGAGTTAATATGGGAGGGTATCCAAACTTGCACCATCCTCACCCCGTGCTCGCAGACCTACATTGGTTCCCGGTTCGGCAAACCCTCAATTTAAAAATTCTTATCCTGGTTTTCAAATCGCTGCATGGCCTCGCCCCTCCCTATTTCTAACTTCTTCCAGCCCAACCACCCTCCGAGATCTCTGCGCTCCTCCAATTCTGGCCTCTTGCACATCCCCTATTTTAATCGTTCCACCATTGGTGACCATGCTATCTGCTGCCAAGGCCCTAAACTGGAATTCCCTCCCTAAACCTCGCCACCTCTCTTTCCTCCTTTAAACCTACCTCTTTGACCGAGCTTTTGATCACCCATCCTACTATCACATGTGGCTTGGCGTCACGTTTTGTTTGATCAACGCTCCTGTGGCACACCTTGGGAGGTTTTATATTACAGGTGTTGTATAGATGCATTGTTGTTGTTGTTGTATATATGGGGAATGACTGGAATGGGAGACAAGGAAGTTTGACTGGGGACAAAGGCTTCAATGGTGGAGGCGAGGGAGTGGTTGAGCAAATTGATGGCGGCAAAGGAATCATGGGGAACTGAGAGTTAACTGGTCATTTATTTCCTCTTGGATTTAATTCTAATATAACCAAGTGCTATTGGAGCACATCATGTGTTGGTGCAACCTGTTCGCTGTGACTAGTTGAAAGCTAGGGTTACAGTACTTAAAATAGTCAACTGGAATAAAGCAGTGCAGCTCGCCAGCAACTTGGAAATATATTTTTTTTGATAAAGGTTTAATTGCGAGCCAGTCATCATCAGAAGATACCATGCGAGGAGATCCATGCTGCTTTTATCTTGTAGGACTGCTGCCTCTGGCAATGCTGAAAGGAAGTGGGCGTGACATGGCTGCCTTTAGAAGCACTGAGCTGTGTAAAGAGATACCTCTGGAATGTAGCAGTGTTCCAACAAGACTTTCAAACTGTGTGCGCAGTTTTGATTTTTCCAGAGTCATAAAATCAACGCCACACATTAAGTTTCAAGTTGTTCTGTAATACAAACACAGCCACACAAATCTCATTAGCTTGGTTCCAAGAGTCTGTTTATGGACAGTAAAAAAAACTAATCTGGTAAAATGAGTGAAGGATATCTGCAATACTGTCAATAATCCTCACCGGAGTGAGTACTTGGGATTTCTGCGTTTTACCTCTAATGAGCAACTCCCCATACTGCACAGCCTACCCATACTTGCTTGGCATTGACTAGTAGCAATAGCCACACAAAAATAGCCTCAAGTTGTGGCACCAAACACTGTGGATAAAAATTCCTCTGGTTACCATGTGTAACATCAGAAATAGGTTATTTTAGAATGCAGCACGCAGGAGAGTGAGCAATTCATATTCTTGCTTTTATTGATGAGACTAGTTGGTTTCGGTTACATTGCTCAAAAGAAAAAACAATATTTGTTCCACAGTAACTGTAACTCTGACTTTGAATATCTTGCACTCCAACTCTTTCTGCATCTTTGAATGGCTCACACACTTTCTTTCCCAAATGTTCTCCCTCTCTCTCTGCAGGGTTGCCCTTCCCACCGTCTCCCACCTACATTAAGTCAAAACTCTCATCCTCGTACAAAATCTCGCTTTCTCTTTCTTTCCACGTGTTTTTGACCTGCCTTGGAGACCTGGAAGCAGACACCAAACTCTGACCAACTGCTTGCTGCAGAAATTCTCTCAACGGGCCCCGACTGCAAGGCACAGTTCTGCTTCCAGGCAACAGTGCAATCTTCAAAGTCTCTTTGCAATATCCCAACATTCAGTCAAGTCCAGTGCCTTGCAAAGTGCAGGTGTTGAACAAGGGGCCAGGCTTAGGAGGATTGAGAGCAGAGGCAGAAGGGGAATAAAGCAGGAATTGAGCGTAGTTTTAGTGCTACAGAGCAGCAGCATCTGACTGATCCACCAGTTACATGATTGATACAGACTCGTTGGAAAAGCCTGAAGGATAACAGACACAAGATGTGCACTCTACTGGAATCTTGGCACAGAATTCTGTGTAAGACAGCTAAATTGGCCAACAAATCTAATTTTAAAAACAATCCTATTAAGACTGAACTGCCTTGTGCTGGACTGAAGGAGAAAGTGTGAGAACCGGGTGGTGCAGTTTGTTCACATGCCACCCATTCACCTCTAGGATACCATTCCCTGAGGCGCACAAATCTGTCCAGTTTTAGTCTAGTTTTCAGCAGGCATGAATCTGTACACATGCATAGAATTCAAGACTCAATATTCACGCCGTCGTCAGTACGGCACATTAAGTAACAGTGCCGCACCTATTCTGGCCAAATTATTTTGAGTGTTGTAGCATCCTCACAAATTCCGATCACCAATGCAAGCATACATGATGTGACATGTACACTCCTGCACTGTTAAGTGGCGTTGAGTTACAGAGGATGTGAAATGCCCAATTGTGTGTAATCTAAACCAGCTGCACAAACATTACAAGAATCTACTAACACATCTACCTGCTAAAGAGCTCAAATTCATCATGAGCCATGAGCACATTAGCGCCAGCCTGCGTCAGGTAGACACAGGCCGGCACTAATGTGCTCATGACTCATTTTGGGTTGTGCTGAGTGACTGGAGTGGAAGTTATTTCACTGCCTTCCCACCAACATGTGTGAGTCTCAGAAAAGTTGAGTCACTTGTGACGTGGGGGCTCTGGGAATTTTGCACTGCATTTCAAACCACAAGCACCAATATGGCACAAAGATTGGCCAGATGTGCTGCGCATTCATACGTTTCCAAAGATCCTCGTATGACTTGTCGGTTTCACTCAGACATGCCACAAAAGATAGGCCAAGTGGAAAAAGGAAAACAGCACATTGATGCAGTTGGGACTACTCTTGTGAGATTGAGGGTTGAGGTTAAAGCACATTGTTGAGATAAAATCAGAGACCTTAACCCTGAATCTAGCCTGTCCTACACACCATCAGGTGCTCAGCATTAGGTGCAAGAACAGAAAAATATTCCATTCCTCATGACATCCCTCACTTCAAATCAGAAAAATTCATCCAAACATTTAAAAAAAATTAATTCACGGGATGTAGGCATCGCTGGCAAGGCCGGCATTTATTGTCCATCCCTAGTTGCCCTTGACAAGGTGGTGGTGAGCCGCCTTCTTGAACCGCTGCAGTCCATGTGGTGAAGGTACTCCCACAGTGCTGTTAGGGAGGGAGTTCCAGGATTTTGAATCAGTGACGATGAAGGAACGCCGATATTGGGGGGGGGGGCAGGAAGGTGGAGAAAGAGAGGGGAAAATGTAGAAACAAAGTTACCAAACATTTACCTTGGATTTTATCCATAGTCATCCCAGTAAGTACAAGCAAATAGATGGATTAACAGATTCAGATTGGAATGTCACATCACAATGTTATTGCAGTATATTTTTCTAACCTTGGACTAAACACTGTTTGGAAATTGCTTATCAAAAGGGTGTAGCCTGATGCGATGATAACAATACCACTGTCAATTATTTAAAGTCCTTCTGCGACCTTGGTGGCTAGCTTGTGCTTTTGCAGCTCCACCATTAACAGGATCATTAAAGCCAGCTCCTATAAACCAGTCGTGGGTTCTTTCAGCGAAATAAAGAAAACACAGGAGCGAACCCAGCGAGAAACAATGAATCGAGATGTTAAAGAGGAAACAAAGAAGGGAAGACAAGTCAAAACGATTTATTAGGCCAGTTGCACTGCACATTTTACAATCATGTGAAACAGTTTAATAAAACGCCTTGCATTATACTCTGCTGCTAAGTTACCCAAAATCAAATTTTGGCAAGCCGTGCCAGGCCACTTTAAGGAAGTATCCTCCCACCAGTTGAGCTTCACATAAGCTGCAGTCCAAGTTTGTCAGCGTTAACATTTTTCCATCTAAATTAAAAAGTTTGTAATTTGTAATTTAGGCAGGTAGATTATCAAGCTGCTGCTTACTTTATACTGCAGGCGACACCTGCTTCTGCAATTTCCACACATCCAATTGTTTAATTACACGGTGATCCTGAATTAGTCGAGAAGAGTCCGGCCAATTCAGCACAGAAACGTCTTCACTCAAGAGGGTGGTGAATCTTTGGAATACTCTACCCCAGAGGGCTATGGATGCTCAGCAGTTGAGTGTATTCAAGTCAGAGATCAATAGATTTTTGAATATTAAGGGTATCCAGGGTTACGGGGACAGTGCAGGAAAGTGGAGTTGAGGTAGAAGATCAGCCATGATCTTACAGAATGGAGGAGGAGGCTTGAGGGGCCGAATGGCCTACTCCTGCTCCTATTTCTTATGTTCTTATTCTCCTAAAGATTTATAGTTCGAAGAAGTGTGTGCCTAGGGTTTTGCATATGGTGTGTTCTTGAAGTCATTCACGCTACAAGAGGCAGAAAACTGAGCAGATGCCAAGTACAAGAAAGGAAAAATAAACACTATGTGCGCCCTCACAGTCACCCGGTGACTGCAGCACACATCTTCGAACAGGTCACCTGTCCATATACTCAACCACAGTAAAAATTTGGAACCGATTTCAACATCGTCAAACTTTTGACAGCGAAAAAGTCCAAAGTTCTCCAGTACTGACGTTAAACAGTACAAACACACATGGTTCAATAAATTCAGAATCCTAATATTTATATTTAATGCATTAGAGAATAATGTGCATTACGAGGCAGTAACTCACAGGGACTTCAGGAGGTAAAATTGAAAGCATAAAGCTCAAATGGTTTATAATCGTCCAAATTCTATTATAGCCCTTGTAAAACTTATTTATAAATTATATTTATCATAGAATTACAACATGGAAACAGGCAGTTTGGCCCATCCAGTTCATGCTGGTGTTTATCTTCCACACGAGTTACCCAATTTCCGTTGGGGAAGTAGTTGAGATGCTACAATTGGCCCAACCCCTCCAGGTTAGGGAGACGCAAAAAAGTCACGGATCCTGTTTCCGATCATTATCCAGTAACAAAGGGATCTCGGAGTACGAATACACAAATCACTAAAAGTTGCGCCACAGGTGAGCTAGGCCATAAAAAATCAAACAAGGTGCCACATAAAAGGTTACTGCACAAGATAAAACTTCACGGGGTTGGGGGTAATATATTGGCATGGATAGAGGATTGGCTAACAGAGAACAGAGAGTCGGGATAAATGGTTCATTCTCTGGTTGCCAACCAGTAACTAGTGGGGTGCCGCAGAGATCAGTGCTGGGACCCCAACTATTTACAATCTATATTAATGACGTGGAAGAAGGGATTGAGTGTAACGCAGCCAAGTTTGCCGATGATACATAGATGGGAGGAAAAGCAAGGTGTGAGGAGGGACACTCAAAATCTGCAAAAGGCTAAGCGAGTGGGCAAAAATTTGGCAGATGGAGTAGAATGTTGAAAAGTGTGAGGTCATTCACGTTGGCAGAAAAAAATCCAAGAGCAAGTTATTATTTAAATGGAGAAAGATTGCAATGTACTGCAGTACAGCGGGACCTGGGGTTACTTGCGCATGAAACACAAAAGGATAGTATGCAGGTACAGCAAGTGATCAGGAAGGCCAATGGTATCTTGGCCTTTATTGCAAAGGGGATGGAGTATAAAAGCAGAGAAGTCTTGCTACAGTTGTACAGGGTATTGGTGAGGCCACACCTGGAATACTGCATGCAGTTTTGGTTTCCATATTTATGAAAGGATATACTTGCTTTGGAGGCAGTTCAGAGAAGGTTCACTAGGTTGATTCTGGGGACTTATGAGGAAAGGTTGAGTAGGTTGGGCCTCGACTCATTGGAATTCAGAAGAATGAGGGGTGATCTTATCAAAACGTATAAGATTATAAGGGGGCTTGACAAGGTGGATGCAAAGAGGATGTTTCCACTGATGGGGGAGACTAGAACTAGAGGGCATGATCTCAGAATAAGAACTGCCCATTTAAAATAGAGATGAGGAGAAATTTCTTCTGAGGATTGTAAATCTGTGGAACTCGCTGCCTCGGAGAGCTGTGGAAGCTGGGACATTGAATAAATTTAAGACTGAAATGGAGAGTTTCTTAAACGATAAGGGGCTAAGGAGTTATGGGGAGCGAGCGGGGAAGTGGAGCTGAGTCCATGATCGGATCAGCCATGAACTTATTGAAAGGCGGAGCAGGCTCGAGGGACCGTATGGCCTACTCCTGTTCCTATTTCTTATGTTCTTATGTTCAAACCAAGCACTAGGGTTTATTTCTAGGAGGTATAGAATTGAAAAATAGGGAAGTTATGCTAAACCTGTATTGAACCTTGGTTAGACCACACAGAGTACTGCGTACAGTTCTGGTCGCCATATTATAAAAAGAATATAGAGGCACTGGAGAGGGTGCAGACAAGATTTACAAGGATACCACCAGATATGCAAGGCAATACACATCAGGAAAGGATGAACAGGCTGGGTCTCATTGCTTGTGAAAAATGGCTGAGGGGTGACCTAATAGAGGTCTTTAAAATTATGAAAAATTTCGATAGAGTGGATAGAGAGAGAATGTTTCCACTTGTGGGGAAGGGCATAACTAGAGGCCATTAATATAAGATAGTCACCAAGAAATCCAATCGGGAATTCAGAAGAAACTTGTTTACCCAGCGTGGTGACAATGTGGAACGTGCTACCACAGGGAGTGGTTGAAGCAAATAGTATAGATACATTTAAGAGGAGGCTGGACAAGTATGAGGGAGAAAGGAATAGAGGGTTATGCCGATAGATTTAGATGAGGAAAGACGGGAGGAGGCTCGAGTGGAGCATAAATGCCGTTATGGACTGGTTGGGCCAAATGGCCTGTTTCTGTGCCATACATCCTATGTAATCCAGTAGCCCCTGTTGAAAGCGAGTGCGTGGATATCAGCACTGGGCTTAGCTGTGATTCCCTGACAGTCATGCAGCCTGGTGACACTCAACTGTCTAGGTTTCCCACATGAAAAAGGTTAACTTGGGCGAGACGTGAAAGTGTAGCACACATCCTGCCATTGTGCTCAACCGGAGTCCAAACCTTCAGGAAAAAGGAGAGAGAAAACAAAGGGGAAAGAGGAAGGGAAATTTTTCACAACGGTCTGATCTAAACTTGCAGCTCACAGCGTTGCACTGGAAGAGTTTTAATACAGTCGGTAAAGTGTAACACACATGCTCTGTGAGAATCTCCATAAGCTTCCTCAAGCTTCAAAATCCAGTTTAACCTCAGATTTTGCTCACACACCGTGGTTTCCAAAGACTCTCTACTCTGCCAATTGCTCCACCACAATTATTGAAAAGTCATCCCATTGCAAAGTGCACGTGGCACAATATAAATCAGTAGCAGCCTTCTCAAAGTCCAGAAAACATATCTGCCAGCTCATTCATACAGAATTCTCCTGGATATGTGCTGTGTTCAGAAATTAAGGAAGCATGAAAGCAAATGCAGACATTTTTTGGGACAAAAATGTATATTTAATAAAAAGGGTGTCTCAGTATTATACTGCTAAAAACACTTCGATTTAAGCATCTCAGTTTTTCTCGGCATCAATTTTAATTTCTTAAAAAAAAGGTTTCAATTAATATAAATGCACGTTCTTAAAGTGTTGGTATTAAAAGGGAAATTGTTGGACGACGATGCTGAGCATAGTAGAAGCAAACTGAAGTTCAGAGTCCATGAACATACAGACACGCACATTAAAATAATTATAAAGTGTCTCTGTTTTCTGGGTGCAAGAGAGGAGTTTGGCAGTCTCAGACCCAGTCCCTCATGGGCCCGCAGCATAAAACCGCCCCCAATTTGGCACCTCACTCAAAAAAAACCACATGATGGCTGGTTCGAGAAATAGACAAAAAGGATTCAGCAAAAAAAAAAAGAACGACTTGCATTTATATAGCGCCTTTCATGACCACCGGACGTCCCAAAGCACTTCAGTCAATGAAGCACTTTTTGAAATTTAGTCATTGTTATAATGTAGGAAATGCACAGCAAGCTCCCACAACAGCCATGTGATAATGACCAGATCATCTAGGTTTTTTTTGTGTCATGTTGATTGAGGGATAAATATTGGCCAGGACACCGGGGATAACTCCCCTGCTCTTCTTCAAAATAGTGCCATGGGAATCTTTTCCATCCGCCTGAGAGAGCAGACGGGGCCTCGGTTTAACGTCTCATCCGAAAGACGGTACCTCTGACAATCATCATCATTATAGGCGGTCCCTCGAACGAGGATGACTTGCTTCCACGAGAGTTCACAGATGCTTCAATGAAGGACCCATGTTCTAGTCCTGAACTCCAGTTGAGGGGGTGGAAGATGCCTGCGCGTGAATTTTTTTTTTTAAACGTGTGGCGACCGTTACACCACGTTAGCCACCACACGGGCTTGACAGAGCTAGGCCTTTATCCAGTGGCAAGAATTAACCAGGACGACTGGAGACCCACTCTGCTGCACGGACCTAGTGCGCACACATATCGCAGTGTGGGCTGGCCCGTGCTGCCCCTGGGCCCTCGGCTCTTCTGGGCCACGTACCCTCATTCGCCGCACCTTCACCCACGATGTACCAGGGCCCAGCGCTCCAGCTCTATTTATAGCCCCGACCTGCGGTGATGTTCTCACACAGATCAGGGCAGCCTGTGCAGCACTCACGTCAGCCTAGATTTTTGTGCTAAAGTCTCTGGAGTGGAGAATGTTCTTCAAAGCCTGGGGCCGAGAAAGGTGGTTGAATATAGAAACATAGAAAATAGGTGCAGGAGCAGGCCATTCAGCCCTTCTAGCCTGCACCGCCATTCAATGAGTTCATGGCTGAACATGAAACTTCAGTACCCACTTCCTGCTTTCACGGCATACCCCTTGATCCCCCGAGTAGTAAGGACTTCATCTAACTCCCTTTTGAATATATTTAGTGAATTGGCCTCAACTACTTCCTGTGGTAGAGAATTCCACAGGTTCACCACCCTCTGGGTGAAGAAGTTTCTCCTTATCTCGGTCCTAAATGGCTTACCCCTTATCCTTAGACTGTGACCCCTGGTTCTGGACTTCCCCAACATTGGGAACATTCTTCCTGCATCCAACCTGTCCAAACCCGTCAGAATTTTAAACGTTTCTATGAGGTCCCCTCTCACTCTTCTGAACTCCAGTGAATACAAGCCCAGTTGATCCAGTCTTTCTTGATAGGTCAGTCCCACCATCCCGGGAATCAGTCTGGTGAATCTTCGCTGCACTCCCTCAATAGCAAGAATGTCCTTCCTCAAGTTAGGAGACCAAAACTGTACACAATACTCCAGGTGTGGCCTCACCAAGGCCCTGTACAACTGTAGCAACACCTCCCTGCCCCTGTACTCAAATCCCCTCGCTATGAAGGCCAACATGCCATTTGCTTTCTTAACCGCCTGCTGTACCTGCATGCCAACCTTCAATGACTGATGTACCATGACACCCAGGTCTCGTTGCACCTTCCCTTTTCCTAATCTGTCACCATTCAGATAATAGTCTGTCTCTCTGTTTTTACCACCAAAGTGGATAACCTCACATTTATCCACATTATACTTCATCTGCCATGCATTTTCCCACTCACCTAACCTATCCAAGTCACTCTGTAGCCTCATAGCATCCTCCTCGCAGCTCACACTGGCACCCAACTTAGTGTCATCCGCAAATTTGGAGATACTACATTTAATCCCCTCGTCTAAATCATTAATGTACAATGTAAACAGCTGGGGCCCCAGCACAGAACCCTGCGGTACCCCACTAGTCACTGCCTGCCATTCCGAAAAGTACCCATTTACTCCTACTCTTTGCTTCCTGTCTGACAACCAGTTCTCAATCCACGTCAGCACACTACCCCCAATCCCATGTGCTTTAACTTTGCACATTAATCTCCTGTGTGGGACCTTGTCGAAAGCCTTCTGAAAGTCCAAATATACCACATCAACTGGTACTCCTTTGTCCACTTTATTGGAAACATCCTCAAAAAATTCCAGAAGATTTGTCAAGCATGATCTCCCTTTCACAAATCCATGCTGACTTGGACCTATCATGTCACCATTTTCCAAATGCGCTGCTATGACATCCTTAATAATTGATTCCATCATTTTACCCACTACTGAGGTCAGGCTGACCGGTCTATAATTCCCTGCTTTCTCTCTCCCTCCTTTTTTAAAAAGTGGGGTTACATTGGCTACCCTCCACTCGATAGGAACTGATCCAGAGTCAATGGAATGTTGGAAAATGACTGTCAATGCATCCATCTTTACTCTATCTATTCCAGATTTGACCCGAGAGTACTTGATGCGAACACTGGGTTCCCGACAAGAGAGGCATCATGTTTCCCAGTATGAACATCACTCATCTTGATGAGCACAAAAATTCACAAAAAATACCCTGGAGTGAGCTTGCAGGAAACAAGTGCAACATTCAAGAATTTGCTGCTTGAATTCAGGTGATAAATGCTGTTGCTTTCACTGGGTATATTACACAGCAGTCCCAAGATGTTGGTGCATAAATTCAGTAACTGATCAATAGACAGATCTCAGTACACTGCAAACATATTAAGGTGAAGTGGGGAGTCAACACTAACTGCGTAGATTGCACTGCAGGCTCCATGAGCTCTTCTACATAGCTCTCACTGCAATGCTTAAGGATGTTGTGCCAAACGCAATAATATGCGAGCTCCAGTGAATATTCCACACTAGGTCACTAACATCAAACATTTTACTGCATAAACACACACGCCGGGGATTGGGCCCCAACTCATTTGAATTTTTTCCTCTTTCCAAACCAACTACAGGGGCAGAATTATCCTGGCCATTACGCATAGCGATATCAAACGTTTCTGTGCGCTATTCCCATCGCAATGGTAAATGCATTTTTTCACTTTGATGTGTTTATGAAATACTGACCAGAGATAATCCTCATTGGTGCACTTACAATATTCCTACACCTAGCAACCAAAGCACTTTTGCCCCCTTCACACCTACGTATTAGTGACGCAGCCATTGCAGCGAGTTGATTATGGAAAGATGTTTTATCACTGGTCCCATTATAACGAGGATGTCTGCACTGCAGCATTCTGTGCGTACATACTGCTCTACACTTTGTGCCACGTTCATTATATTGGAGTGATTGACAATCTTCGAAACATTTTCAAATGCCCAGTTTAGAAAGATGAACTGTGTGTGTCGCCAAGTCTTCCTCATTAAGTGTTTATTTTCTGCCATTTTCATTCATGACAGGGAGCAGTGGAATTAACCCTTTGCCAGGTGCAACAGCATTTTTGCACCAAAATAAAATGATCCAAAAGGATGTCAGAAAATAGAATCAAACTGGTGCAGCAGAGTACAACCCTGGTACTGAGAGGGTAGATGCTGAGAGGCTGTTTTCCCCTGTATGGAGAGTCTAGAACTCGGGAGCATAGTGTCAGGATAAGGGATCGGCCATTTAAGACTGAGATGAGGAGGAATTTCTTCACTCAGAGGATTGTGAATCTTTGGAATTCTCCGCCCCAGAGGGCTGTGGATGCCGAGTATATTCAAGGCTGAGATAGATAGATTTCTGAACTCGAGGGGAATCAAGGGATATGGGTATCGGGCAGGAAAGTAAAGTCGAGGTCAAAGACAGCCATGATCTTATTGAATTGCAGAGCAGGCTCGAGGGGCCAAGTGGCGGCCTCCTGCTCCTAATTTTTACATTCTTAATCTAAAAGATATAACTGTAGGGGCTTTGCTTTGTGCCAGTACTGCAATTATAGCGTCGAAGCAGCTTGAATCCAGAGTCAGGGCCTGGTCGGACACCAGAATGAAGTGAAGTAGGACTCCGTGGAGGAGACTCGCACATTCAATCTACTTCAAAGTCAGCTCAAACCTTCGACCCTATTTACACAAGTTTAACAGTTGTGCAAAGTGGGTTTGGCTTCGCATCAATGCTAATCTTATAGATATGAATGCACTATTAAGAATCTAACAAGAGTCCTAACTAGAAACACCACCCTGCCTTCAAATCCCTCAACATTGCTGGGCACATGAAGGCCAAGCCCACACGTACACAGAACCAGAATGTCAGAAGGCCAGTGTTCATGTACAAACTAAGTTGCTCCCATCTAGAAATCTGCATTTAAAAAAATTATAATCTCTTCAAAATTAAACAGTTTGGAAGACTGTTTCTTGTATTATAACTCAATAATAAAAGATCTGTTTATGCCTTTAACTTTGCTAGAAGTACCCTCAGTAAAAGTATTTCTGTCTCTACAATTTCAGACAAACTAGTGTCTGCTTTGAATTTAGAGTCTAATTGACAATTTTAAAATTGCTGCTCATTCAGGCCCCTCTACATCACATGCTGGGATAGATAGGTGACTGCTTTGGTTATATATAATGGGATCAACATCATCATAGGCAGTCCCTCGGAATCGAGGAAGACTTGCTTCCAGGAGTCCTTAGGTGGCTGAAGAGTCCAATACGGGAACCACAGTCCCCGTCACAGGTGAGACAGACAGTCGTTGAGGGAAAGTTCCCGGGCAACTATGGTGGTGCGGCGTTCCGGCCTGTCGCTGCTGGAGTTGTCCATGAGGGTCCTGACATTCCAGGTCCCGAACTTCATGTTAGGAGGAGTGGAAGATGCCTGTGCATGAAATGGGATAGGTCATCATCATCATCGGCAGTCCCTCGGAATCGAGGAAGACTTGCTTCCACTCTTAACATGAGTCCTTAGGTGGCTGAACAGTCCAATACGAGAGCCACAGTCCCTGTCACAGGTGGGACAGATAGCCTTTGAGAGAAGGGGTGGGTGGGGCTGGTTTGCCGCACGCTCTTTTCGCTGCCTGCGCTTGATTTCTGCATGCTCTCGGTGACGAGACTCGAGGTGCTCAGCGCCCTCCCGGATGCACTTCCTCCACTTAGGGCGGTCTTTGGCCAGGAACTCCCAGGTGTAGGTGGGGATGTTGGATTTATCAGGGAGTCTTTGAGAATGTCCCTGTAACGTTTCCGCTGCCCACCTTTGGCTCGTTTGCAGTGAAGGAGTTCAGAGTAGAGCGGTTTCTTTGGGAGCCTCGTGTCTGGCATGCGAACAATGTGGCCTGCCTAGTGGAGCTGATCAAGTGTGGTCAGTGCTTCAATGCTGGGGATGTTGGCCTGGTCGAGGACGCCAACATTGGTGCACCTGCCCTCCCAGGGGATTTGGGATAGGTAGGTGCCTGCTATATATACACATCATTGTCGAGTTTTAAACATCCATTATAAATTTATACGTCCACATATATAATGGAAATTGCTTATGTAATTAGTGGCACAGGGTTTTTTTAAATATTTATTCACGCGATGTGGGCATCACCAATATTTATTGCCCACCCCTAATTGCCCGTGAAGGTGGTGGTGAGCCGCCTAATACAACAGAGTGTCTCGCTGGGCCATTTCAGAGGACAGTTAAGAGTCAACTACATTGCTGTGGGGCTGGAGTCACATAGGCCCAGACCGGACAAGGGTGGCAGATTTCCTTCGCTAAAGGTCATTAGTGAATTAGTTGTGTTTTTAATGACAATCCAGTAGTTTCATGGTCACCATTACTGACACTGGCTTTTTATTCCAGATTTATTTGATCGAATTTCAATTCCCCAGCTGCCGTGGTGGGATTTGAACTCATGCCTCTGGAGTATTAGTCCAGGCTTCTGGATTACTAGTCCAGTAACATAACCTCTATGCATCGTACCCCTACTATCTACAACTACACTGGGTTGCCCCAGTGTGTCAAACAAGCGCCAAATCAAAGAGCCCCCTTTTAAAGAGGAAATAATAGAAAACAAAATCATAAAAGAAAAATTATCAAATTAAATAATTCTTTTCACTTTCTAGTTCCTGTGGTGCCCACTGGTGGCGGAGGCCTCCAGCGTATCGGTGGGCACCATGTGCCCCATCTCTAGGACCACCCAGGTGTAGCCAAAGCCGCGCAAGTGCGGCAGGCAGCTGGAGCAACCGCCCCCAGGGGGCTGCATCCAACCTGGTCCCAGGGATGGCCACCTTAGCTGGGCCAGGAGCTGACCCATGAGGAGGTCCTCTGACTGGCCTTCCCAGTCAAGTGGAATGTACCAGATCACAGGGCTCAAACAGTAGAGGACATAGCTCCGGTGAACCATACCTTGAGTCTACAAAAAGTTTAACTTTTACAATGTAATAAAGGCTGGAATTAATCTCCTGAGGCTCCGCTTAATTGCCCTTGGGAGCCAGAAATACTTGCTGCATGAGACTCAATGAATTTTATCTTGTGATTTTTTTTCAACTCTCCTTGATAATTGCGACATCGTCAGCATATCCCTTATCACTGTATTCCACTCACATGGTCACGCCGCTGAGATTTATTATTCAACATCACTATAGTGCGTATTCATTTGCAACGGTGAATTCTAAACTCACTTAATTCTAAACTCACTTAAAATAAAAGGATGAGAGATGTTTGCATTGGCGAGGAACAGTCCGCGTTCCACTTATATGAATTCAGCACTCCTGCATCAAAGTCTAGGTCGTCGCGATGGCAAAATAACGCATCTTATCTGAACCTCAAAGAAAAGAGACTTTTATTTAAAGCACCTTTCACGACCACCCAATGTCCCAAAGCGCTTTACAGTCAATGAAGTACTTTCTGAAGTAGTCACTGTTGCAATGTAGGAAACGCAGCAGCTAATTTGTGTACAGTAAGCTCCCACAAACAGCAATGTGATAATGATTGGATATTTTTTTTTTTTTAAAGTGATGTTGATGGGATAAATATTAGCCAAGAAGCCAGGCATAACTCCCCTGCTCTTCTTAGAAATACGGCCATGGGATCTTTTACGTCACCCTAGAGGGCAGACGGGACCTCGGTTTAACGCCTCATCTGAAAGATGGCACCTCCGACAGTGCAGCACTCCGTCAGCACTGCACTGGGAGTGACAGCCTAGATTTATGTGCTCACATCCCTGGAGTGGGACTTGAACCCACAACCTTCTGACTCAGAGGCAAGAGTGCTACCCACTAAGCATTCTTACTCTACTACTGTAAGGTTTCATAGAAACATAGAAAATAGGTGCAGGAGTAGGCCATTCGGCCCTTTGAGCCTGCACCGCCATTCAATAAGATCATGGCTGATCATTCCTTCAGTACCCCTTTCCTGCCTTCTCTCCATACCCCTTGATCCCCTTAACAGTAAGGGCCATATCTAACTCCTTCTTGAATATATCCAATGAACTGGCATTAACAACTCTCTGCGGCAGGGAATTCCATAGGTTAACAACTCTGAGTGAAGAAGTTTCTCCTCATCACAGTCCTAAATGGCCTACCCCTTATCCTAAGACTATGTCCCCTGGTTCTGGACTTCCCCAACATCGGGAACATTCTTCCCGCATCTAACCTGTCCAGTCCCGTCAGAATCTTATATGTTTCTATGAGATCCCCTCTCATCCTTTTAAACTCCAGTGAACAAAGGACCAGTTGATCCAGTCTCTCCTCATATGACAGTCCAGCCATCCCCGGAATCAGTCTGGTGAACCTTCGCTACACTACCTCAATAGCAATAACGTCCTTCCTCAGACTAGGAGACCAAAACTGAACACAATATTCCAGGTGAGACCTCACCTAAGGTCCTGTACAAATGCATTAAGACCTCCCTGCTCCTATACTCAAATCCCCTGGCTATGAAGGCCAACATACCATTTGCCTTCTTTACTGCCTGCTGTACCTGCGTGCCCACTCAGTGACTGATGAACCATGACACCCAGGTCTCGTTGCACCTCCCCTTTTCCTAATCTGCCGCCATTCAGGTAATATTCTGCCTTCGTGTTTTTGGATAACCTCACATTTATCCACATTATACTGCATCTGCCATGCATTTGCCCACTCACCTAACCTGTCCAAGTCACCCTGCAATCTCTTAGCATCATCCTCACAGATCACATCGCCACCCAGCTTAGTGTCATCTGCAAACTTGGAGATATTACACTCAATTCCTTCATCTAAATCGTTAATGTATATTGTAAAGAGCTGGGGTCCCAGCACTGAGCCCTACAGCACCCCACTAGTCGCTGCCCGCCATTCTGAAAAGGACCAGTTTATCCCGACTCTCTGCTTCCTGTCTGCCAACCAGTTCTCTATCCACGCCAGTACATTACCCCCAATACCATGCGCTTTGATTTTGCACACCAATCTCTTGTGTGGGACCTTGTCAAAAGCCTTTTGAAAGTCCAAATACACCACATCCACTGGTTCTCCCTTGTCCACTCTGCTAGTTACATCCTCAAAAAATTCCAGAAGATTCGTCAAGCATGATTTCCCTTTTCATAAATCCATGCTGACTTGGTCCGATCCTGTCACTGCTTTCCAAACGCGCTGCTATTTCATCCTTAATGATTGATTCCAACATTTTCCCCACTACTGATGTCAGGCTAACCGGTCCATTTCTGAAGCAGTCCCTTATGGCACTTTTGAACCAGTGACAAATTAATGCTGTGGCCTCATGCTCACAAAGAACTGCATTGAGGTTTCCAAAATTTCTCTCACTTTAGAGCACTTAAAGCCAGCAGATAGAGGTCATTTTCATGTAATGCGGGCAAGATTTCACCCGGGTCCTAGGGGTGAAAAGACGCTGTTCTGACCCCTACACTATCTTACAACATGCTGCTGTTTTAATTTAACACAAAGTATAAATTCACAGGAGAAAAATGTGTTAGACAGGAGTGATTACAAAGCTGTAATCTAATTGAGGGATTCAGAACACAAAGTAACAGACCAAACTATGAGCATTTTATAGAGTCATCTGCACTCAAAGATAAGATTAGATATTTTGTACTATGCAACTTTTGACTTGAAATGCTCCCTTTGTTTTGTGATTATTTCCGCCAACAGTAGCTATCACAGTGAATGTTAATTCAGTTTATCCATATCCTTGGAACACAATGATATTCATTTACGACGGTTAACATTACTACTCAAAACTTAATCAAGAAAATATCTGCAGTGAATTTCCAGGAAATTCAATGAACAACGCAAATCAAGCCAGTTCGTGCATCACACAAACGTTAACATAATTCTGGAAGTCAACTGCTGATACTGGTTCTTCATTTGGGCCATCAACAGCTGTGCAGTTGCGCAGTGTGGCAGATGAGAGGATTAGATGTACTATACTGCTGGGAATGAACAACCCACTGCACACAGCAGCAACACTGACCAACCAAGGAAAGCAGGCAGAAACAGACGTATACAGTACCTCTACTTTCACTATTCTCACAGAAGCTGTGCAATTGTGGTTTCCACCTGCAAAAATATGCAACTCACATCTTCCCGCCTCCATAACCATGAACTCATCCAAAACTCAGCTGCTTGTAGCCAAAATCGCCCCCCTTGTGCTCACTGACCTACATTGGCTCATAATCCAGCAACACCTCAATTAAAACATTTTCACACAACCTTCCGGACTCAACATCGAGTTCAACAATTTCAGACCATAACTTCTGCCAGTATTTTGTTCCCTTTCTTTTTACAAAAACTCCTTCCCCCTTTTTTATTTCTCGGTTTTCCATGCCAGCTAGTAATTATTCCACCATTCACACCCTATCTAGACTCATCTTTTGTTTCCAAACTTGTGCTATTACCATCTCAATTTGGCCCATTATCCCTTTTGTCGCTCAAATCTCTCCTGCCCTTCCACCCCATCACAGACTTTCCCTTTTGTTCTTTCCTCCCCCTTTCAGGGCCCTAGCACTTCCTTAAGAATCTGTGACATTTCGAACTATTGCCAGTTCTGACGAAGGGTCATCGCCCTGCAACGTTAACTCTGTTTCTCTCTCTGCAGATGCTGCCTGACCCGCTGAGATTTCCAGCATTTTCTGTTCAGATTCCAGCATCTGTAGTATTTTACTTTTGTAAAAATTCTCATTGTTGTTTTCAAATCCATCCATGGCCTTGTCCCTCCTTATCTCAGTAACCCCCTCCAGCCCTACAACCCTCCGAGATCTCTGCGCTCCTCCAACTCTGACCTCTTGCGCGTCCCCAATTTTAATTACTCCACCATTGGTGGCCATGCTTTCAGCTGCCAAGGTCCTAAGTTCTGGAATTCCCTCCCTAAACCTCTCTGCCACTTTACCTCTCCTCTAAGATGCTCTTTAAAACTTACCCCTTTGACCAAACTTTTGGTCATCTGCCTTAATATCTCCTTACGTAGCTCAGTGTCAAATTTTGTTTGATAATGCTCCTGTGTAGTACGTAACATTTTACTACGTCAAAGGCACTATATAAACATAAGTTGTTGTAATAGCAGTGAATTTTATGACAAAAAAAGAAATGCTGAATCACTTCCAGAGTTGCTTAGCCAGTTTTTAAACTTCAGTGAGTAAAGAAAAACACAAATCCCTCATTTAAAATGGGAGTGCCAAATAGTTCCCATACGATTCTATTTTAAATCAGTCACGAACACCTCAACTTAATTTTGGTATTGTCGGCAGAAAGCCAAGGGATGAGGAAAAAGGAATAAATATAACATGCCCCTTTAATCTTTTTGTGTTCTCAGCAGTTTTTTAAAATCTTTCCAGACATACTAAATCCACAGGAATCAAACACCAGATATTTGAATAGCTCTACTTTAGTGTCTTTACTACATTACAACAGTGATTACACTCTAAAAATACTTCATTGGCTGTAAAGCACTTTGAAATGAAAGACGCTATATAAATCCAAGACTTTCTTTATCGCCCGCCTTCTTGTAAAAAAAAAAGTATTAATCCCTGGTACGACCACAACAAAACACTTGTGTTTCATTTAATTAATATGAATTGGCACTCAAACCTCGGGTGCAAAACTTAAAAAAAAAAACAACCCCAATTCGACATCCCAGCAAACACGATGTTCCACAGGCCCCAAGTCCTCCCTTCTAGTTTTCAACAGACCCCCAAGCCTTTAGCACTCTAAATCTCAAGCTTTAAGGCAGCGATCAGAAGTGCAAAATTGCTTTATAAAAATGATTAATACAGAAGAAGATGATCAAAAAACTTCCCTCAGTGTGCAAAAAGTGCAGCTGGCAATTATGACACTCATTCTACAGAAGAATGACACTTAATATTTTTTTGGCAGTAGGGACATTTGCTGTATGAAGCTGAGACAATGAAGGTTATGGTCTCTTCCACCCGCCCCACCCTTCCCCCACAGATCATATTTAACATGATGCCCGATTGGGCTGTCATTTTGACGACACAGGTGTTAGTTGACTTCTCATTTCTCACTGCTAGTATCTCACTGAATGAGTAAGCATATCTCAACATTGTGCAAACTCGGAAACTCAAATCTCAACTTCATATAATTGAATTTCTCTCTGCAGATAATCAGGGCAAATATTAAAATACTTCCAGTTATTATGGTTAGGCAGGACCAGGGGGCACAAATTTAAGCTGTATAGGGCTAGATCTACGTTAAATGTCAGGAGGTGGCTCTTTTCAGAGAGAATAGCAGACCTCTGGAACAAGCTGCCGTTTCATGTGATGGACACAGACTCACGGAATTCCTTCAAGCAAAAGCTGGATTTGTTTCTGGCTACGGCAGAGATGAACTCTTACAGAAGGTAGGTATTGCAGGGAATTTAATGGCCAGAGTGATCTAATGGACTAGTTTCGATTGTCTCGATGGGTCGGAGAGGAATTTGCCAGATTTTTTGCCCCTCCAAATTGGCCTGGGTTTTTTAAATCTGTTTTTTTGCCTCTCCCAGGAGATCTCAAGGTTTTGGGTGGGATGGAGTGTATATGTTGTAATACACAAGGTATCGCTATTGTGCGGGGACAGGCTCAATGGACCAGATGGTCTTTACCTGTCATGTCATTGTTCGCATATGGCCATATGCTAAAAATGGAAAAGAAATTCCTAAAAATAGACGCTTTCCGCTATCAGTACCATCCCCAACTTCGATTTTCAACAAACATCGGTAAGGCCACATGCGGAATATTAGGATACCTTCACTAATCTCATACTCCCAATGGGGAGCTATGCTCGGAGGAGTGGCTCAGTTGGTACCAGACCCACGAGTCAGAAGGTTGTGGGTTCAAGCTCTACTCAAGGACAAGCTCATAAAAAAAAACTGACACTTCCGTGCTGTAAAGTCCTTACTCTACAGTATGAAACCACACGAGGCACATTCTGGGGACAAGGTCACTCTGTGACCGTAACTCTTTATTCACAGGACTCCAAAGACGATGACCCTGCGTGGGACCTCCCTTTTTATATCTGTGTGATCAGGTAAGGAGTGTCTCCCACAAGTTCACCCCTTGTGGTCAAGGTGTGCATCTGGGTTGAGTGTATACAGTAATACAGCGGTGTTACATTGTGGTTACATAAATGACACGTGGAGTACTGAGGAAATGCTGCATTGTTGGAGGTGCTATATTTTGGAGGAGAAATTAAACTGGGAGCCTGTGCAGAAGGACGTAAAAGATCCCATAACATTTTTTAACAAAAAAAAGCGAGTTCTCTCAGTAACATTCATCCCTCAACCAGTCCCACCAAAAAACTGATTAACTTCTCATTTATTTGTGGGACTTTGCTGTATGCAAATTGGCTGCTGTCTTTGTCCATGTAACAATGACTGCACTTCCAAACTGCTCTACAGCCAAACATGCGTGGTTTTTAGCTAAATGCAAGTTCTTTCTTTTCTTCACTCTTGAGGATTGAACTTAAAAGACTGAACAGCACCATGCACAGTGATGGCTAACTCAGCTCAAGCAAAACAGATACATTTCTAACTCAGTGGTGGAGAGGTATGCAGCAAATGCAGCAAGCAAATGAAAAAAGCCCAGATCAATGCTTCCATCTCAGTGACATTCAATATTTTTGTTTTCTTATGAAGAAACTCAAGTAAAGGACCAAGGTACAGGATGCAGGACACCACCAAAAGCTTAAGTGAGCAAGAGAGAAGACAAGGCTAATTAACTAAAAAGGACAGACCGGTTTGCATTTATTTATATAGCGCCTTTCACTACCACCGAACGTCTCAAAGCGCTTTACAGACAATGAAGTACTTTCGGAGTGTAGTCACTGTTGTAGTGTGGGAAGTGCGGCAGCCAATTTGAGCATAACAAACTCCCACAAACAGCAATGTGATAAGGGCCACATAATCTGTTTTTGTCATTCTAATTGAGAGATAAATATTGGCCAGGACACTGGGGATAACTGCCCTGACGTTCTTCGAAATTGCACCATCTTTTACATCCACTTGAGCGAGTAGCCGGGGCCTCGGTTTAAAATCTCATATGAAAGACGGCACCTCCAACAGTGCAGCACTCCCTCAGCACTGCACTGAAGTGTCAGCCTAGATTTTTATGCTCAAGTATCTGGAGTGGGATTTGAACCCACAACCTCCTGATGCAGAGGCGAGGTGGTACCCACTGAGCCGCGGCTGACTAGTGACAGATAGCATCAATAATGAACTGAAATACAACAACTTGACAAGTGTCAATAGCTCAATTTTCAGTTGACATGAACAAAATTCTTCAGTTTTCTCTTTAGAAAAGTATGGAGACACTGCGATTTCATCAGTTGATAGGAAGCTGATGGTGGAAAACTGTGAATCAGAGAGTCATAGAATGGTTACAGTGTGAGAGAAAGCCATTCGGCCTGTCGAGCCCGTGCAAGAGCACCTCAGCTAGTCCCACTCCCCAATCTTTCCTCATAGCCCTGCAATTTTTTTTCTTTCAGGTACTTATCCAATTACCTTTTGTGCTGAGTTGTAAAGCCAGGGCAAGGTTGAACTACTATCACACACCCTTGATTAAGAATGTTTGGAGTTTTGATTCAATTAAGGTCAGAAGGTAGCTGGACCATGACAACATGGCATGTTCCCTGAAGTCTACAGGCACCATAGATAATCATTCCATATTTCAATATCCAGGGTGACAAAGCAGCTGGGATCCAGGTCATGGGTTACTTGAATTCATACCATGTAAGAAATGTTACCTGCAACAGATTTTAAAGCTACATGCTCCTTCCTGGGAATCATTAGACTGGATAATCCTTTCATAATTGTGCTGGTCACTAAATTTCTTAGCAATATGATAAAAATATAAAACAAAAATGGGTCTGTACATGCTCAGTAGGTGCTCTAAACAAATGTGCTTTGGTTAACCTAACATTACGTTTAGATACTTGCACTGAAACAATTGAAACCTCAATCTCAAATCAAGAACATTCATGCCAATAGCTCCATTACCTCCCATGGGGAGTTGAACAATTAAAAAGAACTTCTATTTTGCCTTGTGCCAAAAGAGACAATGATAACTTTCCCTTTAATGCTTTTACCACATGAACACTTTTATGCGTACACCGACTCTGGCAACCAGCGTTACATGCAGAATGCACCAGAATGAAATCACTGTTTAGGCTCACAGATGAAAAATATGTCAATTTAGCCAAAGGTACTGGATGTCCAGTGGTATTCGGGGCAACAACAAAACTTGGTGCCTTCCAGAGAGGAGAGGAGAGTAAACGGGAAATATAGAAAAACTGGGAAAAAAAATGCAGATCAAATCTACCATGGAGAGTGGAACCTAAGACTTACCCCAAAACCAAAACTGGGTTTGGGAGGTGGGCTTGCTCTCTGTAAACTAACTCAGCAATTGGATCTCATTAAAAGGGGGGGGGGGGGGACGACGACACAATTATCACCGCCCACAAACGTGAGGGGGGGAAAAAAAGGCGAGGGACGCGGCGAGGCTCACTACGCATGCGCCGGCTCGCACTGCACGCTGGGAGTTGTAGTCCAGCCGTCGCATCCCACAAGCCGCCAGCGCGCCGTTAAAAACTACAGCCCCCACAATCCGGTCCACCGACTGGGAACTTGAGTTTTTCTAATCCCCCTTTTCTCTCTCTCTCTCTCACACACACACACACACGCTCACCTTTTTGACAGGTTTGTGCGAAGCGACAGCGCCGCCGTCGTTGTTGAAGACGACCAGCGAGGGTTCTTTCTGCGCCACGGCGTCGAGCAGCGTCTTGTTGAGCGGGTACCTCTCGGCGTCAGCCTTGCCTTTCTCGCCGCCCTGCGCTCGCTCGGCGTTGGCGCTCTCCTTCACCTCCTTGGCCCGCAGCGCCTCCTTCACGTCTTTCGTCTCCACCGGCTCGGCCGGCCCTTTCTTCAGCAGCTCTGACATTTTTTTTGTTCTTCCCCTTTTAACCCTCCCCCCCTTGCCCCCACGCCGGACCTTCCGCTGCCGCTCGTCGCTCGATCCCAGTCCGGATGTCGCAGCAACGACCCAGGCTCTGGTGTGTTTACGTTCGACGTCGGAGGACCGCCCCCTTTTCGCGGGCCCTAAATCGATGTCGAGCACCCGTGCCAGCACTCTGCGTCATGACGTCAACGCGCAACCTGCTCCCTTTCGGCAAAGTTGCTCATTTTGTCTTTGCAACTTTTCAGGCTCGAATGGCCGGCTCCTGCACCTACTTGCTATGTTTCTATTTGGTGGCCGGTGTGCAACGGCTACCACATGTTTAAAAACAATCCACGCACAGGCATCTTCCACCCTCCAAGATGTAGTTCGGCACCTGGAATATTAGGTCCTTCATTGAAACACCTGTGAACTCATTCCTTTTTGGCGTGGAAGGAAGTTATCCTCGCTACGAGGGGCCCCCTCTGATGATGATATCTGCAGTGCTACAGGGTCTTTCACAACCACCGGGCGTCCCAAAGCACTTTACAGCCAATGAAGTACTTTTGAACTGTAGTCACTGTTGTAATATGGGAAACTTATGTCGCCAATTTGCGCACAGCAAGCTCCCACAAACAGCAATGTGATAATGACCAGATAATTTTTTTTTTGTGATGTTGATTGGGGGATAAATATTGCCCAGGATACCGGAGATAACTCCCCTGCTCTTCTTCGAAATAGTGCCGTTGGATCTTTTACGTCCATCTCATCCAAAAGATGGCAGCTCCGAGTTGATCATTTTTGCAACTTTGAGGACAATTTCAGCTTAAATGCCGAATAAAACCACACCAAAGCACGGCACATACAGGAAAATAAGTAAGCCACAACAGTGCTGTCCACTAGGAGAAGGCAAGATGAAAAAGGCACCTTGTGAGAAGGCTTCTGAGGGAGGGGAAAGAAAAAGCTAGGACGAGTTAAGGAGAAGTGTCCCAGAGACTAAAGACTCTGGGTAGGGTAGATGCAGGGGAGGCCGGAATCAGAAGAGAGGAGGGTGTGTGTTAGAACATAGGGCTGAAGGAGGTTGCAGAATTAGAGATGGAAGAACCAAGCTATGGAAGGATTTGTATACGATGAAGGAGTTTGACATTAAATGTGTTGAGGAATAAGGAGTTAATGAAAGTTGTCAAGGTCTGAGTTGATAGGGGAATGGAACTTTCTGTGAGTAGGAATGTGGATGGTGGAGTTTTGAACAAGTTGCAATTTATGAAGGGTGCAGCTTGCGAGGTCAGCAGTAAATGAGTCTAGAAGTGATGAAGGCACAGATAAGAATGACAGCCGTACTAGGGGCGAGCTGGGGCTGACGTGGGCAGAAGCAGTAGATGGTGGGTAGCAGGTGGGGTTTGAAGGATAGCTCAGGGTCAAATAGGACACAAAGGTTGCACACCATTAGATTCAAGCTGTGCAAGCAACTAGGAAAATGAATGGAGTCAGGGGCTAAGGTGCAGGAAATGTTGGTTTGAGCTGAACAGAAAGGCTATAAGACTTCCCAATGTTGATTAAGTGAGGCCAGTATAGAAGCTGTGCTAGTTTTGTTGCGACAACATAGAAGTAGAACCAGGCTGGAGCAGTGCCACAGAGGTACAGCACCAGAAAAATGGTGGAGGAGGATTTAATAGTTATCTGCTTTGAATGTAGCAGAGGAAATACCCCATCACAAAGGAGGACGACTTTGTTGGTGACACTGTCCAGGGAGGTCTTGGTGCTGTGTGCAGACTCTTCATCCTTGGCGATTTCAATCTCCATCTCAACCCACCTTGCCCCCTCTTGATTTCACGAGCTTCCTAACCCTCTCCCTGTAGTATGGAAAACGCAGCAACTACAAACAGTTTTGTATGTTTACATTGGAGGTTCCAACATAACTATCTATCCATATTCATGGCAAGTCTCTCGATCTTGCTACCTCCCATTGCCTCTCCACTCCTGTGGTCCCAATCACACACAATGCCTTCGGACTACTTCTTGTGACCCTCACCACCTGCATTCCACTACCTCTGTCCAATTCCACTTCCTTCTACATCTGTTATTGGGAAAAACAATTGCACCTTCAAACGACAAATTACCCAGCCTGTGGCCTTCCATTCACAATACTTCTTCAGCTATCAATCTGCTCAACTACTTCCTCATCTCCATCTTTGATCCACTTGAACCCAGCAAAACCTTTACTCTTTCCCGGCTTGATAGTGTCTCCATCTTTGATCCCTCAAGTCCAAGAGATGCAGACTGGTGTATATCCACCACACAACTGGTCTAGTCATCCATGAGATCTGGCTGGACCACATCAAGCGCCATTAGGCCTCACTCTCCTCTGCCAAACTTTTCACTACTCCAGGATCATCCTGGAAAGCAAAAAAAGCAGCTTTTCTCCACCACCAACCAGTTCCTTAAACCCTGCCCCCAACAACAGTCACTAAGTTTGAAATGATTCGTTCAATGGTCTTTGGGCTAACCCTCCTCTTTGCCCACCAAGCATTACATCCCCCAGGCTCTACCCTGCCATCATCCCAGGTTCCCTCTATTTGTCAGCTGGCTCAGTGGGTAGCACACTTGCCTCGGAGTTTGTGGGGTTCAAGTCCCACTACAGGGACTGGAGCACATAAATCTCGGCTGACACTCCAGTGCAGTGCTGCACTGTCAGAGGTGCTGTCTTTCGGATAGGACGTTAAACCGAGGCCCCATCTGATCTCTCAGGTGGACGTAAAAGATACATGGCACTATTTTAAAGAGGAGCAGCTAAAGATTTCTTTCCTGTGGGAGCTTGCTGTGCGCAAGTTGGCTGACGCGTTTCCCACATTACAACAGTGACTACACTCCAAAAGTACTTCATTGGCTGTAAAGCGCTTGAAGATATCCAGTGGTCGTGATAGGCGCTATATAAATGCAAGTCGTTCTTTCTCTGGAGCCATTCTTTCCAAAACTGTCGTCATTACCCACCCCCTCACAAGCACCCATGAGCCCTTTATTCTTGCAAACTAATGCCCCATCATCAACCTCCTGTTTCTCTCCAAAGTCCTAGAACATATTACTGCCTCCCAAATCTGTGCCCCTTTCCAGCTACTTCACATCTGACACGAATAGATTTCTGCCTGATACAGCACTGAAATGGCCCTAATCAAAGTCAAAAATGAAATTCTCCATGACTGTGGTGCATTATTTCTTCTCAACCACTCTGCAGCTTTCGACAGTCAACCACAACATCCTCCAGTGCCTCTCCTCCCTTGTCCTGCTCAGTGGGACTGCTCTCGCTCTTACCTAACCAATCATAGCCAGAGCATCTCCAGCAATGGCTTCCCTTCCTGGCCTGGAGTCCCACAACGATCTATCCTTGGCTTTCTAATCTACATTCTGAGCCTTGGTGACATCAAAAGACTGTCAGCTTCCCCCACATACGCTGATGACACCCAGCACACCTCCATCCTCTCTCGCCACAGCCACTGCTTGACCGACATCCAATCTTGAGCAAGTCACAATTTTCTCCTGTTAAACAAGGGAAAGAGAGAAGCCAGTCTTTGGGCTCTGCCACTACAGCCACAGCCTGGCCACTAATTACCTCCGGTTTAAATAGACCATTAGCAATCTCAGAGATCCCCCTAAATCAACCTCGTCACCTTAATCGACATTGGCTTCCGGTTAAGCAACGCCTGGATTTCAAAATTCTCCTCATCCTTCCCTATAAAGAACTCCCCCCATCCCCACAAAAAAGTGCACACAGTTTTGCTGCAACCATTTCAGAAGATCATTCATCCATCTTGGTGGTCAGGGTAAAGCATTTAAGCTGGAACACTGATCTAAAGATTCAAAAAAAGGTGTTACTGATCAATTTCCTGGACTTGGCATATTGTTGATAGTGGAAGATGCAAAGTTGGAGACAGGCACATGGGTTACCCTGGCTTACTGGTGCTCGCCACTCTCTTCTGCGACAGTTGGAACTGGTGCTTGCCACTTTCTGTCCTGCGACAGTTGGAGCTGGTGCTCTCCACTCTCCCGTCCTGCGACAGTTGGAACTGGTGCTCTCCACGCTCCCGTCCTGTGACAGTTGGAGCTGGTGCTCTCCACGCTCCCGTCCTGCGACAGTTGGAGCTGGTGCTCTCCACGCTCCCGTCCTGCGACAGTTGGAACTGGTGCTCTCCACTCTCCCGTTGGTGTAGGAGGGAGGGCTTTAGTTTCCTGAACAATTGGGACCGCTTCTAGGGAAGGTGGGACCTGTACAAGTCGGACAGGTTACACCTCAACAGAGATGGGACCAATGTTCTCGCGGGTGGTTTTGATAGTACGGTTTAAACTAGCTTGGCAAGGAGATGGGAACCCAGGAAAGGGCTCTGAGCTAGTTAGAGTGGGTGAGAGCTCAGATGAACAGAACCCTAAGAATGCAAAAGGCAGGAGGCAACAGAGCAGAGTAGCACTGGGGTAAGTGTAAACCACAAGGAGAGAGGAAGGGACAATATGTATGAATATAAAGGGGCTGCAGGAGGGGTCAAAACTAAAAATCATGGTTTAAAAACTATTAAAACACTACCTAAACGCACGCAGCATTCGAAATAAAGTAAATGAGTTGACGGCACAAATCATTACAAATGGGTATGATTTGGTGGCCATTACAGAAACATGGTTGCAGGGTGGCCAAGACTGGAAATTAAAACATAGAGGTATCTGACAATTCAGAACAATAGACAAGGGAAAGGAGGTGGGGTAGCTCGGTTAATAAAGGATGATATCAGGGCAGTTGAGAGACAATATTGGCTCTAATGAACAAAATGTTGAATCATTGTGGGTGGAGATGAGAGATAGTAAGGGGAAAAAGGTCACTGGTGGGCATAGTTTATAGGCCCCCAAATAATAACTTCAGTGGGGCAGACAATAATCAAGGGAATAATGGAGGCATGTGAAAAAGGAACAGCAGTAATCATGGGGGATTTTAACCTACATATTGATTGGTCAAATCAATTCGCACAGGGTAGCTTAGAGGAGGAATTCATAGAATGCATACGGGATTGTTTCTTAGAACAGTATGTTACAGAACCTTCAAGGGAGCAAGCTATCATAGATCTGGTCCTGTGTAATGAGACAGGAATAATAAACGATCTCCTAGTAAAAGATCCTCTCGGAATGAGTGATCACAGTATGGTTGAAATTGTAATACAGATTGAGGGTGAGGAATTAGTGTCTCAAACGAGCGTACTATGCTTAAACAAAGGGGACTACAGTGGGATGAGGGCAGAGTTGGCTAAAGTAGACTGGGAACACTGACTAAACGGTGGTACAATTGAGGAACAGTGGAGGACTTTTAAGGAGCTCTTTCATAGTGCTCAACAAAAATATATTCCAGTGAAAAAGGGCGGTAAGAGAAGGGATAACCAGCCGTGGATAACCAAGGAAATAAAAGGAGTGTATCAAGTTAAAAACCAATGCGTATAGGGTTGCCAAGGTTAGTGGGAAACTAGAAGATTGGGAAAATTTTAAACAGCAAAGAATGATTAAGAAAGCAATAAAAGGTGAAGATAGATTACAAATGTAAACTTGGGCAAAACATAAAAACAGATAGTAAAAGCTTTTACCGATATATAAAACGGAAGAGTGACTAAAGTAAATGTTGGTCCCTTAGATGAGAAAGAGGATTTAATAATGGAAATGTGGAAATGGCTGAGACCTTAAACAATTATTTTGCTTCGGTCTTCACAGTGGAAGACACAAAAACCATGCCAAAAATTGTTGATCACAGGAATGTGGGAAGGGAAGACCTTGAGACAATCACTATCACTGGGGGGGGTAGTGCTGGACAGGCTAATGGGACTCAAGGTAGACAAGTCCCCTGGTCCTGATGAAATGCATCCCAGGGTATTGAGAGATGGCAGAAGTTATAGCAAATGCATTCGTTATAATCTACCAAAATTCTCTGGACTCTGGGGAGGTGCCATCGGATTGGAAAGCAGCTAATGTAACACCTCTGTTTAAAAAAGGGGGCAGACAAAAGGCAGGTAACTATAGGCCAGTTAGTTTAACATCTGTAGTGGGGAAAATGCTTGAAGCTATCATTAAGGAAGAAATAGCGGGACATCTAGATAGGAATAGTGCAATCAAGCAGACGCAACATGGATTCATGAAGGGGAAATCATGTTTAACTAATTTACTGGAATTCTTTGATATAACGAGCATGGTGGATAGAGGTGTACCGATGGATGTGGTGTATTTAGATTTCCAAAAGGCATTCGATAAGGTGCCACACAAAAGGTTACTGCAGAAGATAAAAGGTACGCGGAGTCAGAGGAAATGTATTAGCATGGATCGAGAATTGGCTGGCTAACAGAAAGCAGAGAGTTGGGATAAATGGGTCCTTTTCGGGGTGGAAATCAGTGGTTAGTGGTGTGCCACAGGGATCGGTGCTGGGACCACAACTGTTTACAATATACATAGATGATCTGGAAGAGGGGACAGTGTAGTGTAACAAAATTTGCAGATGACAAAGATTAGTGGGAAAGCAGGTTGTGTAGAGGACAGAGAGAGGCTGCAAAGAGATTTAGATAGGTTAATCGAATGGGCTAAGGTTTGGCAGATGGAATACAATGTCGGAAAATTGTGAGGTCATCCACCTTGGGAAAAAAAAAAAAAACAGTAAAAGGGAATATTATTTGAATGGGGAGAAATTACAACATGCTGCAGTGCAGAGGGACCTGGGGGTCCTTGTGCATGAATCCCAAAAAAAGTTAGTTTGCAGGTGCAGCAGGTAATCAGGAAGGCGAATAGAATGTTGGCCTTCATTGAGAGGGATGGAGTACAAAAGCAGGGAGGTCCTGCTGCAACTGTACAGGGTATTGGTGAGGCCGCACCTGGAGTACTGCGTGCAGTTTTGGTCACCTTACTTAAGGATATACTAGCTTTGGAAGGGGTACAGAGACAATTCACTACGCTGATTCCGGAGATGAGGGGGTTACCTTATGATGATAGATGGAGTAGACTGGGTCTTTACTCGGAGTTCAGAAGGATGAGGGGTGATCTTATAGAAATATTTAAAATAATGAAGGGGATGGACAGGATAGAGACAGAGAGGTTGTTTCCACTGGTCAGGGAGACTAGAACTAGGGGGCACAGCCTCAAAATACAGGGGGAGCCAATTTAAAACCGAGTTGAGAAGGAATTTCTTCTCCCAGAAGGTTGTGAATCTGTAGAATTCTCTGCCCAAGGAAGCAGTTGAGGCTAGCTCATTGAATGTATTCAAATCACAGATAGATTTTCAACCAATAAGGGAATTAAGGGTTATGGGGAGTGGGCGGGTAAGTGGAGCTGAGTCCACGGCCAAATCAGCCGTGACCTTGTTGAGTGGCAGAGCAGGCTCGAAGGGCTAGATGGCCTACTCCTGTTCCTAATTCTTATGTTCTTATTAATGTTGGGGGAAGTCCAGAGCCAGGGGTCACAGTCTGAGGATGGGGGGTGCCATTTGGGGCCGAGATGGGGAGGGGCTTCTTCACCCAGGGAGTGGTGAGCCTGTGGAATTCTCTGCCACGGAGAGTTGTTGAGGCCAGTTCACTAAGTGTATTCAAAAAGGAGTTAGATGTAGTCCTTACTACTAGAGGGATCAAGGGGTATGGCAAGAAAGCAGGAATGGGGTACTGAAGTTGCATGGTCAGCCGAACTCATTGAATGGTGGTGCAGGCTCAAATGGCCTACTCCTGCACCTATTTTCTATGTTTCTATGTTTAACCCAGTGAAGTAAATACTTGATATCCACATGGTGTGGAGTCACACTATTTTGGGTTAAAACTTTAAATCAAGTGCCCCCTTTTGTAAGGGCACAAAATCCATAAATTACCATTAAAGGGCACCTTGATAAATCAATTTGAATTTTGTTTCAGGTCACTCCATCCTTTTAGAATCCCTTTCAATATTTTGGCTAGATCACCTCTCCATGCACTGCCAACAAAGGATTGCATTCATTATATTAAAAAAAACAGAAATTATACCAAAGACTGGTTATGCAATATTTGAACAATTAATTTCAATCTTTATTAAAGTTTTCAAAACCTCTCGTACACTAGGTTTTAGTAGCCTGGGGAGGTGTGGGGGTGGAAACAGCCATTTCCTTCACTGTTTTTTGTTGCCCCATTTGGCCATCCTGTTGTTGAAGGGTCCCTTCATAAACCGGTCCGATTTAATGTATGCTGCAATCTTCTCCAAAGCCTGAAAAAAACCCACATTTGGACAGTAGGAATGAGTGCACAAATCACAACAGATTAGGAAATGATAAATTAAAAGTATGGAGATAAAATGAGAAAAATAAGCTGCATAATTTGTTCCCTTTGCAGCATCGTCAGCCAATAAATACAGCTTCCAAAAAAAAAAAAATTGGTGGATAATTCCAATGCAATCTTTTCTTCAGTGCGTGGTCCCTTTAAATCTGCAGCATGGCTGTACATACACGCCATCTTCAGCGGCAACTGCTGGTGAGCAGTCTGCACGGGACTTCCCCATCCACGCGTAGCTGCGTGCTCGCATAGCTCGGGGCGGGGGGGCGGGGGAAAGACTGTCGACTCCATCCAATTTTACCTCCGTCCCTGGGTAGGACTGGACTTCAGCTGTACACTTCTGTGGCTGCACATCCAAAATGAGAAACTCAGCATTTGGTGGATCGGATACAGTGTAGATTTCTAAAATCCACCATCCCATTATGGTCAGCAGTTCAATAACCCTCATTTCCAAGTTAAACTATCACATGCTAATTTTTTTTGTTAAAGGCAATCAATTGATTACTCAATACTGCAAGTTCAAAATGCAGAAAACCCCAGGAAAAAAATCTTTAGTTGCAAATAGAATAAGTGCTAGCATGTATTAACTGTTGCAATATATTACACAATTTACAACACAGGAGGCACCATTCGGCCCAATTGGTTAATGCTTCACACGAGCCTCCACCTACCCCTCTTCATCATACTCCATCAGCAGATCCTATTGCTCTCCCTCATGTGGTTATCTAGCTTCCCCTTAAATGCATCTATGCTATTTGCCTTAAATACTCCTGTAGTAGTAAGTTCCACATTTTAACCACACTCTGGGTAAAGAAGTTTCTCCAGAATTATTCATTGGATTGATAGACTATCTTGTATTTATGGCCCCTAGTTTGAGACTCTCCACAAGTAGAAACATTTTCTCTATATCTACCCAATCATAATTTTAAAACCTTTTATTGGATCACCCAGCTTTCTCTCAAGCCCCAGCCAGTTAAGTCTTTCCTGATCGATGTTATAAATCGCTCAGTTTTGATAACAACCTTGTAAAAAAAATTGGTACCTTCTCCAGTACCTACATGTCCTTTTTAATAATGTGGAGATCAGAACTGTACTTTAGTGTCATACAAAACAAAACAGACCACCTAGTCCATCCTAGCATGGTGCAATTTCTGCATGCCCTTCTCCCCATACCAGATCTTGGAAGCTACATGGCTACCAGATTCAGTAGGCCAATTTGGGAACAGTAGCAGTGGTTATGTCACTGGAAGAATGATCGAGACACTAATTCAAATCCCACCATGGCAGCTGAGGAATTTAAATTCAGTTAATATATAAATCTGAAATAAAAAGCTAGAAATCGGTAATGGTGACCATGAAACTAGTGGATTGTCAGAAAAACCCAACTGGTTCACCAATGTCCTTTAGGAAAGGAAATCTGCCACCCTTACCCGGTCTGACCTGTGAGAGAATCCAGACCTAGAGCAATGTGGTTGACTCTTAAACTGCCCTCTGAAATGGTGGCTCACCATCTCCTTCAAGGGCAATTAGGGATGGGCAACAAACACTGGCCTTGCCAGCGACACCCACACCCCTCAAATGAATAAATAAGTATTCCCATCAATTGGATAATTTATTTCAGATCATCTGACTGGGTGTTTGTTTTAAAACTCTGTATACCAGTCAAGACTTTTTGCTAAAAACCACATTGCTTATAAACCACAGTTCTTACCTCAAAACGAGTGAGAAAATCCTTCAAATTTTGAAACTCATCCAAACACTTGGGTTCAAAGATTTGATGTGCATCCAAGGGTTCATACATTAGAAAATCTACAAAAGTAATCTGTTTGGAACAAGAAAAAAAATATATATATTTATTCAATTTATTTTTAAGTTCTGTACAAAGCCTGGTTTGAGATTGTGGGTAGAGAGTGAGCTTGGTCTAATCTTCACTTACCCAATACCAAACCATAGCACCCTCAAACTACTAGTTTATACAACGCGAAGATTGGTTTGCTGTACCTCATTTAAGGTCAGAAGCCTGCAATTGTCTCAAAACGTGTTGGATTAGCAAACCAAAAATTAATTTGTTGGGGTGGGGAAGAACATAGGGACATACTTCATTAGTTATGGTCTACAACTAGTGATAGTCACAACAGTAAGCAACTAGCACTAATAATTTTGCACTGCTTGTGTAAGCAGATTTGTGCTGGTTCAAGATACATGCTGTCCACACTTTGTATAAGTAGCATCAGTTCTTCACATGCAAGCTTCAGTACTCAAGCCCATTTGGTACATCAGTTTATTACACTAATTCCTCTGAAGGGAGGGGGACAGGGGGAAAAAAAAAAAATGGGGTGAAGTCCCAATTCAGGGGTCTGTAGGTCAAAATGATCCAATTTTGTCAAATGTATCCACTCATGTCGGAGCTCGAAGGGTTATTTTAAGCTGGTAACTGAAGTCCAGGTGGGACACAGGTTCCTCAAAAGCAGTACCGAAGATTCAGATTCTTATACCAGCTACTTGGCAGGGCCCCAGGGCTATGGATATTCAGATAGTCAGTGAGAGCACACGGAGTTGTGCAGTACAAACAAACCACCCACTTCACAAGGGTGGCCATTGGCACGGCAGAAGCCTTTTCAGTGTCTACATTAGCAAAGTTGTAAGAAATTGTGGATTGGAAGAAATAACACGAGACAAAAAGTCTCCAGACTGGTGTTAGAATTGAAGGCTTCATTCCATGTAGCTAAAACTATTTGAATATGAACATAAATAAAAGCATCTGAAAGCCAAAAATGGCATGTCAGACTCCAACCTTGGGAGGGCGACAGGAGAGATGGGCCTTCAAAAGGAAAGACGTGCAAAGGTAAGTTTTCACCCAAGAGTCGAGACAAAGAACTTGACATATCAGGGGTTAAATGGCTCTGTCCATTATTTTACACCAGGACTACCCAAAAAAAAAAAATAGAAGAGATTTCTAAAGAGCTTTTCAGGGTAGACGGTGCAGAAAAGAGCTGTTCGTGCCACCAGCAGTCTGTCCGATCAGGACCAATATCACGGTCGTATGTCTATCCTGATTGTGTGTGGTGTTTGACTATTTGAACTACTGCTCCTTAATAAAATGCCTCATGACTCCTAGGACCCTTTGGGTAATGGGTGTGTGACCTGTGATCCAAATCTTAAAGTGCACTAAATGCAAATCATTTGGCCTCAATAGCCTGAAAATAATAGGTAGAGAGGGGGCAAGCTCAGCCCACCCTCAGTAGCATAGCATGTTACTGAACCAACCACTATGCTGCCCAGTCAACCTGAGGAAACCGTGCAACTCAAGCTATTTGAAAAGGTCTTTACTGAAAAAAAAAGTTAGAAAAGGCTTTAGCCCCAGCAGTGAATAAGTGAGTGAAGGTACGTAGTGTAGTGATTACATTACTGGACTAGTAATCCAGAGGCCTGGATTAATGATCCGGAGACGAGAGATCAAATCCCACCACGGCAGCTGGGGAAATTTAAATTCAATTAATTAAATCGGGAATTAAAAAGCTAGACCATGAAACTACTGCATTGTCGTTAAAAACCCATCTGGTTTCAGTAATGTCCTTTAGGGAAGAAAACCTGCTGTCCTTACCCGGTCTGGCCTATGTGTGACTCCAGACCCACAGCAATATGGTTGACTGCCTCACAAGCCATTCAGTTGTACCAAACTGCTGCATGGTGGGAGCTCAGCATCACCCGCTCAATGGCAATAAATGCCAGCAACACCCACGTCCCAGGATAAACAAATAAACACGAGATTAGAGCAGAGCAGTCGAGCCCAGACACAACGGATGAGGAGGAAGGAGAGGGGGACGAGGCAAGATTTATACATTTTTGTAGATGGTGCACTAAACGTTTTTGGGTTTTTAAAAACCTGCAAGCAATGTCACAGGACATTGGTTCAACAACATGTTGCATCTGTGAAGTGGCAGTCTTACAGATCTTAATATTTACAGTTAACCAATACGGATTCTTACTCTTGTGTGGGGCTTCATCTTCAATACAACCTTCATGTGCCCAAGTGCAGCCATAAACAGGGGACCATAAAAGTTTACAGTAGACAAGCCAACAAGAATGAGGTGTGACCTTACAGAAACAATACTGAGGGGGCTTGACAGGGTAGATGCAGAGAGGATGTTTCCCCTTGTGGGGGAATCTAGAACTAGGGGGTTATAGTTCCAGAATAAGGGGTCGCCCATTTAAAACAGATGAGGAATATCCGAGGGTCGTATATCTTTGAAATTCTCTCCCCCAGAGAGCTTTGAAGGCTCAGTTATTGAATATATTCAAGGTGGAGATAGACCGATTTTTGAATGATAAGGGAGTCAAGGGTTATGGGGAGCAGGCAGGGAAGTGGAGTTGTGGCCAAGATCAGATCATCCATGATCTTATTGAATGGCGGAGCAGGCTCGAGGGGCCTGCCTACTCCCATTTCTTATGTTCTTTACAAGTGCTGTTCCCAGCAGAGTTAGTGCAGCAACAGCTCAGAAGCCAGCTTACCTGGTCACCTGCAAACCAAGGTCTTTTCCCCAGAAAGTCAGAGTACTGCTTCAGCAAGCCAGGCAGGCCTTTCTGATAATCAGCCTTCAGATTTTCCTGCAGCAAGTCAGATAACAAATGGTTACACTCTGGAAACCCGTGAACCAGATTATACGCGGAACAAAGGATGTGCACATGCACAAAATCTTAAGCATGTATAATCTCGAAAATTTAAGGAATCTGTAGAGAAGGTCAAGTAAAACCACAAAGTCTAAAGCCAGCAGTGAAAGTCATTTCCCTGGAATTAGCAATATTCAAGCTTAGACTGCAAGGGTTGAAAGTCTAAAAATTACAAGCTGGAGTTTAAAAAAAAAAATAAAGTCCTGTTTTTTTGATTTGCAGTCACCACCCTGATGTTATGTTTCATAAAGATCATGCGAGTCAAAGTCACAACTTGATTTGTTGAATTGCTGTAAATTAACCTGTGGGAATCCCACAACTTGAATGCTAGAGCAGGTACCAAGCCACACAGAACAGTGTTTATTTTAAATGACAGCTGTACATGCACAGCCAAGCCAGTCATCCAGATCACACCCACAGCAGCGACAGCTCCAAGGACAAACTTCAAACCAAAGCCCAGTGCTGAACTGAATGGGTTCCAGCTGGAACCCTATGGGTAGCATACTTGCTCGAGTCAGAAGGTCGTAGGTTCAAGTCCCACTCCAGGGAATTGGGCACCAAAAAAAAAAAAAATCCAGGCCGACACTCGTGCAGCGCTGTGCTGTCGGGGGTTCAGTCTTTCTGAATGAGACATTAAACACAGGCCCCATCTGTTCTCAGGTGAATGTAAAGGATCCCATGGCACTATTTTGAAGAGGAGCAGGTGATTTATCCCTGGTGTCCTAGGGCCAATATTTATCCCTCAAAAATCAACATAACAAAAACATTATCTGATCATCACCACATTGCTGTTTGTGGGAGCTTGCGGTGTGCAATTTGGCTGCCGCGTTTCCACATTACAACAGTGACTACACTCCAAAAGTACTTCATTGTAAAGCGCTTCGAGTTGCCCTGTGGTCATGAAAGGCGCTATATAAATGCATGTATTTTCCAATATATTGGATCAACAAAACACGGAACCATTAAAGCTAGTCGATCTGATCAGCACAGTCCACTTGTAGGAAGTTAGCCGAGAAGGTAAACAGGCCCCCCCCCCCCCCACCCCACCTCACTGGATGCTCTACTCATCTGTACAATCAATACTCTTGACTCCAGTCCGTGTTTCCTATTCTGTGCAAACAATTATAAATTTGCAGCACAGGAGGCTATTCAGCCAACTGTGTCTGTACCAGCCCTTGTACATTTAACAACTCCAGCTATTATAGGCCAAAGAAAAAGACATTTTTATAAAACAGATTGTCCTTTGACTGGAGACAATACATACAGGGCATCATGGAGGTAGATAAACTGGAGCAATGTGTTAGACTGCAGGGAGATTCATGCAAGTCTGAACAATCACCCTCCACATCCCCCATAAACAAAAGCGACTGTACAACTAGGCCCCATGCTCTGGAACTCCCTGCCTAAACCTCTCTTTCTCCTTAACCCCTACCTTTGACCAAGCTTTTGGTCACCTGCCTCAATTTCTCCTTATGTGACTCGGTGTCAAATTTGCCTTATAATACTTCTGTGGTTTCAATCACTAGCGAATCTCCAGGGCAACACTCAGCAACTCAGGAGATGCTGAACATTCTAAATGCAACCAATTAATTATTCTGTTTCTAAAGTGCAGCAGTGCCCCTTTAATATCAAGTCGAACTGGTACAACCAGTGAGCAAGTTCACACACCACATCAAGCCAGTGCCAATATTGTGGCTCCAGTATTGGGTGTTGCTGGACTCCAATTGTTCTTTTCAAAAGGTTAAGCAATGCCGAGATTTCAAAATGTGCATCCTGGCTTTCAAATCCTTCCGTGGCCTCGCCCCTCCCCAACTCTAATCTCCTTCAGCCCCACAACCCGCCCCCCCCCCTTCTCAAATACTGCCCTTGCTCAACCATTGGTGACCGCACCTAGGCCCCAAGCTCGGGAACTCCCTGCCTAAGCCTCCCCACCTCTACCTCTCTTTCCTCCTTCAAGACACTCCTTAACCCCTACCTCTTTAACCAAGCTTCTGGTCACCTGCCCCAATTTCTCCATGTGGCTCGGTGTCAAATTTGCCTTATAATACCCATGTGAAGCACCTTGGGATGTTTTACTACATTAAAAAAGGAGTTATATAAATACAAGCTGTCGTCATCATAGGCAGTCCCTCAGAATCGAGGAAGACTTGCTTCCACTCTTAACATAAGTTCTTAGGTGACTGAACAGTCCAATATGAGAACCACAGTCTGTCACAGGTGGGACAGAGTCAGTCGTTGAGGGAAGGGGTGGGTGGGACTGGTTTGCCGCACGCTCTTTCTGCTGCCTGCACTTAATTTCTTCATGCTCTCGGCGACGAGACTCGAGCGGTTATAAAGGGATGTGCATTGCTTTGTTCACGTCATCTGGAGGGTGACAGTGTGCAACTGCAAAGTTAACACTCGTGAATCTCCTGTGGGGCTCACTGTGAATTGGAGGAAGTGGTCAGTCTTTTAGCAGTGGTGGTGGTGGTTGCTGCATTAGGGCCAAGTAGTTACATCACCTCCGGAGCACGAGTTCTTGTAATGTTTAAGAGGTTAACAGCACCATCTAGTGGAGGGACTAACAATAGCAAGTGTTACCTCAAAGCCTCCCTGATAAAGTGTGACATCCCCACTGACACCTGGGCATCCCTGGCCAAAGACCGCCCTAAGTGGAGGAAGTGCATCCGCGAGGGCTCTGAGCACCGAGTCTCATTGCTGAGAGCGTGCAGAAATAAAGCGCAGGCTGCGGAAAGAGCGTGCGGCAAATCAGTTCCACCCACCCCTTCTCTGAACGACTATTTGTCCCACTTGTGACAGAGTCGGTGGCTCTCGTATTGGACTGTTTAGCCACCAAAGAACTCACTTCAGGAGTGGAAGCAATATAAAACATCCCCAAGCGATTCTAAGGAGAGATATGAAACAAAATTCAATAGAGCCAGATAAGGAGATAGAAGGACCAATGTTCAAAAGCTTGGTTAAAAAAGGTAGGCTTTAAAAGGAGCACCGAGACAGGTTCAGGGAGGTAATTCCAGAGTTTAGTGACAAGGCAGTTGAAGGCACAGCCGTCAATGGTGAATTGGAAATTCAGGGATGTGCAGGAGGCCAGAATTGGGGGAGTACATAGATTTCAGAGGGTTGTAGAGCAGGGAGGTGGTTAGAGAGCTAGGGAGGGGCAAGGCCATGGAGTGATCTGAAAATAGGGATAAAGAATTTTTTTTTAAAAACCATGGTGTTGCCAGAGTGGGAACCAATGTCTTTCAGTGAGCACAGGAGTGATGGGACATGGTGCGAGTTAGGATGGGTGCAAGTTAGGAAACATCGAAATCTACAGCACAGGTCATTTCGGCCCATCGTGTCCACGCCGGCCGACAGCCACACGGCCCTCAGTCAGCAGCCCTGAAGGTTACATATAAACCTATGAACAATGGCAGAAAGGTAAAGAGCACCCAGCCCAACCAGTCCATCCCACTCTTTACACCGAAATATTCTACACTCCACCCCAACCGGAGCCATGTGATCTCCTGGGAGACACAAAAACCAGATAAAAACCTAGACCAATTGGGGGAAAAAAATCTCTGGAAAAATTCCTCTCTGACCCATCCAGGCAATCAAAACTAGTCCAGGAGATCACCCTAGCTGTATTCAATTCCTTGCAGTACTTACCATGTTGGCTGGCGCAGATACAAAGGTTATCCAATCTAATCCCAATTACCAGCTCTAGGTCAGTCTTCCTACAAGTTACGGCACTTCAAGTGCCCATCCAAGCACCTTTTAAATGTGATGAGGGTTTCTGTATCCACCATCCTCCCAGGCAGTGAGTTCTAGACCCCCACAATCCTCTGCATGAAGCACCCCCCTCTGAACCTTCCACCAACTACCTGAAAACTATGCCCCCTCACAATTGACACTTCCACCAATGGAAATAGGCCCTTGCTATCCACTATATTCAGGCCTCAATTTTGTACACCTCAATGAGGTTTCCTCTCAACCTCCTCTGTTCCAATGAGAACAAATCCAGCCTATCCAATCTGTCCTCATATCCAAGATTCCCCATTCCAGGCAGCATCCTAGAAAATCTCCTCTGCACCCTCTTAGTGCAATCACATCCTTCCGATAATATGGCAACCAGAACTGCACGCAGTACTCCAGCTGTGTCCTAACCAGAGTATTATACAATTTAATCATAACTTCCTTGCTCTTGCATTCTATGCCTCGGCCAATAAAGGCAAGCATTCCGTATGCCTTCTTAACCACCTGGCCTGCTACTTTTAGGGATCTGTGGACAAGCACTCCAAGGTCCCTTTGTTCATCTACACTATTAAGTGGCCTACCACTTAGTGTATACCTTTTCCTTATTAGTCCTCCTAAAGTGCATTACCTCACACCTCTGAATTAAATTCCATTTACCAGTGCTCTGCCCAGTAGATTGATATCCTCCGGCAGCCCAGGACTTTCCTCTTCATTATTAACTACACAGCCAATTTTAGTATCTGCAAACTTCTTAATCATACCCCCTATAGTCAAATCTAAATCACAGATATACCACAAAAAGCAAGGGACCCAGTACTGAGCCCCTGTGGAACCCCACTGGAAACATCCTTCTAGTCACAAAAACATCTATCCTTACCATTACCCTTTGCTTCCTACCTCGAAGCCAATTTTGGATCCAACTAGCTATTTTGCCCTGGATCCTATGGGCTTTTACCTTCATGACCAGTCTGCCACGTGGGACCTTATCATAAGCTTTGCTAAAGTCCATATATACTATATGGTACGCACTACCCTCATCGACCCGCCTGGTTACTTCCTCAAAAAATGCAATCAGGTCCCTTAACAAATCCGTGCCGACCATCCCTAATTAATCCTTACCTTTCCAAATGTAGATTTATCGTGTCTTTCAGGAGTTTTTCCAATAATTTTCCCACCAGGGAGGTTAGGTTGACAGGCCTGTAATTACTCAGCCTATACTTTTTTCTCCCTTCTGAAACAAGGGTACATGCAGTAGAGTTTTGGATGAGCTCCCATTTACCAGCAGATGGATGGTGGGAAATGGGTAATATGCCATAGTGTCATCTAATGCACAATCCATCAGAGCTGGGTCAAACTCCACAATGTGAAAATTGGACCCTCAGTAACCGGTCATGTTCCTGCTTTACAAGTGTACCGAGATCGTCCAGTCCAGCCTCCAATATCAATTCAGACTGAAGGAGTCGAAAATGTTAAATGCTTCAATTTAGATTTGAAGAGTTTTCCGCATCATCAGGAAGAGCAAAATTATTTATTGCGTCTGAATGCAGCCATTAAAGGTTTGAAACTGGAGGGCCTCAGCCTCTCCCAAAAGCCATGACTCAGGAAAAGTCAAAGGGCAGAGAGAAACATTTCAGCTACAGTGAAGGTGGGCAGTGTGGCGAAACAACCAACATCACAAAATGATTCTACCGCAGTCTGTGGTCACAGCAAGGCCACCAACCAGCTGGTGTTAATGCACACAGACTCCCCGGGTCATTGGGAAGCACCGTGTTACTGTTTTGGGTGCAAATGGGCCAGATTTTGCTGTCAAAAGAGTGGTGAGGCTAATGGCAGTTATTCATGCAGAAATGGTACAGCAACTTCAGGTGAAGAGCAGATGCGCAGTTAAATGCCAATATCCAAAAAGGTTGCCGAGAGTTGCGCCACTCAGGCATTTTGTTGTCTACCTCACTATTGAATGTCATGAAGTTGCTGTACGTGCGGACAGATACGAACAAACTAACCTCGCCACAGAAAGTGAAGTCTTGCAAGCGCAAGTGCCCCTTCAACGTGATAATTGTTCGTTACTGCCACTGGCACTGAAAATTAACACAGTATTGCAAGTGTGGAGTCTCACTACTTCAGGTATTAATTGTTGATTAAAAATCACATTTTTCTTGCTGTACCTGATTTAACATTGAATTTACACTTCCTTCTCTACTCCTGCTGTTTTGCAATCCCTTATGTTCACTCAGGTACCCCCCCGATGCCCCTTTTCCCCCCCCCTCGCTGTGACGTTATCAGCTCGCACTTACAGCAACTTTGCGTGCAGGGACAAGACTAACTCACGGCAGACACCGTGAAGATATCCTGCTACAGCAAAATCTGGCCCAATGTTATTTAACAATGTACAGCCCAACAGTGCCGCCTATAGGTGTAATTTGTCCCTGCAAGTAAAAGTGAAAGGAAAGGTTTTTTCACCACAGCAAGGTCAGACCCCTCCCAACATGCTGCCCAACCCCAGTGCAGTGCTGCCAAACTCGGGACTATTTCCCAGTGCTACCAAAGCCCAGCTAAATCCCAATCCAGTACCGTTAGATATCAGAAATATCTCCGTCAGAGTTATGGAATTCAATCCGTAAAGCAGTAGAAATCTCAGGGTCTCATTTGAAAGTGAAATACAAATTCATAGAATCACAGCACAATGTGCCAGATCCTTGAAAGAGCTGCCCAATCAATCCCACTCACTGCTCCTGCCCCATAGCCATGCACATTTTTAATGTAAGTTAGTCACCCCTATATGGAAAAAATACCATTATTGCTAACTCGGACGCACCATAAACAATGCCATATTTTTCTCAACCACAGTTAATGGACTGTTACATTAAGGGTTTTTATTGCAAGAGGGATGGAGTATAAAAGCAGGGAAGTCCTGCTACAACTTTACAGGGCACTGGTGAGACCACACCTGGAGTACTGTGTACAGTTTTGATCTCCACATTTAAGGAGGGATCACCATAATAGGTGGTCCCCTCGAACGAGGATGACTTGCTTCCACATAAGTTCACAGATGTTTCAATGAAGCTCCTGATGTTCCAGTCCTGAACTCCAATTGAGGGGGTGGAAGATGTCTGTGCGTGAATGTTTTTTTTAAATAAACGTGTGGTGACCGTTGCACATCAGCCATCACCCGGGTTTAACAGAGCTAGGCATTTATCCAGTGACAAGGATTAACCAGGAAGACTGGAGATCTGCTCTGCTGCACAGACCTAGTGCATACTTGGAATGGAGACAGTTCAGAGAATATTTGCAAGGTTGATGCCAGAGATGAAGGGGTTGACTTAAGAAAAGTTGAGCTTCTATTCATGGGAGTTTAGATGAATGAGGTGTAATCTTTTGAAACATACAAGATACTGAGGGGGCTCAACAGGGTAGATGCAGAGAGGATGTTTCTCCTCGTGGGGGAACGTAGAACTTGGGGGCATAGTTTCAGAATAAGGGGGTCACCCACTTAGAACCCCAGAGGGTTGTAAATCAATGGAATTCTCTGCCCGAGAGCTGTGGAGGCTGGGTCATTGAATATATTTAAGGTGGAGATTTTTGAGCGCTGAGGGGGGTGAAGGGTTATGGGGAGCGGGCAGGGAAGTGGAGCTGAGCCCAAGATCAGACCAGCCATGATATTAAATGGCTGAGCAGGCTCGAGGGGCCAAATGGCCTACTTCTATTTCTTAGGTTCTTGTGTTACAACAGCGGAGCCACTTGAGAAGGTTAAAAAAAAATTCAAACTGAGCAAAATTGAAACTGAAGAATTTTGTCTCTGGCTGCCAGACTATTAATTTCAAATGTCCTTCCAAAAAAGTGGTGGTGATTTATATTAATATACAAACCACAGCACCCTCTACTGGCAGAAGATATCTGGAGTGATTCTGATTAAGTGCTACATCAGCATAACACAAGAACACAAGAACTAGGAACAGGAGTAAGCCATCCAGCCCCTCGAGCCTGCTCCGCCATTCAATAAGATCATGGCTGATCTGGCCGTGGACTCAGCTCCACTTACCCGCCCGCTCCCCGTAACCCTTAATTTCCTTATTGGTTAAAAATCTATCTATCTGTGACTTGAATACATTCAATGAGCTAGCCTCAACTGCTTCCCTGGGCAGAGAATTCCACAGATTCACAACCCTTTGGGAGAAGAAATTCCTTCTCAACTCGGTTTTAAATTGGCTCCCCTGTATTTTGAGGCTGTGCCCCCTAGCTCTCGTCTCCCCGACCAGTGAAAACAACCTCTCTGCCTCTATCTTGTCTATCCCTTTCATTATTTTAAATGTTTATATGAGATCACCCCTCATCCTTCTGAACTCCAACGAGTAAAGACCCAGTCTATTCAATCTATCATCATAAGGTAAACCCCCTCATCTCCGGAATCAGCCTAATGAATCATCTCTGTACCCCTTCCAAAGCCAGTATATCCTTCCTTAAGTAAGGTGACCAAAACTGCATGCAGTACTCCAGGTGCGGCCTCAGCAATACCCTGTACAGTTGCAGCAGGACCTTCCTGCTTTTGTACTCCATCCCTCTTGCAATGAAGGCCAACATTCCATTCTCCTTCCTGATTAAATGCATGTGGTGCAGCAGGTAATCAGACAATTTAAACTCCATTCCCACCTTTCACACCGCCAAAAAATATAAAGCTACTGAATGTTGCCAGTACAGAACTTACAAAATCAGGATTGTACGCAAGACGGGCAAAGCCCATGCGGAAATCCATTGTCTGGTTTTCCAACAAATCGATGCGTATCTTTTCAGCTTCAGTCTTGCCATCTGCGAACATGAATTTAAACACAAGTTAATCCCAGTCAAGGTAGAAATCAATGGAATGTGGAGCTCAAATTGCAGCACAAACCAGGTCCTTTCTGGATAATCTTTGCATTGGGAGACGGTGGAGAGAGAATTATTAAAATACTAAATTTCTCCAGGTCTGTACTGAAGTCACCCATGTGACATTTGTTCAGAATAGCATGCACGCGTTTCTTTTTTGAAAACAAGCACACATTTTAGCCATTGCACTCAGACACCATCAGACCTCGGTAGAAAGGAGCAGGGCAGGAGTCCAACCAGGCTTAACCTGCTGGCAGACACCGATGAAGTTACCGCACAAGTCCTCAAACTTTGCAATTCACAATTCACTGGTAACTGGTGGGGGAGGGGGGGAACATTACCGCACATGCTCAGTTGAACTCACGAAAGTTGGCGTCACCTCCAATATGGACACGAGATAAAAATGTTGGGGGAAAAATATATAAAATTGAGTTAAACTATTAAAAAAACAAATGCTCTGTATATAGCATTTAAATGCTTCCATTTGTCCTTCCCCCACCGGTTAACTATTTAAGTTAATTAATTCAATAGCTAACAAGTTAAAAAAGGAATTCTGCACAAAGAGTATTAAGTGGAACTTGTAGATGGAATTCCACAATTTGACAATGAATTGTTTTTCCCCCAACTTACATTTTTGCATCGTTATGTCAATATAACCTGCACAGGAACTACAGCAGTGTCAATAATGGCCAGCCAACCTACATCAAATGCATAGGAATTAATGGGTAAAGAATGGCAGGGGGGAGAGGAATGGTGCTCATCAAATGGATTGAAAACAATATGCCTGCATCCTGCAAGATGGTGTGTACATGAAATTAGACAAAAGTTTAACAAGTTGCTGCAGATAGATGCACATACTGGTGACCGTTTAGAGAAAACTTACCAAGGTTGTGTTTCCTTGCAATATAGCGCACGATAGCATTGCTCTGGGAGAGTTTGACATCTCCATCAATCATATAAGGAAGCTGGAAACAAAGTTTTCATATGGTCATAGATTAGAACACAGTGCAGTTAACTATCCACATAACTGAAGGTCGATTCGGTCATGATAAAAAAAAACAAATGCAACATTTCAAATAATAACGATTCAGCCAAATCAGATTTGAATGGTGTACCAAATTCATCGCAGACTGGACGGTGTACCAGCACTTCATGAGTGCTGCCCTGGAAAGCTAGCTAAAAGGTTAATTGTAACAAAACCAGCAGTTACTATCCAGCAGACCTCCGTATGAATTAAAAATGTTATTCTCAACAGTCGCAACCAACGTTTTCCAATACTTTTAGGAAAACTAGAAAGACAGAGCGAGCGCCGCGCGCGAGACACACACAGAGCGAGCGCCGCGCGCGAGACACACACAGAGCGAGCGCAAGAGAGAGACACACACAGAGCGAGCGCAAGAGAGAGACACACACAGAGCGAGCGCAAGAGAGAGACACACACAGAGCGAGCGCAAGAGAGAGACACACACAGAGCGAGCGCAAGAGAGAGACACACACAGAGCGAGCGCAAGAGAGAGACACACACAGAGCGAGCGCAAGAGAGAGACACACACAGAGCGAGCGCAAGAGAGAGACACACACAGAGCGAGCGCAAGAGAGAGACACACACAGAGCGAGCGCAAGAGAGAGACACACACAGAGCGAGCGCAAGAGAGAGACACACACAGAGCGAGCGCAAGAGAGAGACACACACAGAGCGAGCGCAAGAGAGAGACACACACAGAGCGAGCGCAAGAGAGAGACACACACAGAGCGAGCGCAAGAGAGAGACACACACAGAGCGAGCGCAAGAGAGAGACACACACAGAGCGAGCGCAAGAGAGAGACACACACAGAGCGAGCGCAAGAGAGAGACACACACAGAGCGAGCGCAAGAGAGAGACACACACAGAGCGAGCGCAAGAGAGAGACACACACAGAGCGAGCGCAAGAGAGAGACACACACAGAGCGAGCGCAAGAGAGAGACACACACAGAGCGAGCGCAAGAGAGAGACACACACAGAGCGAGCGCAAGAGAGAGACACACACAGAGCGAGCGCAAGAGAGAGACACACACAGAGCGAGCGCAAGAGAGAGACACACACAGAGCGAGCGCAAGAGAGAGACACACACAGAGCGAGCGCAAGAGAGAGACACACACAGAGCGAGCGCAAGAGAGAGACACACACAGAGCGAGCGCAAGAGAGAGACACACACAGAGCGAGCGCAAGAGAGAGACACACACAGAGCGAGCGCAAGAGAGAGACACACACAGAGCGAGCGCAAGAGAGAGACACACACAGAGCGAGCGCAAGAGAGAGACACACACAGAGCGAGCGCAAGAGAGAGACACACACAGAGCGAGCGCAAGAGAGAGACACACACAGAGCGAGCGCAAGAGAGAGACACACACAGAGCGAGCGCAAGAGAGAGACACACACAGAGCGAGCGCAAGAGAGAGACACACACAGAGCGAGCGCAAGAGAGAGACACACACAGAGCGAGCGCAAGAGAGAGACACACACAGAGCGAGCGCAAGAGAGAGACACACACAGAGCGAGCGCAAGAGAGAGACACACACAGAGCGAGCGCAAGAGAGAGACACACACAGAGCGAGCGCAAGAGAGAGACACACACAGAGCGAGCGCAAGAGAGAGACACACACAGAGCGAGCGCAAGAGAGAGACACACACAGAGCGAGCGCAAGAGAGAGACACACACAGAGCGAGCGCAAGAGAGAGACACACACAGAGCGAGCGCAAGAGAGAGACACACACAGAGCGAGCGCAAGAGAGAGACACACACAGAGCGAGCGCAAGAGAGAGACACACACAGAGCGAGCGCAAGAGAGAGACACACACAGAGCGAGCGCAAGAGAGAGACACACACAGAGCGAGCGCAAGAGAGAGACACACACAGAGCGAGCGCAAGAGAGAGACACACACAGAGCGAGCGCAAGAGAGAGACACACACAGAGCGAGCGCAAGAGAGAGACACACACAGAGCGAGCGCAAGAGAGAGACACACACAGAGCGAGCGCAAGAGAGAGACACACACAGAGCGAGCGCAAGAGAGAGACACACACAGAGCGAGCGCAAGAGAGAGACACACACAGAGCGAGCGCAAGAGAGAGACACACACAGAGCGAGCGCAAGAGAGAGACACACACAGAGCGAGCGCAAGAGAGAGACACACACAGAGCGAGCGCAAGAGAGAGACACACACAGAGCGAGCGCAAGAGAGAGACACACACAGAGCGAGCGCAAGAGAGAGACACACACAGAGCGAGCGCAAGAGAGAGACACACACAGAGCGAGCGCAAGAGAGAGACACACACAGAGCGAGCGCAAGAGAGAGACACACACAGAGCGAGCGCAAGAGAGACACACACACAGAGCGAGCGCAAGAGAGACACACACACAGAGCGAGCGCAAGAGAGACACACACACAGAGCGAGCGCAAGAGAGACACACACACAGAGCGAGCGCAAGAGAGACACACACACAGAGCGAGCGCAAGAGAGACACACACACAGAGCGAGCGCAAGAGAGACACACACACAGAGCGAGCGCAAGAGAGACACACACACAGAGCGAGCGCAAGAGAGACACACACACAGAGCGAGCGCAAGAGAGACACACACACAGAGCGAGCGCAAGAGAGACACACACACAGAGCGAGCGCAAGAGAGACACACACACAGAGCGAGCGCAAGAGAGACACACACACAGAGCGAGCGCAAGAGAGACACACACACAGAGCGAGCGGAAGAGACACACACACAGAGCGAGCGCAAGAGAGACACACACAGAGAGCGAGCGCAAGAGAGACACACACACAGAGCGAGCGCAAGAGAGACACACACACAGAGCGAGCGCAAGAGAGACACACACACAGAGCGAGCGCAAGAGAGACACACAAGAGCGAGACAGAGAAGCTGCACAACAGCCTAAAATGAACAGAGTGTGAAGAAATATAAATGGACAATCCTTACATTGGGGAGCACTTTGAAGTTGAGGGATCAGAGTCACTTACATTTGGGAAATCCAGCCCAAGCTTCAATTTTACATCAAGCCAGCAGCTTTTCTCAAAATCCGGAGCTTGAAAAGGAAGTGAATACATTCACAAAATGTCAAGATTTTGTTACTATATTACATTATTGAAGTTACTGAATAAAATCCAGACAGAATGCTCAATTTCCATCCCCCCACCACCCCGTGCAAAAAGGTTAAATATTTATGCTAAAATTCTCTAACCAGTAACTTAAGCAACGCGAGTCCGGTGTGTGTGAAGAGGCCTATAATAGGCCCAACGTCAGGGGAGGAGCAGCACGAGTCCAGGATGCGTGGCGAGGCCTATAAAAGGCCCAACGTCAGGGGAGGAGCGGCAGTGCGAGCAGCATGAAGAGGCCTATAAAAGGCCCAGCTTGTGCAGCTGCAGTGGGGACAGAAGGCAAAAAAAGTAGAAAGAAATTGAAAGGTGACGTCACAGCCAAAGGGGTAAGAGATTGTCTGGTGATTGGCAAGTAGCTTTTCTTTTTCTTTTCTATTTCAGTAAGTAACCTTTAGCATTGTGCTTGCCAAATTAAGTTAATCTAGGGGTTAATTCATGGCAGGAGAGCTCGGACACGTGTTATGCTCCTCCTGTACTATGTGGAAAATCAGGGACGCCTCTGGTGTCCTTGACAAATACGTATGCGGGAAGTGTATCCACCTCCAGCTCCTGACGAACCGCGTTGCGGAACTGGAGCTGCGGGTGGATTCACTCTGGAGCATGCACAAAGCTGAGAATGATGTGAATAGCACATTTAGGTGAGTTGGTCTTACTGCAGGTAAAGGGTACATCGCCAGATAGGGAATGGAAGACCAACAGGAAGAGCAGTGCAAGGAAGGTAGTGCAGGGGCCCCCTGTGGTCATCCCCCTGCAAAACAGATACACCGCTTTGGGTACTGTTGAGGGGGATGACTCATCAGGGGAGGGCAGCAGCCAGGTTCATAGCACTGTGGCAGGCTCTGCTGCACAGGAGGGCAGGAAAAAGAGTGGGAGAGCAATAGTGATAGGGGGTTCGATTGTAAGGGAAATAGGTGTTTCTGCAGCTGCAACCGAGACTCCAGGGTGGTATGTTGCCTCCCTGGTGCAAGGGTCAAGGATGTCTCGGAGCGGGTGCAGGACATTCAGAAAAGGGAGGGTGAACAGTCAGTTGTCATCATGCATATAGGTTAAAAAATGGGATGAGGTCATACAAGACGAATTTAGGGAGCTAGGAGTTAAATTAAAAAGTAGGACCTCAAAAGTAGTAATCTCAGGATTGCTACCAGTGCCACGTACTAGTCAGAGTAGGAATCGCAGGATAGCTCAGATGAATACGTGGCTCGAGCACTGGTGCAGAAGGGAGGGATTCAAATTCCTGGGGCATTGGAACCAGTTCTGGGGAGGTGGGACTAGTACAAACCGGATGGTCTGCACCTAGGCAGGACTGGAACCAATGTCCTCGGGGGAAGTGTTTGCTAGTGCTGTTGGGGAGGAGTTAAACTAATATGGCAGGGGGATGGGAACCAATGCAGGGAGACAGAGGGAAACAAAATGGAGACCTAAACAAAAGACAGAAAGGAGAAGAGTAAAAGTGGAGAGTAGAGAAACCCAAGGCAAAAAACAAAAAGGGACACTTTACAGCAAAATTCTAAAGGGTCAAAGTGTGTTAAAAAGGCAAGCCTAAAGGCTCTGTGCCTCAATGCAAGGAGTATTCGGAATAAGGTGGACGAATTAACTGTGCAGATAGCAGTTAACGGATACGATGTGGTTGGCATCACGGAAACATGGCTCCAGGGTGACCAAGGCTGGGAACTCAACATCGAAGGGTATTCAACATTTAGGAAGGATAGACAAAGGAAAAAAAGGAGGTGGGGTGGCGTTGCTGGTTAAAGAGGAAATTAATGCAATTGGAAGGAAAGACATTAGCTTGGATGATGTGAAATCAGTATGGGTGGAGCTACGGAATACCAAAGGGCAGAAAATACTAGTGGGAGTTGTGTACAGACCTCCAAACAGTAGTAGTGATGTTGGGGAGGGCATCAAACAGGAAATTAGGCATGCATGCAATAAAGGTGCAACAGTTATCATGGGCGACTTTAATATGCATATAGATTGGGCTAACCAAACTGGAAACAATGCGGTAGAGGAGGATTTCCTGGAGTGCATAAGGGATGGTTTTCTAGACCAATATATTGAGGAACCAACTAGGGGGGAGGCCATCTTAGACTGGGTGTTGTGTAGAGAGAGAGGATTAATTAGCAATCTCGTTGTGTGAGGCCCCTTGGGGAAGAGTGACCATAATAATGGTGGAATTCTACATTCGGATGGAGAATGAAACAGTTAATTCAGAGACCATGGTCCAGAACTTAAAGAAGGGTAACTTTGAAGATATGAGGCGTGAATTGGCTAGGATAGATTGGCAAATGATACTTAAGGGGTTGACAGTGGATGGGTGTTGTGGAAGAATTATCTTAGTTTATGATACTCTTGTTTTTGGTACTGTACAATGTAAACGTTCAAGCAACAAATTGCCTGCTTAAAACAAAAGACACATTTAGACCCCAACATTCGTTGACCCTGAGTCATGGAGATAGAGGAAGACAGACAATGGGTGGTTGAACAGGCACACAGATGTATATCGCTTGTACTAAACAGGAAGATAGTTCCTTGTTTTTCTGCTGATGCGAGGAAAATAACCCTGCTTGTGTGCGTATGCTAGTTAACCTTTGACTTACCACAATGTAAAGATAGATTGTCATAGCGTTACCATATAGGGTAAGACGTTACAAAAATGTTACATAATTGGACAATGGTGCAAGGGGCGGGACCGCCCCAAAAGGTATAACTGTAACTTGGAAACTTCGCTCAGAGAGAAGGTGTGGCGAAGCTGCGGAGTTTCCCCACTTCTCCCAGAGCGCTCTATAAATAAACTGACGTTTCCCTCAGTTCTCAGACTCGGTGTGGAATTTATTTCCCTTACAATGGGCAATGGCAGACATTTAGAGACCGCATGGAGGAATGACAAGAATTGTACATCTCTGTCTGGCGTAAAAATAAAAAAAGGGAAGGTGGCTCAACTGTGGCTATCGAGAATCAGGGATAGTATTAAAGCCAAGGAAGTGGCATACAAATTGGCCAGAAATAGCAGCGAACCCGGGGACTGAGAGAAATTTAGAACTCAGCAGAGGACGACAAAGGGTTTGATTAGGGCAGGGAAAATAGAGTACGAGGGGAATATATTTTGGTTCGGTATTCACTAAGGAGGATATAAAAGGGGTCAGAGGGTCTAGTAAGAAGGAGGAACTGAGGGAAATCCTTATTAGTCAGGAAATTGTGTTGGGGAAATTAATGGGATTGAAGGCAGATAAATCCCCAGGGCCTGATGGTCTGCATCCCAGAGTATTTAAGGAGGTGGCCTTGGAAATAGCAGATGCATTGACAGTCATTTTCCAACAGTCCATAGACTCTGGATCAGTTCCTATGGAGTGGAGGGTAGCCAATGTAACCCCAATTTTTAAAAAAGGAGGGAGAGAAAAAACAGGGAATCATAGACCAGTCAGCCAGACATTGGTAGTGGGTAAAATGATGGAATCAATTATTAAGGATGTCATAGCAGCGTATTTGGAAAGAGGTGACATGATAGGTCCAAGTCAGCATGGATTTGTGGAAGGGAAATCATGCTTGACAAATCTTCTGGAATTTTTTTGAGGATGTTTCCAGTAGAATGGACAAGGGAGAACCAGTTGATGTGGTGTATTTGGACTTTCAGAAGGCTTTTGACAAGGTCCCACACAAGAGATTAATGTGCAAAGTTAAAGCACATGGGATTGGGGGTAGTGTGCTGACATGGATTGAGAACTGGTTGGCAGACAGAAAGCAAAGAATAGGAGTAAATGGGTACTTTTCAGAATGGCAGGCAGTGACTAGTGGGGTGCCGCAAGGTTCTGTGCTGAAGCCCCAGCTGTTTACATTGTACATTAATGATTTAGATGTGGGGATTAAATGTAGTATCTCCAAATTTGCAGATGACACTAAATTGGGTGGCAGTGTGACTGCAAGGAGGATGCTATGAGGCTGCAGAGTGACTTGGATAGGTTAGGTGAGTGGGCAAATGCATGGCAGATGAAGTATAATGTGGATAAATGTGAGGTTATCCACTTTGGTGGTAAAAACAGAGACAGACTATTATCTGAATGGTGACAGATTAGGAAAAGGGGAGGTGCAACGAGACCTGGGTGTCATGGTACATCAGTCATTGATGGTTGGCATGCAGGTACAGCAGGCGGTTCAGAAAGCAAATGGCAGGTTGGCCTTCATAGCGAGGGGATTTGAGTGCAGGGGTAGGGAGGTATTACTACAATTGTACAGGGCCTTGGTGAGGCCACATCTGGAGTATTGTGTACAGTTTTGGTCTCCTAACTTGAAGGACATTCTTGCTATGGAGGGAGTGCAGCGAAGGTTCACCAGATGGATTCCCGGGATGGCAGGACTGACATATCAAGAAAGACTGGATCAACTGGGCTTGTATTCACTGGAGTTCAGAAGAATGAGAGGGATCTCAGAAACATTTACAATTCTGACAGATTTAGACAGCTTAGATGCAGGAATTATGTTCCCAATGATGGGGAAGTCCAGAACCAGGGGTCACGGTCTAAGGTTAAGGGGTAAGCCATTTAGGACCGAGATGAGGAGAAACTTCTTCACCCAGAGAGTGGTAAACCTGTGGAATTCTCTACCACAGAAAGTTGTTGAGGCCAATTCACTAAATATATTCAAAAAGGAGTTAGATGTAGTCCTTACTACTAGGGGGAATCAAGGGGTACGGCAAGAAAGCAGGAATGGGGTACTGAAGTTGCATGTTCAGCCATGAACTCATTGAATGGTGGTGCAGGCTCGAAGGGCCTACTCCTGCACCTATTTTCTATGTTAACTTGAATTTAAAGTCCATCAGGAAAAAATAACATCCAAAACACTGCAATTCCTCTTTTCCCCCTCCCCAGGGAAGTTTAACATTAATACTAATATGTTGCACATTATTAATATAGCAACATTAACATTGTGAAAGTCCTTTGGTATCAAACAGCAATCAGTTTTTATACTATTGCTGCAAAGTGGCAGCTGCATTGTTTAGTGAGCAGCAGAATCGATTCACTTCAGTTTAGAAAGCCTGGGCAAATGATTTCCAGATGCATTAGCTAGCGCAGCTTTTGATGGCATTTGCACAGCAGGGACTGAATGCCAAAGAGAAACGGTGTGCTACTAACTTCAAAAAAGGTTCCCAAAAGGGTTCAGGGCTGAACAAAGACGACCTCACTTTTATTGCACCAAAACCTGCACGAGCAGTTGGTGCTCGCCAAATCATACAAAAAAAAAGGAGTCTTACGAAAGCAGTGCCAAAGTCTGAAACCAATTCAAGTCGAACAGTTGGCACACACCAGAGACTGGCCATTGAGGAGTGTATGTGCAATGCCAACTCACATCACATCCCGCCCCATTTCAATTCAGTTACTAGGGAGCAGAATTCACATAATGACCTCGCAGACAGAAACACACTTACCCTCTCCACATGAATAGAGCTTGTCTTCATACTCTGTTCCAGTATATTCCAAAAGCAAGCGGATTGGCTGAGCCAACTACACAACAAAGACACAAATCAGAATGCACAAGAGTTGACTTTTTCATAAACGAAACACTAAGACACAGGCGTTTAAACAGGGGCAAGGCAAGAGAAAAAAAAAATTCATTTATATAGCACGTTTCACAACCACCATATGCCCCAAAGCGATTTGCAGCCAATGAAGTACTCTTTTTGGAGTGCAATCACTATTGCAATGTAGGTTATTTGGCAGCCAATTTTCACAAAGCTTCCACAAACTGCAATGTGACAACAACCAGATAATCTGTTTGCTGTTGAGTGAGCAATGACTATTGACCAGGACAACTCCTGCAAAAATTTGCATTGGGGTCTCTTACATCCAGCCGAGTGTGCAGACAAGGCCTTGGTTTAACATCTCATCCGAAAAGTGGCTCACTTCCAACCAGTGCAGCAGTGCACTGGAGTGTCAGCCTAGGTTTGTGTTCAAGTCTGGAGTGGGACTCAAATCCACAACCTTCTGACTCAGGAGGCAAGAGTGCTATCCACTGAGCCACTGACTGACTATGTAGGATGTAGTATTGAGACCCATTGTACACAATTGCTGTGAACAGTTCCAAACTAGTGTTACTGTACCATAAAAGACAAGTGAAGAGGTTTGGAATTGTTGCTACAGCCCAAGATATGGTTTTGAATACCTGTATTTATGCAGACTATATTTGTGGAGTCAAATGATCCAATTTCAGTTCTGGAACTTTCTCCAGAACCATTTCAGCAATAGGTGGAATCAATTCAAAAACTCCAAGCCCTCTGGTAGTGGGGGAAATCAATCTCTTTCATACAGCAGGTAGTCATTGGAAAGTCTCAATTTATCAGTAGCCTCCAGATCCTACCCAACGGCTAGCTACGTGGACCTCGAAAACCTGAGACATGACAGAGCCGCAGGGCAAGTGGGTGCAAATTCAGCATTGCGAAAGGCATAATCAAAACGGGCAATTATTCCTTTGCCGAGAACAAATCTGTACATGTTACTAAGGAGACAGATTGAGGCAAGGACCTGCTCCTTTTTAAAAAAAACAGGCGAATGTTACAGGGGCAGCCAGTCAATTTGGAGAAGGCAAAGAGAAAGGATGTTGAAGCAAAATCCATCATCACTGGTGTTTTTGATCCCAAGATGCCACTAACCAGCAGTACCACAGCATAAAACATGTATAATTCCTAATTCAGGAGAGAAGAATCATGATAATGAGGACAGTCTACACAAAAGGGCCAGGGTGATCTCCTATTGGTAGGAGGGGAATTCCCCAGATTATTTCCCCCCAAATTGGCCTGTTTTTAAAAAAAAAATCTGTTTTTTGCCTCTCCCAGGCAATCACATGGTTTCAGGTGGGGTGGAGTGTATATGTTGTGATACAGAAGGTATCGCAAGTGTGGGGGACAGGCTCAATGGACCAGAAATTCCAGTTGACTGCTTCCCAGTCAAGGGAAAAAGTTTTAAAAGATGTGCACATAACTGTTCCTGCTGCACCCACGTGCATTCCCAGTCCCGAGGCCTCCACTGACTGCATGTCGCGGAGCATGCACGTCAAGACGTGCACAGGGCTGGAGCGGGTCACATGGCTCTGGGCAACCAACCCAGGTAAAGTGGGTTCTCATTCATAATAATGGAAACTTCGTTTGTTGGAGTTAGTACGAATGAGAACGCCCCACCCACCCACACACACAAAACTCAATAACTAATAAAAAACGCATTTAAATTAATGTATTAAATATTTTTCCAATTTAAAAAAGTTTAAATTGGGGAGGTTTTAAAAAAAATAATTTTTAATAAATTTATTTTATAATGTTTGTGTATTTTAAAACTCTTATGCCTGTAAAAGTAGGCTATGCACCTGCTTTGATCAGGCGCAAGAGTTTTCAGGAAAATCCTAATTCTGCAAAAATAAGACAGCAACAAAATTTCAGAAAAGCAAGTTAGTATAAAGATAAAATATCGCTGCCAGTAAGAAGATACAAACATTTGGAATGCAAGGTTGCAAACTAAGCTAAAATTAAATCCCGTAATCTCGGCCATGCGAAGGTCCTGGCTGCCAAGATGCAGAAGATCGCTTAAACTCTAGCTCGACCGATCAGAAAAGCGCATGTGCATTGTGCACTGAAAACCGGCTTTTGCGATGCCTTCCCGGGTGCACACACTCCGTAGGGACCCGGGAGGCTGGAATTTCTGGATTAACTTTTACCTGTCAATCATTGTTTGTATGTTGATTAAAAAATGGCTGCAACAAGCTAGTCACTGAAGAGTAGCTCCAGCGAAAGTAAGAGCCCAGTAATCCGGCAAGTGATCGTTATATTCTGTTTTACTATTCCAGTAATGACAATGGCAAAACGACAGATCACTTCCCCTTTAAAAGATTTCATTACCAGGCTTGTAATAGTTTTGAAAAAGCTAAATCTAAGTCGCACATTCAGTGAGTCAGCTCACGGGACTTGCTGCTCAAATGAAAGTTCCAAGTTTATATCCTCCCGAGTCCTCACTGTTGGCACTACTCAAATCTCCCTCCATAAATTGCAAACTAAGCTAATATTTTCCACACAAATGTAACACGAAGCACACAGAATTACTGCATCTCCATCCAGCAAGTTATACATTTAAAAAAAATAAAGCACGCATTTATTTTCCGGCAAAGAGCTTGTCGGTAACGAAAATATTCACAACAAGAAAAATCCTAATTCTGCAAAAATAAGACAGCAACAAAATTTCAGAAAAGCAAGTTAGTATAAAGATAAAATATCGTTGCCGGTAAGAAGATACAAACATTTGGAATGCAAGGTTGCATCAAACCTGGAACAGAGAGAATATATGGCAGGAGGCATGTGAGAAATGACAGGAAACTAAAGGGAAGACCCGAAAAAAAAGAGAAAAGGCACAAACAGATGGTGGATACATTGGAGCAGAGCCCAAGTACTGAAAGGGAAACGGTCACAAGACTCGGACCTGCAGAGTGTGGAGCAAGATGGAGCCACATCCTGGACCTATCGGTCACAGTAACCACCCAAGCAGTGTGAATAATTGCATTTTAGAAGCTCAGTGATCAAGCTGATGGTATTGCAGCCGCTAATATCACTCTCGAATAAAATAAAGTGGCATTGCTTCGAGTCCCGTGTGGGCAGAGAGAGGCGACACAAAATAAAATCGTCTTTGGCACAGATTAGTGCAAATTCTGGAGAACAATGCAATTCGCTGCAAGCTTAAAAAAAGAGGGGGAAATCCTGATTTAATAAACTCCAAAGCAAACTTATGCGCGCCAACCGGATGCAAACTTAATTTCCTTATTGCAAGTAATAAGTGGGGGGTGGGGAAGAAGAAGCCGGACACGAACGCTACTGCGAACCCCTGCAAACACTGCAGCTCAGAAAACGTCACCAGGGTCCCAGGCGGGGATAGGCTTTGATTGACAGGCGAGCTTGCCCCTGTAGTAAATGTGTATGCTCCTTACCCCGCGGATGTCCCAGTATCCGAGTGTCAGCACCATGATTGCAGTTTCAGCTTCTACACCTCTCTGACTACTTACAGCCACACTCTGAGCGACACTGACAAACACCGCCCCTTTGCTCACAGCTTTATATATCCGGCCCTCACCACCCCCGGCCAGTTATATCTTACCAGGAGTTTATTGCCTATTTAAGTGAAATGCATGCTAGTGCATTGTATGGAACTGCTGTCAGCATCCAAACGAATTGTATGGAATTGTTGACCTCAAGCTACTGATGTAATGTGAATAAAGTATATTTTTGGAAAAAAAAATCAATGACGCGTCCCTTCTCAATTCTTTTTAAATTAATACAATTCAACCATCTGCCCTCCTTGTTAAAGGGGCACAACTATTTTAGTATAATGTAAGATCCAGCGCCCCCTTTTGGCAAAGGCACCACAACCAACAAATTTCAAATTAAACTTTTACAGTAACTTACGTCAAATTAAAATTTGGTTGCAGGGGTGGTGATGCACTCCAGTCCCTCCAGCGCTCACCTCTCGCGGAAGGCCGCGAGCGTACCGGTGGACACCGCGTGCTCCATCTCTAGGGACACCCTGGCTTGGATGTAGCCACGGAAGAGAGGCAGGCAGTCGGGCTTTTTAACCAGCGATTTAAAAAGGACATTTTAGAATGTTAACACAAATTCTCCAGTTCACTTATTAGTACATTTCTTTCTTCCTGTGTTCCTAGGTAAATCTTGCTAGTTTCTGACTGTTTTTGTCATATAGACACAAAAATCAAACTTGCACTTATTAGCATTTTATCACATCAAAATGTCACAAAGGGCTTTAGCTGTCTGCTGTGGCTCAGTGGGTAACACTCCTCCCCTCTAAATCAAGCGAGGTTGTGGGTTCAAATCCCACTCCAGAGACTTGAGCACATAAATCTAGGCTGACACGCCACTGCAATACTGAGGGAGCACTGTGCTGCCTTTTGGATGAGACATTAAACCAGGGCTTTGTCTGTTCTCTCAGGTGGATCCCAGGTCACTATTTCGAAGAAGAGCAGGGGAGTTATCCCCAGTGTCCTGGCCAATATTTATCCCTCAATCAACATAACTAAAAACAGATTATCTGGTCATTATCACATTGCTGTTTGTGGGAGCTTGCTGTGCTCAAATTGATAGCTGTGTTTCCTACATTACAAAAGTGATGACTCTTCAAAAGTACTTCATTGGCTGTAAAACGCTTTGGGGCGTCTGGTGGTCATGAAAGGCGCTATATAAATGTAAGACTTTCTTTAGAATTAATTGTTTTTGATGTGCAGTGGCTTGCTAATATGGTCAAAACTGATTACCATTTTATTGTCAGCAATACTGGAAGCCAGACTCTGTACTGGACAGTTACTCTCTCCTTTACTCTGGCACCCAGCTCAAGCATCCACATATGGATTAAGGTGGTGAGGTAGAATGGCATCTTATCCAACAAAGACAATAGCTACCTCCACATGTCAGGCTGATGTTTCTTGGTTTGGTGTCTTATTTGAAGTTGCTGAAGTCTCCAGGGAATGGTGCAGCTGGTAATTTCAAGGCGTCTGCTCAGAGCAGTTGCTCCCAAACATGGGTGCAGGAGTTTGTATCCCCTTGGCCTGCAGCATGACAGGGAGAATGAGCAGTGGCGACACAGAGGAGGACAAGTTGCTCGAAGAGGAAGGATGAGGAGGCGGGGGCGGGGGAGAAGGGCTCTCAGCAAGAGGCCATATCCACCCAGGACCTTCGGGGAGCAATTTAAGAGGTGCAGGCTGGCTTTAATTGGTCCTAGCCTCACACAAACCTGGGCCCCCAGCTGAGCATGCAGCCTCCAAGCGACACATTCAGCGCTGAGCTGCACTCCACAATCATTCTAATTAGCAGGCAGCGCGAAGTTGGCGTGCTGTCTGCCTTACATTGAACGGGTGCGCAGTTGATCCCGCATCACGATCCCCGCACCCTTTTTCGGGGGCAATTGAATTTTTAGCCCAAAGGCTCTAAATTGCCTCGCACTTCTTAGCGCACTGGAAGTGCAATGGCAGCAACGGTTCGCAGTACATATTGGAGTAGAACCTGTTTTCCTGACTGTCAAAATTCCCAGTGAGGGCAGTAGACACATTCTCCATCCATCCCCTTCAGCAATGCAGATACTTGAATTGGATGGAAATGATAGGTGTATGTTGTGGGGATAGTAGTTGAAAATGGCTAATGCTGAAATCAAAGTTAGCCTGAATGAATACACACAACTTTCAGCACTCACCCCAATTTCTGCTGACACAGGAAGAAGCAGTTCAAGCTGGGTGAGATAAGATAGAAAGCAGTGTTGGGATATTTCTTCCTCGTCCTTTTAACAAATTGGTAAAGCTAGAGACATTAATATCTCTGATAATTAACTAAATTTATTCTTGCTCAAAAATAATTAAACATTTCATACAGATTTAAAAAAAAATTGTTCTGGGATGTAGGCATCGCTGGCAAGGCCAGCATTTATTGCCCATCTCGAATTGCCCTTGAGAAGGTGGTGGTGAGCCACCTTCTTGAACCGCTGCAGTCCGTGTGGTGAAGGTACTCCCACAGTGCTGTTCGGGAGGGAGTTCCAGGATATTGACCCAGTGACGATGAAGCCGGTGGTGGAGGGAGCGAATGTTTAAGGTGGTGGATGGGGTGCCAATCAAGCGGGCTGCTTTGTTCTGGATGGTGTCGAGTTTCTTGTGTGTTGTTGGAGATGCATTGATCCAGGCAAGTGGAGAGTATTCTATCACACTCCTGACTTGTGCCATGTAGATGGTGGAAAGAATAGTACACATTTAGCACCACGTCTAAAACCATCTGTGCAGGGAACTTCTAGGAGTAAATTGCAAGAATGGTTTATCCAAGGCTAGTCACATGTTGGCAAAATGAAGTTCTTACTGAGTCAAATATTTTACATCTTTTATGACACCATTTTCTACTTTCCGCTGGATGTATCACTATTGGGTGTTTTATTACAAGAGTGACTACACTCCAAAAGTACTTCATTGGCTGTAAAACGCTTTGAGACATTCGGTGGTCATGAAAGGTGCTATATAAATTCAAGTCTTTCTTTCTTTTATGACTGCTCTTTCTTCGAACAAATTGCCAGATAGGGATGAGGTGTCTCATATCTTTTCATACCATACTGTTACTTCCTATCATTGCTTTTCCTGAGCCATAGCTTTGTGTTAGCAGTGACCAGTCAGGCTACCCAGGTAGTGTGTTTAGTATCTGTGCTTTGATGTTTGCCAGGGGCTGTGTTTCTTGATTGTACATCAGTGTTAACCATGAAGGATCACTACTCTTGTTATTGTACAGCAAAAAGTGTAGAGAGATGTCCAAGGTAAAACACTCCCCTTCTCTGAAGCCGTATTGAAACCAAGGGGGTAAGTTACCCAGTGGATCAATTCACTGCTTCCCCTCCGCCTTATAGCCAGGGCCAAGCCATGGTAGTTGCTCACTGTTGTTTATGCCTGATAAATTGTAAAAAATCAAATGGCTATCAGTGGTGTGTTATTGCAACCCTGTGGAAAATGGCCTGACTAGTGGCAGTGGTTCCACACCTCGTAATCACCATCGGGAAAGTTGAGGGTCTCGCAGTTCACCGCCGGTAAGTAGAAGGTTATGCTGATAGTTTTACATGAAGCTGAGTGAAAGGAGGCTCGTGTGGAGCATGGACACCAGCACAGACCTGTTGGCCTGAATGGTCTATTTCTGTATTGGATAGGAAGCAAGCCTTTGGCACAGTGATAACATTCCCGCTTCTGGGCCAGAAAGTGCCAGGTTTGAGCCCCACTCCAGACAATCCTGGCGCAGAGTTGGAGCAGAATTCATAGTTAACATCCAGTGGGATACTTGTGCCCGGTGGGTGGGTGTGAGTGCTCCCTTCCACCGCCCACTGCCCCGCCCCCCCCCCCCCCCCGAATGATCATGTGGGAGTCCATAAAACCCTCCAGCTGTACAGGACTAACCCTCCTATCAGCTGGTATAATAGATGGCTGTGGCCATGGAAGGGGTGTTAATGTGGCCAGTCAGCCTGTGAATCCTTTGACTGCTGAGAAGACATGAAAATGATGATGAGCTGTGTACATTCTATGTAAATCTTTTGAAAATTCCAGGTCTCACATTTGGCTGCCTATCTCTGTAACCTCCTCCAGCCCCAAAACCCCCCTGAGATGTCTGCGCTCCTCTAATTCTGCCCTCTTGAGCATCCCTGATTATAATCGCTCAACCATTGGTGGCCATGCCTTCTGTTGCCTGGGCCTCAAGCTCTGGAACTCCCTCCATAAACCTCTCTTTCTTCCTTTGCTTCTTAAAACCTACCTCTTTGACCAAGCTTTTGATCATCTGCCATCATTTCTTCTATGTGGCTCGGTGTCAAAAAATGTTTTTGTCTTATAACACTCCTGTGAAGGGCCTTGGACGTTTTACTACGTTAAAAGAGCTATATAAATACAAGTTGTTGTTGCATGTGTTTGGTAACATACTTTTCCTTGAGGAACGACTGAGGTGTACGTTAAACTACTGGAGTCTAGGACTCTCTGGCTCACCTGCTAATTTACAATCTCTACCCATAGCAAAAGATGTTACTAGCAGCAAAGGATGTTATTGAGCAGCATTGGTTTCCCTGCAGTGATTTCTCTGCACGCAGTAGTGATGCAAAAGGGGGAAGAGACCAGAAAGGAGCAAAGGAGAGACTGGCAAAAGCAAAGGATGAGGCAACGCTGCAACTGTACTCTTGTATGGGTTAATGGACCCAGAAGAACTTATGAGTAAAGAGCTCTGTCTTTGCAGACTTAATTCACAAAGGAAGCCCTGCATGAACTATAAAGGTCAGAGCAAGAGTGGGTTAGAGGCTGGCTATTTCTGCAGCATCCTCACTAACATAGAAACATCGAAAATAGGTGCAGGAATAGGCCATTCGGCCCCTCCAGCCTGCACCGCCATTCAATATGATCATGGTTGATCATGCAACTTTAGTATCCCATTCCTGCCTTCTCTCCATACCCTTTGATCCCTTTAGCTTTAAAGGGCCACATCTAACTCCCTTTTGAATATATCTAATGAACTGGCCTCAACAACTTTCTGTGGTAGAGAATTCCACAGGTTCACAATTCTCTGAGTGAAGAACTTTCTCCTTATCTCGGTCCTAAATGGCTTACCCCTTATCCTTAGACTGTGACCCCTGGTTCTGGACTTCCCCAACATCGGGAACATTCTTCCTGCATCTAACCTGTCCAATCCCGTCAGAATTTTATATGTTTCTATGAGATCTCCTCTCATTCTTCTAAATTCCAGTGAATATAAACCTAGTCGATCCAGTCTTTCTTCACTAGCTGAGTATTGTTTAAGTGAGGCACATTCATCAACGAGATTGGTCAGTGAGAGGACTATTTGGGTTCTGAAGGGTGGGTTTCAGTGCTTTGATGGATCAGGAGAGGCACTGCTGTCTATTCGCATATGGAACTCCCACACTGTTGTTGCGTCCTGGATAGTTTTATCATCCAGAAAGGATTGGGAAATGAAGGCCCAGAGGGAGGAAGGCACCGCTACTATTAAAGAGCATGAAGGATAACACTGTGAGGATCCGGATTCAGAGAAGGCAACTCCCCTGGCTTCCAGGGAACTATGTAGTCAGATTAATAGCAATACATTCTCCTCGGATTGAGAGGTGCGACCACGAGGCAGGCTTCAGATCGGGGCTCCAGGTGGGAGCTCACCAATTGGCAGACGGGGCATCCTTTAAAGTGAATCGGCCTAAAATCATGGACCAGGAAGTCTAGACATGGAATACCCTAGCCAAAGTGTGGTCACCTGTTGATCTGTCTGGAAATTATTCTAATCTTGTACTTCACAATGCGGGGTTTATGTAGTGTCCTTACACACGACTATAAATTCACACGAGGCACATTCTGTAGACAAGGTCACTCTGTGACCTGAACCTTTATTCACAGGACCAAGAAGTGATGGCCCTGCGTGGGACCTCCCTTTATATACCTGGATGACCAGGTGAGGAGTGTCTCCCACAAGTTCACCCCCTGTGGTCAAGGTGTGCATTTCTCAGGTGTATACAGTATTATGAAGGTTACAGTTACATGAAGGTTACATACATGACATCACCTCTCTCCGCCCCCCCCCACGTCTTATGGGGTCAAAGGCAGTCGACGCTCTCTCTTGGAGCGCCGCAGTTGGGGCTCTGGTTGTTGAGCCTTGGCGTGTGTCTCTGTTACCTGTGATGATTCCGGCCTGTCCGGGCTGGCCGCAGGGACTGTGCATGCTGCTGAATGTTCTTGTTGTTCGTTCACTGGTAGTGTCGTGGGCAACATCTCATGATCTTCCTCAGGTTCCTCAGTGTCCATGCTGAACCTTTTTTTTTTAAACTTGGTCCAGATGCTTGCGGCATATCTGTCCATTGTTAAGTCTGACCACTATGACCCTATTCCCCTCTTTGCCAATTACAGTACCCTCAAGCCACTTGGGCCCCAAAGCGTGATTAAGAACAAATACAGGGTCATCGATTTCTATTCATCTCCCCGTTGAGTTATGGTCATGGCACTCATTTTGGGACTGGCTCTTGCCCTCAACAATGTCTGACAGGACAGGGTGAATGAGGGACAGCCGAGTTTTAATTGTACGTTTCATGAGTAGTTCCGTGGGCGGGACTCCTGTGAGCGAATGCGGTTGGGACCTATAGGCCAGCAGGAGGCGCGATAGGCGGCATTGAAGGGAGGGTCCTTGAATCTGGAGCATGCCCTGTTTTATGATTTGGACCGCACGTTTCGCCTGGCCATTGAAAGCCGGCTTGAACGGTGCCATCCTGACATGTTTGATGCCATTACCCGACATGAACTCCCGGAATTCATAGCTAGTGAAACACGGGCCGTTGTCGCTAACCAGGATGTCCTGCAAGCCCTGGGTCACAAAGGCTGCACGCAGACTCTCCACAGTGGTGGATGTCGTGCACGAATTCAATATGATGCACTCGACCCATTTTGAGTACGCATTAACAACAATGAGGAACATTTTTCCCATGAACGGGCCCACGTAGTCTACATGAATACGTGACCATGGCCTGGTGGGCCAGGGCCACAGGCTGAGTGGGGCCTCCCTGGGGGCATTGCCCAGCTGGGCACACGTTGTGCACCTGCGAACACAGTGTTCTAGGTCTCAGTCAATCCCCGGCCACCATACACGTGACCGGGCAATGGCCTTTATTAGCACGATGCCTGGGTGCTCGCTGTGGAGTTCCCTGATGAATGCTTCCCTTCCCTTCCCTTCTGGGGCATGACTACCCAGCTGCCCCATAGTAGGCAGTCGCTTGGATGGAGAGCTCATCCATCCGTCTGTGAAACGGTCTGACCTCCTCGGGGCATGCTCCGTGTGCGGGTGCCCAATCCCCAGTCAGGACACATTTCTTAATCAAGGATAGGAGGGGATCTCTGTTGGTCCAGATTTTGATCTGGCGGGCTGTGACAGGGGAGCCTGCGCTGTCAAAGGCTTCAACGGCCATGACCATCTCAGCCCTTTGCTCCGCTGCCCCCTCAGTGGTGGCCAGTGGAAGCCTGCTGAGCGCGTCAGCGCTATTTTCGGTGCCTGGCCAGTGCCGTATGGTGTAGTCATACGCAGCCAGCATGAGAGCCCATCGCTGTATGCGAGCTGACACATTTGAATTGACAGCTTTGTTGTCTGACAACAGGGATGGTAACAGCTTGTTGTCCGTTTCTAACTCGAACCTTCTACCAAAAAGGTATTGATGCATCTTTTTCACCCCGTAGACACGTGCGAGTGCTTTCTTTTCAACCATCCCATATCCCCTTTCTGCTTGGGAGAGCGACCTGGAGGCATAAGCCACAGGTTGGAGTTGGCCCTCATCATTACTCTGCTGCAACACGCACCGAACCCCATAGGACGATGCATCACGTCAAAACCAATTTCTTACAAAGGTTGTACAGAGTCAACAGCTTATTAGAACAAAGCAGGTTCTGCGCCCGATTGAAAGCCCGTTCCTGACAGTCCCCCCAAAACCAATAGCAACCCTTACGCAGGAGCATGTGTAGCGGCTCCAACAAAGTCTGGTATGCTCTGTCCTTGCTGATATCGGTGTGTATAGAATCGGTGTCGGGCCATGTGTATACTGCTCGCTGATTTGAGGTGCTCACCGATCAGTTTGCTGAGCTCTTCAAAGGTTTTGTCCACCGGCTTCTCGGGTGCGAGCAGGTCTTTCATCAGCGCGTACGTCTTTGGTACACAGCTGGTCAGTAGATGCGCCCTTCGCTTGTCAGCCGCTGCATCTCCCAGCCAGTCCTTCGTGACAAAGCTTTGCTGGAGCCTCAACGAAATTGTCCCAGTCCTCACCAACACAGTACCGTTCCTCTGTGCTACCTCGTGAGTGGCCATTCTCGTGAGTCGTTGATTCCCGTTTCTCGTCGCCAAATTTACTGTCCTTACACACTACTATAAATTCACACAAGGCATTCTGCAGACAAGGTCACTCTGTAACCTGAATCTTTATTCACAGGACCAAGAAGTGATGACCCTGCGTGGAACTTCCCTTTATATACCTGGATGACCAGGTGAGGAGTGTCTCCCACAAGTTCACCCACTGTGGTCAAGATGTGCATTTCTTAGGTGTATGCAGTATTGTTATGAAGGTTACAGTTATATGAAGGTTACATACATGACAGTTTAAATTCTCTCAGATTAAGCAGTTAGCAAGCTGCTAATCTCTTTAATTTATAAAGAACCAGGCTGTCATCAAACTAGTCCTTCCACTTTTTTTAAAAAAAAAGCAGTTATTTTCTCCAACTTTTTCAGGTTTGCCCAGGTCACGTGCCAAATGTGTTCGAGGAAAGAAAGGAGGGCAACCCACTCCATGGATTTTGTAAATGTCACCTTTGAGCTGGCTGCTACACGGTGTACAAGAGATGGTCGATACACGCCAACCTACAAAACCAGAATCGGACAAGTGCTTGCAGTAGGACAGGGCTTGCAGCTGGGTTGTTTATCTCGATTAAAAATAATTGAGGATTTGTTCCTGAGGCACTTCACACACTGTATCTTTCTAACTCAACAACACTCACCTAATTCCTAATAGGGAATGCAGAAGAAACTTCTTTACCCAGAGTGGTAAGAATGTGGAACTCGCTATCACTCAGGGAATGGTTGAAGCGAATAGTATAGATACAGTTAAAGGGCGTTAGACAAGCACGAGGGAGAAGGGAATAGAGGGTTATGCTGATAGAGTGAGATGAGGAAAGAGGGGAGGCGGCTCAAGTGGAGCATAAACACCGGCATGGACTGGTTGGTCCAAATGGCCTGTTTCTGTGCCGTATATCCTATGTAAAGGGAGGCTAAAAGTATCCGTGAGGGATGGGGATGCGGGGGGGGGGGGGGAAGCACTCTGGCTCCTCTTGGACAGACCACAAGGAGTGTTATAAAAAGCATTTAGTTTCTGGAACCGACAGCTCCTGCCTCCATTTCGCTGCCGGGTTTCCCGAACCCTGGGAAACCTTGCCACCAACAGATACATTTAAATCAGGCTCCCAATTACACGGTGGGAGCCCGGTTTCAATATTATAATGAAGTGCCTCGCCTCTCTGATACAGGACACACGCACACCTCCCAATCCACCACCATAAAAACAATGGGCGCGAGTTTGGGGGCGAGGTTGGGGATGCGTTCCCCATTTTGTTTTAAGGTTTAACCCCCCGGTCTTGGGGTGGTTAATATAGAGGGCATTGAGTGTTCTGCGCTTAGAGCTCCTTGATGCCAGGGAAAGTGCAGGATCTGGGGCTGCTGTTCCACAAGCTAATGAGGATGCCATGAAGTGTTTCGGCTCCTGAAAACTTTGCTGGCTGTTCTGAAGAAGCACGAAAACACATTGTTAAGAATTCAATACTGTTCAATATTCTTGCCAAAGCTGGATGGTTCCAGGAATCGCTGCCATCTTATGTTGTTGTAGGCTTTTAAATCCTGAAGCAACAATATCTTTCCCCTCCCCCCATATATTTCTCTCATTTCACACAGTTGCGCCTCTGATCCACCAACTGTTATGCACAGAAGCTGGCCCTGGGACTTTGTGGGGTCAGCAATGCACGTCACCCCCTGATGTCTATATGTCCCAAAGGCCCGGAGGAAATTAGTCACCACTCTTTCCTCACCATTTTATCATTCGGGTGCTTTCAGACCAACAAAATCTTACGTAGCCGAGTTAACAGGTCTCAACTGGAGCAGTCGATGGTACAATTGGTCAGTGTCCCTGCACCAGGGAATGAAAACATTTGCCTAGGATTGCCACCCTTCGTCGCTATCTAGTGACCCCTGCTGGAACTCATGCGATTGTGGATATTAGCTGCGGACAGAGGCAGGCTCATGTGTCAGTGTCAGCTGTGGCTCAGTGGGTAGCACTCTCACCTCTGAGTCGAAAGGTTGTGGGTTCAAATCAGACTCCCGAAACTTGAACACAAAATCAATGTTGAATGGTCGACGGTGCTGTCTTTCGGATAAGACGTTAAATCCAGAGGCCTTATCTACTCTCAGGTGGATGTAATAGATCCCATGGCATTATTTTGAATAAGATAGTTTTCTAATATATATCCCTCAATCAACACAACAAAAACAAATTATCTGGTCATTCTCCCCGGTGTCCTGGCCAATATTTATCCCTCAATCAAAATAACAAAAACATATAATCTGGTCATTAACACATTGCTATTTTTGGGAGCTTGCTGTGCTCAAATTGTCTGCTGTGATGTTTTTCAAATCCCCTACAACCTTCTGAGATCTTGGCACTCCTCCAAAAGCTTGGTCAAAGAGGTATGTTTGAAGAAGCATCTTAAAAAGGAGAGGCAGGGAGGTTTCCTTTCATAAAAACTTTGTCGACTCTGCTAATCATGTCAGGAATTTAAATTTTAAATTTTTTTTAGTGCTTTGATACCACTTTAATAATAGATTCCAACATTTTATTGATGACTGATGTCAGGCTAATTGACCTGTAGTTCTTGGTTTTCTCTCTCCCTCCTTTCCTGAATAGCGGTGTTACATTTGCTACCTTCCAATCTGCTGGGGCGGTTCTATAATCTGGGGTATTTTGGAAGATCAAAACCAATGCATCCACTATCTCTGCAGCCACCTCTTTTAGAACCCTAGGATGTAGGCAGTCAGGTCCAGGGGATTTGCCGGCTTTAAGTCCCATTAGTTTCTCTACTTATATTAATTATGTTAAGTTCCTCACCTTCATTAGAGCCTTGGTTCCACACCATTTTTGGTATGCTTTTTGTATCTTCTACTGTGAAGACTGGTACTAAATATTTGTTTAACATTTCTGCTATTTCCCGATTCCCAAAATAATTTCTCCTGTCTAAGCCTCTAAGGGACCAACATTTACTTTTGCTACTCTTTTCCTTTTTATATACTGTTGAAGCTATAACAATCTTTTTATATTTATATAGGGAGGGGCAAGGCCTTGGAGGGTTTTGAAAATAAGAATAAGAATTTTGAAATCGTTGCGTTACTTAGCCAGGAGCCAATGTAGGTCAGCGAGCACAGGGATTCTACTTGGAGGTCCAGGTGGGCAGAGGAAACGCTTCAAGGACACCCTTAAAGCCTCCTTGAAAAAGTGCAACCATCGACACCTGGGAAATCCTGGCCCAAGACCGCCCAAAGTGGAGGAATAGCATCCGGGAAGGTGCTCAACACTTCGAGTCTCTTCGCCGGGAGCAAGCCGAAGCCAAGCGTCGACAGCGGAAGGAGCGTGCGGCAACCCCAGGCACCCCGCCCAGCCATTCCTCCAACCACCATCTGCCCCACCTGCGACAGAGACTGTAGGTCCCACATTGGACTTTTCAGTCACCTCAGAACTCATTTTTAGCGTGGAAGTAAGTCATCCTTGACTCCAAGGGACCGCTTAAGAGAAGATGGGTGAACGGGACTTGGTGCGAGTTAGGACATGGGCAGCTAAGTTTTGAATGATCTCAAGGTTACGTAGGGTAGAACATGGGAGGCTGGCCACTAGTCTGTTGGAATAGTCAAGTGTAGAGGTAACAAAGGCATGGATGAGGGTTTCAGCAGCAAAAGAGCTGCAGCAGGGGTGGAGATGGACAATGTTAAGGAGGTGGAAATAAGCGGTCTTAGTTATGCCACGGATGCGGGGTCAGAAGTTTATTTCAGGGTCAAATAGGACACCAAGGTTGCGAACAGTGTGGTTCAGCCTCAGACAGATGCTAAGGAGTGGGATGGAGTCAATGGCCTAGGGAATAGAGTTTGTGGCTGGGACCAAAGGACAATGGTTTCGGTCTTTCCAAAATTTAATTGGAGAAAATTTCTGCCCATCCAGTACTGGATGTCGGACAAGCAGTCTAACAATTGAGATCGTGGCGGGGTCGAGAGACGTGGTGGTGAGGTAGAGCTCGGTGTCGCCAGTGTACACGTAGAAATTGACCCTGTGCTTTCGGATTATGTCGCATGTAGATCAGAAATAGGAGGGGGCCAAGGATAGATCCTTAGGGGACACCAGAGGTAACAACGTGGGAGCAGGAAGAGAGCCATTGCCTGGCGGATTACTATTAGATCGATAAGAATGGAACCAGGCGAGTGCAGTCCCACCCAGCTGGACGATGGTGGAGTGACACTGAAGGAGGGTGTAATGGTCAACCGTGACAAAGGCTGCAGACGGGTCGAGAAGGCCAAGGAGGAATAGCTTACCTTTGTCACTGTTATAAAGGATGTCATTTGATGAGAGCCGTTTGGTACGGTGGCAGGAGCGGAAACCTGATTGGAGAGATTCACACATGGAGTCAACCAATTAAAAACAAACAAGTGTCACTGTGAATACATGCACAAGAGCCAATGGACAGACAACTCTCACTCCCCGTCATACAACTATTCGTCAAATAGCAGAACGGCAAAACTTTTGAATAATTCTTTTATTGCAATACTTCAGCATAATTACATTATTTCAGCAATCTCAATTAACAGAATTAACAAGCAGTCGCATTACAGTGCAAAACTGGCATCAACATACTCAAACAACAGATGGCATCCAGTAATGAAACAAATGACAGAAACCCTCATTTACCATATTGTTATAGAATAGCCAAATACTGTCAAAATGAATACAGGCCTGTGTTTAAAATTCATTCTATGAATGTGGGCATTGCTGGCAAAGCTGCCATTTATTGTCCATCCTTAGTTGCCCCAAGATGATGGTGGGTCGTCTTATTGAACCACTATAGCGGTTTGATACAACCAAGTGGCTTGCCAGAAGGCTGTTAAAGAGTCAACCACATTGGAGTTACGTATAGGACAGATTTTCTTTCCTTAAAAAAAAGGACATTATTGAACCAATTGTTTTTTTTAAAACCAGCTTTTTATTTACAGATTTTTAAAACTGAATTCAAATCAGTTGCGGGACTTGAACTCCGGTCCTTTTGGATTATTAGTCCAGGTCACTGGATTACTAATCCAGTAACACCACACTGCCCAGTGTCCCACAATATTACATGTAAATTTTCAGGCTAATGTCCCAACAATCAATGCTTCTATGGGAAATGGTTGCCAAAATGAAATGTTCAATCTGAGATCAAGGCAATTTTTCCATTGTCTGAACTGCACATGATTTAAAACCTGGTAATTGAAGCATGCTTTTTACAGACAGATCACAACAAAAAGAGGGTACAAGCATGCACGCGTTAAACTTTCGTTCCTTAACAGTGGATTAATTATTACAATCAAGTGCCACTAATTTTCTGGCTGCAAGACAGAAACTCTAGTTAGTTACAAGTCCATCACAATCTGCATAATTACAATTTTGTGAATAGGTTTCAAAAGACCATCAAAATCTTTGCAGATGCCTTTTGACTTTTTAAGGTGAATTTGGCTTGATATGGTAAATCAGAATTTAAACAATTTGCTTCTCACTCACATTTGGTCTGAATATTTTTTCTGCGGGTAAAATCAGCACGTGTAGTAGTAAAGCTAATGGTCAACATCGAGCAACAAGCAAAAAGCAAAATACACTCTTGGCTTTCAATCAATTGTGAAAGGTAGCAAACCACTGGCCAGAGCACACTGAGGCACACTGGTCACAGCTGGAACAGTTGATACACAGCATCATTCTTACAGGTGAGAGTATGCACTCTTGCGCAGTGAAGTCCCATGTACTTATAGTATTTGTGCGGAACAGTAAACAACGAGAAGCAGGTTAAAAAATGAGACCAACACTTTGCAATAAAATAACAATCAGTACTTATTTAACCAGAGTATTTAACCAAGATGAGAGTTGGTTATTTAAACAAGTGTTCAAGTCTCTTAACGGCATGATATAACCCGTTGTGTAATTTTGCAGAAGTATTAAAAACCGCCGTGGCCCAAAATCACGCATCACAAATTACTTTTGGATATAATTCCAACTAACTGCAAAGTTTCAACAATTGAGTTATGGGCCACAGGTGTGGTGAAAGGCAAAGTACTGCAAAAATACTACCTGCATTGTACCAGGGAGGCTACAGTGGAGACAAATACATAAACAAATAAAATACGTAACCTCTCCTCTTACCCACTCAAGGCCTCCATTACAGCCTGCAACAATTCTCACAATGTTCAGTACATAATGAGTTACTGTAATACTTCTAAAGCGCAATCTAAATAATATTGTATACAATGTAAAGTATTTAATGCCTCTATCCTAGACATGTTTCACTGCTGCAGCTATCAAAGCTCCAATGAGTTCAAGGACTTAAACTGCAGATAATTTGATTCAGAAATTCTTTTGGTGTTCCACTGACAAAACACCTTCTCAGCAAGACAAATTATCAATAGAACGCGGGCACACGCATCATGGCAGCACCGTCACCAGGGTAGCGGTAATGTAATTTCTAAGCTCACACCACCACAGGCAGTGTGGGTAGTTACTCTCCTATGGGTAGTTACAAAACCTCTTCACATTATAATCACCAATGGGGAATGGGGCAAGGGAGAGAGCAGAGACCCAACTCAGCAAATCTGACAATATACAGTTTGCAGAAGAGTTGGAAACCGGCTGCTTTCTTCTGTGTCAAAAACATTTCAAGGTTATCGCAAGTCAGAAATAAAACTTAAGTCTGGTTTTGATTTACAAAACGGCACTTTGCGGAACAGGACTTCCACTTTATTAGCAAGCTCCGCTCCTTGCTGAACGCAGGTCAACTCACTGTTCGCTTGTAGAAACTATAACAAAAATCAGTGATGTACAAAATACAGGAACCGAATGAACATTGCAGTCCTTGAAATGATGGGGATCATTTTAACCCAACTCGTCTGGCGGGAAATGCACGGGATCGGGCGGAACTCCTGCTTCACACCCTGTCCAATATTACTCTTCAATGCGGAGTATAATCGGTGGGTGTGTAAAACCAGCGTTACAGCCAATCCTGTGGACTTCCTGACGGGAGGGTGTGTTAAAATTGCCCTAAATGTATCCCGAGAGTGTCAGGGACCAGGACTTAAAATCAGAGTGAGATTTCCAAATGAGTTCAATCACTCACAGTTCAGAGAAGGATATAAAACCCTATGGTTTATTTAGTGAGCACAAACATATGAGTAAACTCGTGTGAGAAGTGCAAGCCAGGTGTATTGTACACCTGTAAATTATATTCTGACCTGGTGCTTGTGATAACAGTACCAAAGATTTTAGCATTTTCATACCCAAAAGCATCACTACTGCCTCTATGTAATAAGTCACAGTGGAGTATAAATTATGGCTTATCTCCAGTGTAATCAGTGACGCTTATAAAAATTATAACAGCCATCTCAGATATTAGCTAATCTTGAGGTAAACAGTAAAGGAATAAGATGTTTGCAAAGCAATAAAACACAGAAGCCCATGTCAAACACAGCACAGTATATGGTAAAGACTAAACTAAAAAGGAGTATTTTAAAAAAGTATTGGTGAAAATTCGAACCTCTTCAAGTTAACCTATCAAATTACATATAGCAAACTTTTACCAAAAAAACTCACCATGGATCCCTTTTAAAAAATGTTTTAAAAAAGGTACAGGTTTCCCTGCTCTGTGGACTGTTGCAATAATTACACCACACTTCAGCCATTACCTCCTCTTTCAAACTAGTGTATAATATGTGAATAGAAATAACTTGCTTTTATATAGTTCTTTTTCAAGTCCTCGACATCTCTAAGCGCTTCGCAACCGACTTTCAAGTGGAGTCATTGTTAGTTTGTAGACAAATGCCACAGGCAATTGTGCACAGCAAAGCAGATTTTTTCCCCAGTGAGGGATAAATGCTGGCCAGTGCACAAGGAGAATTTCCTGCTCTTCTGAGTATTTCCATGGGCTTTTATGCTCACCTGAAAAGGTGGAGGGCCCTGAGCTGAACGTCTCATCTGGAAGACAGCACCTCCAACAGTGCAGCACCCCCTCAGTACTGGCACTGAAGTGTCAGCCTCGATTACATGCCCAACTCCTGGAATGGGATCTTCTGAATTTAAAAAAAGTGCTACCAACTGAGCCAAGCTAAGTTTACAACAAGAGTAGCATTTTCCTACATTACAACAGTGGCTACACTCCAAAAGTACTTCATTAGCTGTAAAGCGCTTTGAGACGTCCGGTGGTCATGAAAGCTGCTATATAAATCCAAGTCTTTCTTTTTTTAACAAAGATCTGGAATTAAGAATCCTGAATTTTAACACAAAAGGATGGAATAACTGCCAGAGGTTAAAAGGCATGTTGATAGACACTGGGTTTACTCTTAATGAAAGTTCTTGAACTTTAGACCAACTGACAGTAATGAACCTGACTGGCTAACCTTACAGGTCGTTTCTGAGCACAGCACCAATCCTGTCAATCAGGCCTCCTTCCAGTGTTAACCCATCAATCTCCATCTGCAAGGAGGTGCTGATATTCTTTATCTCAAACAGGAGCGACATATGAACTGAAAATGAATTTAATGCCTAGATAAAAAATATCACATTTTATTAGGTCATAACTCCAGAATTTAGTTTTAGTTTGCGGCACAAATTTAATTTCGAACATGTAAAATTCTGACGGCAAACGGACAGGGGCAGGGCATCAGTCTGTACACACTCATCGTTCAACATCATAAAATCTAGTCATTTGGACTGCTGGAAACAAATTAAATTCTCTTAAAGCATTAGTTATCTTTATGAATGATGACCTCTCTATGTTGATCCAATAAGGGCAGTTAAAGGTACTCTGATTCCATACATTTATATGCAGCAAAATAGAAGTGGTAAAATTGATAAGTGGTCTGTATTAATTACATTTAATATTTGACTTTTAAAAAAAATTACGGGCAGTGTACACACTCCCTGTCCACAAACCTGCTGTCACGATTTTCGGTCACACTTTGCCGTCAGCATTTCCCATTCAATTTTGCTATGTCAAATGTTGTTGCAGACTCGGATCACAAGGTGGCTCTGCAGAGATATTTCTTTCCCACTCTACCATCATCTTGTGTATATTAAAAAAACACAATCAGCTGACCATAGGAAACGCCACAGGTAATTAAATAGTCTGGATTTTTAAAAATAAAAGCGCTGAACAAAATGTTATATAGTTTAGACATCTATCAATAATTAAAATGCTGTTAAGATGATTTAACTGTGCCAAAACCTTTGAAGAGAGAGTTGGCTGGACTGAGGGATTTGCAGATACGGGATACCCAGTTGTGTATATTCCAAGCTTTGCCAGTAATAAACAGGACTTCACCATGCCATCAATTACATGAACTTGACAGAGCATGGACTGATGCTCAAACAGAAAATAAACAAACTCACCAAAATATCCGTATCAATACAGAGAACTGTGAAACACAACGGCATTACGTAAATTTGTATTAAATTATCTCCTCTCTTTGACCGTGCCTACCATTCCCCACAAATAACTCTCGTTCTCTAGTGCTCATCTCCGCTCCTCTTCCCTTTTGAAAGCACTGACTGGCTTATTGGGTTTGCTTCCACCAGGTAGTGGGTGTTCTGTTATCTTGCTCAAGTGACCATTATTCATGCTTCAACGGTGAGCGTTGGAGCAATCTAATTGTGGCAGGTGGTGCAAGGGATGGAGTGGGTTGGGGAATGAGTCAGTGCTCTCAGCTTAATCCTATCTTCTTTTGAGAACCACACACATACAATGCCAACAGGGGTCGCTCTATAGATATCAGAAACAAGAACTCCCTTCCTGAATCCAGGGATGTTGCAACTTTAATGCCCCTACCATTGCTCCATCTCAGCACACTAGGGGTTGAATTTAGAACATTTCCAGTCTACATGGCTCATGAGATGCACGGACAATACTTCAGTCATAAGGAAACTTTTGATATTGTGCAACTCTTTTTCCACTGTACCAGCGTAGGTAATTCTTTATAAAGCAATACAGACAGACAAGACTTGCATTTATATAGCACCTTTCACGACCACTGGACGTCTCAAAGCGCTTTGCAGCCAATGAAGTACTTTTGGAGTGTAGTCACTGTTGTAACATGGGAAATGCGGCAGCCAATTTGCACACAGCAAGCTCCCACAAACAGCAATGTGATAATGACCAGACAATCTGTTTTAGTGATGTTGATCAAGGGAGGACATATACGTGCTGTACATACCTGACAATATCAGTATATAAGATTGCCAGACAAATAAGTCAGTGTACAGATATCAGTTTTAATTTACAGCCTATTCTAGAGAGGAGTCTTTGTGCTCTACAATATGCGCTTAACTTCCTTCAGAGGTGTATTTGTTTCGCTTGGGCTCTGGATGCAAAGTACTGATGACTGGAACAGAAAACCACAGCGTTGGGCCCTAGTGGCATGGCGACTTATAAATCTGCCCACAAAGGGAACTCACCACTACACTAAAAGGATGAGACAAGGGGGAACATTTCCCAGGCTGTACGGAACAAACTGCTCAACTAATAGAAGTCTTGACCAAACACGAAACAAACCAGATCACTGTGTGATCATCCACTGACTGGAATATCTAGAAAAACTAGAGACAGAAAGAAAACAAAACTGTAAGTCAGACATAAAAACAAAAATTCAGATAAAAGGGTCACAGTTTCAAATGTTAACCAATCCGTCATGCATTATTTGTTTCTAATCTAGAAAAGCTAATATGACTACTCCATTTTTTAAAAACATGATGCATGCTACGTTTAAAGCAGAAGTTTGCAATAAAGTGAATCAGCTCTACTCGCTAATTATTTTTAAAATTCTCCCAGTTTATTGCAACACTAGCAGATCTCCTATGGAATTGCTCACGGTAAACACAACACTCACCGTTTTCTAACTATCGGGGTGTTATCAAGAAAGTACAATGGGGGAAACAGTGACACTTACAAGAAGCATTTGCTATACGCTAATCTTTAATTATATTTATAGGTATGATTCCATACATTGGATTTAACCAATAGGCTAACCGAGTTAGAATGGGAACTTCCTGCAGTGAAAATGATTTCAAAGTCTGCATAACAATAGCCTGTAGTACGATCGGCAATACTGGCTTTTTTTGTAAATATAAGAGCTCGTAAACAATGTAAAATGTATAAAGAGCTAAAATTCTAGTCAGTTGAGCAGTGATTGGAATATGCTCTTAAACAGGAACAGCACTGGCAGAAGGTGAGTCACAACTTAAAAGGACATCACCATCAAGGAAGGTGGTGCACAAACTGCTTTCCCATCCGATTGTCAAATGCATGTAGTCCATGTTGTGAAAGTACCATTGCATTGGGCGTGCAATGCAATGAAAATAACATCTCTTCTGCCTCCCCTATAAACGGCCAAACATGCAAATATTGACGCGTAGACGCACCCTGGCTTTTACAAGAAATCACTACCAGTATTTAAGCTCGGGATTAAAATTGGATACCGTGGGTTTGGGCTTGTGGTTTGTCAAGCTACTTACTCGCTGCGCTGTCGGAGACGGTGCTGAGGCTTGGCGTGCCCAGACAAGGAGGCAGCGAGAAAGAAAAGGAAAATAACATTCCATGGTAATCTAACTCATACTTGCTGCTTACAGGATGCTTGTAGAGCACCTCAGCAGAAGACTGGGGCCAGAAGTTCTCACTCTCACAATTGGGCAATGGTGCCGGGCACCTGAAGTGGGGAGCGAGAATTATTTCATTTTAAAATCAATCAATTGGGACGCAAGACTAAAAGTGTTAATCTTACAAAGAAGTGGCTTAAACAACATTAAAAGGGCTCTGTATAAAGTCCAATCAGTTGAGAGCAACTGCTGACTTAGTTCAAACAGACAAAAAATGATTTTGAACAGGTTAGAATCAGAGAATGTTGTAGCATAAAGACCATGGGACCCATCAAGTCTGTGCCGATGTTTATTCCCCTCTACGAGCCAACTAATCCAATCCCACTCTCTCACTAAACTACCAGTTTTGTTCAGACAAAATGAGCCTGGTCATTGCCTATAGCACTGAGGTACAAGTTGCACTGTGATCGATACCGGACGCCTGGGGTCAGCAACAATCTACGAAGACGTTATCAGTTTCCAACCTTTACTGGGTTAAAAAGATCTGCAGTCAGTTAATCATAAACCACTACCAAATCATCACGGTCAGATAACGGATTTGTGCTGTGGTCCCTGGACTTGAACCCACGACCTTCTGGCCCCGAGGCGAGGGTGCTGCCCACTGAGCCGCGGCTGACACCAATTAATGGAGCCAATTAAAAATTGAAGAAGACCAATAAGGACCATATGAAAGGAATTAAGCAGAATACGAGAAAAGTGTTTGAGAGAGGGATAAGAAAGGGTAAGGGTAGTATGAGGAGACATTTTTTTTTTAAATCAACTGGAACAATAAAGTATATGAGGAAAATGAGAATTCTTAAAAGCCAGGTGGGACTCCAGAGAGAAGAGGGTTGGTCATTTATAAATGGCAATCAAGAAATGGCAGAGGGGATCTCATAGAAAAATATAAAATTCTGATGGGATTGGACAGGTTAAATGCAGGAAGAATGTTCCCAATGTTGGGGAAGTCCAGAACCAGGGGACACAGGCTTAGGATAATGGGTAAGCCATTTAGGACCGAGATGAAGAGAAACTTCTTCACCCAGAGAGTTGTTAACCTGTGGAATTCTCTACCGCAGAGAGTTGTTGATGCCAGTTCATTGGATATATTCAAGAGGGAGTTAGATATGGCTAAGGGGATCAAGGGGTATAAAGAGAAAACAGGAAAGGGGTACTGAGGTGAATGATCAGCCATGATCTTATTGAGTGGTGGTGCAGGCTTGAAGGGCCGAATGGCCTACTCCTGCACCTATTTTCTATGTTTCTATGTTTCTATGATCTGCTGACTGTAAACTGAACAATCCTTGATCTACATTGGATACTCTCCTTCATGCTGCAGTAATCGCTTGTTGGCTGTCTTATAGTAATACTCGGAAATTCCATTTGTCCCCAAACATAAGTCTGACTATTTTGCTTTCAAGCAAGAAGTCACACTATAGATGCACTGATGTGAAACTGCTTATTTCAACTGGGTTACAACCAGCAAATACAGTCGGTTCGTGTTACAAGGCTGCAACAGACAAGGGCTTCAGACGCTAGTGTAAATCACACCACTGAAGTTTCAATTGGTTTATAAAATCCCGTTTTCCGTCACCAATAAACTTTACAATAAACTGTTCGTAAAAGCTAATTTTGTACCAACAAAAACACAGTCTAAAAGGAGTGAAGCATTCCTTATGCGACAGCATTGAGGACAACCTGCAAACACGGAGGCACTTATTTTATTTCTTTTGACAGCAAGGCTCGGAGGATATCCATTAAGGGGTGCCTGTTATAAAGGCAATAAAAGATTCATCGGAGTGTTAGAAGGATGTAAATAGTATTGAAGGGCTCTGATGCCCTATACTACAAGAGCAAAGCATCAATAATTAAACCCACTCACCCATAAGAGTTCAGGTAGGTATCTTGCCTTCATCAGTACTAAGTGTTTTTCTAGCCATAACTATTTGTTGCATGCTGGATTTTCCCCTCATTTTAAATCATACATGACAGGATTTTACTAGCAAACAAAATGCGGCCTTGCGAAAGGATGGGATTGTATGCTATGTGGAGATATGCACTACATAGTATATATGCCACTTACAACAAAACCTGCATGTAGCCAAAGCAAATTTTAAACATGCTTCATTAAAGCAGCTGCATTTAAAAAGCCAATACCAAGGTTCCTTTTCCCCACTTAGAAAAGCAGGATAGTCCTCTTGAAAAATCTCTGGTCCCAGGCTTAAAACAACGAGTCCTCCAATAACCGGGGAATTGAACACAAACTCATGAACATGGTGTCCATGCACGGTTGCTGTCTGAACTTCATTTCCACAAGTATTTAGAACAAAATATTACCATCCAACAAGGGCACATGCAACTTTTACAAAGATGTGGTTGTCCTTCTACATGGTATTTAGGGATGTAGCTTTCAGCTGCCAAAGGTAACGTGGTCATGATATGCATTCTGAATGCTGTAGGTAGTTATGGGGTCATTGAACATAAATGTGCACATTAGCAAGTAACAGGAAATGACTGCGGTGTGGTGGCAGTATTTTACCATGCAGCAATAAGACACTGATTCACAGCCACTGGCCTCAGTGCCGAGCGCTTCAGTCAATAATCAAGAGCAAAGAAGTTAAGCTAACCTACATTTTCCAAAATGAAGCCATTGACATTTGCCTCTACAAGGCTATCAGAAAGCAGAGTACTAGACTCAAACGCTGAGCAAATGCACAAACAGCAGCTTCATCAACAATACTAGGCAACTTTCAAGCAGATTTTTAAAAAAAACCTACATATAACGAGGACTTAATTTACAAATGAATTAATAAACTCTCAAAATTGGGCTCAATTTTTAAAAAAACGGTACATTATTTAACAACTACGGCAAGTCATCTAATTCTGTAAATACGATCACATGCAATACATTTAGGGCAACCGATCTAGCACTCTGTGGGTTTAAGAGTTGCTTGGAACAAGTTAAGGTAATGGATATATGTGGCCACAGGCTGACCAGCTCCACATTAAGTCGGCCGTGGTCTTTATACTATAACCCACAAGGAGTGCTTATAAATCAGATCTAGTTTTCTTTTTAATATATTGGTGGGCCATAAAAGGGGGGGGGCGCGGGGAAAAAAAAGAGTTCAAGAATGAGGTCAAATTAAAAATACAACTTAAAATCATTTCAAGTCATCAGGAATCCCAAAGCGCTTTATCGCTAATGAATCACTTCTGAAGTTTAATTACTGCTATTTGCAGCCGAATTCAGCATGGCAAGGTCCCACAATGAGATAAATTACCAGTTAATCTGTTTTTGGTGGTGTTGGCTCAGGAATAAATGTTGATCAAGTTATGGGGACAGCTACCCTGTTCTTCTTTTATGTCTATCGGAACAAAAAGTAAAGTCAGTTTAACGTCTCATCCGAAAGATGGCACCTCTGACAATGCAGCACTCAGTCAGTACTGCATTGAAGGGTCATCCTAAATAATGTGCTCTTCCAAGTGCTGGAGCGGGGCTTGAACCCACAACACTTCTGATTTCGATCCAAGAGCACCAACACTGAGCCAAGCCTGATATTACCATCAGACCGCAAAGAAGAAGAAAAACATGAAACAGATTGCTCACAATGCTCACGAGGAGCCCCCCGCCCCCTCCCCTAGTCAACATATATAATTGGGGTGGTGATCACTGGGCTCCATCAGCTAATAAAACCTATTTAATTTTTAAACACTCTAGTCACATCATACTAATGGGAGTGCCCAACATGCTAACTGGCCGCTGTGTCATTGGAAAATCGAGAGTGCCTGAAGTTTAATGGTCATTAAGGTGGACGGGCTGCTAAGGCAAGTTTTACTGTACAACCATAGCACCTCTTGGAATGCAGGGAGGTAGAACTTTTGATAATAAGTCAAAAGAATGGACACGATCACAGTCATGTGATAAGCGAGACGGTTACGTGTTACTCCCCAACCCCGGTCAACTCTTGACATTCAGACTAAAAGGCTAAAAAGAACAGGCAACTATATTTAAATAATTCACACAATATTGTAAAACAAGCACAATACAAGGTAGAATCTGTTGTGTGTATGCTTGAGGGCCAAGTTTTCAAATTGGTTCTATTTCAGGCGCTCCTATTAATTGTAAAAGCAGCTTATCGTGATTCAGGTACTGGCGTCATGTTTATGGCTTCGTTCTCCCATTGTTCTGCAGTGATCAATGCCTGTGTGATCAAGTTCAGCTCTTCACACAGTGTTTCGTAGCGGTAGCCAACCCGGATATCCGGAACGTTAGTGCGACGGATATCGTTGCTCTCTATGCTCTCCTTTTGAAAGTTTGGTCCCAGCCAGTAACCCTTCACCTGAAATGTGAACAAAAACAGAGGTATTCTTTTAATGAAAGGGCTCGTGTATAACCAGTATTCTAAAAGAACTAAATAACCAATTTACACAATCTGTCTCATTAAAAAGAAAAAGTGCTTTATTATTTCACAAACTGGAGTTTAAGTTCAAGGGTTTTGTCTTTGATTTGTGGAAGGTTTGCTGAGGTGGTAGGGTCATGATGGTTGGCCCGAGTCTTACGGTAGGGAAAGGAAAAGCATCACAAAAAAAAATGGTTCGCGTCCCTGCAAATTATCCAGTGACCGCTCTATGAATGTTGGGTCAGGGTTCAACTGTGACAACCCATACAGACAAATAAGTTGCCAATACTCATTGTCAGGGCTCAGATATCAAGCATGGTCACTTGGGTTGGGATGCTGGAGCCTTGTGGAACTATATCCAGCATGAGCCAGCTTCCACATGAGTAAAGTACCTTGGCTCATTCTGTGGCTGGGATTGGTATGTTCTCAAATGAGGGACAGAGGTGGTCCTGATTCTACAACATAATGAACCACACGCGCCTTTCTACACATTGCCTCCCCCCCAAAAAAAAACACATACTATCCAAACAACGTTTCTTATCCTGCGCCAATCACATTTGGCTAATTTTGCATTGGCCGAAGTATTTCAAGGATGGAAAAAAAATAATTCTTTAAACAAGCGAAGCAACCCTCGATCAAATCTTGGATTATTGAGTAAGCTATCAAGAGTGCATCGCTGTTACCATGTGAATTAAGTTTTCCGACAAATTAGGAACTGGTTATTAGGAGACGCACACATCAAAGCTGCAACTTCAGTCACAATAACGATGAGCAAAAATTGTCAGTTAGAGCTGAACTGTCATAAGACTAAACATTTCATGTTTAAAACACTTACTTAAAAAAAAAATCTGAAGCCATAAAAACAAAAATCACATTCAATCCAAACCTTTATTTCCTCTAAAGTTGTATCTAAAAATAAAAACATCAGCTGTGGCTCAGTGGGTAGCACTCTCGCCTCTGAGTCAGAAGATTGTGGGTTCAAGTCCCACTCGAGACTAGAGCACATAAATCTAGGCTGACACTCCAGTGCAATACTGAGAAAACGCTGCACTGCTGGAGATGCTAAACCGAGGCCCTGTCTGCCCTCTTAGGTGGACATAAAAAGATCCGATGGCACTATTTGGAAGAGGAGGAGGGGAATTATCCACTATGTCCTAGTGAATATTTATCCTCCAATCAACATCACAAAGAAAAAAAAAACAGATTACTTGGTCATATTGATGTTTGTGGGAGCTTGCTGTGCTTCCCATATTACAACCATGACTGCACTTCAAAAGTATATCATTGGCTGTAAAGCGCTTTGAGACATCCGGAGGTCATAAAAGGCGCTATATAAATAAGTCTCTCTTTTTTTTTCTTTCGGCCAAATATTTGAGAGATCAAGTCAGTTATATCAAACCGTTTCTAATTACTGTAAAGTTCCCCCAGTAAAAATCAAGTTATTACAAGCTAAACATTCTGCCAGGAAATTTCAATGTCAAATGTATGCAAAAACACTGTTGTAATTAGTTTTAATTTACTGAGGAAAAAATGCAACTGAACCAACTGCTATACAGGAGCAGAGTTTAAATTTTTTTTGAGATTGAGTTTAATTATTGCTACAGGCTCAATTCTACTGCCGGTAGCTTTGAGGTAACAGAGGCAATCATTTTCAGAAATATCAAGCCTTCTTTATATGGGAAGGAAAGAACCAGAGAGATATCCATCTCCAGGCTTGCTGTGTGTGGACATTTCTAAAATTAAACCAGGCACCAAAAGCTTGCCTTCCTCTTTCAAATAAACCTTCCTCCCCCTGCCGCCACTTGGTTCTGATTCAGATCTGGAGACATTGGTTAAGGCTCTCAAATTAAATTTAAACATGAGCAAAACAAATAGCAGAATTTAGTCCATGATCCTTACCTCCAACCTATCCTTCCCCTCCTCCTCTTCGAAATGGTGCAATGGGATACAAAGGAACTGGAAGACTGTATTGCCGATTTGGACAGAACGTTAGAAGAATGTGAGAGTAAGGGAGCAAGCGATGGCCTTGTTCAGCTGCATCGGGAAAGAGTGACAACTCTAAATGTGTATCATTTTGTCGCAGTGACATCAACCCTATTGGGGTGTCACAATGTAACTTGCATCACTCACATTGCGTGTTTGGCAAAACATTTTTTAAACACCAGTGATTTGGTTTTAAAGATTGGATTGAGAGAGGAAATATGAGAGAAAAAAGAAAAAAATTAAATGGCATTTTTAAAATCTCACCAAAAAATGTAAAACCTGAAGGAATGAGAGTTTACACTTATATTAGTTATTTTTCAGTATGAGAGGTTGATTGGCAGTAATTAACAATTTATCACGTGGTTGAGCAGGCAGGGAAATGGAGCCGAGTCCATGATCAAATCAGACATGAGCTTATTAAATGATGGAGCAGGCTCGAGGGGCCAAACGGCCTATTCCTGCTCCTATTTCTTATGAAAGGGCACTTACGCTACTAATTACTAACGCTAAATATCTGCGATGGGTTTAGTTTGTATTTACCACGCAAATACAGCAACTTCAAGACATTCAAAGCATGTCAATGGTGAGGCAGACAGCGATATGCCCTTTTCGTGAAGCTAACTATATGGCTGCACAACTCTGACAGCAACTTTTGGATATTCGCATTTCACCGCACATCTGCTCCAGGAATATGTACTATTTCCACATAAAGTAACGGTGTGTGCCATTAGCCTTACTCATGTTGACAGCAAATTCGAGCCCATTATTTTTGTGAAAGAAATCTATCTAATTTGCATTTGAATGAATCAACACCATCTGCTTCCACCATGTCTTCAGGGAGTCTGTTCCATAGATTTACCACTTGCTCGCTTCCCAAATATTGCACAGAATTGTCAGCCTCGATTAGGTGCTCAAGTTCTGGAGTGAAGCTCGAGTCTTTCGACTCAGAGCCAAGAGCCAAGCTGGCCCCTTCATTTATTGGGACCACCTGGCAAGGTAGCTCTGAACTGATTCAACTACTAGATGCTAATTCGGCATGTCCAGTTTCACCTGAACGGCATCCTTCATTCCTGAAAAACACCCGATTTAACGCCCAGGCTAGGGATGCATAAATTATACAAGTAACTGACACCAACTTGTATTTTTATTGCATCTTTAACATAGTAAAACATCTGAAGACACTTCATAGGAATGTTATAAGAAAACAAATAAATTTGACACTGAGCCACATAAGTAGAAATTAGCACAGGTGACCAAAAACTTGGTCAGAGGTAGGTTTTAAGGAGAGTCTTAAAAAAGAGGAAAGAGAGGTAGCGAGATTTAGGGAAGGAGCTCAGGGCTTAGGGCCCAGGCAGCTGAAGGCACAGCCACCAATGGTTAAGCAGTTATAAGTAACTTTTCTAAGTAACTGACTGAGAATTAGTCAACATTGGGAGGGGGGTTTCCAAATTCCAGCCAGAACAGAATACAGTGACCACTTTTGCTATTCTACTTAAACATTGGCTCACAAATTTGTTCCATCTGGATATATGGGAGCGTGCCAATTTTCACCATCTCAATTCCTAAGGATCTGGTCTTAAATTCTAGAGTGGGTTCAGTAAAATCTCCTGGTGGCAGCCCAATCTTACTAAAAGGAACCTGAACCCAATTTTTTTTTAAATTAAAAACAAATTTTCACTCATTTGGGAGTGAGACGCATTCAAACCGATTTAAAAATATAACCTATTTTGATGCGATTGAAATTGGCCTCACTCATTAGTGATAAGAAGTCTTTGTTTCTAATATTTCCTGGATGCCAACAATTATGTTTGAACTAGCTTAACACAGTCCCTGATGATAGGAATTCACAACAAGGAACTGAGAGCAAGAAACAGCCGTTACAATTCAGAACATGTTACTAAAGAAATTGTCTCTAAAATGCACATGCGAAGCACTTAGCAATGTTTTACTACGTTAAGGGGGGTGCTATATAAATGCAAGTTGCTGTTCTTGTAAGTACATTAGAAATTGTTAACTCAATTGCTATGAGTCACAAGGTAGCCTTTTGCTAGTAGCTAATATTTCTGTAGTTTATAATCCTCAATCACTTAATGAAGCCATTATGGACAGGATTAAATCAAGATCAGTATTGCAGTCAGCTCTTTCCTTTTGCTGTGCTTAAGGTTTTCTAAAGAAAATGCAGGGGAAGGTGTAGCAATCGCATTCAAAGTTTTTCAAAGGGCATGTTTTGACTTTCCAAGTTAATACTTTTAATCTCCTTAAAGGAAACATTTATGGTGCAAGTAAACAGGACTTCTTGAATCGAACAGGTTCCCTCAGGAAGCAATTATCAGTTGAAGTTTCTGTGCACTTCTGTGAAATTACTTCGAGAAAACTTTAAAATGAATTCAGAAGACATCTGGCATTTAAAGCAGAGCAAAAAATAGACTGAAGAAAGGAAGAGAGGATAACACATACACATTATCCTAGAATATAAAGCAGTGGTATTTTAAAATCAATAAACCCCCAATGCTTATGCTGCACAGGGTGACGCACAAAAGGAACAATTTCATTAGAGTCAGACTGTGGGTGGATTATCAGCAAAAAGGATCAGCTAAAACTAATGTATTGCAAAGTAAGCAGCTCTGGTATGGGGACAAATATATGACACTTTGCCCATATGCAGTGCACAATCTAGTTAGGCAGGAGTGTCCAATGGCCCACTGCCTACATGTGGATCAGCTATTCAGAATCTGAAGATACATTCATTATAATTTAAAATTTAAAACAACCCAAGTTAGATTGAAGGGTGAAATGGCACATTTTCCCCGACTGCCTCTCCCCATGTAACATGCGGTCTGCCCGTTTGAATGACATCGAGCATTGACTGGCCTAGCTCGGAGGGACAGACGCTCTCGAACTTGTTCAAAGTCAGCATTACAGTAACAAACACAATGTGAAAGTACTTCTCGCCAGTTCAGCTCGGGGGCGGTTCATTTTTTCCTTCCGTAATTTTATTCCCACCCGTCCCCCCGCCTCCGCCCCCATCAAGCAGGCAGTGTCAAGTGTCTGAATCTGCTAATTATTTATCACCATCTGCAGAAGAAGCATATTACAGTCCAATAACTCGATGTGGAATGCAAGGAGCACTTGCAGGAACTGGAAGACCACTGTTTAATTCGACTGCCTTGTTTATGTAACAAGTGACTGGCTGATTGCTGAGCTCGAGTTCGTGCAGTGGCACCAACTCGGTTTCCAGCATCTGATCGCTGAGTGTAGTTTAATGACAATGTTGTAAAACAGCTTGTTCATATCTTTTATATACAGGAAAAGCCAGAAAGGCGTAGCACCAATGGCTTTTTTTTGGGTGCACGGTCCCTTTAAATTTGTGTCCGCAGCAACAGCGGGTGAGCGGCTGGGAGGGACCTACCGACTGATGAGCGGCTGCGCACCTTTGGGGGAACATTACATCGCACATCCATCAGTATCTGAATAAAAGGACAGGTTTCTGTTGTTTATCTTCACAGATGAGGGCCAACATGTTGTGCATTTCCAGCATTTTGTTTTTATTTCAGAATTCCAGCCTTTGCAGGTTTAAAAAAACAAATCTGGACATATTTACTGTTAACCTGAATGACTTTCCTTATTTTGAGAGAGAAATGTTCTCACTTTAACCATAAGAGGATCTCAAGGCGAAGTAGTATTTAGTTGGTCTTGCCATCTCTTTCAACAATCCAAACAGCATTTGGCTTAACTCCTGGACTGAACCATTCAGCTCTGCAATTAAAAGCAGGGACCGACTGCTCCAGAATAGTAAACTAAAAATATGATTAGCCATTTCTACCTGCACACTCCTCATCCATTCTTTAGGTTCCGCACACAGCTCCATGACTGATAAGCAAGGCAGTCTATCTTCTACCAAGTCTCCGTCTCCAGCCAACCACTAGGGTACTTTTGCAGGTACTTTTCTCCTCCCTCTACCTACGGACCACACTCTCGCCACTCCTGATGTGACTGCAGTGGATAGAAGAACTTGCATTTATACAGAACCTCTCACCACTTCAGGACATCCCAAAGCTTTTCACAGTCAATTAAGTACTTTTGAAGTGCAATCGCGGTTGTAGGAAATGCGGCAGCCAATTTGTGCACAAAGTCCAAGAAATAGCAATGTGATAATGACCATATAATTTGTCTTAGTGATGTGGGCGGAGGGTTAAATACTGGCCAGGACATGCTCTTCTTTGAAATAGCACCACAGGATCTTTCATGTCCACCCGAGAACAGACGGGGCCTCGATTTAATGTTTCATCTGAAAGGCAGCACCTCAGATAGTGCAGCACTCCCTCAGTACGGCACTCAAGTGTCACCCTAGATTCTGCACTCATGTCTGTGGGGTGGAATTTGAACCCACGACCTTCTGACTCAGAGGCAAGAGTGCTACTACTGAGCCATGGCCGACACCTAATTCAACATACCGAAAGTACACCTGCAAAATCCTAACAAATGTGAATCCAGCATACTATTGCCAGTTACCTTGTGAGAGAAACCGCTCATTAACACACTGTTCCGTGCCAGCTCGCACATGTCACAGGAGCTCAACTTCCACACCTGAGCAGCAATGCTGTACTCTTCCATCAGTGGCTCCTGAGGAAAATGCAGAAAAGTTATCAGGAGTAGCGCAGCAAATTGCAAATTTATAAACAGGCCTCAAAACATTCAATGGACCAAACCAAAGACACAGTGGTTGAGTTCAGGAGTTCACCTGAAGGATTATTTGTTGGGTCCTACACTGCAGCAACCACTAACGGAGAACACATAGAGCAGAACCAAATCAGCCCAGTGACTCTAGTCAGTGGAATTCTTCTTGTTAGTCAGTCCCTCAGAGTCGAGGATGACTTGCTTCCACATTAACATGAGTTCTAAGATGGCTGATGAGTCCAATGCGGGATCTACAGTGAGCGTGGCCAATGCTTCGATGCTGGCCTGAGCGAGAACACTGAAGCAGAAATTACATTCAAGTAGGCTGAAAGATGAACTTGCCTGTAACTCAATAAACAAGTCAACACATTTTAGGAAATTCTTCTGTCCCTTATTTTGAAGAACATTTAAAATAAATAATTGTTAAGATAGCAGACAATGGGATTCAAACTCTGCAGTATCTCACCACCCATTCTTATCAGTCATTTTATCAGAAACAAGTTAATGCTTCTGAAGCAGTGCATTTATTAAAGTCGCTTTTATATGGAAACCTGTGACTGCTCTGTTTAAATCTGTGACAGACTCACTTTAAGATGCCCTTACACTTGTTGCTTTAGTTTGCATCACCATGTGTCAGTTCTCTGTATTCATATTTCCAAAACTGGCTCCAATATCCCAATGGCAGAATTGAAAAAAGGACAAATCCTTTAAGCTGCTCCAGTTACAACAGGGCACACACCAGAGCAGCTTACAGTCTGGTTCCAGGCACAATTAATTTTCCTACTTGCAAAAAGCTTGAATTTCAGGATTTACATCTAGACATGGATACCTTGCTGACAAATACATTTTGGGTCACTTATACTCAGGGCCACAGTGGAGATGGATATTAAACTAACTTTGAACCGAGTACAAGCAAAGCAATTTTCTAAAACTAGATTTAAACTGACCTGGTTTAATTCTGAGTGTCTACAGTGGAAACTGGATGAAACTAAATGGAAGTTGGTCAGTGACAATAAACGATAATGTAAACGGGGCTTAAAAGCTGTAAATCTAAACTAAAAGCACTTAAAAATTCCAGACCAAGGATTTATTGCAACTCATAGGAGCTTAGAGCTTCCGATCATGAGTTGATGGAAACAAAATTTCAGGTCACTCCAATCTCATTCACTTGAGTAAATGAGTGACCTACTTTCCCAGAGCTCCGGCTTTTAACCAAAAGAAAAGACATGTCCGTGGGTTTAAATGGTTTTGTGATCTCGCTGACTCTTAATTATAATAAATATTAATCCTGATCATTTCTTTAATATTGATGGCCATGATCATTTGCTTCGGGTTAAACTGTGGCTTGGGACTAGTGGTTGACTATCATGCATAAAATACAGTTAAGAACCCTGCGATTTGCATGGCCAATTAGTTGCCTTACCTTGGTAAAGTGAAACTGCAGAGGATCATCAGTGGAGAGAGACACCATTAGGCCTCGGGAGAGATACTCTGGCAGTGGGTTTCTATGGTAACTCAGAAAGAGGCTGTTGTTGCTTAGTGGAGACATCGCAATTCCAATCTGATCCAGGTAGTACAGATACTGCAGCACTGGAGCCTGCGAATTAGACACAAGCAATGAACATTCCAGAATTCACAAACGCTGTGATCACATTCACAAGACTTCTGCAACTTCACATTTTCTAAACGAGCACATTTCTTGAAGAATGCAAATAATAGAAAATTTAACTTTTCCAATCTGAGCATCCTGCATGCACATCAAGCCAGAGGGAGTACAGGGAAGATGCAGAGTCGAAAGTCTCCTAACTGCACCTCAATGCAGTCAGAATCAGGGGAAGTCATAACGGGGAACAAAGAAATAGCGGACCAATTGAACAAGTACTTTGGTTCGGTATTCACTAAGGAGGACACTAACAACCTTCCGGATATAAAAGGGGTCAGAGGGTCTAGTAAGGAGGAGGAACTGAGGGAAATCCTTTTTAGTCGGGAAATTGTGTTGGGGAAATTGATGGGATTGAAGGCCGATAAATCCCCGGGCCTGATCGACTGCATCCCAAAGTACTTAAGGAGGTGGCCTTGGAAATAGCGGATGCACTACCAGTCATTTTCCAACATTCCATTGACTCTGGATCAGTTCCTATCGAGTGGAGGGTAGCCAATGTAACCCCACTTTTTAAAAAAGGAGGGAGATAGAAAACAGGGAATTATAGACCGGTCAGCCTGACCTCGGTAGTGGGTAAGATGATGGAATCAATTATTAAGGATATCATAGCAGCGCATTTGGAAAGAGGTGACATGATAGGTCCAAGTCAGCATCAATTTGTGAAAGGGAAATCATGCTTGACAAATCTTCTGGAATTTTTTGAGGATGTTTCCAGTAGAGTGGACAAGAGAGAACCAGTTGATGTGGTATATTTGGACTTTCAGAAGGCTTTCGACAAGGTCCCACACAAGAGATTAATGTGCAAAGTTAAAGCACATGGGATTGGGGGTAGTGTGCTGACATGGATTGAGAACTGGTTGTCAGACAGGAAGCAAAGAGTAGGAGTAAATGGGTACTTTTCAGAATGGCAGGCGGTGACTAGTGGGGTACCACAAGGTTCTGTGCTGGGGCCCCAGCTGTTTACACTGTACATTAATGATTTAGACGAGGGGATTAAATGTAGTATCTCCAAATTTGCGGATGATACTAAGTTGGGTGGCAGTGTGAGCTGCAAGGAGGATGCTATGAGGCTGCAGAGCGACTTGGATAGGTTAGGTGAATGGGCAAATGCATGGCAGATTAATATAATGTGGATAAATGTGAGGTTATCCACTTTGGTGGAAAAACAGAGAGACAGACTATTATCTGAATGGTGACAGATTAGGAAAAGGGGAGGTGCAACGAGACCTGGGTGTCATGGTACATCAGTCATTGAAGGTTGGCATGCAGGTACAGCAGGCGGTTAAGAAAGCAAATGGCATGTTGGCCTTCATAGCGAGGGGATTTGAGTACAGGGGCAGGGAGGTGTTGCTCCACTTGTACAGGGCCTTGGTGAGGCCACACCTGGAGTATTGTGTACAGTTTTGGTCTCCTAACTTGAGGAAGGACATTCTTGCTATTGAGGGAGTGCAGCGAAGGTTCACCAAACTGATTCCCGGGATGGCGAGACTAACTTATCAAGAAAGACTGGATCAACTGGGCTTGTATTCACTGGAGTTCAGAAGAATGAGAGGGGACCTCATAGAAACGTTTAAAATTCTGATGGGTTTAGACAGGTTAGATGCAGGAAGAATGTTCCCAATGTTGGGGAAGTCCAGAACCAGGGGTCACAGTCTAAGGATAAGGGGTAAGCCATTTAGGACCAAGATGAGGAGAAACTTCTTCACCCAGAGAGTGGTGAACCTGTGGAATTCTCTACCACAGAAAGTTGTTGAGGCCAATTCACTAAATATATTCAAAAAGGAGTTAGATGTAGTCCTTACTACTAGGGGGATCAAGGGGTATGGCGAGAAAGCAGGAATGGGGTACTGAAGTTGCATTTTCAGCCGTGAACTCATTGAATGGCGGTGCAGGCTAGAAGGGCCGAATAGCCTACTCCTGCACCTATTTTCTATGTTTCTATAATTCTTACATTCAACAACCATCCACTCATATGGCCTCACTAAGGGAGATAGCCAATCAGTGGCAAACTGCAGTCAGTATTATGCTATGGATCCAAGCGAATTAGCAAAAATACTATTTACAAAGGAACGTTATAGTCAGCAGAGAAAGGAAGTGCTCATCCCTTTTTTTGCTGGAGATCTTTGAGGATGTAACTAACATGATGGATAAAGGGGAACCAGTGTATATGGTGTATTTGGACTTCCAGAAGGCATTTGACAAGGTGTCACATAAAAGGTTACTGTACAAGATAAAAGTTCACAGGGTTGGGGATAATATATTAGTTAGCCAATCCTCTATCTATGCTAACAGAAAACAGAGTCGGGATAAATGGCTCATTCTCTGGTTGGCAACCAGTAATTAGTGGGGTGCCGCAGGGATCAGTGCTGGGACCCCAACTATTTACAATCTATATGAACGACTTGGAAGAAGGGACTGAGTGTAACATAGCCAAGTTTGCTAATGATGCAAAGATGGGAGATAAAGCAATGTATGAGGAGGACACAAAAAATCTGCAAAAGGACAGACAGGCTAAGTGAGTGGGCAAAGATTTGGCAGATGGAGTATAATATTGGAAAGTGTGAGGTCATGCACTTGGCAGAAAAAATTCAAAGAGCAAATTACTATTTAAATGGAGAAAGATTGCAAAGTACTGCAGTACAGCAGGACCTGGAGGTACTTGTGCATGAAACACAAAAGGATAGTATGAGGTACAGTAAGTGATCAGGAAGGCCAATGATATCTTGGCCTTTATTGCAAAGGGGATGGAGTATAAAAGCAGGGAAGTCTTTCTACAGCTACATAAGGTATTGGTGAGGCCACACTTGGAATATTGTGTGCAGTTTTGGTTTCCATATTTACGAAAGGATATACTTGTTTTGGAGGCAGTTCAGAGAAGGTTCACGAGGTTGATTCTGGGGATGAGGGAGTTGACTTATGAGGAAAGATTGAGTAGGTTGGGCCTCTACTCATTAGAATTCAGAAGAATGAGAGGTGATCTTAGCGAAATGTGTAAGATTATGAGGGGGCTTGACAAGGTGGATGCAGAGAGGATGTTTTCACTGATGGGAGAGACTAGAACTAGAGGGCATGATCTTAGAATAAGGGGCCGCCCATTTAAAACAGAGATGAGGAGAAATTTCTTCTCTCAGAGGGTTGTAAATCTGTGGAATTCACTTCCTCAGAGAGCTGTGGAAGCTGGGACATTGAATAAATCTAAGACAGAGATAGACAGTTTCTTAAATGATAAGGGGATAAGGGATTATGGGGAACGGGCAGGAAAGTGGAGCTGAGTCCATGGTCGGATCAGCCATGATCTTATTGAATGGTGGAGCAGGCTCGAGGGGCCGTATGGCCTAATCCTGTTTCTATTTCTTATGTTCTTATGATTGCCTCAATCCGAATCCAAATCCATGTCACCAGCGCCTTTTATCTAACATTTTCAAATCGGAACAGTGACAATATTTGTGTCTTTGGTTTTGCATATTGCAGTACAGAATCAACATTGGGCTGTGCAATATTAATAATGAACAAGTCAACACATTTTTGGAAATTCTTCTGTCTCTTATTTTGAAGAGCATTTAAAATAAATAATTGTTAAGAAAGCAGACAAAGGGATTGCTAATATTGCACAGTGCAAGTTCAGCTCATGGTTTACTTTTCTATAAAAAGTGACCGAAACACAACTGTAGCATGATAGGAGAGATAGTGAGAAGAGTCCAAGAGGAAATAAACCTGAGGAAAAAAAAAGTTACTGCAGCTAATGGACAATGTGATTTTTTTTTTTGCAGACTTTCAAAATTTCAAATCGTTGATCAGAAATTGGACAGATGTGCTTTTGTCTTGTCCATCCAATTCTCTGCCCAGTCCACCTCTCCTGGTGGTGTTGACTCTCTCACCATGGTACCTTATCCATTGAAGTGCCTAGATGGTGACTGACCATACACTGTGGAATTCTCTTCCGCAGAGAGTTGCTGATGCCAGTTCGTTAGATATATTCAAGAGGGAGTTGGATATGGCCCTTACGGCTAAAGGGATCAAGGGGTATGGAGAGAAAGCAGGAAAGGGGTACTGAGGTGAATGATCAGCCATGATCTTATTGTATGGTGGTGCAGGCTCGAAGGGCCGGTTTGACTACTCCTGCACCTATTTTCTATGTCTCTATGTTTACACAGAGTGGCATCAGGCTTTCTAACAGTGGACATCATAGCAAGCTTCAGCCTCTTCCAGGCACTACGTGATAGGAGTTACTGTATAAGGGCCAGCACCCAGTCTTGGCTGACTTTCGCCATCCCTAATGCAGAGGCACTCTGACCAACTATACAAATTTGTAACACATAAAGAGGCAGAGAGACTTAATGCACAGATATAAGAGAAACAGAAACATATTTTCATGTCTTGAACAGGGTGACACAACATGAGGATGCCTCAACATATTGTTGAAAGCAGGTTTTATTCCACAGCTTTTGAATCTGCTGAGTTCAGGATAACCACGCTGTGAGAAAAGATGCTGAACACAGACTGAGCATTTCACCACATAAAGGTGGAAAAGTGGGAGTCAGCTGTTCTAGGCTATGTCCATTAGCTGCACTTGGAGAAGGTACATTATGTAAAACCAAGCTTTGTAGCTCAACTGTAATGTCTTTTAGAAAGATAGATACATCTCATGCAGTGCATTTGTCCATACCTTTCGGAGCAGAAGACCGTGGGAAATATTCTGAGAAAGCATGAATCCAGATATGAGATGGTGGATAGGACCAGCCTCTCCACAGTGTGGCCGTAAAACAAATGTATTGAATCCCCTCTTCCTGCAAAGGAAATAGCAACATGATCACAGCTCTGTGCATCCAAAATTCACTCATCGAACACGTCCCTCATTACAACTTCACACTCAAAAATATGTAAAATCTGAACTCCGATGCATTTAAGGGGAAGTTAGATAAGTACATGAGGGGGAAAGGAATAGAAGGATATTTTTATTTATTTATTCGTTCCTGGAATTATGGGCATCGCTGGCATATATTGCCCATCCCTAATTGCCCCCGAGAAGGCAGTGTTGAGCCACCGTGAGGTGAAGGTACTTCCACAGTACTGACTTTATTGTAGAGGTTTGGTACAATTGAGTAGCTTGCTGGGCCATTTCAGAGGGCAGTTAAGAGTCAAATACATTGCTGTGGGTCTGGAGTCACGTATAGGCCAGACCCGGGTAAGGATGGCAGACTTTCTTCCCTAAAAAGGAGGAACTGAAGGAAATCCTTATTAGTCAGGAAATTGTGTTAGGGAAATTGATGGGATTGAAGGCTGATAAATCCCCAGGGCCTGATAGTCTGTATCCCAGAGTACTTAAAAAAGTGGCCCTAGAAATAGTGAATGCATTGGTGATCATTTTCCAAACTTCTATTGACTCGATCAGTTCCTATGGACTGGAGGGTAGTTAATGAAACACCACTTTTTTAAAAAAAAAGGAGGGAGAGAAAACAGGGAATTATAGACTGGTTAGCCTGACATCAGTAGTGGGGAAAATGTTGGAATCAATTATTAAAGATGAAATAGCAGTGCATTTGGAAAGCAGTGACAGGATCGGTCTAAGTCAGCATGGATTTATGAAAGGGAAATCATGCTTGACAAATCTTCTAGAATTTTTTGAGGATATAACTAGTAGAATGGACAATGGAGTGGATGTGGTGTATTTGGACTTTCAAAAGGCTTTTGACAATGTCCCACACAAGAGATTGGTGTGCAAAATTAAAGCACATGGTATTGGGGGTAATGTATTGACGTGGATAGAGAACTGGTTGGCAGACAGGAAGCAGAGAGTCAGAATAAACGGGTCCTTTTCAGAATGGCAGGCAGTAACCAGTGGGGTGCCGCAGGGTTCAGTGCTGGGACCCCAGCTATTTGCAATATACATCAATGATTTAGATGAAGGAATTGAATGTAGTATCTACAAGTTTGCAGATGACACTAAGCTGGGTGGCGGTGTGAGCTGTGAGGAGGACGCTAAGAGGCTGCAGGGTGACTTGGACAGGTTAGCTGAGTGGGCAAATGCATGGCAGATGCAGTATAATGTGGATAAATGTGAGGTTATCCACTTTGGTGGCAAAAACATGAAGACAGATTATCTGAATGGTGACAGATTAGGAAAAGGGGAAGTGCAACGAGACCTGGGTATCATGGTACATCAGTCATTGAAGTATGGCATGCAGGTACAGCAGGCAGTGAAGAAGGAAAATGGCATATTAGCCTTCATAGCTAGAGGATTTGAGTATAGGAGCAGGGAGATCATACTGCAGTTGTACAGAGCCTTGGTGAGGTCACACCTGGAATATTGTGTTCAGTTTTGGTCTCCGAATCTGAGGAAGGATGTTCTTGCTATTGAGGGAGTACAGCAAAGGTTCACCAGATTGATTCCTGGGATGGCAGGACTGACATATGAGGAGAGACTGGATCAACTGGGCTTGTATCCACTGGAGTTTAGAAGAATGAGAGGAGACCTCATAGAAACACACAACATTCTGACAGGATTGGACAGGTTAGAGGCACGAAGAATGTTCCCGTTGCTGGGGACTTCCAGAACCAGGTGTCACAGTCTAAGAATAAGGGGTAAGCCATTTAGGACTGAGATGAGGAGAAACTTCTTCACCCAGAGAGTGGTTAACCTGTAAAATTCTCTACCACAGAAAGTTGTTGAGGCCAGTTCGGTAAATATATTCAAAAAGGAGTTCGATATGGCCCATACGACCAAAGGGATCAAGGGGTATGGAGAGAAAGCAGGAAAGGGGTACTGAGGTTGAATGATCAGGCATGATCTTATTGAATGGCGGTGCAGGCTCGAAGGGCCGAATAGCCTGCTCCTGCACCTAATTTCTATGTTTCTAAAAGGACATTAATGAACCAGCTGGGTTTTTCTAACAATCCGGTAGTTTCATGATCACCATATGTTGATAAGGTGGGATGAGGCAAGGTGGGAGATGGCTCGTGTGGAGCAATAACACTGGCATAGCATTTTGCTAAAATGGCCTGATTCTGTGCTGTAATTTCTATGTAATCCTATGCAATTCCCCAAATAATGCTACTTCCCTATTTTTGCTGGTTTGCGCTGAACACAGCTCTGATCCAAACTATCACTGGGACAGCCGACTGATAACTGAGGAGCAACATAAATTTTCCGATCAGAGGTGTTCGTATGAAGGAAGCCTCCGACCGTAATTTCCGGCCAATATAAAAAGAGTATTTTAAAGATGATTCCCTTTAACATTCTAAATGCACTTAAAGATAAACTATAGAAATAATTTGAAATCCAGTCCATACTTGCGGAGATGATTCAGCACCGTCATGTTAGCATACATGTAGTAAAGGTAATAGGCATATGGTGGGTTATCGACTTCTGTCCAATTCACGGGTAATGGGCTGTCTGCATTAAAGATGTGCTGTTCCGGTTTGGACTCATCATCGACACTATCAAAGCCCACAACCTGTAAAGTATACAATCCCAATCATTACATATATTCTTCCAACTCCTTTTGCTTAAAGCTATTAATTTTTTTATTTTTTTTATTTTTTTATTTTTATTTAAAAAAAAAATTTATATTAAATTTTTCGTAGCCAATCTTTCCAATTCTTTGTCAGATCACAAACGCCAGAGGTCACCTGGCACACATCAAGGATCACCCTGCGCTAATGCTCTTAGCCAAAAGGCCTAGAGCCCAAGCACCGTTCCTGGAAGTACTGCAATACCAGGTTCGTGCCATGGAGGTGGATGGGTCAGCAACCCCACACACCTCCGTGGAGGTGGATGGGTCAATCCACCCCACCCACCTCCTATTTCCAAAAAGCATAGGAGAACCACCTTCCTGATCCAGGGAGAACCACGTTGGGGTCATGGTTACTCCCCTGTCAGGTCAGTTACGCATGATCTTAGCCAAAAGGCCGAGAAGCTTAAAGCTATTAATGATGATGGCAGCACAGGGAGTTTTCCTGCACGCTGCATGACAGCATTATATCTGTGAATTCATCCATTAATCATGGTACATTCCACCGTGGCTATGGCCAAAGTCATCTCAGTGCTCCATGGTGAGAGAAATTTAGAAATTGTAGGGAGAGTCACCCTAGGCCACATTGAAACTGTTAACACAGCAGTACTGAGGAATGACAGATGAGAAGGGGAGGGGAATTAAAATAAAATGTTGGACATGAGGCAAATATTGGATTAAAAAAAATGCATTACAATATCTACAGATAAAGCCACACGATCCCTCCTAAAAATGTTCAACTCATTGGCCCCAAGTTTCCACATGATTTGCGCCTGATTTTTAGGAGCAACTGGTGGAGAACGGACTATCTTAGAAATCGCAATTCTCCACATTTTTTTTTCTGCCGTTCTAGTCAGGTAGAACAGTTCTACTTTGGAACAGAATTTTTTTCTTCAAAAGGGGGCGTGTCCGGCCACTGACGCCTGATTTCAAAGTTTCCACAGTGAAAACGTACTCCAAACTAAGTTAGAATGGAGCAAGTGAAGATTTTCGTAGAACTGAAAAAACTGTTCTACACATTAAAAAATCAGGCGCAGGTTACAAATTAGGCGTCCAGAACGAGGTGGGGGGGGGGGGGGGGGGGGGGGAAGGGAACTCATTAAATTCTACAATCAATCCTTATTTATACTTCTACAAATATTATACAAATAAATCCAACCTGAATAAACATTTATAAGCCAAGAAAAGATTAAATAAACCATCTTCCTACCTGTGTGAAAGTGCTTCAGGCACGGAGAATGCTACAGGCGTTCATTCCCGCGGGGGGGGGGGGGGGGGGAAAGAGGAAGGAAACAGTCGTTTCGTTCCCGCGGGGGAGGGGGGAAGGAGACAGTGAGAAGGCTGCAAGTGCTGATGGCAATGTGCTTTTATTAAAAAATGTTCAAAAATTAATCAGCTACAAAGAACTACAAAAATGGCCGAGTGCCAATGTTTTTTCACACTGCGCGTGCGCGAACGCTCCAACGCACACGCGCAGCGTTGCCGGCAGGAAAAAAACTAATTTAAATAGTACCCGCCCCCTCCCACTTACAAAATCGGTGCGAGTGTAGGCTCCGCCCCCCTGGGCGCCGCGCCAAACAGACAAGGAGCTGCAGAACGCTCCAGAATTGCGAGTTTTTTTTTAGGCGCCGTTTTAGGCGCGAAAAACGAGCGCCCAGCTCGGAGGGGCGCCCGTTTTTTATCGTGTGGAAACTTGGGCCCATTATCTGTTAAGGGCACAGATTTGCATGGTAATTTCTCCATTGATAGTAACTAAGTTCAGTTGAGTCTTTCTTGAACTTTATTCCGTGAGATTCAGCATGTGTTTATTTATCATGAACCAAACATTAACAGAGCAGCCTGGTCTAAGTGACAAGACCATTCAACATACAAGAGATTCAAGTAGCAGACACGATCAGCTTGAGATAATTCTTTAACAATGCTATCTGAACCAGAGCTGGGCTTCTCTCTAACAGAATCCTGTGCACTTATTCTTTACAAAGCAAACAAAATCAACATACCAAAAATGAAGAATTTTGGAACTGTAAAAGGTAACGCACTGATAACGATATTTTGTCACGCGACTCTAACTGAAATAATGAAGCTATTTTTGAGGAAGTACCACAGCGTTGTACTTCTAAATTACAAACGTAATGCCAAGTCACGGTTACTAAAATCCACGCTTCGCACTGCAATTTCAATTGGTGTCAAGTGGTGCAAATTGTAGCTTGCATTCAGGAGACACCCTCAGTCAGGGGCGGATTAACCACGGGGCGGATTGGGCTGCAGCCCCAGGCCCACCAAATAAATGTAGGAAAAAAAATATAAGGCCTTCCAAATAGGCTGAATAGAATAAGAAGAAAAACAAGACCGAAGAAAATAGATTCACTTGTTTATACCTATATACACTGATGTACCGATATACAGAACAGAATATGTACTAGCCTGTTTTATTTCACGTCATTGAAATAAATTTGCTTATATGTATAGGAATCTAGTATTGCAATGTTACTAGAACCAGAATATATACTTACTTGATACAGAATATGCGCTTTCATTGTTGAATATATTGGCCTATGTTTTCAGGGTAGCCTTGAGTTCATAGAGTGCATAAGGGACGGGTTCCTTGAGCAGTATGTAACGGAACCAACCAGGGGACAAACTATCTTAGATCTGGTCCTGTGTAATGAGACAGGATCAATAAACAATCTCCTAGTAAAGGATCCCCTTGGAATGAGTGATCATAGCATGGTTGAATTTCAAATTCTGATGGAGGGTGAGAAAGTTGGATCGCTAACCAGCGTACTAAGCTTAAATAAAGGGGACTATGAAGGTATGAGGGTAGAGTTGGCTAAAGTGGACTGGGAAAATAGATTAAAGTGTAGGACGGATGATGAACAGTGGTGTACATTTAAGGAGATATTTCACAACTCTCAAGAAAAATATATTCCAGTGAGGAGGAAAGATAGCCATCTGTGGCTAACTAAAGAAATAAAGGACGGTATCCAATTAAAAACAAGGGCATACAAAGTAGCCAAAACTAGTGGAAGGACAGAAGACTGGGAAGCTTTTAAAAGCCAGCAAAGAATGACTTAAAAAATGATTAGAAAAAGGAAGATAGATTATGAAAGTAAACTAGCACAAAATATAAAAACAGATAGCAAGAGTTTCTATAGGTATATAAAAAGGAAAAGAGTGGCTAAAGTAAATGTTGGTCCCTCAGAGGACAAGACCGGGGAATTAGTAATGGGGAACATGGAGATGGCAGAAACTCTGAACAAATGTTTTTGTATCAGTCTTTACGATAGAGGACACTAAAAATATTACAACAGTGGATAGTCAAGAGGCTATAGGGGGGCAGGAACTTAAAACAATCACATTCACTAAGGAGGTGGTACTCAGTAAGATAACAGGACTAAAGGCAGATAAATCCCCTGGACCTGATGGCTTGCATCCTCGGGTCTTGAGAAGTAATTGTGGATGCATTGACTGCAATTTACCAAAATTCCCTGGATTCTGGGGAGGTCGCAGCAGATTGGAAAATTGCAAATGTGACGCCCCTATTTAAAAAAAGGAGGCAGACAAAAAGCTGGAAACTATAGACCAGTTAGCCTAACATCTGTGGTTGGGAAAATGTTGGAGTCCATTATTAAAAAAGCAGTAGCAGGACATTTGGAAAAGCAAAATTCGGTCAGGTAGTTAGCATGGATTTATGAAGGGGAAGTCATGTTTGACAAATTTGCTGGAATTCATTAAGGATGTAACAAACAGGGTGGATAAAGGGGAACCAGTGGATATGGTGCATTTGGACTTCCAGAAGAGGCATATGACAAGATGCCACATAAAAGGTTACTGCACAAGATAAAAGTTCACGGGGTTGGAGGTAATCTATTAGCATGGATAGAGGATTGGCTAACTAACAGAAAACAGAGTCGGGATAAATGGTTCATTCTCTGGTTGGCAAACGGTAATTAGTGGGGTGCCGCAGGGATCAGTGCTGGGACCCCAATTATTTACAATCTATATTAATGACTTGGAAGAAGGGACTGAGTGTAACATAGCCAATTTGCTGACGATACAAAGATGGGAGGAAAAGCAATGTGTGAGGAGGACACAAAAAATCTGCAAAAGGACAGGCTAAGTGAGTGGGCAAACATTTGGCAGATGGAATATAGGGCCCAAGTTTCCACATGATTTGCGCCTGATTTTTAGGAGCAACTGGTGGAGAACGGACTATCTTAGAAATCGCAATTCTCCACATTTTTTTTTCTGCAGTTCTAGTCAGGTAGAACAGTTCTACTTTGGAACAGAATTTTTTCTTCAAAAGGGGGCGTGTCCGGCCACTGACGCCTGATTTCAAAGTTTCCACAGTGAAAACGTACTCCAAACTAACTTAGAATGGAGCAAGTGAAGATTTTTGTAGAACTGAAAAAACCTGTTCTACACATTAAAAAATCAGGCGCAGGTTACAAATTAGGCGTCCAGAACGAGGTGGGGGGGGGGGGAGTGGGGGGGGGGAAAGGAAGTCATTAAATTCTACAATCAATCCTTATTTATACTTCTACAAATATTATACAAATAACTCCAACCTGAATAAACCATCTTCCTACCTGTGTGAAAGTGCTTCAGCCATCGTTCGTTCCCGTGGGGGGTGGGGAAGGAAACCGCCGTTTGTTGCCGCAGAGGGGAGGGAGGGGAAGGAGACAGCGGTTTGTTGCTGTGGAGGGGAGGGAGGGGAAGGAGACAGCGGTTTGTTGCCGCGGAGGGGAGGGAGGGGAAGGAGACAGCGGTTTGTTGCCGCGGAGGGGAGGGAGGGGAAGGAGACAGCGGTTTGTTGCCGTGGAGGGGACGGAGGGGGAGGAAACCGCCGTTTGTTGCCGTGGAGGGGAGGGAGGGGAAGGGTAGCCTCAGTGCTGATGGCAATGTGCTTTTATTAAAAAATGTTCAAAAATTAAACAGCTACAAAGAACTACAAAGATGGCCGAGTGCCAATGTTTTCTTCACACTGCGCGTGCGTGAACGCTCCAACGCGCACGCGCAGAGTTACTGGCAGGAAAAAAACTAATTTAAATAGTACCCGCCCCCTCCCACTTACAAAATCGGCGCGAGTGTAGGCTCCGTCCCCCTGGGCGCCGCGCCAAACAGACAAGGAGCTGCAAAGCGCTCGAGAATAGTGCGTTTTTTTTCTGGCGCCGTTTTAGGCGCGAAAAACGGGCGCCCAGCTCGGAGGGGCGCCCGTTTTTTTATCCTGTGGAAACTTGGGCCCATAATGTTGGAAAGTGTGAGGTCATGCACTTTGGCAGAAAAAAATCAAAAAGCAAGTTATTATTTAAATGGAGAAAGATTGCAAAGTGCTGCAGTACAGTGGGACCTGGGGGTACTTGTGCATGAAACTCAAAAGGATAGTATGCAGGTACAGCAAATGATCAGGAAGGTCAATGGAATCTTGGCCTTTATTGCAAAGGGGATAGAGTATAAAAGCAGGGAAGTCTTGCTACAGCTATACAGGGCATTGGTGAGGCCACATCTGGAATACTGCATGCAGTTTTGGTTTCCATATTTACAAAAGGATATACTTGCTTTGGAGGCAGTTCAGAGAAGGTTCACAAGGTTGATTTCGGAGATAAGGGGGTTGACTTATGAGGAAAGGTTGAGTAGGTTGGGCCTCTACTCATTGGAATTCAGAAGAATGAGAGGTGATCTTATTGAAATGTATATTATAGGGGGCCTTGATAAGGTGGATGCAGAGAGGATGTTTCCACTGATGGCGGAGATTAGAACTAGAGGGCATAATCTTAGATTAAGGGGTCGTCCATGAAATTTCTTTTCTCAGAGGGTTGTTAATCTGTGGAATTCCCTGCCTCAGAGCTGTGGAAGCTGGGACATTGAATAAATTTAAGACAGAAAGAGACAGTTTCTTAAACGATAAAGGGATAAGGGGTTATGGGGAGCGGGCAGAGAGGTGGAGCTGGAGTCCATGATCAGATCAGCCATGATCTTATTGAATGGCATAGCAGGCTCGAGGGGCCATATGGCCTATTTCTTGTTATGTTCATACTCAATCAGAATCATATACGTAATGTAATGGACATGAACAAACATAACTATCGACCCAATTCGATCAGCTTGCCCCAGGCCCTAAATCCGGCCCTGCCCTCAGCCCACTTGAGTTACATATTCAATATACTCACATGCTGAAGGAACAGGTGAAGCTCTGGGTGACTGCGAGGATTAATGGTAGCTTCAAAGATGGGAATAAAGATGTTCTCCAGCATGTCTTGGAAATTGCACAGCTGTTTCTTTGTGCGGAAGACATCACTGAAAGCAATTGAACGTCAAGCTGAGTAACTCATTCCTACAATGATTTGACAGCATCCATTATCTCAGCAGACAAGCATGGATTTATAACCAGTGCTGAAAGGCTCACTGAAGTGCTTTATATAATCAAATGCTTATTAATGTTCCCATATTATATATTAAAAATTGGACCAAAGCAGTCCCTTGTGCGGAAACAATTCTTAAAGCTGGATAACATCCAAAATCATGTTATGAACAGTTTACAAATTATTAATTGATAAAACCAAGATGGAGTTGAAATAGTAGACCGATTTACGCTAGAGTTCATCTGGATTTGCATTAAAGCATGCAGATTGTGGTAAATCACTAAACTAACGAATCCAAATAAAAACAAACATTCTGCAGAAGCGAGGACAGAGCCGAGTTAGATCATTATTACAGGACGCAACACATTTTTTAAAATGTAGTTATCGCTGGATAGTTCGAGGAAGAGCAGAGACCATCAATTTTGTCATTTTACAGCTTTTTGTAAGATGATGAAGGAATGACTTCTAATCCTAACCAAAAATTATGCTGAAGTACTTTATTATTGTACATTACAAGGAATTCGCAACCATCAGGCAACTTGGCTCATTGCCAACTCAGGCTCACAGTGCACATGTAGATTAATTGAGAAGCTCCAGTAATGCAGCTTCTACTTGCAATTCGGCTTCTCACCTCTGCTAAGCATTCTTGTTTAAATTTGTGAGCCTGTTAGTTTATTGATCTATTTCCCCTTTATTGGTGAGAAATTTCTGTTTCCACCTGTAACTGCTTAAGAGGAATACCTTCATGCAAGTTCATTTATAATAATGCTCGTTAGTCAGTGATTTGTCTTGCAATTGGTTATATGCGACTGATAACACAAGTGGCCCATGAAGACAGATAGCATTGCACTGGTTGCTTGTTGTACCCTCCGGCCCATATTCAGTCCTATTGAAGTCAATGAAAGTGAATATCAGATGTGCCTTATAGCAGTCGCCAAATGTGATTCTGCATGTTTTGCATTCTACCCCCCCACCCACCCCCATCAATTGCCCTGATTCAAGATAATCTGGAGTTTAAGTAACTTGTGCCTTTACAGCATGTAGGAACAAGTGTTCGCACTACCTGGCTGTCTCAAATGTTCTTCTGGGCAGTTTGTGGGACCAGCACATGTGTTGCAAATTGTGTAAACAGACCTAAAAGCAAGGATAGTTTCACAGGAAAGTAAAACAGTAGAATGTGTCATCATCATCATCATCATAGGCAGTCCCTTGGAATTGAGGAAGACTTGCTTACACTCCTGAAGTGAGTTCTTTGGTGGCTAAACAGTCCATGTGTAAGAGTCATTCAGCTATATATGTAATGGTCTGCAATATGTCAGCTTGGTCACTTGTGTTTAGGGGAATGAGAAGATTTTGCAACAGCAATTAGATACCTCCTGGTCATGGTAATAAAAATAATTAGAACAGTTAAGTGCATGTTTGATGGGTTTATGTTATCCTGTTGGCATTTGTATGAATCTTTGATGTACTGTACTATAATTTATTGGTGGTATGCATGGAATGCTGTGATCAACGGTGAAATTTGATAGAAGAGATGCGAGTGAGCAGCTCATGCTGGAATCGTGAGAGTACGATGTCTCACAGATCTCATACTTGAATTGAGAAGCATCTCACACAGAGCCCATACTGGTTGTATATAGTATGAGGTTTCAATAAAGACTGATCCTGCATTGCGGCAACTGAGTGTGTGCGTGTGTGGAATCTGCCGTTTAAAGTCACAAGATAGAATAAAAAACAAGAAAGCATGTCTAACATAGCTCATCATTATACTTACAAAAGCCGTGGTATCTGCACCAGCCAGCACACATTGTTGGAGTAGACTTTGTGTTTCACTGCCCACTTTGCCAGTCGATCCCATTCGTCCCGGGAGCGACCATATATGGACAAGCGCAGCTCGGCATTCTGGTACTTGCTTTCTTCAAGATCTTCCATCACTTCCTGTGAAGTACAAGAATAGAATTGACAGTGGTCTTGTTAAGTTATAAATATATTTTTCAAGACAAGATTTGTTTTCTTCCCTTCCCCGTTTTCAGAGTATCGAGTACAATGAACTACCCCAGACAACCCACTCCTAGACAACCCACTCCTAGGCTGCCAATGTTGCTCTGGGTATAAGATATCATCTTACTGGGTGGCTTTTCCTTCACTTTTGCCTCCCTCCTTGGTAGAGTTGCTTGTCCTCTACCTGAGACTCATCTATAGTGGCACTTCTGAAAACAACATCGAACATGAGAATGGCACTGCACTTTGGGTATTTTAATGCAATACACTGTTATGGCCTGCTACAAGTTTATCTTTACATCCCCTTCATACAATGAGGTATAACTTAAAGGTATTAGATTCACGAGAAACTCTGCACTCCATATGCATTTACTTTAAAGCTTCCCAAGTGTTTTTTAAAAATTCTGATGAAAGGTCATCGACCTAAAACGTTAACTTTGTCTCTCCCCACAGATGCTGCCAGACCTTGAGTAGTGTGAGTATTTTCTATTTTTATAAAATGCAAGTGGTAGCATTATGCTGGAGTCAAACACATTGGACCATAGAATAGCAAGGCAACAGTTTATCATGTGATTATTCATTCATTAGCTTCCTGATCTCAACCTTTGTCACAAGAAGTAGCCCAATGGAGGCCAGGTACTCCGTGCAACTGAGAAGGAGAAATCAATGGGTTGTCCACATCCATCATGGATGGTGTGCAACTCAGGAGACCAAGGTAGGGGTGAGGTTAATACTTTTATTTAAAAAAAGGAAAAAAATTAAAACAAACAAGGGAAAGGTAGCACAACCTGAAAAACTCTCTCTTTAAAGTCGTTGCAATTCTAACCTTTACAATGTGACCAAAGTATTTGCCATCAATGTGATTATCGGTCTTGATGAAAATCTCACGAAGGATCGATTCCCCAATGGGGTTATACTTGGCATTGAATTTATCGAACCGGTGAAAGGTATTTCGGTCCTAGAACACAAAATCAACATTAGGAAGTCAAAACTCTGATCTACAAGCAAGGGTGGAACATAGATATCTCCCCCCCAGGTTTCCAGTCTCAGTTGCATTAATTATGAGGCAACATTTGCCCACACTGCACCCCATGGAAGGATGGAATAGAGAATTAGGGACAGAGTAGTCACCACCGAGTAGTTTCTTGTTACTGCCTTGCGGGCAGCTCAGAAGTGGCAAAGAGCAGGGTACCTGCATGACTTCCCAGCTGAGGAACTGCAGCCTGGCCAGAAAACAAAACCAGATACTGAGGAGTACTTAAAGCAAAGAAATTGTGGAATTCAAGTCTGGTGTGTTGCCCAGGGAAACGTCGTCACCAGACAGAAGAACTGACTTTGTATCTTGGATTTATTTTAATGCTTTTTATGTATATTCAAGTGTGCAAAAGATATTATATCACCATAACTGGAAAATACTACATTATTAGTAACACTGGCTACTCCACAACATAGGACAAGCACCAGTAACTACTCGAGAGATGTTTCGGCCGATCACTGCTCCACCCAAAACACAGTTCAATGAAATATATTTGGATTTTCAAAAGGCATTCGATAAAGGTGCTGCTCAAGAGGTTGTTACACAAGATTAAGGTTCATGAGACTGGGGGAACGTATTAGCATGGATTGAGGATTGGTTAACAGACAGAAGAGAGAGAGTAGGAACAAACAGGTCATTTACGGGTTGGCAGTTTGTAACTAGTGGGGTGCCGCAAGGATCAATGGCTGAGGCCTCAACCATTTACAATCTGTATCAATGACTTAGATGAGGGGACCACATGTAATGTATCCAAGTTTGCTGATGATACAAAGATAGATGGGAAAGTAAGCTGTGAGGAGGACACAAAGAAGCTGCAAAGGGATATAGACAGGTTAAGTGAGTGGGCAAGAAGGTGGAAGATAGAATATAATGTGAGTAAATGTAAAATTATCTCCTTTGGTAGGAAGAATAAAAAATAATATATATATATATTTTTTTTAAAAAAGGTGCTCACGAATCACAAAGTTAACATACAGGTACAGCAAGCAATTAGGAAATCAAATGATATGCTAGCCTTTACTACAAGGGGGTTGGGGCAAGTCTTGCTGCAATTATATAGGGCTTTGTTGAGACCACATCTGGAGTATTGTCTACAGTTCTGGTCTCTTTACCCTAGAAAAGGAAATACTTACCTTAAAACAAAAGTTCACTTGATTGATTCCTGGGATGAGAGTTTTCCGATGAGGAGCGATTGAGCAGAATGGGCCGATACTCTCTGGAGTTTGGAAGAATGAGAGGCGATCTCATTGAAACGTATACAATTTTTTTTAAAGAGGGCTTGATAGTGTCAATGCTGAGAGGTGGTTTCCCCAGGCTGGAGAGTCTAGAACTAGGGGTCATAGTCTCAGGATAAGGGTATTTAGGACTGAGATGAGGAGCAATTTCTTCACTCATAGTTTTGTATTTTTGGCATTCTCTACCCCAGAGGGCTGTGGATGCTCAGTCGCTGAACATATTCAAAGACCGAGATCAATAGATTTTTGGACTCTAGGGGAATCAAGGGATATAGGGATAGGGCGGGAAAGTGGAGTTGAGGTCGAAGATCAGCCGTGATCTTATTGAATAGAGGAGCAGGCTCGAGGGGCTGTATGGCCCACTCCTGCTCCTATTTCTTATGTTCTTATCTGCTGGTAATACTCATTTACTTAACTGAGAAACAGATTGATTATATTCCATACAACAGTATTTGCAAGATTCAATTTTAGTGTTTAAATAAATCATCCCGAATACCCAGATTTAAAAATTATCAGTTTTTGTGGCTTTTAACCAACAATTGACAGAAGTGCCAATTTGAAAGAGGTTCTGAAATCTCACTTTCTGCTTTCTCTTCTTATCCAGCACATCAAAATGTCAAGTCATACAAATAAGAAGTTATATTTTTAGTCACATCTTCTATGCTGCCCATGTGGTGTTCAGTCACCAGGGGTTTCAATTTACTCCTCTGAAATCCACGCTCATTCATCTCCTTTATTTCTCTTCCAGGTTTTTCGTTTGTCTCTATCTGCTAAGATGTTTGCATCTCAGCTGCACCCATGCAGGAAATATAGTATTAATCATTTTTATTTCCTTCCTGCTACCAGTATTTAAACTCTTAAAAATAAAGACTGAAAAGTTTTCAGTCCAACCTCAGTTATCAATGGAGATACAGCGTCATACCAAGGATCATCCTGGCAACAAGTAACCTTACTTAAGCAAAACATTGCCGCTAAATGTATTTTTTCAGCCATTTTACTATTCAATGTAATCCTTAGGTAGAATTTATTCTCGCCGGCATTTTACCATAGGAGAAAATTCCTCCCATTTAAAAAAAGGTACATAAAATGGCCTCATCCAATACCTGGAGCTATGATAGCAGCTACTAACATTAGCCTTTGCTCACTATGATCCCCAACAAAGGAGGCAGAATCTGATAGACACCAGCTTTTACAATGTCAAAAATCAGCCACTCCTGCACAACTGCTAATCATTCCTCCACAAAATAAACAGCAAGTCAATGTAAAGTATTTAGCGAGATCAAAAGGGAAGAAATTGCCGCCGTATTCCATCAGAATGGCCCCACAACTTCCGGTTTCCCGCATGCTCAAAACCCAGAACTTACAAATCGGTCAAGATGACAGATTAAGGAACCTGCAATTAAAAGCAGTAGTGCTGGCACAGAGTTGGGCTATTTGCCCAACAACTGTTCAGCAACTGCCCATGAAATTCTTATGGCTGGTAAAATCAGGTGTAGGACCTGCTTTGATCAGCGCAAGGGTTATTATAAATCTTAAACATTTAAGAACAAAAAAATACGCACAAACACTTTGAATTAGTTTATGCAAATATTGGCCAGGTTTAAGATGTTTAAAATAATTTTTCAAATGAATTACATTTTTATTGTATTTGGTGTAATGAAATGATTTATGAATAAAATTGAAATTCAGAACATTTATATTTATTAGAATTGTGTAAATTATCTAATTATTTTGGGGATTCTGTTCGAAAATTACAGCAATGGAATCCTCCTTTGTGATTGGAGGACAGGGCCCACATGATGTCAAGGACGCTTCCGAACCGCTTGCGTCCCTGGGATCCGTGGGCCTCTATGCAGCCGTTTGCCTGGAGGCCCAAGACCCGAACACGCCGCAGCCTGGACGACAGCAGGTGGGTCGGAGGCGTGTTCGGGTCTTGGGCCTCCAGGACCAAGATCTCAGTACTAAATATTTTTCAAACAGGGAAGGGAATCATATCAAAACCACAGGGATCTGAAGCACATCAACACCACTATACCAATAAAGAAGCTTTTTTATTCCCAAATTGAAGAACTTGTTAATCTAAATTTCTTTGCAGTTTCGTTAGTTAGTTTCCTCCCCTCTGATCCCTCATGTTCTCCTGTCAAACCACGGTTCTCCAAATGTATCATTACGGCCCCTATTCCAATGCATTTCTCTTTGCAGTAGGTATAATGTACACGAGAGCAGCATGGGTTATATTGTTCTTAGAATCTTGCTCAGTGCCTCTTTAAAAACTCCTCAGCTATAATTGGAAAGATACCATGTGGGGATTCGTAACAGATTTAAATTGTGATGGTGGGATGATAGACTTGGTCAGAATTAGATAATCATGAGTTAAGCAGGGATTCACAGAGTAGAGGAGATATTGGAATTGCCATCTAGTGCAATTAATGTTCAGTTGGATATATCCTTCAAGAAATGTCATATTTCTGACCACACTAGAGGGCTCTGGCCTTTACAGGCCACTGCTTACAGTAGTGCACCGCATTAGTGCTCTATCAAGCTGTGCAATTGAGCAGAAAAGCTAATTGTAGAGTTTGCAATCTGAGCTGTGCTAGTCCATCCAAGGCCACTCCCATCTGTGCAGCTTCCAGTAGGCTGCTTAGAAGTACCAGAGAATATCACAAAATACCTTCAAATCTCACCTCAGCTGAGTAATGCAACAAAGTGGTTGAATTTTGTTTAACGATTAGTGTCTTTCTGAGGAATTAAACAAAACACTGAGTATGTGGATTAGCTCATGCATCATGTGCTTTCAGAAATGTACATCATCAGGATTACATAGGACATAGAAGCAGGCCATTTGGCCCAACCAGTCCATGACGGCGTTTATGTTCCACTCGAGCCTCCTCCCGTCTTTCCTCATCAAAATCTATCAGTATAGCCCTCTATTCCCAGTCACCCAATCTGAAAAGCATCTGTGCTATCTGGCAGCCACTTTGTTCAAATCTGAAAATAATGGAAATGGCTACAAGCCCAACAGTAATTAATGCTCAATAAAAATAGTGCTCCGACAGCAACTAATAAGCTCACAACAAATAGATGTATTTCCCAAATATGAAATGTGACTCTTGTAGCAGATTCTAAAAATTACAAACTATCTCTCCCCAACACACAACTGGCTATTAAGCAGTATTTTGTAACTTTAATGTAAAAGTTTGTAAACCAGGATCTCTGTAAAATGAGCAACCATGCCCTCTGCAATGTAAGGCAGTCCAGTCAAACTAAAAGAGCGAATCTCTCAGCCAGCTAAAATTATCAAGTGCTCAAAGGTTTAGCCTTTTTTAAAAAAAAGAAAAATGTTTTACTGATAAATAAGTTTGAACAGCCAAGAGCCATGGTGCAGGATACTATCAAAGTTGAAAAGGCTAAAGATGTTAAGAGTTAAATCAGAAAGTAGTAATGCGATGACTTGATGTCCGAGTTTTAAGTTTAAACATTGTAGCAGGTTGGAAAGGCGGAGGGAGATAAGAAATCTATAGATGTGTGTCTGGGAGAGGGGGAGTTGGAGACAGAGACCGTGATGACTGATGACATCAAAATAATGGTTTTTGAGGAGGAAGTGAGTGAAGGATAGCATGTTTGGGGCTACAAAGAGAGAAGGAGAAAGTTAACTGACCATATTATTGATAAACTAGTAAAAGACCGCTTTGCGGAACACCTCCGTGCAATCCACAAGCGTGACCCCGAGCTTTCAGTCCCTTGTCATTTTAATTCTCCGGACCACTCCCCCTCTGATCTCTACCTCTTGCACTGTTCCAATGATGCTCAACATTAGCTCGAAGAACAGCAACTCATCTTTGTAATAAGCACTTTAAAGCCTTCTGGATTCAACACGGAGGTCAACAATTTCAGATCATGACCGTTGCCCCCATTACCATCTCCTTTCGCCTTGCACCAATACATCCCTTTTGTCATTTACTCTCTCCTATCTTCCATGCGATCACAGACCTTCCCCTTCGTTCCCCCCTTTCTTCTCCCTCCCTTTCCCTGCCTCTGTACTTGCTTAAAACCTACTGCATTCTCTAACCTTTTCCAGTTCTGACGAAGGGTCATCGATCTGAATTGTTAACTCTGTCACAGAAGCTGAACTGCAGGACATAGTCGATTTATTTACTGAGGCGTACGAAAGCATGGGCCTTACACTAAACATCAGTAAGACAAAAGTCCTACACCAGTCTGTCCTCGCCGCACAGCACTGCCCCCCAGTCATCAAGATCCATGGCGCGGCCCTGGATAACGTGGACCACTTCCCTTATCTCGGGAGCCTCCTGTCAACAGCAGCAGATATTGACGACGAGATCCAACACCGCCTCCAGTGAATCAGTGTAGCCTTCGGCCGCCTGAGGAAAAGAGTGTTTGAAGACCAGGCCCTCAAAACTGTCACCAAGCTTATGGTCTATAGGGCTGTAGTAATACCCGCCCTCCTGTACGGCTCAGAGACATGGATCATGTAGACACCTCAAGTCACTGGAGAAATACTACCAACGGTGTCCCCGCAAGATCCTACAAATCCCCCGGGAGGACAGATGCACCAACGTTAGCGTCCTTAACCAGGCCAACATCCCCAGCATTGAAGCACTGACCACACTTGATCAGCTCCGCTGGGCAGGCCACAGAGTTTGCATGCCAGACACGAGACTCCCAAAGGTGGGCAGCGGAAATGTTACAAGGACACCCTCAAAGCCTCCTTGATAAAGTGCAACATCCCCACTGACAGCTGGGAGTCCCTGCCCAAAGACCGCCCCAAGTGGAGGAAGTGCATCCGGGAGAGCGCTGAGCTCCTCAAGTCTCATTGCCAAGAGCATGCAGAAATCAAGCGCAGGCAGTGGATAGAGCGTGCGGCAAACCAGTCCCACCCACCCTTTCCTTCAACCACTGTCTGTCCCACCTGTGACAAGGACTGTGGTTCTCGTATTGGACTGTACAGCCACATAAGGACTCATGTTAAGAGTGGAATCAAGTCTTCCTCAATTCCGAGGGACTGCCTATGATGATGATAACTCTGTTTCTCTCTCCACAGATGCTGCCTGACCTGCTGAGTATTTCCAGCATTGTGTGTTTTAATTTCAGATTTCCAGCATCCGCAGTATTTTGCTTTTGTAGTAAGAGCAGATAGTATGCGAGAGAGATTAAAGGCAAGGGATCAGAAAAGGATCATTTTCATGTTTGCTGGCACAAGAAGATTTGAGAAGAAAAGACTTACATTTATATAGCGCCTTTCACGACCACCAGACATCTCAAAGCACTTTACAGCCAATGAAGTAGTTTTGGAGTGTAGTCACTGTTCTAATGTGGAAAACGCAGCAGCCAATTTGCGCACAGCAAGCTCCCACAAACAGCAATGTGATAACAAAAACAATTTATCTGGTCATTATGTCGATTGAGGGATAAATATTGGCCAGGACACCAGGGATAACTCCCCTGCTCATCTTCGAAATAGTGCCGTGGGATCTTTTATGTCCACCTGAGAGGGCAGACGGGGCCTCGGCTTAACGTCTCATCCGAAAGATGGCATCGACAGTGCAGCGCTCCCTCAGCACTGCACTGGAGTGTCAGCCTAGATTTTTGTGCTCAAGTCCCTGGAGTGGGACTTGAACACACGACCTTCATAACTCAAGAGGCGAGAGTGCTACCCACTGAGCCACAGCTGATAGAGTTAGATAGCTATGGGCATAGCTTTAGTAGGTCATATATTAAATTTTTATTTAAAAAATGCATAATACCAAACTGTATAAAAGGCTTTGCAGAAAGTTAAGGCAATGAGAAATTATTCACCGAAGTTATTCAAGGAGAGAGTTTGAGAGATGTGTATACAGCCAACGGGATTACTAGTGCAACATCTATGTTAAAATCCATACTGTGGAAAAAAAACTAAAGCAAGCACCACCTGTCCGTATTCATCCATCAGCTCTGCATATTCCAGCAGGTTTCTTTCATATGTTTCTTCGTTCCTGCTTTCTAGCTTCAGCCATTCCAGATATAGCACTAGTACCAATTAGAGGCCAGAGTAATCATCTTCACTCCAAAAGACTGTAAGATTTGTTGTCAGTTTCCAATCTATTGTGCCAATCACAATCAACCTCTTTCCTTCCACCTACGGCTCCTTATCTGCTGCCTCTCATTCACAAACTCAATTACTGCCTGCCCTTTTCAATTACACGCATTCATTTACTCTACTCTACATGCTTACTAACCTCCAATGCCTGGAGATCCCAGCCTCCGAGTCTGTACGCACCCGGGAAGGCAGCACAAAAGCCGGTTTTCAGCGTGCAATGTGCATGCGCTGAAAACCGGCTTTTCCGATCTGTCAAGCTGGAGCTTGACAGATCACTCTTCTCGGGAGCGAGGATATCTGCATGGGTAAGATTGCGGGATTTACCCATATCTTGCCCAGTAAATGACCTCAAAACTCTTGCGCCTGATAAAAGCAGGCGCATAGCCTACTTTTACAGGTGTAAGAGTTTTAAATCATACAAAAATAATAAAATTAAATGTAAAAAGCACATTTTATTGTTAAAAACCCTGCCCACTAAGGTAAGTTTATTTTTAACCCTAACTGCAAAACTTTTTTTTTTAATATAAATCGGAACATATTTTTCTACGGCATTTATTAACTTCAATTTCAATTAATTTTAATTATGTGAGGTGTGTTTTTTATTTTTTATTACGTGATTAATGTATTTGTTCTTTTTTCTCATTAATAGCAATGAGAACACGTAGCTATGGAGTTCTCATTGCTATTAATGAGAAAGCTGTGGAATACTGTACCTGATTGGTTGAACAGTCACACGTGACTGCACGTTCTGCGTGGGAACCTGGAGGACGGGAGAGCATTTTGCAGCACGGGAAGAGAAGGCCTTCTCACCGGAATCGCAGGCTCCTCCGGGGCTACCAGGTAAATTCATAAAAATGTTTCAGGTGGAGGCGTTTGTCTGAAAGAAGCCTCTGTCCGGGATTTCATGTGTGAAAATTTCCAGTGAAGGGCTGCAAGCCAAAAGGACTCAAAATTGTCTACCTCCTCTCACGTAATGCATAAACTGCAGTCATCGTCTTACCAGGTTCACCCTAGTTTGCAGAAAATCACAGATGCTTAAGAATCTAAATTGACTTCAACCATTGACCAAAGTTGGCGCTCTGATAAACATCAGTTCTTACGAAGAAAGGTTGGAAGGGGTTGTCTTATGAAGAAAAGTTGAACAGGTTCATTGGAGTTTAGAAGAATGAGAGGTGATCTTATTGAAACGTATAAGATTCTGAGGGGGCTGGACAGGGTAGATGTAGTGAGGATGTTTCCCCTCGTGGGGAATATAGAACTAGGGGGCATAGTTTCAGAATAAGGGGTCGCCCATTTAAAAAGGAAGATGAGGAGGAATTTCTTCTCTGAGGGTTGTAAATCTATGGAATTCTCTGCCCCAGAGAGCTGTGCAGACTGGGTTATTGAATATATTTAAGGTGGAGATAAGACAGATTTTTGAACGTTAATGAGTCAAGGGTTATGGGGAGCATTAAGGGGAGTGGCGTTGAGCCCAAGATCAGATCAGCCACGATCATATTGAATTGCAAGCTCGAGGGGTCAAATGGCCTACTCCTGCTCCTATTTCTTATGTTTCCACACTGCCCCAACTCATCCATGTGCCTTGACTCTGTTGCACAGCGATTACCACCCTATGCTCTTTATCACTGCCCTGATTTACTATATTGCCAGTTCCTACCTACCTCTTGCGTTCTGCTTGCTCAACTACCTCATTTGGTCCACAGCAATCTTCCTCTCTTTCTCCATGCAAATGCTCCCAACTACCTCAGAAAAAAGGAGTGATTCTTTCTTCCCCCACTGAGAAACTAAGAGTGACTAGATGTGGACATGGACAGAATAGGGATCTGAGATTCGACCCTGAAATGATGCCGAAGTGCAGGTTAAAGTGAGAAGCGGCATCTCATAGTTCTGCATGTTTCAGTGGGGACAGAAAGTTGTGAAGATTTAGACTGATCTTTCCAATCACTCATGATGATGTCAATGGAGAGAAGAAAACACACAAGGGGCTGTCACTGACGTAGCACGAGAGTAGCCTGTAAATCTCTCACAAGATGCCCAGAGGGCCCTCCAACCACAGCAGCCCTCACCACAACTCAAGCAGCGGGGAGTGTTTGCTAGTGCTGTTGGGGAGGAGTTAAACTAATATGGCAGGGGGATGGGAACCAATGCAGGGAGACAGAGGGAGACAAAAAGGAGGCAAAAGCAAAAGACAGAAAGGAGATGAGGAAAAGTGGAGGGCAGAGAAACCCAAGGCAAAGAACAAAAAGGGCCATTGTACAGCAAAATTCTAAAAGGACAAAGGGTGTTAAAAAAACAAGCCTGAAGGCTTTGTGTCTTAATGCAAGGAGTATCCGCAATAAGGTGGATGAATTAACTGTGCAAATAGATGTTAACAAATATGATGTGATTGGGATTACGGAGACGTGGCTCCAGGATGATCAGGGCTGGGAACTCAACATCCAGGGGTATTCAACATTCAGGAAGGATAGAATGAAAGCAAAAGGAGGTGGGGTAGCATTGCTGGTTAAAGAGGAGATTAATGCAATAGTTAGGAAAGACATTAGCTTGGATGATGTGGAATCTATATGGGTAGAGCTGCAGAACACCAAAGGGCAAAAAACGTTAGTGGGAGTTGTGTACAGACCTCCAAACAGTAGTAGTGATGTTGGAGAGGGCATCAAACAGGAAATTAGGGGTGCATGCAATAAAGGTGCAGCAGTTATAATGGGTGACTTTAATATGCACATAGATTGGGCGAGCCAAACTGGAAGCAATACGGTGGAGGAGGATTCCTGGAGTGCTTAAGGGATGGTTTTCGAGACCAATATGTCGAGGAACCAACTAGGGGCGAGGCCATCTTAGACTGGGTGTTGTGTAATGAGAGAGGATTAATTAGCAATCTCTTGGGGAAGAGTGACCATAATATGGTGGAATTCTGCATTAGGATGGAGAATGAAACAGTTAATTCAGAGACCATGGTCCAGAACTTAAAGAAGGGTAACTTTGAAGGTATGAGGCGTGAATTGGCTGGGATAGATTGGCGAATGATACTTAAGGGGTTGACTGTGGATGGGCAATGGCAGACATTTAGAGACCGCATGAATGAATTACAACAATTGTACATTCCTGTCTGGCGTAAAAATAAAAAAGGGAAGGTGGCTCAACCGTGGCTATCTAGGAAAATCAGGGATAGTATTAAAGCCAAGGAAGTGGCATACAAATTGGCCAGAAACAGCAGCGAACCCGGGGACTGGGAGAAATTTAGAACTCAGCAGAGGAGGACAAAGGGTTTGATTAGGGCAGGGAAAATGGAGTACGAGAAGAAGCTTGCAGGGAACATTAAGGCGGATTGCAAAAGTTTCTATAGGTATGTAAAGAGAAAAAGGTTAGTAAAGACAAACGTAGGTCCCCTGCAGTCAGAATCAGGGGAAGTCATAACGGGGAACAAAGAAATGGCAGACCAATTGAACAAGTACTTTGGTTCAGTATTCACTAAGGAGGACACAAACAACCTTCCGGATATAAAAGTGGTCAGAGGGTCTAGTAAGGAGGAGGAACTGAGGGAAATCTTTATTAGTCGGGAAATTGTGTTGGGGAAATTGATGGGATTGAAGGCCGATAAATCCCCAGGACCTGATGGACTGCATCCCAGAGTACTTAAGGAGGTGGTCTTGGAAATAGCAGATGCATTGACAGTCATTTTCCAACATTCCATTGACTCTGGATCAGTTCCTATCGAGTGGAGGGTAGCCAATGTAACCCCACTTTTTAAAAAAGGAGGGAGAGAGAAAACAGGGAATGATAGACCGGTCAGCCTGACCTCAGTAGTGGATAAAATGATGGAATCAATTATTAAGGATGTCATAGCAGCGCATTTGGAAAATGGTGACATGATAGGTCCAAGTCAGCATGGATTTGTGAAAGGGAAATCATGCTTGACAAATCTTCTGGAATTTTTTGAGGATGCTTCCAGTAAAGTGGACAAAGGAGAACCAGTTGATGTGGTATATTTGGACTTTCAGAAGGCTTTCGACAAGGTCCCACACAAGAGATTAATGTGCAAAGTTAAAGCACATGGGATTGGGGGTAGTGTGCTGACGTGGATTGAGAACTGGTTGTCAGACAGGAAGCAAAGAGTAGGAGTAAACAGGTATTTTTCAGAATGGCAGGCAGTGACTAGTGGGGTACCGCAAGGTTCTGTGCTGGGACCCCAGCTGTTTACATTGTACACTAATGATTTGGATGAGGGGATTAAATGTAGTATCTCCAAATTTGCGGATGACACTAAGTTGGGTGGCAGTGTGAGCTGCGAGGAGGATGCTATGAGGCTGCAGAGTGACTTGGATAGGTTAGGTGAGTGGGCAAATGCATGGCAGATGAAGTATAATGTGGATAAATGTGAGGTTATCCACTTTGGTGGTAAAAACAGAGAGACAGACTATTATCTGAATGGTGACAGATTAGGAAAAGGGAAGGTGCAACGAGACCTGGGTGTCATGGTACATCAGTCATTGAAGGTTGGCATGCAGGTACAGCAGGCGGTTAAGAAAGCAAATGGCATGTTGGCCTTCATAGCGAGGGGATTTGAGTACAGGGGCAGGGAGGTGTTGCTACAGTTGTACAGGGCCTTGGTGAGGCCACACCTGGAGTATTTGTACAGTTTTGGTCTCCTAACTTGAGGAAGGACATTCTTGCTATTGAGGGAGTGCAGCGAAGATTCACCAGACTGATTCCCGGAATGGTGGGACTGACCTATCAAGAAAGACTGGATCAACTGGGCTTGTATTCACTGGAGTTCAGAAGAATGAGAGGGGACCTCATAGAAACGTTTAAAATTCTGACGGGTTTAGACAGGTTAGATGCAGGAAGAATGTTCTCAATGTTGGGGAAGTCTAGAACCAGGGGTCACAGTCTGAGGATAAGGGGTAAGCCATTTAGGACCGAGATGAGGAGAAACTTCTTCACCCAGAAAGTGGTGAACCTGTGGAATTCTCTACCACAGAAAGTAGTTGAGGCCAATTCACTAAATATATTCAAAAGGGAGTTAGATGAAGTCCTTACTACTCGGGGGATCAAGGGGTATGGCGAGAAAGCAGGAAGCGGGTACTGAAGTTTCATGTTCAGCCATGAACTCATTGAATGGCAGTGCAGGCTAGAAGGGCTGAATGGCCTGCTCCTGCACCTATTTTCTATGTTTCTATGTTTCTATGAAACAGAGTGGGATGAAGAGCACAGGAAAAAATAGACAAAATGTCGAGGAGCAAAAAAAATTCTCCTTCGTCTCATTTTTACAAACTACCCCCCCACCCCTACCTCCGGCCTTTTTTCTCTCTTTTCCATGGCAGCTGGTGATGATTCTGCCATTCACACCCCATCTAGGCTCATCTTTTGTTTCTTAACTTGTGCCATTACCATCTCATTTTTGCCCATCGACCCTTTTGTCTCTTAAATCTCTCCTGCATTCCACCCTATTACAGACCTTCCCTTTTGTTCTTTCCTCTCCATTCCCTTTCAGTGCCCAGCACTTCCATAAGAACATAAGAAATAGGAGCAGGAGTAGGCCATACAGCCCCTCGAGCCTGCTCCGCCATTCAATAAGATCATGGCTGATCTGATCATGGACGCAGTTCCACTTCCCCGCCCGCTCCCCATAACCCCCTTATCGTTTAAGAAACTGTCTATTTCTGCCTTAAATTTATTCAATGTCCCAGCATCCACAGCTCTGAGGCAGCGAATTCCACAGATTTACAACCCTCAGAAGAAATTTCTCCTCATTGTGGTTTTAAATGGGCGACCCCTTATTCTAAGATCATGCCTTCTAGTTCTAGTCTCCCCCTTCAGTGGAAACATCCTCTCTGCAAGTCCCCTTATAATCTTATATGGTTCGATAAGATCACCTCTCATTCTTCTCAGTTCCAATGAGCAGAGGTCCAACCTAATCAACCTTTCCTCATAAGTCAATCTCCTCTCATCCCCGGAATCAACATAGTGAACCTTCTCTAAACTGCCTCCAAGGCAAGTATATCCTTTCGTAAATATGGAAACCAAAACGGCACGCAGTATTCCAGGTGTGGCCTCACCAATACCCTGTACAACTGTAGCAAGACTTCCCTGCTCTTATACTCCATCCCCTTTGCAATAAAGGCCAAGATTTCATTGGCCTTCGTGATCACTCGCTGTACCTGCATACTATCCTTTTGTGTTTCATGCACAAGTACCCCCAGGTCCCGCTGTACTGCGGCACTTTGTAATCTTTCTCCATTTAAATAATAACTTGCTCTTTGATTTTTTTCTGCCAAAGTGCAAGACCTCGCATTTTCCAACACTATACTCCATCTGTCTATGTCCTTTTGCAGATTGTGTGTGTCCTCCTCACACATTGCTTTTCCTCCCATCTTTGTATTGTTAGCAAATTTGGCTACATTACACTCAGTCCCTTCTTCCAAGTCATTAATATAGATTGTAAATAGTTGGGGTCCCAGCACTGATCCCTGCGGCATCCCACTAGTTATTGGTTGCCACCAGAGAATGAATCATTTATCCCGACTCTCTGTTAGTTAGCCAATCCTCTATCCATGCTAATATATTACCATGGATATTAAGAATCTGTTACATCTCAAACTTTTCAAGTGATGAAGGGTCATAGACCTGAAATGTTAACTGTTTCTCTCCATAGATGCTGCCTGACCTGCTGAGATTTCCAGCATTTTCTGTTTTTTTTAAATTTCAGATTCCAGCATCCGCAGTATTTTGCTTTTGCCTCATTAGTATCCCTTGAATACAAATGCACACCTATCCATTTGTGCACAAGCAGTACAGTTATGCTGGGACTTTTATCTGCCATTGGGACAGCTTCTTAAAGCGTCAATAATGGGTTCAGGCCTTCAACCATCAGTTGGCCATGATGGAAGTCAAGTCTGATAAAGATGCCCTCCAATCAGAGCAGCCCTCACCACAACTCCAGCAGCGATGAAGCAGAGCGGGGTGAAGAGCAGGAAAAAAAATAGACAAATGCCTAGGAGCAAAAAAAAGTAATGGAGGGAGAGAAAATAAAATTAGTTTAAGAGTGATTATAAAAGTGGGACAGGGAAAAGGGCAGTATAAATAGGTTAAAGCTTTTCATACACATACATTAGATCATTATATTGAAGAAGAATTACATGTATAGCAATTACACACACTCTAGACTAACCAGATTGCTCTGCCAAAAGATAAATCACTATCAGCCACAGCTGAAGGTAAATGTTTGAGCTACCAGTGCTACAAGTAAGACACTCAGTGAATCCCTGTTAAAAATCAACAACGAAAGATTGGAAAATTCTGAATCCACGCCTTATATTTTTTTTCTAAAAGTGGGTGAGTACCCAATTTCTGGTAAAGAGTGTCTTCCTGAATGAGGTCATTGAATAAACCGGTAATGGAAAAGGTGGTAGCTGATATTCAACTCAATCTCAGATCATTCCAATGAGAGCAGAGGCCAACATAAATTTGACAGTAAAACTGGAATTTTCATCTTTAAGCTTCCACACTGCAGTGTTAAGCACTGAAGTTTCAAAGGAGAAGGAACGGTAGGGATCAATACTATGAATGCCAAGTACTTACCCTTAGATGTGGACACAGGGTTTTTTTTGTGAACACTGATCCCATTAATACGGCTTTTCCGCAAAGCCTTGTATTCATCACAAGCAGAATGAACACACGAGGGTTTGAGGCCAAAGGGACCCACCTTACAGCCTATTATCTACCAATAGCCTCAGTGAGATTAGTCTTTTCTCAGATCCATTATGGATGGGCTTTATTCCCTTCCACCAGCTGGGTTTTTCCTCCTTGGGGGAGCCAATCCAATCATTTAAATTTAAACTAAGATGGTCAACAAAAAAAGTACCAGGAACACATCTAAGGATACGTACTTACTATTCATAGTACTGAGGCTCGAGCCCCTTCTCCTTTCACAAGGAATCCATATCCTGCCAGAATTTGAAGAAAAGTATGCCATTTACAATCTAGATGGGGAATTAACTTCACACTACTTATTTTTAAAAAAATTTAAGAGTTTATCTTAAAGGTTTAGTGGATAAAAGGGGTCGATATAAATACGGACTAGAAAGTCTCCGGTTCACTCCTGGTATGTGAGAAGTTAGTTAATTTCATCTGGGAAAGTCGTTGGACACTCATTAATTCCAATACCCCTGAGCTAGGGGAGCTAAAATCAGACAGGGCTCCTGCTTTAGATGGCTAGCCAGTAAATCCCTGCTTAAAGGGCATACAGGTATGAATGTCAAGCGAGGGCAGGATCAGGCTTGGCCACGATACACTCACTGTCTAGGCACACAAATCAAAAGAAGAAGCCATTCTGTCATCATACAGGTGACTGGAGAACTACGCCCTGTTTTGTTCCCCTCACATGGTGGCCGATATCGTGGCCTTGGAAAGGGTTCAGAGGGCAGCTACAAGAGTGATTCCTAGTGTAAAGAACTTTAGTTATTCAGACAGGCGTAAAGAGCCCACTCTATTTACGTCATAGCAGCACAGATTTAGAGGCAACCAAGATAAAGGAAGTGCTGCATTGTGTGCCTAATATTATTTCAGCTCGACAGATTAGGAAGGACATGGGGACATGCATTTAAACTATGCAAAAGTAGAATACACTAGATGTTAGGCGGTGCTTCTTTTCCCCAGAGGGTAGTGAGCCTCTGGAAGGCGTTGCCAGCTTGTGCGGTCTTTCTGCAATGCCTTCGAGGGGGAGCTGTCCTGGTTCTTGGCTGAGGCAGAGATTACGTCACATAGAAGACCCCCAAAACCAAAAGATTACATGGTTGGCTGGGGGGGGGGGGGGGGGGGGGGGGGGGCGGCGGGGGAGGGGAGGGTTAGGCGTTTAGTGGGGCAGCAGGTGACTAGTCATGATGTTCCAGGCATCATGTGGCTTGATGGACCAGCGTGTCTTTCCCTGCCCATCATTTCCATATATTCATACATCATTTGGCCACTTGGAACGGTACCACAGGGTGTCTGTGCGACCATCCTCTAGCAGGTATCAGCATCTTTGCTTAGACCTTTTGTCCTGTGTTCTCCCAAAGAAAAACTTTGGTTCATCAGTAAAATTACTACCGCCTGAAAGAACCTGTGAACGGGTGCTTTGTATTACTGATGGGAATTGTAAGATACGAGCGCGCGCACAAACCAAATTAGTTTGCTTGTTGTGGTCAGGCATGTCAGAAACTCCAGAAAAACACAGCAGCACATGAGAAACTCTTCAGATCAACTTCAACGCCCAAGTACTTCAAATGTTTAGAGCAGGCCTAAACAGGCAACACAGAAACAAAAATACTTGTACAGCTTGCAGCAATTCTGAATCACCAATCCAACTGAGAGTTTTGTATTAAATGCTAAACTAACAGTCACACTTTTTTTTTTGCACCAGCACAACTGCAAATATTTGGAATGTTTCTCTTCCCCTTAACTTCTTGTTTTTCCCTCCTCCCTTTCTTTCAGAATCAGTCCCCATTCCATAATAAAAATACTGGTAGGCAACTTGTTCCAACACCTTTAGCACTCTGCTCAGTCATATATGTACACATGTCCCCGGCCAAAGACCACCCCAAGTGGAGGAAGAGCATCCGGGAGGGCGCTGAGCATCTCGAGTCTCGTCGCCGAGAGCATACAGAAATCACAAGCGCAGGCAGCGGAAGGAGCGTGCGGCAAACCAGACTCCCCACCCACCCTTTCCTCCAACCACTGTCTGTCCCGCCTGTGACAGAGACTGTAATTCCCATATTGGACCGTTCAGGTCACCTGAGAACTTACTAAGAGTGGAAGCAAGTCTTCATCGATTTCAAGGGACTGCCTAGGAGGATGATGATGATGGATATGTACAATATGTATATTCAAGACAGAGAACCATAGATTTTTGGATATTAAGGGATATTGGGATAGGGCAAGAAAGTGGAGTTGAGGTAGAAGATCAGACATGATCTTATTGAATGGCGGAGCAGGTTCGAGGGGCCAAGCAGCCTACTCCTGCTTCTTGTTCTTTTGTTCTTATAACTAGGGCTGAAGAGATGTGAAGGAAAACCAAGTGGAGATTTAACAGGGTGAACGCAAGTTCCTGTCAAGCCGTGGCGCACGACGGTTTGACCAATCAAAACACAGAAAAGCTGACCGCGATCTGGACATGATTAATGAACTCGCTTATCCGAGTGGGAGTCAGTATTGTTTGAATCCCATTTAAATATATTACAAAAGGTTTCAGGAGTGCTAACGAGAAGCAGCGGGTTCTTTGTGACCAATAGTCACGAATGCAGGTTTTGATGCGTCATGCGAGCTACACTGCGTGCATACCGCGTGCATATCTAGCGTGTCCACACTGAGATCGTACGCCGTGAGGTTCATGCTCTCGAAGACGTCCTTCAGCGTCTGTCCTTTTCCGTTTTCCACGTGAACAATTTCGTCTGGGTACTTCTTCATTGAACGCTTGATGAAGCGAAGCAGGTGTTTCTGATTCATGCAGGATGATGCATGAATGTGGGTATCAACCTGTTGGTGAAGGGAAAAGGTTTAAAAAAAAACATACCAAACAGCAGAAATCCTCATGAATTCACAAATAAATTTGCTTGGCTGCTTAGAGCAGGCAGAGTGAACGGGAGTCTGGCATATGCTAATTTTAACTACAAAACCGGAAAGTTTTGAGTTAATAAAACACACTACTTTATTTACTGGTAAGTGGAGAATATTGTGACAGGCAGATGAGAAGACCGATTTTGAACTCATTTGCTCAGCTTTCGGATGAGACGTTAAACCAAGGCCCCGTCTGCGCTCTCAAATGGACGTAAAATTCCCATAACATTATGCTGAAGAGGAGTAGGGAGTTATCCCCGGTGTCCTGGCCAATATTTATCCCTCATTCGACATAACAAAAAGCAGATTATCTGGTCATTATCAGATTGCTGTTTTGGGGAGCTTGCTGTGTGCAAATTGGCTGCCGCGTTTCCCACATTACAACAGTGACTACACTCCAAAAGTACCTCATTGACTGTAAACACTTTGGGACGTCCAGTGGTTGTGAAAGGCGCTATCGAAATTAAAGTCTGTCTTTCTTTGCAATCCACGTACTTGGCTCAAGCGTTTCACATGGCAGGGACAAGGTATAAATCATGAAATAAAATGCATCTGAGTTTTCATTAGTCTGAAATTGTGTTATGTTCCCCCGCCCCAGGAGCTCATCATGTTAAATTGGTACAGTACAAATACTCGTTTTTTCCTGCAATGTAGGGAAAACAGTTTTATTGCTTTTATGTTCGGAACTCATACATCTACCAAGATTCAGTCATCCATCAGCTGGCATTGTGCCTTCCTTCATTACAACAGTGACTATAATTCAAAAAAGATTAGCTGTAAAGCGTTTGGGGCGTCCAGCGCTCGTGAAAGATGCTATATAAAATGCAATTCTTTTTTCCCCCCCCCCATGGACGGTGGCATTCGGTTAGTCAACATACTTAAAACTGGTGGACTGAAAGAAGGCAGTGTAAACATGAGTACTAAAAATAAAAAGGAGGTGGGGAAAAAGAAGCAGGCAATACAGAAAAAGTTAATTAAATATAACTGGGTGGCACCGTGGATTAGTGCAATGTATTGTTAACCCCTGGGTAGGCCGATGGGATCATTAGCTCCTTCCTGATCGCTTTAATGATCGGATGTGAAACGAGGCGGGACAGCTTCAATTCAGCTTCCTGAGAGTGCGGGCTTGCAGTACAAAACTAACCCTAATTAAGCAACTAGTTGGTAATATCAAATCAAGAGAAATTTAAAAATGTCTCACTGATCCAACAGGTGGCGCTCTTGTAGCTGGGGCTGAGGCACATTGTTAGGTAGAGAGAACGTATCAATTCGGAGCAGGAGTAGGCCATTCGGCCCCTTGAGCCTGCTCTGTCATTCAATAAGACATGGCTGATACTCTACTTCAACTCTGCTTGCCTGCACTATCCCCATATCTTTTAATATTCAAAAATCTATCGATCTCTGTCTTGAGCACACTTCAATGACTGATCATCTACAGTCCTCTGAGGTAGAGAATTACAAAGATTCACCACCCTCAGTGAAGAAATTTCTCCTCATCTCAGTCCTAAATGGCTGACCCCTTATTCTGAGACTGTGACCCCTGGTTCTAGACTCCCCAGCCAGGGGAAACATCTTCCCTGCATCTACCCTGTCAAGCCCTGTACGAATTTTGTATGTTTCAATGAGATCATCTTCTAACCGCGAGAGAATATAGGCCTAGTCTACTTAATCTCTCCTCATAGGACATTTCCACCCCCCTGCCACCCCAGGAATCAATCTGGTGAACCTTCACTGCACTCCCTCTATGGCAAGTATATCCTTCTTTAGGTAAGGAGACCAAAACTGTACACAATACTCCTGGTACGGTCTCACCACGCCCTATATAATTGCAGTAAGACATCTTTACCGTTATACTCAAATACTCTTGTAATAAAGGCCAGCATACCATTTGCTTTCTTAATTGCATGTTAACTTTGTGAGTCATGTACAAGGACACCCAGGTCTCTTTGAACACCAACATTTCCCAACCTCTCACTATTTAAAAAATACTCTGCTTTTCTATTTTTCCTACCAAAGTGGATAGTTTCACATTTCTCCACATTATATTCTTGCCCACTCACTTAGACTGTCTATATCCCCTTAAAGTCTCTTTGCATCCTCCTCACAACTTACATTCCCACCTAGCTTTGTATCATCAGAAAACTTGGATATATTACATTTGGTCCACTCATCCAAATCATTGATATAGACTGTAAATAGCCTGGGCCCAAGCACCGATCCTTGTGGTGCCCCACTAGTTACAACCTGTCAATCCGAAAATGACTCGTTTATTTCTACTCTCTGTTTTCTGTCCGAAAACCAATCCTCAATCCATGCTAGTATATTACCACCAATCCCGTGAGCCCTAAGTTTGTTTATCAATCTCGTGTGGCCCCTTATCAAATGCTTTCTGAAAATCCAAATATACACCACATCCACCGGTTCCCCCTTATCTATTCTGCTAGTTACAAAATGATAGACTTGCTGTGGAGGTTGTTCAGAGAAGGTTCACTCGGTTGATCCTGGGGGTGAATGGGTTGACTCATGAGGAAAGGTTGAGTAGGTTGGGCCTCTACTCATTGGAATTCAGAAGAATGAGAGGTAATCTTATAGAAACATATAAGATTATGAGGGGGTTTGACAGGGTGGATGCAGAGAGGATGTTTCCACCGGTGGGGGAGACTAGATAGAACTAGAGGGCATGATCTTAGGATAAGGGGCTGCCCATTTAGAACTGAGATGAGAAGAAATTTCTTCTGAGGGTTGTGAATCTGTGGAATTCGCTGCCTCAGAGAGTTGTGGAAGCTGGGACATTAAATAAAGTTAAGACAGAAATAGACAGTTTCCTAAACGATAAGGGGTTATGGGGAGCGGGCAGGGAAGTGGAGCTGAGTCCATGATCAGATCAGCCATGATCTTATTGAATGGCGGAGCAGGTCCAAGGGGCCTTATGGCCTAATCCTACTCCAATTTCTTATGTTCCTATGTAACCTTAAAAAACTAAGATTTGTCAAACAGGATTTCCGTTTCATAAATCCGCATTGATTCTGCCCAATCCTATTATTATTTTCTAAGTGCCCCGTTATCACGTCCTAAATAATATATTCTAGTATTTTCCCGACTACTGATGTCAGGCTAGCTGGTCTGTAGTTCCCCATTTTATCTCTCCCTCCTTTCTTAAATAGAGAGGTTACATTTGCCACTTTCCAATTCACGGGAACCTTTCTAGAATCTATGGAATTTTGGAAGATGACAACCAATGCATCTACTATCTCTATACCACCTCTTTCAAAACCCTAGGATGTAGGCCATCATATCCAGGGGATTTATCAGCTTTCAGTACCATTAATTTATCCAGTACAGGTACTATTGTTTTATTAATACTAATTTCTTTTAGTTCCTCATTGTCGTTATACTCTTGGTTGTCCACTATTTCTGGGAGGTTTTTTTTCATATTCTTCCATGATGTCAGACACACAGTATTTGTTTAAATATTCTGCCATTTCCTTATTCCCCATTGTAATATAGCGAGAGTTATAATCTGCATTTAGCCAGGCTACCCCGATCTAGGAGGATTTCATGCTGCCACTGGGTGTCTGAAATGAAAATTTGTAACATTTCCCAATACATCCATAAGTACACAAGATATTCGGAACACTGAGCTATATGTTGATCCCATTTCCACACCACTTAAGATGTACGGTAGCATAGTGGCTATGTTACTGGACTAGTAATTCAGAGACTAATTTTCCTAGAGACACGAGTTCAAATCCCACCATGGCAGCTGGGGGAATTTAAATTCAGTAAAGTAAATAAATCTAGAGCAGTAATGGTGACCATAAAACTACCCGATTGTCACAAAAACCCATTTGGTTTAGGGAAGGAAATCTGCCGTCCTTACCTGGTTTGGCTTATATGCGACTCCAGACCCACAGCAATGTGACTTACTTTTAACTGCCCTCTGAATTGGTGGCTCACCACCACCTTGTCATGGGCCTTGCCAGCGACACTCACATCCCATGAACAAATAATTAAAAAAAACTGATGCTACACATGTTTTTGAGATGGGATAAGGACAGCCTAGTGATGGTGCCTTTAACTTCTTGAGCATTTTCCCTATCTGTATGGGGTTTATATTTATTAAGCAGTGCTGAAATTCATTTATTTTTCTTAATAGTCTACTCCTGATATTTCAATCACCTTTAGCACTAAAACATTGACTTATTCAATAATTTGAATGATGTAAATAATATAGCAAAGTGGAAATTAGTGCTTAAAAAAAAACCTGAATTTTTAGAAAATTTGAATGAAGCAACTTTGAATTACAAGTAGATAGTATTGGGCTCGATATTGTTTAGCTCATTCACGAATGAGGGATGTTAGTCCAACCATCATTTGCTGGAAGTACTTTTAGCAACAGTTCGCTCATTCAAATTGCACTGGTGCCAATTATATCCAAACGCCTCTTGTGAAACATCCTCGCAAGCAACAGGCTTCAGTAAATATCGTTCTGAAAAGCTTTTTAATTTGTACTTATGACAACAACTTTTCCATACAGAAATAATCTTCCAGGTACCCTGCTTTCAGCACGTGACAAGCACTGGAAATTTATCGGGACCACTAGACTTGGCTCAATTATTTTCCACTAATCCACCACCTCTTATTATGCACTGTAAAGATAAGATGCATCCCCCGATGGTGGCAATAAAAGATACCGAAGAGGGAGTGAGATATTTTGGGGGCGGGGGGGGGCGGGGTGGCAGTGAGTAAAAGATACGAAGATGAATGAGTAAAAGCTAAGTTTTCAGTTTCCCTACTTTGCGAATATTGTAGAAGTCTCGATGTGGTACTTTCTTCTGAGCAGCCAGTTCCTTCATTTCATTGAGTAAGACATGCATCTGGAACTTGGAACTCAGGTACTGTAGACGTCGATAGCAAAAGGATTTCCTGTGGGCAGGGGGCAAACGGAAAATAGTTCTGATAACTGTTCTTCTTACCTCAGATAATCTACAATTTCTATTAAAGTAATGTATCTGAAATAAATGGTTTCCATTGACAGTCAATTTAAAAAAAAATATAAGCTTGTACTTTAGGGATAAGGTCTCACAACCACATGGAAAACAAACAGTTACACTAACTGAACATTTGACATTTGTTTTACCAGCAAAGCAACAAAAACTACATTTTATTTCTGTATTTCATAGATTTACTCTTTCTCAGTCTATTGGATTTTTTTTTTAAAATCAGGGCTAGAGGAAAGGAACAGGGAAGTGGGACTAAGTGGATGGCTCTATCAAAGAGATGGCATGGGCACGATGGGCCGAATGGCCTCCTCCTGTTCTGTACCATTCTATGGGCCCAAGTTTCCACATGATTTGCAGCTGATTTTTAGGAGCAACTGGTGGAGAACGGACTATCTTAGAAATTGCAATTCTCCACATTTTTTTTTCTGCAGTTCTAGTCAGTTAGAACAGTTTCACTTTGGAACAGAATTTTTTTCTTCAAAAGGGGGCGTGAACGGCCACTGACGCCTGATTTCAAAGTTTCCACAGTGAAAACGTACTCCAAACTAACTTAGAATGGAGCAAGTGAAGATTTTTGTAGAACTGAAAAAACCTTGTCTACACATTAAAAAATCAAGCGCAGGTTACAAATTAGGCGTCCAGAACGAGGTGGGGGGGAGGGGGGGGGGGGGAAGGGAAGTCATTAAATTCTATAATAAATCCTTATTTATACTTACACAAATAAATCCAACCTGAATAAAAATTTATAAGCAAAGAAAAGATTAAATAAACCATCTTCCTACCTGTGTGAAAGTGCTTCAGGCAGGGAGAATGCTGCAGGAAGCCTCACAAGTTGAGGCAGCCGTTCGTTCCCGATGGCAGGAGGGGAGGAGGAAGCCGTTCCCGACGGCGGGCGGGCGGAGGGAGGGAGCGCGGGACCGACTGACCAAACGCAGGTGGGGGGGGGGGGAGGGGGGGGAGGGGGAGGAAGCCATTCCAGACGACGGGCGGGCGGGGAGGGAGGGAGTGCGGGCCCGACCGACCGCAGCTGGGGGGGAAGGAAGCTGTTCCTGACGGCGGGGGGGGGGGGGGGGGAAGGAGACAGTGAGCAGGCTGCAGGAAGCCTCACAAGTTGAGCAGCCATTCCCGACGGCAGGGGGGGGGGGGGGGGAAGGCCGTCAGGAAACGGCTGCCTCAATTTTGAGGCTTCCTGCAGCCTTCTCACTGCTGCAAGAAGCCTCAGTGCTGATCATGGAAGGGCAATGTGCTTTTATTAAAAAATGTTCAAAAATTAAACAGCTACAAAGAACTACAAAAATGGCCGAGTGCCAATGTTTCCTTCACACTGCGCGTGCGCGAACGCTCCAACGCGCACGCGCAGGGTTGCCGGCAGGAAAAAAACTAATTTAAATGGTACCCGCCCCCTCCCACTTACAAAATCGGCGCGAGTGGTAGGCTCCATCCCCCTGGGCGCCGCGCCAAGCAGACATGGAGCTGCAGGACGCTCCAGAATCGCGCGTTTTTTTTCCTCCGCCGCTTTCGGCGCGAAAAACGGGCGCCCAGCTCGGAGGGGCGCCCGTTTTTTATCGTGTGGAAACTTGGGGCCTATGATTCTATCTGTACTTATGTAACTTTCAGAGATCAATTTAGTTGTTAGTTCTTTCTTCACTGCACAACACGCAAAGCTGACATCACTCTGTGGAAGTCAAATTTGTACTGCAAGGAGGGAAAAACTTGCATTTATATAGTGTGCCTTTAACATAGCAAAATGTCCCTATGGTGCATCACAGGAGTATCAACAAAAATTTGACACCAAGCCACATAAGGAGATATTAGAGCGGTTAAGGTAGGTTTTAAGGAGTGTCTTAAAGGAGGGAAGAGAGGTAGAGAGGCAGAGAGGTTTAGGGAGAAAATGCTAGCTTAGGGCATTGGAAGCTGAATGCAGGGCCACCAATGGTGGAGTGATTAAAATATGGGATGCTTAAGCGGCCAGAATTGGAGGAGCGCAGATATCTCGGGGGGGGGGGGGGGGGTCATGGGGCTGGAGGAGATGAGAGAGATAGGGAGGGGCGAGGGCCATGGAGGGATTTGAAAACAAGGGTGAGAATTTTAAAATCGAGACTTTGCTTAACCAGGAGCCAATGTAGGTCAGCGAGCACAGGGGTGATGGGTGAACAGGACTTGGTGCGAGTTAGGAGATGGGCAGTATAATTTTGGATGAGCTATGGAGGGTGGAAGATGGGAGACCAGCCAGGAGTGCACTGGAATCGTCAATTATAGAGGTAACAAAGGTACGGATGAGGGGTTCAGCAGCAAAGTTGAGGCAGGGGCTGAGTTGGGCGATGGCACGAAGGTGGAAACAGATGGTCTTGGTGATGGCACGGATGAGTGGTCAAAATCTCATCTCCGGGTCAAATATGACACCAAGAACACCACTGGTTCAGCCTCAGACAGAGGTTGGGGAGAGGGTTGAAATTGGTGGCTAGGGGATGGCATTTGTGGCAGAAACCGAAGACAATGGCACCGGGTCTTCCCAATATTTAGTTGTAAGTTATTTCTGCTCATCCATTACTGGATGTCTGACAATTTAGAGACAGTGGAGGGGGCAAGAGAGGTGGTGTTGAGGTAGAGCTGAGTGTCGTGAACGTACAGAAAAATATGAGTTCTGAGGCATTCATATTCATTTGCACTTACACTGGTCCATTGATTATTAAGGCCATTAACACATTCATGTCCGCAGTGAACTCCTGAAGATCTGGACAAGGCAGGTCCAGTTCTGTAGACCTAAACAAACAAGATTTAAATTCAGATTGCAGGCTCTTTTCATTTAGAAGTAATTTTTCCAAACAAATTTTGAGATTAAGGCACTTAGGCAATTCTAAGCAGCTGTCTTTACAATGTCGTTCAACTTTCTGCCCTCGCAACCATTGTGGTTTGGTGATCTCAAGAGGAAATGGAGGGATTCAAAGCCCTCAACTCTTCCCACCAACACTTCCAAAAAAGGTACTGTTTATCTCTTCGCATCTTAGATTCGTATTCTTCCAATCACCATTCTACTACAACTGTGAAGACAGAGCTGAAGGCTGCTATTGATGCCATTCAACTTATTAACCAATAGAAGAGGTAGTTTCATGATGTTACATGGGACCCATGTGAATAATCGTGTCTTCCTTGGGATGAAATGCTCAGCTATCACATAGTGCTTTACCTAGTTGTAATCTGATGAAGAAAAGGAAGAAACCCGCTCCATCAGGGAATCAATTTAAATGGGTCATACTTGGAACTTAAGATTCTCATTTTGGAGACCCTCCTCCCAAAACTTGTCATCCTAGACCACAGTCTGCTCCAGTCTATTCATACTTTCACTGCAATTGGCCAATAGCGATATTGCTGCACCTATGCGTGGATTTTATGCCATTAATTTTCCATGTTACCAATTTCAGCTGAGCCACACACCTACAGGTGTGTGTGGGTGGGTGAGTGGGGGGGGGGGGGGGTGGGGGAGGGAAGAGGGAGAATGGACTCTTCTATTGCATTTTGTAGAGCCTGCTTAGAGCAATAGATGGGAGAGCAGACTGCCAGAACACCAGTTCAGTCAAGGAACTGCACCCTTTTCAGGTGAAATGGCAGCCCTTGCTCCTTGTACCAGAGAGGTGTTGAGAAGTTATCAAAAGCCAGCAAATATTTTAAAACATCACATCTCTGGCTCTATAACACAACTGTTTCTTGTCACACATCAGGCCTGCAGTATAAATAAGTTATAGAGCTTTAACACTTGTGAGGCTGAGCAATAACATATCCTCCACTTAATAGCTATCCAAAGATAACACATTCATCTTAATTTTGTCTTCTTCAAGCGTGCAGTACTTCATTTCTATTTAATGGAGTACTGGGGCACAAGGACAGCTCTTCTATTTTTAACATTCATTCTCAGGATGTGGGTGTTACTGGCAAAGCCGTCATTTGTTGTCCAACCCGTTTGCCCTCGAGAAGTTGGGCCGCCTTCTTGAACCACGGCAGTTTAGCAGTTTCATGCAACCGAGTGGCTTGCTACGGCACTTCAGAGCAAAATTAAGAGTCAATCAAAAGTCAAATACTGTGGATGCTGGGAATCTGAAGTAATATAAAATGCTGGAAATGCTCCGCAGGCCAAGCAGCATCTGCAGGGAGAGAAGGAGAGTTAACGTTTCAGTTCGTAGAACCTTTCATGATGAAAGTTCATCAACCTGAAACATCAACTCTCTCTCTCTCTCTCTCTCTCTCCACAGATGCTGCCTGACCTGCTAAGCATTTCCAGCATTTTATTCAAGAGTGGACCATATTGGTGTGGTACCATATTGGAGTCACACATAGGCCAGGCCAAGTAAAGACAGCAGATTTAGTGAACCAGTTGGGTTTTCACAACAATCAGACATCGATAGTTAAGTAACATTATCATACATATCGGACGTCATGATAAAAGGAATGCTAACTCCAAGTGTCCCAACCCAACTAAACATGGAAAAAGAAACCTCTAACAACATCCCACCTTCTTGGAGCTATTTTAAATACATTCTGTTTCTAGGTGTGCACCTGAGACATGGGCACTACAATTTCTGGTCTCAGATGTCAATGAAAACATATCAGTGCCCAAAAGCATCAGAATTGACCAAAAATACCGAAGAGTACCGGCAGCTGAAACTTACCCTGGGTATTCAAGTATTTGCGAGGATTGAAAATATAGATTTACATGAAGAACTATTCTACATATACATCATTTTTTAAATATAAAAGAGTTTTAATTACTTGTCCATAATATTCATTTTAGAGTACACATGGGTGACTCCATTGATCATTTTGCAGCCAAACCCAATATCCTCAGGCATTATATTCGGGTCACAGTTTTTGTATGGATGCTCCTCGGCAAATGGCGAGTGGATGGATGCACCTGCAAGACAAATCAATAGATAGATAAAGTTTCAAACAGTTTCTAATTTGTACAACATTACACTATACATTACAGAGGATAATATCTGGACATCCGAACCACACAGGTGCTGTGTGCAGGTACAGTTCAGCAACATAAAAAATAACGAGAGAGATTTTGTCTGTGTGCTAACTGTAGCAAAACTTTAATTGCGTTTATGAAGAAAGCCTTTATAATTTCATTACAATTCACAGACAGCTTTTCCCGCTATTTACAGTGGGTGCTAAAACCAAAAAGCGGAGTAACGGATATATTCAGGAAATCTCCATTTAGCAATGCTTCTCTCAGTTGTTAGGAAGTGCACCCTAAGGTAGTCGCACTTTAATGAAGTGCGAACTGCTGACTAAAGACCTGAACTTGCCTGAAATCTGCAGCACCTTTTAAATTGCTAAGTACAGGCTAAGTACTTATTAAGCTGCCCGATATATGCAGCTGCTTGTGGTAAGCATGATCAGTGCAACTGGTGGGGACTGCATAGAAAACCTGTGTGCTTAATCACTAGTAAACAGCAGATTCCTTCCTCGTAAGCATAATCCAATTTACAGTAAATCTTGTAATTAAAATCTCTTCTACAGTGATATTATGGATTCTGCGTACTTAACCAGCAACATGACATTATTTTCACAGAATAAAAGGCTGCCATTGGTATGTAGATTACATTCAGCATGGGCCAGCCCACACTGCGATGTGTGCATGCGCTAGATCTGTGCAGCAGAGCAGATCTCCAGTCGTCCTGGTAACCCTTGACACTGGACAAAGGCCTGGCTCTGTCGAGCCCGCGTGGTGGCTGATGTGCAACAGTCACCACACATTAAAAAAATTCCACGCACAGGCATCTTCCACCCCTTCAATAGGAGTTCAGGACTGGAATATTGGGTCCTTCATTGAAACATCTGTGAACTCATGTGGGAGCAAGTCATCCTCGTTCGAGGGACCCCCTATGATGATGACGACATTCAGTTTGAAACTGATTTTCTTACATTAACTTGTTTTTAAGAGCTTTAATCTAGAGGAACGTTTTGTGTATTAATGGGAACTTGGAATAGTCCCTCGAAATGTTTTCTCTACCTGCTGTAGAGATTAAAACTAGTCCTTTCACAACCGATCAAGTGATACCACAACTTTTGATTCTTTCAATGGATAACATTTCTCAAAAAAATTACCTTGAACCAACAGCATTTGATTTTTGATCTTAATATACAGTCTGTGATGTTTCCCCCCTCCTGTCTACCAATATGCCAGCCATCAGATTCTAATTATTTGACATCCGACAGCAATTGTTATCTGCCACCTAATGTTTCCAATATAACTGCTTGCTGCCAAGATGAGCTTCTGACTACATATCTGCGGCATCACTAAGATCGCCTATTTCCACCTCTAACATCGCCCGACTCTGCCCCTGCCTCAGCTCAGCTCCTGCTGAAACCCTCATCCATGTCTTTGTTCCCTCTAGACTTGACTATTCCAACGCACTCCTGGCTGGCCTCCCACATTCCACCCTCCATAAACTCGAGGTCATCCAAAACTCTGCTGCCTGTGTCCTAACTCGCACCAACTCTCGTTCACACTTCGCCCCTGTGTTCGCTGACCACATTGGCTCCTGGTTAAGCAACGCCTCTTAAAATTCTCATCCCGGTTTTCAAATCCCTCCATGGCCTTGCCTCTCCCTATTTCTGATCCCTCCAGCCCTACAACCCTTCGAGATATCTGCACTCCTCCAATTCTGAATTTTAATCGCTCCACCATTGGCTGTCGTGCCTGCAGCTGCCAAGGCCCTAAAGCTCTGGAATTTTCTCCATAAACCTCTCCGCCTCTCTACCCGTCTCCTTTTTTAGGACGCTTAAAACCTATCTCTTTTACCAAGCTTTTAGCCATCTGTCCTCATATCTCCTTATGTAGCTCGTTGTCAAATTTTGTTTGAGAACGCTCTGTGAAGCGCCTTGGGATGTTTTACTACGTTAAAGGTGCTATATAAATGCAAGATGTTATTGCTGTTGCCGACAATTGGTGTGTGTCTGGTCTCACCTGGTGAAATGGGCGTTTCCGGCATTTCGTCATATAGGTTTCCTTGGCACTGCCGGTCTCCCAGCTGCTCCAGAAACCCTTTCGTTGTCGGACAGAAGCCCTGCAAGGACAGAGCCATGTACTTCTCACGAACAAACAGGCTTTTGACAACGCACTTAGCAGCATCCAGAAGGTCTGTGAAAGGGACCTATGATGAATAACAATACATTTAGAAACCATAAATGTATTATTTGTGGGTGATGTTCCCATTAAAACTGACCAAATTAATGGCTTATATCCTCCTAGTAAGGAGGAACTAAATATCAAGTACAGGTATTTAAAGCAGTGAATAACTTCACTGAGCTTCTTTGGCCTCAATCATATTTCTAAAATGTTACAAGGACATCATATCACAATATAGAAACTCATTGTCCCCATGATTTGTTCTGCTATTCTAAATTATTTTGCTCTAGACAGGACTTAAATTGGTTAAGATGCTCCCTCAATTAGCAATACTATCTGGCATTCTTAAAGTACTTTCTCCCTTTTATCTTATTGTCTTATGACACAATGCACCATTTATAATCCCCTGAAGAGAGCAAACAGACAACCTGTCCCATCCTCCAGCAATCTAACCATCACATTGAAACCTGCCTCCTACAGGCATATAAAAATGGTCCATGGCAATTCTTCCTTCACTTCTGTCCCCCTCCTTGCGAGGGATGACCCTGGTGGAACACAGAAATGCAAACCTATGACTTACCATATTCAAGTGCAGAATATTGGGGTTCCAATGTAATAAGACAGTTGTTAAATACAATACAGGATGTCTTTATAATTAATCATACCATGCATTTTACTCCCTCCCACTTCATTAAATGCCACGCACCAAGAGAGGATGGGCAGGTGGCCTTCCCCATAGCCTTTGTAACGACACTCGAGTTTGGGAGGTGCTGTTGAAGAAGCCGTGCCGAGTTGCTGCAGTGCATCTTGCACATGGTACACACTGCAGCCACGGTGCGGCAGTGGTGGAGGGAGTGAATGTTTAAAGTGGTGGATGGGGTGCCAATCAAGCGGGTTGCTTTGTCCTGGATGGTGTCGAGCTTGGTGTTATTGTTGGAGCTGCACATATCCAGGTAAGTGGAGAGTATTCCATCACACTTGTGCCATGTAGATGATAGAAAGGCTTTGGGGAGTCAGGATGCGAGACACTCGTCGCAGAATACCGAGCCTCTGACTTGCTCTTGTAGCCAGTGTGTGTGTGTGGCTGGTCCAGTTAAGTTTCTGGTCAATGGTGATCCCCCCAGGATGTTGATGGCGGTGGTAATGCCATTGAATATCAAGGGGAGGTGGTTAGACTCTCTCTAGTTGGAGATGGTCATTGCCTGGCACGTGTGTGGCACCAATGTTACTTGTCACATCAGACTGGATCTGAATGTTGCCCGTGTCTTGCTACAGGCAGGCACCAACTGCTTCATTATTGGAGGAGTTCAATCTCTAACAAGCGCACGGTGACACACACGAACTCAACCTGCAATTCTGCCTTCCTCCATGTGGGAAACATATCTCCTCCTCACCCCAGAGAGCCCATTCCACACTGGTAACCCAGTATATTGGGATTCATGGGCTCATGCAATTGTTTTACTGTTAGGTAGAGCAGCATAATTACAAATCAACGCAACTGCCCGACAAACATGGGCATTAGCAGTTTGGAGTGCCTGTTGACAAATTTCCAACTGCAGAAACAACTCAAAATTAAAGTAAACTGATCGGCAAGATGTGCGGGTTTGAAGCACTGCAATTTTTGAAATGCCAGCCATTATGCCAGACAGTGCTACAGAATGGTAGGGCGCACTGTGGCATCCATGCCTTACACAATGAGTCACCAATCTCAGCTGTGCTGCAAAGGAGAGGTAGAAATGGAGGAAAGCAACCCACTCTGTCCTCTGCAGATAATTTATGGTGAAGGGAGACCACTGAGGAACCGGGGAGAAAAATACCGCAATTAAAATAAATGTGGCGACATTTTGAAAACTCCTTAATCGGTTTGTGGCTAATCAAGGATATCACATTAAATAAAAAAGTGTGTGACGAACAATTTTCACAGCTTCTTTGGCAGCACCTCCTAAACCCGCGACCTCTATCACCTAGAAGGACAAGGTCAGCAGGTGCATGGAGACACCACTACCTCCAAGTTACGCACCATCATGACTTGGAAATATATCGCCACTCCTTCATAGTCGCTGGGTCAAAATCCTGGAACTCCCTCCCCAGCAGCACTGTGGGAGCACCTTCACCACACTGCAGAGGTTCAAGGTGGCAGCTCACCACCACCTTCTCAAGGGCCATTAGGGATGGGCAGTAACTGCTGGCCTTGCCAGCGACGCCCACAACTCGGGAACAAATACATTTTAAAAAGCAACCATTTTACTTTGCAGAATGGAAGATCAAGTGTATCTATTCCAAAAGCTACTCTCGCCCATCTCCCAAATACCATATATGAGACTTCAAAGTTCTGCCGTACCCCACATTTCTCCTCTCCAGATATGCTAACTCGCTGGAATTCCCGCACAAGATCATGCTCCTGCTCTTCTGGGTACTTCTCTGTTGTGGAATCAATTTGGTCCTTGTAGTATCTAAGGAAAATGCCCAAAAAGCAGGTTATAACACATCTCACACTTCATTAAGTATCCGATTGGAACACGAGTTCACTGCAAAGCTACACCTTGAAATACTTGCATTTGTTAGAGAAGATTCATTGTCAGAGGTCATCAAACTAATGCAAATTAGGGAACCTCTTTATGCCAGAGCTGGGAATTTAAAGTGTTAATGTAATTACAAGAATATATGGTAGAAACTTAGCAATACCTACACAAATTCCAATCTGATCACCAGCATGACAAAAACTTGTACTTGGACCCACAGTTGTCTGCTTTCAAAGAGCTGTTAATTGGTAAATATGCTTAAAACCAAAAGCTTTGGTGTTAAAAGGTTAAGCAACAAAATGTTCACAATAAATATTTCATCAGTTGCACATTCCCAAGGACTTTATAAACGAAATTCATTCAAACCGCTGCTGCATGTTGTGCGCATCTTGGTTTACCTGGTTGCAGTATCCTCACACCAGGGAGCACCTGAGGTGCAGTTTCCCAAATGGCAAGCAGTGCACCGTATTACATAGAAACTACAGCTCACAAACAGGCCATTTGGCCCATGTCTGCATTTATACTCCACGTTTTTGTGGCAGAGGTGCAGCGAATGAGGGTACGGGGCCCAGAAGAGCCGAAGACCCAGGGGAAGCATGGGCCTGCCCACACTGCAATATGTGCGCGCACTAGGACCCTGCAGCAAAGCAGGTCTTGGTTAACCCTTGCCACTGGATAAAGGCCTAGCTGTGTCAAGCCCGTGTGGTGGCTGGTGTGCAATGGTCACCACACATTAAAAAAAATTCACGCACAGGCATCTTCCACCTCCTCAATTGGAGTTCAGGACTGGAACATCAGGTCCTTCATTGAAACATCTGTGAACTCATGTGAAAGCAAGTCATCCTCGTTCGAGGGACTGCCTATGATGATGACGACTCCATGAGCCTCCTCCCACTCTATCTCTTGCGACCCTGGCCCCATATACCCCTTATTCCTTTCCCCCTCATGCATCAAGCCTCCCCTTAAAATGACCGATGCAATCTGTTTCAATCGTTCCACATAGCAGCGAGCGCCACATTCTCACTACTCTGTGTAAAGAAATTGCTTCCAAATTCTTTATTTGATCAGTTAGCGGCTATATTGGGGCAGAAATTCCGATCTCCTCGGATCTGTAGAGTGTGTACGGACCGGGGAAGGCGTTGCAAAAGCCGGTTTTCAGCATGCAATGCGCATGCGCCGAAAACCGGCTTTTCTGATCCGTTAAGCTCTGACTTGACAGATCCTCCGTATCTCCACAGCCAGTACATTTGCATGGGCAAGATTGCGTCATGTCCTGAAAACTCTTGCGCCTGGTAAAATCAGGCGCATAGCCTACTTTCACCAGCATAAGCGTTTTAAAACATACAAAAATAACATTTTAAAAACACATTTTAATGTTTAAAAACACTGCCCACTAAGGCAAGTTTATTTTTAACCCGAATTACAAAATTAAAAAAAAATAAATTGGAATATATTTTTTTCTAAACACTTATTTACTTTAATTTCAATTATGTGAGGTGCGTTTTTTATTTTTTATTATGGTGTTTAGTGTGGTTCTTTTTCTCATTAACAGCAATGAAAACTCGTAGATACGGAGTCCACTGTATTAAAACTCCTTCATAATTTTAAAGACCTCTATAAAGATCTTCCCATTTCCAGAGAAAAGAGCCTCAACCTACTCAATCTTTCCTGAGTTTCACAATGTACATTTTTGCTGATTAAAGCTTAATTCTTTCATTCTGTCATGCTCGAATAAGGCTAGAGGGGCTGAATGGTCCACTCACGTTCCTATTCTAAACAATACTTTGCAGAATGGGAGTGCCTCCCAGTTATAAACTGATCACCCAGTAGCTGAATAAAACCGGCACAGCTGTTCAGATCAGATTACTGTGCAGCTCCGATTGTGACTAATTGCTACCCAAGCTCGCCTAACAAGTCTGAAGAATTCCTTTACATCCAAAATCACCAGCCTAGAAAAATGCAATGCTACCCATCAGTTCCCGATTTGCAAATGACTTTCAGTCTCTCTCCTGGAATAACATTTTTAAAAAACAGACACATCATAGAATATTTTCTCATTGTTCCCCATTGGCACTGAATCACCTGTAGAGGTGGTTCTCTTTCTGCGCTGGCTTAGTTACTATAACAAAGACATCCTCCGCTTTCAAAACAACAGAGAAATCAGATTTTCAAGGTATTTCTAAAAGACAGCGGTTATAAATTAAGGATGGGTGCTGGTGAGGTGCCCAGGCAGAGCATGTGCTGTCCCATGGAGTGGATAAGCAGCTTTTAGCCTTGCAATTCTCACACTCGGGGATTGCTTATCTCAGCTGTGCTATTAGATGGACGGCAAAGAACATAGGCAGAGAGTGGCATTCATAATATGGCCATGTGGGGGGGGGAAGGGTAGCCTATCTTGGTTCATGGCATACTTGGCTAGGAGCTTCAGCTGCAGCCGAGACTTAGCAATTCTTCCCCCTTCCACCCCACCCACCACCAAATCTTGCTCTCCAGAGAGAAATCATAGGGACACTCATGGAAGTTAGAAACTATCCATGGCACAAGTGAAAGGCATCCTTGCCAATTCCCCCTTGCACCAAGACCAAATTCTGGAGATTATGCATGAAAGAATCGGAGACACTTGAACAATTTGCAGTTATACGATAACTAGCTTTGTCTTCATGGCCCATTAGTTTTGCAATGTGGAAACGGAACAAAATTGTGACCATAATTCCTGGTGGCCCAAATGCATTAACCATAGGCTACAAACAAATGTTCGCTTGAATATTGTTTTTAAAGTCATATAATCTACATATCCGAAGACCAGGTTAAAATTCAAACATAGTTAAAATCATATATACCTCTTACAATACTACTTTTTACTTCGAACTTCAGAACAAATTGGGCAATGGAAAAAAAAACAAGACAGGATCTCAGCAGTTATTAAAAGTAACACAATCACTTCAACAAAAAAAAACACAAACACAACATGTTTTATCCGTATCGGGGTTCGACAATCTGTCGGTCTGGCACTGAAACCTTTGTTAAATAAGAAACAGATCCTGTATTGGGTCAGAGCCAAAAGGACGGTGATCAATGATCAGTCTGGCCGTTCAAATAAGTACATAAACAGTCCATTGATCAAAACCTGTGAAAGGGCAAATAAAGAAACAGAAAGTAGAGAACATGCACGGCAGTTCTGTAGACACACGATTGCTACCATGTGGAAGATACACTCCTTCAGGGAGTGCAGGAAAACTCACTGTAGATCTGCAGCGCTGTCAATTTTCATGAAGTCCTGTTTGGCTCTGAGTAAAATTTCTGGTTCTAGTCTGAGGACGGCAGGCAGAAGCAAGGCAAAGATACAAGGAGAGGAAGGGGAAATGGAAAAGAGAGAGAGAGAAAAAACAAGCCAGTTAATCCAGATATTAGCAAACATATTTTCTAACTGCAGTTCACAAGTTGTGCCACATCACAAAGTATTTTAACAATTTAAAAAAGGTAGTTTTTCATTCCCCCCCCTTCCCCACCCCAACTTTTTAAAACTAATAAAAGGCTCTCAGATCCCCTATACACTCTCTAGAGGATTTGCACAATTGCTCTACTCATTTCTGCGTACTCTTGGTTGATTGAGCAGACCTGAATACAGATTAAAATGGTTAGTGATATGTGGGGAATCTTTTCACCATAGACAAAAAGAGTTACTACCTTAATTTTTTTTTTTTAAATTTGTTCATGGGATGTGGGCATCGCTGGCAAGGCCAGCATTTATTGCCCGTCTCTAAAAAAATAATGGCTTTCTGGGGGGGGGGAGGGGGCAGTTAAGAGCCAACCACATTGCTGTGGGTCTGGAGTCACATATAGGCCAAACTGGGTAAGGACGGCAGATTTCCTTCCCTAAAGGACATTAGTGAACCTGATGGATTTTTACGACGAGCCGGTAGTTTCATGGTCACCATTACTGATACTAGCTTTTTATTCCAGATTTATTTAATTAACCAAATTTAAATTCCCCAGCTGCCATGGTGGGATTTGAACTCATGACGCCAGATCATTAGTCCAGTAACATAACCACTATATACCGTAACCGAATAGCACAGATGCATTCGTCATTATTAGTCATGGATCATTAGTCCAGGCCTCTGGATTACTAGTCCAGTAACAACCACTATGCTACCGTCTGCCTTATCAAAGTCCTAAACTTTGGCAGCCGTACAAGCAGTGACCAAAATAACCTTTTGTACATACACAGACTACCATTACTGTAAAAGCACTGGGAAGTCTCTCACCAGGAATGTATAGCAACCAAAGCAGTAGCAACAAGGAGCCCAACATGGATAAAACAGGGCATGAGATAACAAAACCCTGCTTTTTTTTTATAAAATAAAAGAGCATTATTTAAGTTCTGATCAAATAAAAACTTGTACAGCTTAGAGTTCAATGCATAAGCATTGTTAAAAATTAGGGCAGTGTATGACATGCATTTATAGATTATTTTTCGCATTAACAATAGTATTAGCCACATGCATGGACCTAAACAGCCAGAGGAAAACAGTATCTAAGTTACAAATAGCACACAATCATGATTGAGGACTCCAATGAAGGTTGGGTTATGATTAAAGGCCAAGAGGCTCGAGTAAATTTTCAATGACGTGAAGATGAATGTTTTTTTTCCTGTAGCTTTTAAAAACAGGATTTTATTCCAATCCCTCCCCAGCATATATCCAAACTCTCTTTTTATATTAAAACAGCTGCTCACTGTTATTTCCCCATGCCGACATCATCAATGCTGCATTGTAGCACAGCAACATGAGGACAACGTGTCCCCCTGGAGTCAGAACATCACGTTTTTCTGCAGCACTCAACCTAGCTTCCCCTACAGACTCCACCAGCTGAGGCAGGCATGTCTGAGCAACGGGCAGTCCTTAGATGAGCATGTGACTCTCTGGCTGGCAGGCTCTCTCTTTGTGATATTGGACCACCCCAAAAAAAAGTGTTTCTGTGCAGTACTGAGAACTGAGTTCCACTTGCGATGGCATTTTATTAGCAAAGGCAACCCGAAGGATGAATACAAAAATGAAGGAAGAGCATGTAGAGAGGGCAGAGATATGAAGAACAACACTGGAACCTTAACACTCGCAGTTATCTTATTCTTTGCCCAAGGCATGTTTTCAACACATGAAGGCAGTTACATCTTTTTATCAATTTGGATTTTCATTTCGTCAGACTTGTAGCCAATGTACAGGGTTTTACGGTGTGTGTGTGTGTTTGGCAAACAGATAAACAGCAAGTAGGTTTAGTAACATCTCTTAAGTTACTTTCAGTACAGATCAACTTGTGCAGTTTGAATACGTAGCTAAACAGCAAATATGATTTATACTTTCGGTGCTCACAGCTAGGTCATGCCCCTGGTCAAACTGCCACATGGTTCATCATCGTGTGGAACTGTGGATTTTTCAACAAGTATTTACTCACTGACAAGTGAGCAGGTCCTATTATTATCAGTCAGCGCTTTTCATTCAAAAAGCCTAAAGGATTATACAAGTAAACCGATTTGCTATTTGCCATTGCGATAAGACAAGATCGGGTTAGCTTTTTCTCTTCCATTTAGTATCAGTAACTGCGGCAGGCATGTTTGCACAACAAGCAGTCCCGAGACTTTGAACCCGTAACTCTCTGGCTGGAAGGCTCGAACTTTGCAACATTGGGCCACCTGAAGATAATGTATTTCACATTCAAAAATTAATAGCCATTACTAAATGTGTACTTCAAAAAAACATCCACAAAATCATTCCGAAATGGATGGATTTTTATTCAGAGGTAATGTGAAGATCCAATGAGAAATCAAAAAGCCAATCTACAAGTGAAGGGAAAATGAAAAAAGAATTAATAAGGAAGGCTGTGCCAATTAACTCCAATCGATTTCCTGGTATAATGATTAACTTAGAATCATAGAATGGTTACAGCACAGGAGATCATTCGGCCCATTGAGCCTGTGCCGGCTCTCTGCAAGAGCACTTCAGCTAGTTCCAACTTATAGATATCAAGGATACTGGTATTGGAATAGCATAATATTTCACACATATTTGATTCAATTATTCAGTCTCAAATCCATGCAAGACTCAAGCCATTATCGAACTAAAAGGTAGACACAGTGCAACATTCCTTCTACTCTGCCTCAGTATGTCTTAAATCTGGTTTCTAAACTATTGCAACATTTTCCACGTCCATCTTACTTTCTTTCAGTTAGTTGGCACAGCCCTCACGATAAATAACTGCTCACTGCAAAGTTCTTTCTGGTTACATTATTGGATAGAATAAACTAATAAAAGGGTATTAAACCTCACACGACAATTCAGCTTACCTCACATCCTGGCTGATTTGACGTTCCAAACGCTGCCGTCTCTCTTCCAGCTGCTCGATGGGACTCTCCTCTGGAAATTCATACGGAGCAGTCCTCATGTCACTCTCCGTCAGGGATCGGGTGAACAGCTCCTGAGGCAATAAATATAGAACAAAAATAGCATTCAAAAAAGAAACTTTCTTATGCCGTACAAAATTTCAGCCAACAAATTTAAGTCAATAGGGAAAATGATTCATTAATTATGAAGCATAAACATTTAAAAAGAAACTTGCAAGGAGGACACCAGGTTTGAGAACAACAGGAGAGATGAGGTAAATTAAGTAACGATGATTAAGCAGTGCCAAGCTTGGGTTGTAAGTACATCAATTGTAGGAGGATGGAAAAAAAAATAGACGAAGGAATTCCACGATTTGGGAATCAAAAAGTGGCACATTAATTTTCACCATTATGCAATTGTATATCAATACGTGTGCACTCTAACTAGGTAGTTGAATGGCATTAATCAATCTTTGGTCAGCAGGCAATGCAAAACACGAGCATCGCTTGATGAGTAAAATTTTGATCAGTAAATTAAATTATTTTCTCTCCGTATACAAATTAATTTCTTATTACTACAGTCTCGGAGGACATTTTATGAGGCATCTCAGAGCCGTATTACGCTTCATGCAACAAAAGTTTATTTTCTTGACTTTGTTTCTCCTTACACAGCTTCTGCTGGGGCAGGGCACCTTGCGGCGTGCCCGGTTTGTTAAGATTCTTTTCCTCACCATTCAGCTCGAAAAACGTTTGCACTGCAAATTGCTGGAAGTGCGAACAGATAACTGCGCAGCAGTGAGATTCTCCCCTCCCCCCGACTTTATCTCCACAATTTGCGACTGTACTTGCAGCAGCTTCAGCTCCACACTTGGGAATCCTCGCCTCAAAACCCCTCCGCCTCTGCAACTGGAGAGCGCGAACGGCAAGGGGCAGAGAGAGAGCGAGCCAGAGAAAGAGAGAGCGAGCCAGAGAGAGAGAGAGAGAGAGAGAGAGAGAGAGAGAGAGAGAGAGAGAGAGAGAGGAGAGAGAGAGACAGAGAGAGCCAGGACAGACAGACACAGAGAAAGCAGAGGTACCCCAGTCTGCGGCACTTCACTTTAAAAATGTTAAAATGTTAATCGCTGCTTATTTTAGTTTTTTTTTTTAAAGTGGTAGAACACTTTGACTGTTCCTACAGGAATGGCCCATAACTCTGTGCAACCATTGAAGGCATTACCAGAAGTGGTTATTTTTTTAGATAAGACATTAAATGGAGGTCGTGTCTGCCATTAAGGTGGGAGTGAAAGATCTCCAGAACTATTGAAGAGCAGCAGTAAGTTCTCCTCGTGCCCGAAGGCCGAAATCCCTCCCTCAAAATCACCACCAAAAACATATCAGTTGGTCATTTCACTTATTTGCTGTTCATAGATTGGCTCCTGTAGTTGTCTATGCAGCAACGGTGACTCGACATCAAAAAGTAATTAATTTAATGTGAATACATCAAAAAGTAATGAACTAGATGTGAATACAAATCAGGAGAACACCTCTTTACCAACAAGACAGCGAAGTGCCAAGGTCCCAGTCACAAATACACTTGCAACAAATGAGAAACATGTTGGCTAGTCATGGCCAGGCTGGTAGATGCAATAATGGGGTAAGAGTACCCAAATCAGTATCAAAAATCAAGAATATTTGAAAAAATTAGATAAATTAAATGAGAATGAGAAACAATTTATATAGCACCTTTAATGTAGTAACATATCCAAAAGTGCTTCACACGCTATCAAACAAATTTTGACAACGAGCTAGTGAGATATTAGGTCATATGAGCTTGGTCAAAGAACGCTTAAAGGAGGAAAGAGAGGTTTAGGGAGGGAAATCCAGAGCTTAGGGTCTTGACAGCTGAAGGCACAGCCACCAATGGTGGAGCAATTAAAATCGGGGATGCACAAACGGCCAGAATTGGAGGAACGCAGAGATCGCGATGGATTGTGGGGCTGCAGGAGATGATAGAGATAGGAAGGGGAGAGGCCACAGAGGGATTTGAGAACAAGGATGAGAATTTTTAAATTGAGGCATTGCTTAACCGGAAGTTAATCTAGATCAGCGAGCACAGAGGTGATGGGTGAACAGGACTTAGTGCAAGTTAGGATATGGACTACCGAGTTTTGGATGACCTCAAGTTAATGGAGGATGGAGGATGGTAGGCCAGCCAAGAGTGCTTTCGAATAGTCAAGTCTAGGGGCAGCATGTAGATGAGAAATAGAAGGGGGCCAAAGATAGATCCCTGGGGGGACACCAGAGGCAACGGTGCAGGGGGGGGGGGGGGGGGGGGGCAGGGTGGAAGGGAAGAAAGAGAAGCCATTGCAGGTGATTCTCTGGCCAGGAATGGACAGATAAGAATGGAACCAGGCGAGTGCAATTCCACCCATCTGGACAACAGTGGAAGTGTTGGAGGAAGATGATGTGGTCAACCGTGTCAAAGGTTGCAGCCAGGTTGAGAGGATGAGGAAGGATAGCTTGCCACTTTCACAGTCGCACAAGATATAATTTGTGACTTTGATAAGAGTCATCTCAGTACTATGGCAGGGGCGGAATACTGATTGGAGGGATCCAAACATGCGTTCTGGAAAAGATGGGCACAACGCACAAAAGATAGACAGGACAAGATACTCAAATATTAACTTTTTAAAAAAAATCATCTCGCTTTTATCATCCATACAAAAGCCAATGTTAATCAGCTTCTAAACAGTGCATTAGTCCTGAAAACACAAATAAAAAGAACAAAATCTGTGACGTTAAGGCTGCTGAATGGTATCACTCACCTCAGCGATCTCCTTATATTTTCCATCCATGGATGTCGGGAGATGGATAGGAAAAGTTTTCAAAGAGAGTGGAGTTCCAGGAAGTGACTGAGAGCAATGAATTTGCTTCAGAGTCCCTGTCTTGCTGTGTACATCTGTGTAAGCAAAGAGAGAGAGATTTTAATCAAACGCTCGCAGCAGTGTCTCGCCTCCAAAAAAGGGAATAAAAGGATATTAAAATGAGTTATGAATAAAACACAATACCACATCTTATCATTTATTCCTCGCATTCAAATTGCCTCGGTAACCACTTCCTTTACCAGAGTTAAATGTAGAATTGCACATTTTATAGTCTCCAACGGTCACGTTTCATGATAGCAGTTGCCAAGCAATTACCCAATACAGGTCCCTATGGACCAAGTGGTAATGCTCGAAAACATTATGAAAATGATTCATGTATTAGTTTGTCAATCCTAATGTAATCAAAATTGAAATGAAACATTTTTAATCAAACATGAGCCCAACAGAGGTAAACAAATGAGACCAAAGAATTGATGTCAGTAAGCCTATAAATGATAAAGGCACTTATCTTGCCCTGAAAAGCTTTATTCCTATTCTTCAACTCAAGTACAACAGCCAGAATCTGAAGTATCCCGACTGCACTATCAGAATTTGGGAGCAGAAAATGCAATGTTGCAGTACCCAGTAAATAAGCATAATCTAGACTGGCTTTAAAGATCAGTTGATGAATGCAATGCACAAGATGGAACTGGAGGAAAACAGGATCCAGGTCTGAGTTAAGTCAGTGGAATAGTAATGGCACAGCAATTAGCCTCAGTGCCTCTGGGTTAAGCGGGGCAAAGAAAGGGCATCCAGATCGATATCTATCGAGCCCTACTGGAGAGTGCCATGTGTGCAGATGAACAGTGTCGACTCGGATTTCCTGATCCCTGCCCCATCATTGACATCATGCCAACATTCATTGGCTGGCCTTACACTTGCCAGAGGGTAACTGCCACCCATGGAACTATATCGAGCACAAGTCAGCTCTCAAGGGAAGAGGGAGGAAGGCAGGGGGATTTAATTTTTTATAAATGGCCCACGTGTAATTCCTCAGTGGGGGCAATAAAATATTATTGAGATAGATTTTCCAAAATGGTATTTACTTAAATACCAATGTTAACCAACCTCCCATACAGGAGCTAGGGCAAAGGCTCAGGAGCAAGACCGGTGAAGTACAGTTGGTTTTCATAGAACCATAGAAAATAGGTGCAGGAGTAGGCCATTCGGCCCTTCGAGCCGGCACCACCATTCAGTAAGATCATGGCTGTTCATTCACCTCAGTACCCCTTTCCTGCTTTCTCTCCATACCTCTTGATCCCTTTAGCCGTAAGAGTCACATCTAACTCCTTTTTGAATATATCTAACGAACTGTCATCAACAACTCTCTGCGGAAGAGAATTCCGCAGGCTAACAAGTGAAGAAGTTTCTCCTCATCTCGGTCCTAAATGGCTTACCTCTTATCCTTAGACTGTGACCCCTGGTTCTGGACTTCCCCAATATCGGGAACATTCTTCCTGCATCTACCCTGTCCAATCCAGTCAGAATTTTATATGTTTCTATGAGATCCCCTCTCATTCTTCTAAACTCCAGGTCTATGTGAAAATAGATTCAAATGAATTCTGCAGCAAAGGAACAAGGGTGGCAGCAGTGGCGGTCAGAAGCAGAGGTAAAAAATCTGACCAAAATCTATCTGGTCTCATTGACTGTGTGCATTTTGTTATACATGACAATTCATCCACATTTTACATTCATTCGTAATCTTGACTGACGAACAGCATAAAGTGTGGAATGGGATTTCAGCTCACCAGCACACTCATCCTGGCCATCAAACACAATCTGACCCATCTTGGACGTTACCCCACTTGTGGGTTGCAATTGCTCTTAGTGATATTTGGAACTGATAGATTAGTGCATTTGTATGAAACTGCATTCTAATTAACACATTCATTAACACAATGGGTTAATAAATGCATTGCAAGAGCCTGCAGAGGAATTCATGTTGATATGTTCATCACAAATGCCAAAAAGAGCACTTCAAACCGTTTAGATTCTCAAGGAAAGTTCTATGAAGTCTTTCATTTCCACAAAATTAGGCAAATTCCAAAAGATTTATCCCTCCATAAAATGACAACCCATGTTAACAATATTTTTTTTTAAATATTGCTTCCCAAGTTCAGGAACCTTCGACATGTAACAACTGCTGTTCACCGGGTCAAGGAGGAACTATGACTATTCTGGGCACGAGTCTATTTTGGAACGCAAGTTAGCTCAAAATTACGGCTCCTCTCCCAATCCATGCTGGCCTAACCTCCTGCTCTACACTATCCGCTCTCCCCCATTCCACACTGGCCAAATTCCGTGCTTTCCGCTAGCTGGATTTTCGCTGGCTAGGTGTCAGTCGCGGCTCAGTGGGTAGCACACTCACCTCTGGGTCAGAAAGTTGTGTGTTCAAGTCCCACTCCAGGGACCTGAGCACATAAATCTGGACTGACACTCCAGTGCAGTGCTGAGGGAGTGCTGCACTGTCGGAGGTGCCATCTTTCGGATGAGACCTTAAATCGAGGCCCCGTCTTCCCTCTCAGGTGGAATAAAAGATCACATGGCACAATTTTGAAGAGGAGCAGTGGAGTTATTCCTGGTGTTCTGACCAACATTTATCGCTCAATCAACATAAAAAAATTATCTGGTCATTATCACATTGCTGTTTGTGGTAGCTTGCTGTGCGCAAAGTAGCTGCCACATTTCTCCATTACAACAGTGACTACACTTCAAAAATACTTCATTGGCTGTAAGGCACTTTGAAAAGTCCTCTTGTCGTGAACGGCACTATATAAATGGAAGCCTTTCTTTTTTGGATTTGCTGCTCTCCTACAATGCTTCTCCACCCTAGATCTGTTATAATGCCAGCTGCTTCTTACTTCTTGGAGGGCGGGGGATTTAGGATTTATCCGCCAATAGCTGCACCAGCCCCCAGCTCTCAAGGATCACAGAGTTCAAGCAGCTGAAACCAGGGGAGCAAAAAGAGAGAAACAACGGGCATTCTGTGACAGCTTAAATATACATTTGAAAATTTGCAAATTACTATCCTTCAGTGATGGGAAGCATCCACCCATAGCTCCTTCTCCCCTCTTCCCACCCTCACCTCCCCGCCCCTTTGCATTTTATATAGTGCCTTTCATATCCTCAGGACGTCCCAAAGACAATGAAGTACTTTTGAAGTGTGGTCACTGTTGCAATGTAGGAAACGCGGCAGCCAATTTGCGCACAGGAAGCTCCCACAAACAGCAATGTGGCGATGACCAGATAATCTGTTTTTGTGATGTTGATTGAGGGATTAAATATTGGCCAAGACACCAGGGATAACTCCCCCGCCTGAAAATAATACCGTAGGATCTTTTACGTCCACTTGAAAGAGCAGACGGGGCTTCGGTTTAATGTGTCATCCAAACGACGGCACCTCCGACAGTGCAGCATTCCTTCAGCACTGCATTGGAGTGAAAGCCTAGATTTGTGCGCTCAAGTCTCTGGAGTGGGCCTTGAACCCACAACCTTCTGACTCAGAAGCGAGAGTGCTACCACTGAAGTCACTGTACCATGCTACTTTACATACTTTGCAAGACTGAAAATCGCAGTTGACATTGTTCTTAAAATGCAAAGCACAAGGCTTTCAGCTAACCAGGGAACACATCTAGAATTGCAAGCAGCTAGAATCCAGCAAACAATTTACAATCAGTACACTGCCTACTGTTGCCCTGATTAGCAATTTTACATCATGAAAGCTACAGTATCCCTCATGATTGGCCTCTCCATCAAGCAAGAGATGGCCAAAGTGAAGATAATGGAGGCACTGTAAATATTTAATTAATGATTTATTTTCCCCAAGACCATCCCAAAAAGGATGAGACCACTTCAGGAGGTCACAAAAAATTACCTGTTTATTTGATAAATACTAAACAAGTGACTTGATTCTTTTGAAAAGGTCTACTTGCTTTTATGTTGCGCTTAGTAGAGATCTTCAGTCGTTGCTTGTGACACAAAAGGTTTTCATCGAATATTTTACAACCTAAGAGTAAGTGAACAGTATTGCTGCTGTTGAGCAATGCTGATGTCGCAAATGGTGTGCTTTTCATAGGGTAAAATAACCTTTATAAAAAAATAAAGGTTAGAAAACAGGTTAACATTTTGAAAGTGTGCAATCTTCCCCCATTTATAGCCTTCTGCTCTTTGCATTTCAGGCACTGATGGGGTGCCACAGACTCATCTCTCGGGGTGAACGTACAGTAGCAGCTGCAGCTCGGCTTCGAGCCAGGCAAACACCAGACTGGAACTTTAACCACCTCCCTAAATAATGACATCCTGTCCAAAAAAATCTAACATAATAGAAACAGGGCATTCTGAACCATTAAGTCAGGAGGGGGAATCAGAATTACACCTTGGAACGGCTGGATGTGGATTTGTCTGTTCATTTAATACGAATAAAACAGTTGCCAACAACCTTGGGCACACATGTTCCAGCAGCTTCGGCCAAACCTACCCAAGGCAAAACTATTGCATTCCTAACACAGATGAGGCTGCACACAGGGAGGTTTAAAGTATCAGTAACCGCAGTCTTTAATAAGACACTCTAGAGTGAGGAACAGGCTTTAGGGGCCGGCTTATATACAGTGCTCCCAAGGGATGCTGGGATTCCTTGGGACTTCAGGGGATGAGCTCCCTGGTGGCGGAACATGGGAGTGCATGCTTTACAGATACACAACATCACTCTCTTTCCTCCCCCCCGCCCCCCACCCCTCCAAAGTCAAAGTGAAAACTATTTACAAGGTGAGGCGGTCGGGAGCCTTTCTTTCCCTGGTGGACCGCCTCGGTACAAATGTCTGTTCTGGTGTGTTGGCTGTGCCCTTGCTGGGCTGGCGTGTTGTTGGCCCTGCAGGGCTGCTGGGTGAGCCTGGCCTTGCTGGGCTGTTGGGTGCGATGGGCTCGATTTCCTGGTCCGGCGTGGTGTCGTGTCGTTGATCCTTTGGGTGTGTGTTATGGGCTTGAAAAAGGTGGTGTCTGCTGAGGGTTGTTCAGGGCAGTCTGTGAACCGAAGCCTCGTTTGGTCCAGGTGCTTTCTGCAAATTTATCCATTGTCTAGTTTGACTACAAACACTCCATTCCCCCCTTTAGCTATCACCGTGCCCGCGATCCACTTGGGACGATGTCCATAGTTTGGTACATGCACAGGGTCATTCAGATCAATTTCCCATGACACAGTGGCGCAACCATCGTTTACATTTTGTTGCTGCCGCCTGCTCTCTATCCGATCATGCAGGTTGGGGTGAACCAGCGAGAGTCTGGTTTTAAGTGTCCTTTTCATAAGTAGCTCAGCCGGGGGCACCCCTGTGAGCGAGTGGGGTCTCGTGCGGTAGCTAAGCAGTACTCGGGACAGGCAAGTTTGGAGTGAGCCTTCTGTGACTCATTTGAGGCTCTGTTTAATGGTTTGTACTGCCTACTCTTCCTGCCCATTGGAGGCTGGTTTAAACGGGGCCAAGGTGACATGTTTGATCCCATTGCGGGTCATGAATTCTTTAAATTCGGCACTGGTGAAACATGGCCCGTTGTCACTGACCAGTATGTCAGGCAGGCCGTGGGTGGCAAACATGACCCTCAGGCTTTCAATGGTGGCGGTGGCGGTGCTTCCCGACATTATTTCACATTCAATCCATTTTGAAAAAGCATTCACCACCACCAGGAACACTTTACCGAGAAATGGACCCACATAGTTGACATGGATCCTCGACCATGGTCTGGAAGGCCAGGACCACAAACTTAGTGGTGCCTCTCTGGGCGTGTTGCTCAACTGAGCACATACACTGCATTGCCGTACACAGGACTCTAAGTCAGAGTCGATACCGGGCCACCACATGTGGGATCTGGCTATCGCTTTCATCATTACTATACCCGGGTGTGTGCTGTGGAGATCCGAGATGAACGTCTCCCTGCCCTTTTTGGGTGGCACTACACGGTTACCCCACAACAGGCAGTCTGCCTGAATGGACAGCTCATGCTTTCGCCGCTGGAACAGCTTGATTAGCTCTTGCATTTCAACGGGGATGTTGGCCCAGCTCCCATGCAGTACACAGTTTTTTACTTGGGACAGCAGAGGATCTTGGCTGGTCCAAGTCCTAATCTGACAGGCCGTGACAGGTGATTTATCATTTTCAAACGCTTCCATGACCATCAACAAGTCTGCGGGTTGCGCCACCATCAACAAGTTTGCAGGCAGCGCCATTTCCAGCCCCGTGGTGGGCAATGGTAGCTGACAGAGCATCCATGCAGTTCTCGGTGCCTGGCCTGTGGCGGATGGTATAGTTATACGCTGATAGCGCGAGTGCCCACCTTTGTATGCGGGCTGAGGCATTAGTATTTATCCCCTTGTTTTCAGCGAACAGGAATGTGAGGGGCTTGTGATCGGTTTCCAGCTCAAATTTGAGGCCAAACAGGTACTGATGCATTTTCTTTACCCCGAGCACACATGTTAATGCCTCTTTCTCAATCATGCTCTAGGCCCTCTTGGCCTTAGACAAGCTCCTGGAGGCATCGGCGACAGGTTGCAACTTCCCCGCAACGTTTGCTTGTTGTAATACACACCAGACTCCGTACGACAATGCGTCATATGCTAGCACAAGTCTTTTACACGGGTTATACAATGCAAGCAGCTTGTTGGAGCATAAAATGTTTCTGGCTTTCTCAAAAGCAATTACTTGTTTTTTTTCCCCATATCCAGTTCTCACCTTTACGCAATAACACATGTAGGGGCTCTAAAAGGGTGCTTAACCCCGGTAGGAAGTTACCAAAATAGTTGGAGTCCCAGGAACGACCGCAGCTCCGTGATGTTGTGTGGCCTGGGCGCGTTCCTAGCCTCTGTCTTGGCGTCTGTGGGCTGAATGCCGTCCGCCGAGATCTTTCTCCCCAAAAACTCCACTTCTGTTGCCATGAAGACGCATTTCGACCTCTTCAGCCGCAGCCCTATGCAATCCAGTCGCTGGAGGACCTCCACCAGGTTTTGTAGGTGCTCGGCCGTGTCCCGACCCGTGACCAATATGTCGTCCTGAAAGACCACCGTGTGTGGTACCGACTTGAGTCGGCTCTGCATGTTTCTCTGGAAGATCGCTGCAGCCGACCGAATTCCAAACGGGCATCTGTTGTAGATGAACAGTCCTTTGTGCCTGTTGATGCAGGTGAGGCCCTTCGAAGACTCCTCCAGCTCCTGTAGCATGTAGGCCGAAGTCAGGTCGAACTTGGTGAACACGTCTTGCCTCCTGCCAGCGTCGCAAATAGATCATCTGCCTTGGGTAGCGGGTATTGGTCCTGTAGCGAGAAACGATTAATTGTTACTTTATAATCGCCGCAAATCCTGACCGTGCCATCACTTTTGTACTGGAACAATCGGGCTGGCCCACTCGCTGAATTCCACTGAATTCCCCTCGCGTTGCAGCCTGCCCAGCTCGATTTCCACTCTCTCCCAAATCATGTGAGGTATCGCTCGCGCCTTGTGGTGAATGGGTCGTGCCTCTGGGACCAAGTGGATCAGCACCTTCGCCCCGGAAAAGTTTCCAATGCCTGGCTCAAAAAGGGAAGGAAATTTGTTAAGAATCTGGGTACATGAGGCCTCATCGACATGTGATAGCTCTCGGATGTCATCCCAGTTCCAGTGGATTTTGCCCAGCCAGTTCCTTTCAAGCAAAGAGGGGCCATTGCCCGGGACAATCCAGAGCGGCAGTTCGTGCACAGTGCTCTCGTAGGTGACCGTGACCATGACCATGACGCTGCCCAGGACAGTGATAAGCTCTTTGGTGTACGTTCTCAGTTTCGTGTGGATGGGACTCAGGGCTGGTCCGAATGCCTTGTTGCACCACAGTCTCTCAAACATCTTTTTACTCAAGATGGATTGGCTAGCGCCAGTGTCCAGTTCCATGGCTACGGGTAAACAATTCAATTTTACGTTTAGCATCATAGGTGGACATTTCGTCGAAAATGTGTGCACCCCGTGTACTTCAGCATCTGCCTCCTCTCTCTGAGGCTCGAAATTGCTTTGATCCACCATGGACCGATCTTCCTCTGCCACGTGGTGGTTAGCAGGTTTTGCAGAGCTTGCAGCTCGTTTGCAAGCTCGTTGGAGGTGTTCCCATTGTTCCACAGCACTTGCAACCATATCCTTTGAAGCGGCATGAATAGGCTGAATGGAAGCTTCCACAACGCCAGCAAGGTGTGAAATGTCTTGCATTCATCCTTTGTTGGGGACTCAGTCATCTGGGTCACCTGAGGCCTGCTGGCAGTTGCCGACTCGTGGGTTCTGCCCTGACATTTCTGCTCGCAAACACAGTTCCAGTTAATTTATGAACATTGCTAGTACTTGTGTGCTGAGAGATTTATTTGGTGTTATCACTGGTGAACATAAATGCCTGTGCTATCGCAATGGCCTTACTGAGGGTCAGTGTCTCTACAGTCAAAAGTTTTCGTAGGATGATCTCGTGGCCAGTACAAAAAAGTCTCTGAGCATTTGCTCCAGGTAGCCATCAAACTCACATTGTCCTGCAAGTCGCCTTAACTCGGCAACTTAGCTCACCACTTCCTGACCTTCAGATCGCTGGCACGTGGAGAACCGATACCTCGCCATCAGCACGCTCTCCCTCGGGAGAAGATGCTCCCGAAGCAGTGTACACAGCTCCTCATACGACTTATCTGTGGGTTTCACCGGAGCCAGAAGATTCTTCATGAGGCTGTAGGTCGGTGCCCCGCAGACTGCGAGGAGGACCGCTCTCCTTTTTGCAGCGCTTCCTTCTCCGTCCAGCTCGTTGGCTACAAAGTACTGGTCTAGCCATTCGACATAGGCTTCCCAGTCCTCACCCTCCGAGAACTTCTCCAGGATGCCCACAGGTTGCTGCATCTTTGCGTTGGATTCGTATTATTGTCGCCAGTTATTGTGTTCCTAACACAGATGAGGCTGCACACGGAGGTTAAAGTAACAGTGACCTCAGTCTTTATTAAGACACTCCAGAGTGAGGACTAGGCCTGCGGGGCCGGCTTATATACAGTGTTCAGGGGATGAGCTTCCTGGTGGCAGAACATGGGAGTGCATGCTTTACAGATACACAAGAACCACCCTTCAATTCAGCAGATTGAAAGGTCTGGAGAATCAGGCCTTGTAATGCTGGAGTTAGAACTTACCGTTAAAACAAAGACTGGGCAGAATAGTACCACCACTGGTCACCTGGCTTTGACCTGTAAGTGCATTTACTCAGCCACCCGTTTTACTTCAGTGTGAGCCAGTGGCACGATCACAAAATATAATTTTTGTTTTTGAAGTATTTGAAGTAGAATCTTAACTTTCAAAAAAGAGAATTGGATAAATACTTGAATGGGAAAATTTGCAGGGCTATGGGGAAAGAGCAGGCGAGTGGGCCGAATTGGATAGCTCTTTCAAAGGACTGGAACAGGCACGAAGAGCTGAATGGCTTCTTACTGCTAGGTATTTGATGCAAGTGAAAACCCATCACCACGTTGAACATTCCCTGAAGTCAAGCTACTGAAAAATCCAAACCTGCACAAAATTTCTGTTCAGCCAATATAGAGTCCATTCACTCTCTCCAGAGAGACATACCTAAAAGCATTTCTGCTCTCCAGCACAATTTATTCTTCATGACTACATTAAAGCAAAAACGAAATTTACTCCCATTGCCTCTGCGGCCAAGTTTGCAAATTGCACTTTCATGCAGCGGTGAGCAAAAGGTGCTGTGAGGAGACGTAGGCTGGGTGCCAACAGAAGACTGAAATGGTCTTCTGCTTTCTCTACAAACCATCTGCCATCAGCATGCAGTATCCCTGCTGCAATGGCACAATTCTGCAGCTGCAATCATTTATTATTGATCTGGCAAGCTACATTCAGCAAGAGGACTCTGGAAAATCTCCAGCAAAGCCCCGTGTTTGAGATCCATCGAGACAAAAGCCTCAATGCATCTGAAGCAGAGTTGAGTTACAGCCACATTTAAAGACAGGTACTTACTGGCCCTAACCTTCTGCGGTGAATTTAATGGACAATTAATGTGCAAAAGCAGCTGGGAAGCTGATGTTTTCCTGAAGCCAACAGCCTCAGTAATCTTCAACAACTTCGCAATTCACGGGGTCTCTCTTCCTCGCCACACGCTGCTGGATGATTCATATATCAATAACGATGAGCACCATTAAACACGCTGTTATTTCGTCACCAAAATCTGGGTCAATAAATGGATAAGATTGTTCCTAAAAGGCTTCTGGCATGAAGTAGCATTGAAGACATTTTAGAGTTGTAAGCTCCGGAGGTACTCTCTGAAAGAGAACCAGGCCGCCAGGCGCAGAGTTTTGTGCAAGGAGCCTCTTGTAACAAATCGCCGAGTGTAAAAATTGTTACGGCTGATGAGAAATGATTGATTCCTTTACTTGGTGTCTGTACTCTAATCATCTTCTTATGTAGTCCCCCGGAGTCGAGGATGACTTGCTTCCACAAGTGTATGAATTTGAATATGACCAGAGGCACAGGCCAACTCCAGCTCATGTTTCTGCAACCTATGGTCTCAGTACAGAAATACCTTTCATAGTACAAACAATATTTCAATGGCATTAATATTGCGTGCCAAAGACTTGAGCCAAGTTATCTGTAAGCTCTCACTTAGGAGATTTTCATCTGAGGTTCAAGTCTTCCAAGTTCCTCATCTTGGAAAACTGTTCTATTAAAAGGCAGAGGGGGAAAAGGTGGAGGAATGTTGCTGAGCTGCTGTCATGGCCATCTGGAAAGCAACAATGGCAGAGGATTGGGATTAGGATTGGGCAACCCATCCTCTTGCCTGCAGAAAGTGCGTCCACCACGGAAAGAAAGACGATAATAAAAGTTTTATCAAGTAAATAAAACTAAAAAAGGCCATTTGGAACCAACAAAATTAATCTCAGATGGGCTTATAATACTCATTAGATTTTGGCTACTGCAGCCACCAGATGCTTACTGTAATTGTAGGAAAATTGAAAGGGTAAAAATAGAACACATTGAATTAAATCATAAACCAAATTAAATTGAATGGGCTGATACAGAATACAGTGAAAAGGCAGGTGCTGTACTCATATTCCCGATGTATATTTAACACACAGCAAGAAGGGGTAGCAAGTTCAAGACACTGAAATCACAAGCTGTTAATAAGCAACAGATGCGTTTTTCTAAAATCAAAATCTCTGCTGGTTTGATTTCCCATTTTCTTCTGTATCAAAAAGATTAGCTCTCCTACCTATTGGAGTTTCCAATGTTTTGATTTACACCATTTTTCCCTCGTAAGCAATAGTTTATTTATTTTAATTATAAGTTTGTGTTTGCTGTGTTAAAATGTATTTTTAGGCTTGTGGGGTCACAGTAAATTTTCACAACTAGCTGGCATCACCTAGTCCTTGTAAGGCCTCAGGCAAAGACTGAATGGAGAAAAGAATGTATAATGGAGGACACTTAAAAATATAGCAACATGCACAGTGTGCGATGGCAGAGCACACCTCCCAAACCCGCGACCTCTACCACCTAGAAGGACAAGAGCAGCAGGCGCACGGGAGCGCCACCACCTCCAAGCTCCCCTTCCAAGTCACACACCATCCTGACTTGGAAATATATCACTGTTCCTTCATCGTCACTGGGTCAGAATCCTGGAACTCCCTCCCCAACAGCACTGTGGGAGTACAGTCACTATGCGGACTGCAGCGGTTCAAAAAGGCGGCTCACCACCACCTTCGAGGGCAATTAGGGGTGGACAATAAATGCTGGCCTTGCCAGCAACACCAACATTCCAGGAACAAAAAAAAAAATATTGGCGCCGGAACATCTGAATCACGTAGAATATAAGAACATAAGAAATAGAAGCAGGAGTAGGCCATATAGTCCCTCGAGCCTGCTCCGCCATTTAATACGATCATGGCTGATCCGATCATGGACTCAGGTCCACTTCCCTGCCCACTCCCCATAATCCCTTATTCCTTTATCGGTTAAGAAACTGTCCATCTTGGTCTTAAATTTATTCAATGACGCAACTTCCACAGCTCTCCGAGGCAGCGAATTCCACAGATTTACAACCCTCAGAAGAAATTTCTCCTCATCTCAGTTTTAAATGGGCGGCCCCTTATTCGAAGATTATGCCCCCTAGTTCTAGTCTCCCCCATCAATGGAAACATCCTCTCTGCATCCACCTTATCAAGCCCCCTCATAATCTTATACATTTCGATAAGATCACCTCTCATTCTTTTGAATTCCAATGAGTAGAGGCCTTTCCTCATAAGTCATGGCAGCTGTGCGGCACGATCCTGCAAATGTCTGCCAACCAGAGGCTAACGACTTCCTCACAGGAAAGTAGAGGGGGCCAGGGAGGAAGAAGTTGCCTATCCTCCCATCTGTGAATGGTGCATGGTGATTAAAATTAAAGAATAAAAGTTCTTCCAATAAAAGTTTCATCCTTAAAAAATATACATAAAACACAGATGGAAAGGGAAAGCTGGAGAGTTTACTGAACAGTGGAAAACATAGAAACATAGAAAATAGGTGCAGGAGTAGGCCATTCGGCCCTTCGAGCCTGCTCCGCCATTCAATAAGATCATGGCTGATCTGATCCTGGCCTCAACTCCACTTCCTTGTCCTCTTCCTCATAACCCTCGACACCCTTATCCTTCAAAAATCTGTCTATCTCCACTTTGAAATTATTCAATTACCCAGGCTTCACAGCTCTCTGGGGTAGAGAATGCCAAAGATTCATGACTCTCAGAAGAAATCTTCCTCATTTTAGTTTTAAATGGAACTTGCATCTATATAGCGCCTTTCACGACTACGGATGTCTCTCAGCACTTTGCAGCCAGTGAAAGTACTTTTCAAGTGTAGCCACCGTTGCAGTGCGGGAAATGCAGAGGCCAACTTGCGCACAGTAAGCTCCCACAAACAGCAAAGTGATCACGACCAAATAAACTGCTCATGTTATGTTGATTGAGGGATAAATATTGGCCAGGACACCGGGGAGAACTCCCCTGCTCTTCTTCAAAATAGTACCATGGGATCTTTTACATCCACCCGAGAGCAGACGAGGCCTCGATTGAACGACTTGAACCCACAACCTAAAGGAGGAGGCTATTCTTCCCATCGTGACTGTGCGGATCAAAAAAGAGCTATCCAGCCTAATCCCATTTTCCAACTCTGAGTCCGTAGCCCTGTAGGTTATGGAACTTCAAGTGCATATGCAAGTACTTTTTAAATATGATGAGGGTTTCTGCCTCGACCACCCTTTTCGGCAATAAGTTGCAGACCCCTCTCACCCTCTGGGTGAAAAAAGTTCTCAACATCCCAATAATCCTTCTACCAATTACTTTAAATCTATGCCCTCTGGTTAATGACCTCTCAAGATAAATAGTTCCTTCCTATCCACTATCTAGGACCCTCATAATTTTATACACCTCAATTAATTCTCCTCTCTCCTCCTCTGTTCCAAAGAAAACAAACCCAACCTATCCAATCGTTCCTTGTAGCTAAAACTCTCCAGTCCTGGCAACATCCTTGTTAATCTCCTGTGTACCCTCTCCAGTGCAATCACGTCTTTCCTGCAATGTGGTGACCAGACGTGTACGCAGTACTCCAGCTGTGGCCTAACAAATGTTCGAGACAATGCAAGCATAACCTCCCTGCACTTATAGTCTCTGCCTCAGCTAATAAAAAGGAAAGTATCCCATATGCCTTCTAAACCACTTTATCCACCTGTCCTGCTGCCTTCAGGGATATATGGACATGCATTTCACGGTCATAAGAACAGAAGAAATAAGAGGAGTAGGCCATTTGGCCCCTCGAGCCTGCTATGCCATTCAATATCATGGATGTTTGGATCTTGGTCTCAATTCCACTTCCCTGCCCCGTTCCCCATAACCCTTGACTCCCTTATCAATCAAATATCTGTCTCTTTCCACCTTAAATATATTCAATGGCCCAGCCTCCACAGCTCTCTGTGGTATCTAAAATATACACAGAATTCACAACTCAAGCACAATAAGGAGTGTGGGGAAAAACACCACGAAAAGCAGGGTAATTTCATACCTGGGACACATTTTCTATTTTTGGAGTTGTGCAAGTTGGTTTTACTCATGGTTATATTTTTGTCAAATATTGCTTCCCCATATCATCCCCCTATTTAAAATAGGTGGTGGTAGGACTGTGAAACTGTGCAGCTCTAATTTACTGAAAATTCTTAATAAAATAAAGGCTAGAGAGTGTTTATAATCTCAAAAATGTTTCCATGAGAAATGAAATCATTGAAGCCTTTCCCAGCCTGCCTGTCCACAATGATCAGATTCATTGCTTTGTCATTATCAGCAGCAAGATGGACTTTCAGCACTACCTTACAAGTATCATCGCCATGCATGTCATACTGTATTAGAAATTAAGCACTGAATAGAATTCAGTTTGTCTGGTTCAATATATTGCATGTTACAACATACAGCACTTCTATCCTCAAACATCTCGACCGACTCTGAGCAACATCAGGGGATAAACCTGCAAAGGTTAAAGTTGGGAGTAGAAACTGTGTTGATTGAGGTATCTCAATTGTGTCACGAAAGTCAGAGATATTTCCTCCTTGATGCTTGCAGAGTCAATCTCTCTTGGCAATAGGCCCACAAATGTTTCCAGCCTTATTAAAAATGTTCAAACTGCGAGATACAAAGGACAGCTGTGATGCAGAACAATCAGATAGTAATCCAATACCACACAACGTAGTTGAACCAGGACTATGGGGTTTTCTCTGTGCTTTCAAGGTCACTTTTACAAGATCATTTCTGCCTTCTCAAAATGGATTGAGTGCTTTGCTTCAAAAGGCTAATAAAGACAAAAGCTACATTGATTTATTAACACGGTATTGAAAATACAACATTCAATGCCCTGCCTGAAAGGGTGGTGCAAGCAGATTCAATAGAAGCCTTCAAAAAGGGAATTGGATAAATACTTGAAGGTGAAAAGTGTGCAGGATTATGGGGAAAGAGCGGGGGAGTGGGACTAATGGGGAAACTCTTTCAAAGAGCCAGTACAGGCACAATGGGACGAATGGTCGCCCCCTGTACTGTACGATTCTGGGGCTAAAAATTCACCAACTTTGCACCCGTTTTTTTTGCGATATTTCGCCGTTCATGGTGGTAAATTTGGAGAAGTCTTGAGCGGTGGCTTTTAAATAGCTCTGGGGAGAGGATTGCCGCAGTGCAAGACTCAAAATAGCACTTTCGCCAAAAATTTGGCTCAGCGCGCACCTGTATTCTGCGCGAAGAAAACGCCATGACAAAACCTGCGTTGCAGCCCTTGGAACAATGGTAGGTATGAAGGCCTGCAAAAATGGTAAGAAAAGGTAAGTTAAAGTTTTTATTTTTAAATTCTTTTTCAGCGATTCAATACTTAAGTGTCGTGAATGTTTTAGTTTGTGTTTTTTTGCAATTTTTTTGGGGGGGGGGTTCCCTCCCACCCAAAGCCTCTCTCGCAGCCGTATCGGCCTCGGAGTAAAGTCGCAGAAAATTTGCGGTTTGCGCCACGAATCTCATGCAACGCCGATTTTTACCGCTGCGCAAATTGAAGCCTGAATTTTAGGCCTCGTAGCGGTAGTGGAGTGACAGTATTTTTGGCGAAAAAATACCGCTTTCACCAAAACACGAATTTCTAGCCCATATGAATTTTGTCTCTGTAGGAAGCAAGATATTCCCTTGATCAGATTATCAAGCAAACATGAGTAATTTTACTTATTCTCATTGGAAGTAATATCATTCAGCTACCCAAAAACTTAACCATTAACACTCATCCAGTACTAGATCTAGCAGCATCTGAAAGTGGGTACAGCAACAGAAGTTAATGCACAATCTAATTATCTTCACCTCAGTCTAGATTTTGTTCTATGGCAGGGTTCCTACCAGAAATATGTCGGCATGTAGGAAGTTAGCACTGCTGCATTTAGCTAGCGTACCAACTTAATGGAGTTGGCCATTGATATTACATCAGAGTTCAATGACTTGAGAGGCTACGTTCAAGAATCGTGTTTGATGCCGCTACAGTAGGACCCAGCCTACAAAGCTGGACAATTCTTTAATCAGATTTTCTGCATCAGAACCCACAAGGAATTGGTTTCTGAATACAGCTTCAATTGCTTTCCCCCAGTAAGCACAAAATCTAGGCCGACACTCCAGTTTCTATAGGGATCAAGGTGTATGAAGAGAAAGCAGGAAAGGGGTATGGAGGTGAATGATCAGCCGTGATCTTATTGAATGGTGGTGCAGGCTCGAAGGGCCAAATTGCCTACTCCTGCACCTAGTTTCTATGTTCTATGTTTCTATGTGCAGTGCTGAAGGAATGCAGCAGTCGGAGGTGCCGTCTTTCAGATGAGATGTTAAACTGAGACATCCTCTGCCCTCGGAGGTGGACGCAAAAGATCCCATGGCACTATTTCGAAGAAGAGCAGGGGAGTTATCCCTGGTTTCCTGGTCAATGTTTATCCCTCAATCAACATCACTTTTTTTTTTTAAAAACAGATCATCTGGTCATTATCACATTGCTGTTTGTGGGAGCTTGCTGGGCGCAAATTGGCTGCCGCGTTTCCTACATTAGAACAATAACTACACTTCAAAAGTTCTTCATGAGCTTTTGGGACGTGCGGAGATTGCGAAAGGTACTATATAAATGCAAGTCCGTCTTTCTCACCGTCCCCGCCTCACCTTCCCAGGACAATTTACCAAGGCAGCAGGCAAACAATCTTCTCCCAAACTTCTGCTCTTGACCCAGATGCCAGGAGGTACAGAAGAGCACGAGAGTGTGACCCAGTCCTCGGTCATTTCTATCCCAGTGATAAAGACATCTAGCTCACTTTCGGTCTCAGCCTGATGAGCTCCTGATTTATCAAGGTTTATCTACAATGGAAACAACAGGTGCAATGCTGCACCCTCGTGCTTCAGAACAGTTTCCTAAATACTGACTAACAGCAACTGACTACATTTCGAAAGTGGTTCATTGGCTGTAAAATTAAAGCTTCTGTATAAATGCAACTTCTTTCTTTGCTACGCATCTGACTCTGGTTATGAAGCTTCCGAACAATTATAGGCTCACTGGAAATTTTTTGATTCAACTCTTAGACTTCCTACTTACAATTAAAACAGAGAAAGCTTTCAATAAAGCGTTCCTTTACTCATATTTGCCTTACTCTCGCCACGTCATTGAGCACCAGAAAACAATGCATAGAGCTCCAGCCTTCGTTTTTAAATAATAAAAACCGGCCCTTGCAGCAATCAAGTTATTAATTTATTTAATTTTTTAAAACAAACAAAATTACATAAAGCTTTCTCGAGTAAGCAGATTGGGCAGGCTGGGCTAAGAGGAGATCTTACAGGTCTATAAAATTATGAAGACATTTGATAGGACGGACACGAAGAAGCTGTTTCCACTTGTTGGACAGTCCAGAACAAGGGAGCATAGATAAGATACACATCATCCCCACTCGGAAATATACTCCAGTTCTTTTATCGTCACTGGGTCAAAATCCTGGAACTCTCTACCTAACAGCATTATGGGAGTACCTTCACCACACGGACTGCAGCGGTTCAAGGCGGTGGCTCACCACCACCTTCTCAAGGGCAATTAGGGATAGGCAATAAATGCTGGCCTTGCCAGCAACGCCCACACCCTTCAGGAATCCATTTTAAAAATCTGCCCTGAGCTGCATTATGTCCATTTTTGATTAAAGCTTCATTCTGCCATGATCTAATTGCTACCCAACAGTGGCTAATTGCTACCTGAGCTCACCCAACAAGCCTGAAAAATGTATTTGATGCTACCCAGCAGTTCCCGATCTGCAAATGGCTCTCAGTCTCTCCCTTGGAATTTAAAAAAAAGACATCATAGAAAATGTTCTACTTACTTAAGGCAGGTTAATATTTGCGCTACTTCAAATACTTTTAAGTGCTTGCATACTAGTGTCTCAGCATAATTTCAAGGCCCTTATTTTTTTTTTAAGTTATTATTCCCTCCTCTCCTTTAGTGATCTAGCGGCACTTACTTCAAGGTCTCTGCCAGTGCAGGTCAGGAACTGATCACTGATGTGTATATGAGCCGTATAGTGATGACTCTCCCTTGGCATCGACGTTGACAACCAGGAACTTAACTGAGAGTTCAAACGAGCTGCAATTCATTTATGAAATCACTACTGACATGATTTTCAGAATTTATCATGTACCTCATCCAACGAAGCCAATGTTAATTTTGGATAACTTGTCGCAGCTGCTTGTCGGAGAGGAAGTTGCTGGATAGATTGAGTTTGGCGATGGAGATATCCAATTGAGCTGGACAAGTGGGTACCTGTATTGCAATTAATGTAGCTTCCCACATAAATTTAAATTGTCTACTCTTCCCAACTGTATCAAACTAGATTGTTTCTTAAATCACAAACAAGCTTCACCCTATTTATCAAGCATCATAATCAATTTGGAATTATCTCTTTCCACATTCTTCATTTCTACTAACTCTTTCTCAAGCGAAGACTGCCAGATCACCTCACACAATACCACTCCATGGGTTAATGGATAAAGCTACCCCAGACAAGGCAGACAGATCAGTTTCTTTCCAGGGTGGGGATGGTCTGCCAATCCAGCCAATTTATGTGCATTACCAAGCTACAGTGTCAACCAGTACAGATAATATTTCAAATGAGAGGTATGCAGCAAATATTGTAACCAATACAGTCCAGCAACTTGATATTACAACTGGTCACTTTCAACAAAAATAGGTTGAATTACCCTGCTAGCCTGGGATGACAAATTACCACAAAGATGAGAAAGCTTGCTCAATTAAATATATTACTTCATATATTTTAGGCTCTCCCGATACAGTATACAATAAGTACAGTATGGAGTGATACAGTATTTCTTAATGGCTACATTGCCTATTTTACATAAATGATTTCTCTTAACTATCATCTGGTAATTGCGCTTCAAAAATTAAAAGAATTGTATTGAGAGTCTGAAAGCAGATTTAATTAATAACAGACAATTGTTCCATTTGATCTAATATTTACTACATGACGGAAAACCAGTCCCGATACAAAATGTGAGCAGTTTTTGAAATATTACTCCAATCTCACCAACAATCCGCTCAGCCTGCCGAGATCCTGAGTGCAATTCATCATCATTTGCTTAGCCAAGCCATATAATTGTCTGTTATTAACTGAATCTGTTTTCAGTGTCAGATGTGGCTCACACACTCTGACCCTCGGAAGGTTGTGGGTTCAAATCCCACTCCAGAGACTCGGGCACATAAATCTAGGCTGACCCCAGTGCAGTGCTGAGGGAGTGCTGCACTGCTGGAGGTGTCGGCTTTCGGATGAGACGTTAAACCGAGGCCCCTTCTGCCCTCTCAGGTGGACATAAAAGATCCCATGGCACTATTTTGAAGAAGAGCAGGGGAGGTTTCTCCGATGTCCTGGCTAATATTCATCCCTCAATTAACGTAATAAAAAGAGAGAGAGAGATTATCTGGTCATTTATCACATTGCTGTTTCTGGGAGCTTGCGCAAATTGGCTGCCGCGTTTCCTACATTACAACAGTGACTACACTTCATAAGAACGTAAGAATTAGGAACAGGAGTAGGCCATCTAGCCCCTCGAGCCTCAACTGCTTCCTTGGGCAGAGAATTCCAGATTTAGAACCCTCTGGGCGAAGAAATTCCTTTTCAACTCAGTTTTAAATTGGCTCCCCCGTATTTTGAGGCTGTGCCCCCTAGTTCTAGTCTCCCCGACCAATGGAAACAACCTCTCCGCCTCTATCTTGTCTATCCCTTTCATTATTTTAAATGTTTCTATAAGATCACCCCTCATCCTTCTGAACTCCAATGAGTAAAGATCCAGTCTACTCAATCTATCATCATAAGGTAACCCCCTCTTCTCCGGAATCAGCCTAGTGATCGTCTCTGTATCCCCTCCAAAGCTAACATATCCTTCCTTAAGTAAGGTGACCAAAACTGCACGCAGTACTCCAGGTGCGGCCTCACCAATACCCTATACAGTTGCAGCAGGACCTCCCTGCTTTTGTACTCCATCCCTCTCGCAATGAAGGCTAACATTCCATTCGCCTTCCTGATTACCTGCTGCACCTGCAAACTAACTTCAAGGACCCCCAGGTCCCTCTGCACCACAGCATGTTGTAATTTCTCCCCATTCAAATAATATTCCCTTTTACTGTTTTTTTCCCCCAAGGTGGATGACCTCACATTTTCCGACATTGTATTCCATCTGCCAAACCTTAGCCCATTCGCTTAACCTATCCAAATCTCTTTGCAGCCTCTCTGTGTCCTCTACACAACCCACTTTCCCACTAATCTTTGTGTCATCTGCAAATTTTGTTACACTACACTCCGTCCCCTCTTCCAGGTCATCTATGTATATTGTAAACAGTTGTGGTCCCAGCACCGATCCCTGTGGCACACCACTAACCACCGATTTCTAACCCAAAAAGGGCCCATTTATCCCGACTCTCTGCTTTCTGGTAGCCAGCCAATTCTCGATCCATGCTAATACATTTCCTCCGACTCCGCGTACCTCTATCTTCTACAGTAACCTTTTTTGTGGCACCTTTTCGAATGTCTTTTGGAAATCTAAATACACCACATCCATCGGTACACCTCTATCCACCATGCTCGTTATATCCTCAAAGAATTCCAGTAAATTAGTTAAACATGATTTCCCCTTCATGAATCCATGCTGCGTCTGCTTGATTGCACTATTCCTATCTAGATGTCCCGCTATTTCTTCCTTAATGATAGCTTCAAGCATTTTCCCCACTAGAGATGTTAAACTAACCGGCCTATAGTTACCTGCCTTTTGTCTGCCTCCTTTTTTTAAACAGAGGCGTTACATTAGCTGCTTTCCAATCCGCTGGTACCTCCCAGAGTACTTAATCAGTTGTAAAGCGCTTGGAGACATCCGTTGGTTGTGAAAGGCGCTGTATAAATGCAAATCTTTATTTTGTTACAGCAAATCACTGGTTAAGCATTGCAGATGTGGCACCAGCTAATTTTAAATATATGCCGTTTATATTTAACTTTCAAGTCCACAATAACAATTCTGAACTTCCAGCATCAGATCTTCAAGGATGAAATTAACAAATCCCACAAAATACCAGAACTGTGAGAGGGTAAGGGAAATATAGTCTAAGGTTGATGGCAGGGGCATACCATGCAATTGGAGTTTTTTTTAAAGTGACAGTTAAAATGATATGAAACGATAAGTTTTCAAATGGTGCCCATCAGAGTGGAACAATGCTTTAATGGAAACTGATAATGCCTTCAGACATCCAAAGTAAATTGGGAGCCAACTGTTAAAATGAGGCCCCAATTTTTCCTATTTTTAGTTGTTAGCATGCTTATATTGTTGTGTTTGCACCCAAGAATGGCCATTTAGCAGCTAATATCAGAATCACAAGAAAGAAGAAATACATTTTCCTAAAAACATGTTTACTTGTAGGAACTAAATGCTGATATGGAATTCTCTACCACAGAAAGTTGTTGAGTCCAGTTCGACGGATATATTCAAAAGGGAGTTAGATGTGGTCCTTACGGCTAAAGGGATCAAGGGGCATGGAGAGAAGGCAGGAGTGGGGTACTGAAGTGGCATGATCAGCCATGATCATATTGAATGGTGGTACAGGCTTGAAGGGCCAAATGGCCTGCTCCTGAACCTATTTTCTACATTTCTATGTTTAAAAAAAATAAAGGCTTATGGATCAGTTACATTTGCATTCCCAATTTTACAGTCGCTTTCCTATTGAGCCATGACAATTTATAGCTATAAAGACTTGCATTTATTCAGCGCCTTTCACAACCAATAGATGTCCCAAAGCGCTTTACAGCCAACGAAGCACTTTAAGTGCAGTCATGGTTGGAATCTAAGAAATGTAGCAGCCAATTTCCACACAGCAAGCTCCCACAAACAGAGATATGATAATAACCAGATAATCTGTTTTTTGGCTATGCTGATTGAGGGATCAATATTGGCCAAGACAGCAGGGATAATTCCCCTGCTCTTCTTCGAAATAGTGCCAATAGATCTTTTATGGCCCCCCGAGGGGGAAGACAGGACCTTGGTTTAACGTCTCATCCAAAAGACAGCACCTCCGACAGTGCAGCACTACACTGGAGTGTCAGCCTAGATTTTGTGCTCAAGTTTCTGGAGTGGGACTTGAACCCACAACCTTCTGACTCGGAGGTGTGTGTGATACCCACTTAGCCACAGCTGATGGCTATCAAGCCTCAATACTTTCAGGTAGACATTAGTAATTTGTATGCTGTCTATTGTTTCATAAATTACTCAGTTAAGTGAAAATGTTAGAAATGTAGTGACCTGCTTGGAACCATGGCCATTCGAAGTGATTGGAGGAATAAGTGAAAGGTTTCTCACACAATTAAATGGTGCGTTGAAGCAAAAGTTGTAGTAATTGTATGAAAAAGCACTGTGTAGATGTAACAAACACTGCTAGAGAGCAAAGAAAACCTCAACCCTCTCATCCCAATCTCAAAAACAGGTTTAAACCTCAAGATTATTGTACGCTCTGCTGCCTGCAGGGCAAAGCTTTGGGCGTACCATATTAAGTAACAAAGTGACAGCATGACCCAAAATATACACCAAATATCTGACAGTTAAGTCAAAACGTGTAACAAATAGTAATACAATCAGAAAACAAGGTATTCTCTGATGATATTTGACTGAATTTCAAACACGGATGATTGCAATTTCAGTGGAACAGATTCTAAAGAGGTCAACTAAACCCAATTATATAAATTCTCCATCCATCGGGTTCCTTTTTCATCTTCCAATTATTCCGCTGATTTCTTCCTCTCCGAATAGGTGGAAAGTCAAGAGGAACTGTCCCATACGTAGCAGCATTCCTCACCCAAATACCCATTCTTTATATGTGAGCCCAGTGAATGTCAGCACATCATTTAATGTTAAGGGTGGGGTGGGGGGGCGGGAAAGAGAGAGACAGAATATCGCAGCGGATCTAGATCTCCTCCTTACTGAACATTCAACACATTTGCAGTAGATAGTGATCAGGACCTGATGATCTTAGCTGAACCTACCCATCCAGAACTAAATGTACAGGTGGCTGGCTAATGCCAAATAATTCACTCTAGACAAGGCCTATTGTTTTCCAAGATAGAAAATTGCTGTGTTAATATTACTACTGAGTGGTGTTAGGAGCAGTTAAGAAGCTGTAATGTCACAAGAAAATAACAGATGAGGAAGACCATTAGGGCCATATTAGTTCATCCATCCAGAAGCACCCTACACTGTCCCCCATTACAGGATCAAAAATGTTCCCTAATTACAGTGTGTTATGAGCATCATTCTACCCGGAAGTCCATTTCAAATGTTGATCACTCTGCACGAATAACTACTTCATAATATCGGTCCTAAAGTTACTTAAAAGCACGCTGCTCCCTCCAATGGCCCCGGCCTGCTGATGGCCTTGCCAGGTCATTGATTGCAGTGCAGGCAGGCACAGCAGGAGGGGCGAAGGAGTGTCAAGAGTCTGTAGAGGGAAGTGACTGGGGCCCAGAAGAGGCAAGGGCCAGCCCACACTGCGATATGTGTGCACGCTCGGTCTGTGCAGCAGAGCTGGTCTCCAGTTAGTCTTGGTTAACCCTTGCCACTGGACCTAGCTCTGTCAAGCCCGTGTGGTGGCTGGTGTGCAACGGCCACCACACATTAAAAAAATCCACGCACAGGCATCTTCCACCCTTCACGATCTGGAATATTAGGTTCTTCATTGAAACACCTGCGAACTCATCCCTTTTTGGCGTGGAAGCAAGTCATCCTCGTTTCGAGGGTCTGTCTATGACGACGACTTAAAGGTTTGAGCCTATGTCCTCTTTTCCTACTCGCACAATTTAATTACAAGTGCTATTCCAGTTTCCTTTTCCAATCCCTTCTATACTAGAAGATCAACTCTCAGACATCTCCTGCCTTGGCTCAAAATCCCATGTCTCTCGTCTTACCTCACAACTCAGACCGCTCCCCCCCACCGCCCCCCCACATCCCCCACACGGAGATCATAATTCGGCCTCGCGGCTTTTCTCTGCCCTGCTCGCGGCACCCGAATGTCATTTGTGTGTCTCAGCAACAAGTACTCAAAAAGGCGGTCGGACCAGAGCACCGTACAGTTTGAGGACTTTCTCAGGCTTATATTGTACTGTTTTGGTTATGTAGTTCAACATGTTATTGGTTTTGTTCATTGCTGCTCTGCACTGGTGGAATATGTTGGTTAGCATCGAGTCTATCTAGGCTCTTGGATCTCCTTCTGCTTCATTCTCAGCTACTTCCAACACTATTCATGGGAGTACATGTGGTGCTTCTTTTGCTATCCTAGGTGCATTACACTGGTCTTGTATTGAATTTTATCTGCTACTGATCTGCCTCGATCACAGTTACTTTGTTCACTCACTTCATAATTTCTGACCTATTTCTTCAGATTCCACTGTCCCTTTCAGTTTGGTTTCAGCAGCAAAATTGATGCCCGTTGTAGGCGAGTCTTCCGAAGACCATGGTGGTTACTATGCCACATGACTAGATGGGTCAGTGATTCGAAACCTTTTTTTTTTTAAAAGAATGGCACAGTGGACAGCTGCTGTATTATTTTTAATTCTTTGCTCTATAGGAGAGAAAACGTAACTGAAAGATGTTTTAAACATCACCCATCAGACTGTCGAGCATCAATGCGTCCACTGTTATTCATTTTAATGGCCGAAATCCAATCACCCTGTGATCAGTGTAATCCCCAGGATATACCACTTCTATTTTCTCCATAGATCAGTTACAACCCAGAGTTTGCAAGATACCATCATTAGACTAAGAATATCGAGCAATGTTTGCAGGCTGGAAAATAAAGATCAGCACCGACTAACTTAGGTCAACATCACATCTAACAATCTCCATATCATGGACTAAAGAATGTTTAACAGTAATCTCAAACTTGTAAACATAATTTGAGAAAAGTGCAAGTTCGAGATTGCGCAAATTCTGGGGTATTTTCAAGGAAGCAGACAGGGCTGCACAAGAGATGACAATCTGTGGTATATTTTGTGTGTCATTAAGCTGAGCACTGTATTTGCCTACACGACAGCCCAAAATACAACTAAAATGAATTTTAAAACGACAAGATTTCCCAACCAACCCAATGCTTTACAAGGTCACTGCACTTACACTAACCATAGCTGGCAGCCGGGTGCACAAGAAAGGGAAAGTGATTTCATCCCCATACATAGCATGCTTTCATCAAAAGCTAAATCCTTCTTGCGAACATCTTTAGCCGCTAAGTATAACAAACAATGTGAGAGCTTGCCACAAAAGAACCTTCAATTGAATGGAATGTGACAATTAAAAATGGCACGAGTGCCATGATGATGTAAAACAAGTTGCCCTGAGCACAACTTGGTACAAGGGGGAAGAAATGATATGGATTCACTGTGTTTGAAGACATGACAACATTCCAAGTTCAATTCCCCAGTGGAATTTCACTTTGCATAAACCAAGCAGAATGGAAAACACAAGTCATAACCAATTTAAATCACTGTCTGTGTAGTTGCCATCAAACATATCCCGACCCTTCACGGGGCTGAATAGTGACTTCAGGATTTATTTTTAAACATTTACAAGTATTCATCTATTAGTTAAGATTTTGTACCATTTTCCAGCAATGTGATGAATAGTTCAACAAGCTACACAACGTCAAGTGCTGTCTGCCAATTAGAACCCCATATTTTGCAATTGCTCCCATCTACCCATTATACTTTACTTTTTATCAATTACAATTCGATCTCTGTAGCACTGCATGGAGAGCTAAAACCAAGTGTATTCTTCAAGTGAAGTCATTTCTTTTGCCTCTCCCAGGAGATCACACGGTTTGGGGTGGGGTGGAGTGTATCTATTGTGATACACAAGATATCGCAATTGTGTGGGACAGGCTCAATGGACCAGATGGTCGACCCCTGTCCGTCATTGTTCATATATTTGTAAATGGGATTGGAGGATAGTGGATAATTGGAGCAGGGTACACGGACTTAATTCAGTTCCCATTTTAAAGTTACACATTCTGTGTCTGTATTTTTATATATTATTTGATTTCACATATTACTAGTTGAGTGTCGAAGATATTGGATGCAGGGAGTCAAGACCAGGTATAATCTTCAGATGAAGCAGGGTTAGAAGGCAGGAGAAAATTTGTTCATGGGATGCATAAATAATTCAACTTCCATTTTAAAGCCATACATTCCGTCCTTATTTTTATAAAGCTTCAACTTGATAATATTTATATTAGAAAGCAGGAAGGGGGTACTGAAGTTTCATGTTCAGCCATGAACTCATTGAATGGCTGTGCAGGCTAGAAGGGCTGAATGGTCTGCTCCTGCACCTATTTTCTATGTTTCTAAATAACAAAGCTTAGATCAATTTGAAGACAGAAGTAGATGTGGTTGGAGCCCAATAGTTTCTCTCCAGTACAAAATTGAGGCACTGTACCCCACCACTGACAGGAGGCTAGAATTATAGAAGGACAGGTTTACATTAGGTAGTTTCCATTATAAATGTGGACATAGGAATTTATAATGGGAAAAACTGTCCACAAAAATGCGGCCACAGGAAATAAGGTTTTGTAGACAGGAAGAGCACAGAGATGTAAGATTTTTAATATATTAGTCAATATGCTCACTTTCAAACAGAGAAAATGTTTGGAATGTATTAAGGTGTTCCTTGTCTCTTATTAACATCACTTTTCATTCTGCACTGTATGGAGGCACTTTTAGTAATGACTCCACGAGGCAGGGTATGAAACTTAAACTGTGTAGACCTGTAGTCCTTTATTTGCAGCTCCTCGAGTGCAGGTAACCCTTAGGTCTCCAACAGCAGCACCCTCTGGTGTACAGGTAAGGTGTGTACAGTGTAAGGGTACATTCAGTGTTGCATAACAGTGTCACAGGCATCACACAGTAAACAGGCATGCATATATAATGCATTTGACGTATCCAAATGTTTTGTACCAGTACACTACAACCAGACACACCCTAAACCTACACAAGCTTCTTCAATGATGAAACCTATGAAAAGCCTTCAAAATGGTTCAGCAATTATTGTCTGTAAAACAGTTTAAAGCTTGCCACTGGAAACCAAGAATGTGAGCAGCATTCTCTCCATTCGGATGTGCTACCAACATAGAAGATCGAAAGGGACCAACTTGTGCCAAAAGATTATTAAATTAAGGCTGGCGAAAAATTGATCAAAAAAATGGAAAAAATTCCACCCGGCAGTGGAAAAACCCGATCCTGGTTAAATTGGGCGGTACTTACTCAAAATTTAGTCCGAAGCTGCAGCTTGGGCCGAGAGAGGGGGGAAAAACACAAAAAAATATTTTTCCAAAAAACAAAAACAAACAAAAAAAAAAAATCGGAACACATTCTCAAGACCCTTTTCCACTGAATCGCTGTAAAAGAATTTTAAAAAAACTTACCTATTTTTGCAGGGTTTCATACCTACCGCCCAGCTCAAGCTGGTTTCTCGTGGGCGTTTTTTTCCCTCCTCGCCTACGGGTCACCGCTGTGACCAAACTTGGACGGTAATGTTTTTTTCGGCGGTGCATGCCGTCGATCCGCTCACCAGCGGTATTTCGGAACTGCTGGCAGAACTCTGATGAAATTCCCGCCGGGTGGTTTTCCTCCGAAAACGAAGAATACTGCCGAAAAACCCGCCGGAAATGTTCACCAAATTCCAGCCCATATGACATGACACTGATTAGATAAATATCAGAAGGCAGAAAAGATAGGTTACTTACTCACACTAAAGTACAACACCCCCCAAAATCAGTGAAAGAATATCCTCCAGATAGCTTACAAATTGGAATCTGATGAAGAGTCCACAAGCAACACAACTTCCACTTTTCATATCCTTCACAGCACCCCAAAATTCTCCGTCTTCTGCTCTTTCCAACGAAAACAACTAGCAAAACTTAAATACACAGAATAAATATTACATTCCACTGTTCACACCCCCTTTCATGTTTAAGCTTATCTGGCAATCATGCACCATTCCAGTTACGAGGCAAGGCAGGCGAAAGAACGCTTCATCCTCAGACAGTGACATTGTGCAATTAGCCACAAAGAAGTGCGCAAGAGCAGCTTGGGCAGACTCACTACCTGATCTCCGTCTCCGTAGAGAAGCATTTTGTATGTGTGGTGTGTCTTTTTTCAATTCTCTGCCGCTCCCCCAACCCACCAAAAGAAGAAATTGAACGAACACTGTGCTTTTTTTAAAAAACCACTCTGATTTACACCATTCCTATTAAAAAGAATGAATGACTTGATTAAGGATTAACAATTTGCTAATTAAATCGAGCAACTCAAAATTAATAATTTACAACAGGTACAGCACAATGCTGAAAATATCTTGTTGGATCCAGAGGGAAAATGGGGAAGTTCGTTGGTACGTGCAAGGGAATTAATGGCACGGTCTATCAAGATTGGAATAAGCAAGTCATTCACACACTGTCAGCAGTGGTTCAGTGGGTAGTACACTCGCCTCCGAGACAGAAGGTTAGGGACTTGAGCACATAAATCTAGGCTGACACTCCAGGGAGTGTTGCACTGTCGGAGGTGCCATCTTTCGGATAAGACATTAAACCGAGGCCCATCTGCTCTCAGGTGGTCATAAAAGATCCCGTGGCACTATTTCGAAGAGGAGCAGGGGAGTTAGCCCCAGTATCCTGGCCAATATTTATCCCTCAAATCAACATAAACACAGATTATCTGGTCGTCATCACATTTGTGGGAGCTTGCTGTGCACAAATTGGCTGTCCCGTTTCCCACATTTAAAATGTACTTCATTGGCTGTAAATCCCTTTGAGGGGTGCAGTGGCCATGAAAGGCGCTATACAAATGCAAGTCTTTCTTTCAGTTGAATAGTTTGCTGACGCTCTGTGGTCAAAAATCATAACACACTTGGGTTGAGATACTGGAAGGCCGACAGTTCCCATGGGACGACACCCCAGCAAGACTCAGCATCCTTCAGGGTCAGGGAATATGAAAATTACTCCCTTATTACACTAAAATTATCACGTCCCCTAGCTCCACACAAAGCACTTCACCACATTCTTTCTAGTAACTCCCTTTACGATTTAAAAAATTCTCATTATTTTTCCCTTTTCCCCCCCCCCCACCCATACAAATAGTTTTTCCTCAGCAACCATCATCACAATACAACTGTACTTTCAACATTTAATCTATCTTTACATTCAAATATTTTTCCTGTTCTACAATATTTAAATTAACCCTTAAGCATGTTTGCTATTTTAGCACCAGAATGCATCTCTTCGTGTTGAATGTCATCTGACCAGTAAGAAGTGCCAGTTGGTCTTTACACCTTTCTCTTCAGAACACCTCGTGTGCCCACATTTTTGCAAACAAACATTCCAGTTACAATACTAGTTAAAAACCAAGAGGCAGATTTTCCTGATCAGCATCCTTTGGCGAGGCACAAAGCACTCACGTCAAATTCAGACATTAGCTGCTCATGATTTTCAGTTCATTATTAATGGACCAAAATCCATGAGCAGCATGTGCCCAGAAAGAGTTCCCGCCTGCAAAACTCTTAAACCCCGATGAAGAGGAAAATCTGGCCGTATAATTTTAAAGGTAATAATAGTCATTGGGTGACTATTATTGAAATGATTCTGCCCAATAAGGGTAATAGAGTTATGGCGAAAGTTACCACTGACACAGATAGCATAAATGCATTCAAGAACCAATTAGCGTGGTTGTACAATGCAACAGCGAGCCAGCTCCCAGCATCCAATGCTGCTAAATCTGGCTCCTTGTTCGTGATAAACATGTAGACCCACAAAAAAGCATAAGTGGGTAGATTTAGAAATATAAATGCAGAGATCTAGCTTAAAGATGATGGTCACCAAAAATTCATATTAATACAACACTACTTAAAATGGCATTACAGTATAACAGCAGCTATGGTTGGGTTTCTGGTCAGGGAAGGAATTGAGGGATCTGTTCAGCAGGCACATAGGTGGAGGTGATCTATAAAAAGGGACATGTTTGGGCGAATGGCTTTTTACTGGCCATAAAAATTCTTCTGTTCTTACCCGAATAAAACTCATACCATTAAAAAGATTTATATAGTGCCCTTTCACGACCACTGGACGTCTCAAAGCACTTTACAGCCAATGAAGTACTTTTTGAAGTGTAGTCACTGTTAACGGATGTCCCAGAATTACTGTGCGAGACTCAGTCTGCTGGCAATGGCTGCACAACCTGAAGTAGCATTGATAACTATTACTACATTTCCTATTGTCTGGTTAAATAATTACCCTATACAACATGCTCCCCGATCATGAATTTTCAAAACTCAAACTGATGAAGGGTTACAACCAATCATTTAACCCGTTTTCCACTTACAGATGCTGATGATCTGCCTGTAAACCTCCAGCAGGTGTTTCAATTTCCAATTTCCAGTATCAACAGCTTTTCTTTGTCTCTCTTGGGTACTACATGTTTTATGTATAGAACAGAATGGCTGGAGATATATTGTAGTCCATACTCCAGAGATTTATCAGAACCCCATCATTAAGTTTCACAACCCAGCCTTATAATTTATACAAACTTTTATTTTTACATTGGAGTCTGTATCTGTGGCTAACATCACCTTGTGCCACCTGGGCTCATAACTGCCAGGCCAGCTGTTGTAACGACAACATGCACAAATCAGTGTGCAACATTCAGAAACCACTTTTGAACGCCGGGAGGGGAAAAGGCATTGTAGAAATACGCCAGCCCTCATAATCGGCACAATTTTCCAACCCAAACAAACTCTAAAACTAAACGGTTTCTACGATCATTACCGTGTAAAGTACACTCAGGTCAGGCTACCATTGATCAAGTTAGTTTAAAATCACGTTGTGCGATTTAAAATTTGTTAATATAGCAGACAGAGGAATTAGTGAACTTATTCATTATCAAATTTGTTCATAGAGGAATTCGTGAACTTATTCATTATCACAGTATTATTCGATTCCAAATCAGTAATCGCATTTCTAAATTCCAACTCAGAATCAAGATTCAAAGTGACAAACGGACTCAAAATGTTAACATGTGCTTGTTAATTTTTACTATGAATTTATTCTTTATAGAAACACACATTTAGACTCACGTGGTCGTTTTCTTCAACTGTAAAGTACTTCTCAATAAATTGAAAGAGGAAAATAAAGAGGAAAAAAAGCCAACTCCCTCTCATTATGGATTCTTAGCAACGCAAGGTTTGAACCATCAGGCAGGCACGTGGGTATGATTGCAAACCTAATCTGCTGTCAAGTTGGAGCCGGCTGTCCTAATTCCACCCACGTGGCTGACCGACAACACCAAAATGTTAACACAATGAGCTTTTCATTATAACTTCAGAAATAGAAATAAGAACTTGTAGCTGATTTTTTTTTCTTCATCGCCTTGTACAATATTTGAGAATTATGGAGTCTGTTTGTTTTCTTCCCAACATATACAGTACTAACAGAGTTCCTGTGTTGTTGCTCAAAGGATATGCAGTTTAAGAAAAAGGGAGTCGAGAGTGACTAAATAAATCCAATTCTGTTCAAGTCAAAACGTGCGACAGTGAAAGTTGTTAGAGGAAGTAAATGTGATTATCAGGAAGTGTGCACAATGCACGTCAATATCAAGATATATTTTATATTATGTTGGTAAGAAAGCACCTATAATTAATTTCACTCGATTATTTTAGAATGGAGGGGATTAATACAAACTCACCGCACATAAAATAACCCATTTGCAAACATTTGAGACATTTTGGGAAACGGAGGCAGAAACACAAGCCATTGTGAAAAGAATGACAATTGTGGATGGTCCCTACTGCACATCCCATGCTAAACAACCTTCTGGACTCGAACATTTAAAAGTTCAACAATTTCAGATCATAACCACTGCTCCAATTTTATCAGACAGGAGATGCGGGTGATGCAATTTTACAGCTCCTCCAGACTCATGTCTTTCTTTTCTTGTCCCATTACCACCCTCTTTTGCTTTGCACCATTATCCCTCTGGTCATTTAAGCTCTCCTGCCTTTCACCTGATCACAGACCTTCCCTTTTGTTCTTTCCTCCCCTCTCTCCCTCTCCTTTGCCCCTGCAGTTGCTTAAAATTGGTTACATCTCCAACTATTTCCAGTTTGGACAAAAGATTATCGACCGGAAACGTTAACCGTTTCTCTCTCCACAGATGCTGCCTGACCTGCTGAGTATTTCCAGCAGATTTAGTTGCTATTATATTCTCACTGAACAGTGCAAAAAAAATAGGTTTAGTCTGAACATGCTGGATACTTTTGAAGAATTAGTGCACAAACTGAGTTGAGGAGAGCTTTTTTCACCCAGAGGGGGGTGAGGGTATGAAATGCACTGCCTGAAGAGGTGGTAGAGGCAGAACCATCATATTTTAAAAGTATTTGGATACACACTTGGAATTCCGTAACTTGCAAGGCTATGGACCAAGAGCTGGAAAGTGGGATTAGGCTGTATAGCTCTTTCAGCCGGGACAGACACAATGGGCCGAACGGCCTCCTTCTGTGCTATAAATTTATATGATTCTACACAAATTCATTACAATGGCTAGTCTATCGCATAGTAACATTGTACATCTTATGCAGTAAGAACCACATATTCAAATACACTTAGAACTACATTAAGCTGACTAAAGAAATTATACTGCAAACATACATTTAAAACATGCACATTTTTCATATCACAATAGTGCTAATTTGAGAATTCTCCCCCAATATCAGAATGACCACATTTAATAGTTACTAAAACTTTAACATAAGCATTGGATAAAATCCTGAAGAGCATTAGTGGCTTCCAGTCAGTTATTCCATGGAGACAAAATTTCGATGCAACATTTTATGTGGGTGCACCAGCTGACTGCAGAGTAATGGGACGGACTCTGGCCTCAGATGCCCGTTTAGAAGCTGCATTTTGTGCAAAACAAGACTGGCTTTCAGAACGCGACCCAGAGAAGCTACACAACTATATAGAGCCTCTTCAGGCAAGTGGACAACTACAGCAAATGCAACCTTCAAAATTTATCATCTATGCTGCAATCGCCACCTCGATCATTGCACACACCGACCGGCTAAATGTTAGCAATAGGACTGGATGGAAAATTCAGCTACATTGTTGTGGTTAATAAATTGCAGCACGTGGAAAAGTAAGTAGCAGTTCAACTGATCAGATCTCACACACACTGCAGAGGAAGAGAGTATCCAGGTCCCATGGAGTGGCACAGTACAATTACATTAAAATAAACGTGCCTTCTCAGTATGCTGCTATCAATTACCAAATACTGCAACACCAACCCATACAACGTATAAATTATTAATTCTAATTAATTTCAACCACTACAGAAGATTGCAACTTAATCTTTTTTAATCTGCAATGTGCTGCTTACCAGGCAATTGAAGGCAGAGGAAGAGAAATGGGAGGGGGGGGGGTGCGATGGTGTGCTAGATTCTCAATTGACTGGCTCTGTCTGCTCGGCTTGCGTTGAAATTAATCGCACAACATAGGGGCGCACGCACAAGAAGATGCTCGCAACCGCCCTGGAATAGAGGGTTTCGTGCAGCTTTTTCACCCCCCTCGACTGGCCGACCGCGTTTTGTCCACAGGAAACCTCCTGCGGGAGACCAGCCCCAGCACCGAGCCGCCTTTAAATAGCCCCGTTGACAGCAGCAGCAGCAAGCAGCAGCCACTTAGCACCGCCAGCTGGCAGAGAGGAGGGGTTAACCAATGCAAATCGCTTCCCAAGCCACGCATCAAGCACAAGCAAAGCGACCCCGGACCGGAACAGACCCAGACAAGCTAGGAAGCGATACCCTTTACTTAATGGGAGCACCTTGGGCCAGAAAACAAGCAACCACAAATCCGAAATGAGGGGTCAAAAATGTCTCTTCCCCTCCCCCTTCTCAAACGAAAGTCTATGGCGTTCACCTTCACGGATATTTCTGACACAGGTGCGGGTTTCAGTGGTGCTTAAGTCAGTTAGATCTCAGCAGATCAAAGACTTGCATTTATATAGCGCCACTGTTGTAATGTGGGAAATGCAGCAGCCAATTTGCGCACAAGCAAGCTCCCACAAACAGCAACCACACCATCTGTTTTGTTATGTCGATTGAGGGATAAATATTGGCCAGGACACCAGGGATAACTCCCCTGCTCTTCTTCAAAATAGTGCCGTGGGATCTTTTACCTCCACTTGAGGGGGCAGACGGGGCCTCTGTTTAACATCTCAGCTGAAAGACGGCACCTCCGACAGTGGAGCACTCCCTCAACACTACACTGGAGTGTCAGCCTAGATTTTTGTGCTCAAGTCGCTAACACAGACAGGCAGGGCAGATCTATACTCAGACAAACACCAATACCACCTCGCCCATTGCACAAGTACTTTTCAATATATTCTCCTACCGCCCCCTTCCCACTTTTGAAGTGTAGTCACTGTTGTGAGGCCGCACCTGGTGTAGTGTGCACAGTTTTGATCTCCTTACCTAAGAAAGGATATACTTGGCATACAGGGAGTGCAGCGAAGGTTCACTAGACTGATTCTTGGAATGGCAGGACTGTCCTATGAAGAGAGATTGGGTCGACTGGGCCTGTATTCACTAGAGTTTAGAAGAATGAGAGGGGATCCTATTGAAACGTATAAAATTCTGACTGGGTTGAATAGACTGGATGCGGGGAGGATGTTTCCCCTGGCTGGGAAGTCTAGAACAAGGGGTCACAGTCTCAGGATATGGGGTAGGAAATTTAGGACAGAGATGAGGAGAATCTTTTTCACTCAGAGGGTGGTGAACCTGTGGAATTTTCTACCACAGGAGGTTGTGGAGGCCAAGTCACTGAATATATTTAAGAGGGCTATAGATTTCTAGATAAAAAAGACATCAAGGTGCATGGGGAAAAAGCAGGAATATGGTGTTGAGATAGAGGATCAGCCATGATCATATTGAACGGTGGTGCAGCCTCAAAAGGCCTACTACTGCTCCTGTTTCGATGTTTCTATGTTGTAATGTGGAAATTGCGGCAGCCAATTTGCGCACAGCAAGCTCCCACAAACAGCAACGTGATAATGACCAGAGAATCTGTTTTTTTTCCAGTGTTGATTGAGGGACACCAGAGAGAACTCACCTGATCTTAGAGATAATGCCATAGGATCTTTTGTGTCCATCTGAGGGGGCAGAAGGGGCCTCCGTTTAACATCTCAGCCGCAAGACAGTACCTCCGATTGTGCAACACTCCCTCAGTGCTGCACTGGAGTGTCAACCTAGATTTTTGTACTCAAGTCTCTGGAATGGGCCTTGAACCCACAACCTTCTGACTCAGAGGCGAGGATGATACCAAGTGAGCCACAGCGTACGCTGTAACTGTGAACTGCGTAACCCGTAAAGCATCTAGGTCCCAACTCTTTGAGTGTCAACACTGCAGGTTAAAAATATGGAAAGCGTGTGGCTGTTTATTTACCTCTCCAACAGAGGCCCAGCAGGTACAGCGGGGTTCCGATGTCATGGGTCTCTACTTGTACACCACTCTGGCTATGGCACCAACAGCAATGCAAAAGTAATTATTGCCCACCACGACTTCGCTCAGTCTTTCCTTCCTGCTACAATGTTTTAAAACCCAAGGAAATAGTCACAAATGGCACTACCTTTTAATTTGCCTCAACTCAGCTTTTACTGTTCACCCTTGGCTTCAACAATAATCGATATTTTTCATTGGTTATTTTAAAGTTGCAGTGCCCTCCAGTTACTCGATAACAATGTTGTGATTGCTTAGGTTGGACAAAGAATTATGCAGAAGGTAGGGGAATGAACCATTTGTTTTTAAGTTAATGTAGCGTCCTCATTTAATTTTATGTTCTTCACAGTGGCTTGTGCACCAATAGAATTTAACAATGTTAGCAAACATTAAAAAACATTGCATGTTGAATTTTAGAGCACGTGTTTTTTTTAAACAATATATAAAATAGTCTTCTTTTCCTTCCAATTGCCTTCCCCTGAAGGTGCTGACTCCTTGTAGTGCACGGGTAGCAGCGTCCTTTCCTGGTACCTTATCCAAGTGATTATTCAGCCTCAACCGTGAATGCTGGCAGACAATCAATGGTGGACAGCATCCCATGTATAGATTTCCGATGAGAAATGGGAACCCGAATCATTTTATCCACTTGCTAAACCAGGAATTCTGATGAGACCAGCAGATTCGGGACCAGGAATAGAACCTGTAACTTTCCTGTTCTGTATGGTTTAGCTACTCATGGCCTTAACCAGAGGAGCCATCAGAAATATAATGATTTTTAAAGACTAGGTACAATAGTTTTCTAATTTTTGAAGCAACAACAACTTGTATTTACATAGCGCTTTTAATGTTGTAAAACATCCCAAGGCGCTTCACAGGTGTGTTACAAGACAAAAAGCAGCCATTATTAGCTCCTAACCACACGCAAGTTCAACATAATTAGCAAGTAAAAAAAAAAATGGCCAGGGAACTCTACAAGTTTTGTTTTCAACCCATCGTTCAAGCAAACTATTTTGATTTGTTACTTGTCTCGTTTCACAGTTACATAGTGTCTGATTAATTTTCCCGTGTAAACATTCCAGATAGTAGCTGTCTACCAGCGCAGAAATAAGAGTTAATACTCCACAAGGAGCGTGGACGCATGCATGTGTTCCAAATTGCAGCCTTTTCTAGTAGTGGGACAGATAGAACACTCTATATTCTGAACAACAATTGATTCACCACTGGCCCTCAAAAGTTTTTGGAAGTCTACCCTCCCCCAATCCATGGCTGCCACCAAAACATCCTAATCGTGATGTTACTCTCAGTATATAAAACTAATCTTATCAATGTCTATTCTTGAAAATGCTGTGCAGACAAAATACGTAACTGTACCAATATGTAAATCAGTTTAATATTGTGCATTTTTTTTTAAGTGCTGCAATCTTTACCCAAGAGCGTGTGACAAAAAAAAAGGCTTATGGAATATTTGAACGTGCAAAATCCAGTGGCGTATATGCAATGTCGTTACACTGAAAATGACATGTAGCTGTTCGGTTGTTCTGCAAGGTACCTCCGCCCTAGGTGGAGAAAGTGCATCCGGAACTCTTCGAAACTCAACGCCGCAAGCGTGAAGAGGTCAGGCGCAGGAAGCGGAAGGAGCCTGCGACAAGCCAGTCCCCACCACCCCCCCGGACGAATGTCTGTCCCACCTATGACAGGATCTGTGGCCTTCGTATTGGACTGTTCAGCCACAAAAGAACTTACTTTAGGAGTGGAAGCAAGTCTTCCTCGATTCCGAGGGACGGCCGAGGATGAATTTGTTTACTCCAACATTAGTGTGAAAAATGTTTTATTATGGTGGGGGGAAAAAACTCTCAGATCAGGCAGCAAGGGCAGTTGATAAAAACTCAACATAAACTCACTGAAGTTTCCTGGGAACTTCAGAACCATCAAACTCCCAACATACTTAGATCTGGGAACTAGACTTTTACTTATCAATGTTGATGTTTCATTAAAGCCGTTCTCTGCAAAATGCTAACACAGAAGTCTATGGTTTTGACTGTTGTCCTCAGTAATACAGATCATAAAATCAGAAACATTGTCATGCAGGAAAGTCCACTGCAAATTAGAAACACTTCTATAAGTTAGTATCGTACACAGCAAGTTGTAAAATAGTAATGACAGCTGCAATTTATGAATAAAACAAAGCTGGACAGGTAGATTATAGACAGGTCTCTTCAAGTAGGTAAGACTAGGAGAATAACTGTGAAATAACAGTGAATAAAGAAATTAAAATGAGTGTGTGGGGTGGGGAAGTAGAAGAAAAAAAAAAGGAACTGCCATTTTATTTGTGGGAGGAGACAGGATTTGGGATAGAACTTGGCAACGCTCCCATGAAGTAGCTTAGGATGTTTTACTACTTTAAAAAGGTGCTATATAAATGCAAGTTGTGGTTGTTAAATAGGTTTCCTGAGAAGTGAAGATATTTTGCCCCCGCCCCCCGCTCTTCGTCTTGATGAGGGCTTTGGGTTCCCCCATCTCTCTCGGAGAGGGAGGTTGTCACTCCAAATTGTCCCTTGAATAGTTGTGCAGTCACCTTTGTTGCATGTTGTGATGATGATGACTTCTACAGGTTTGGGGCACTCGCCCAGAATATAAAAGTGACCCCCCTGTCTCCGAGATTAGAGACTGGGTCAACATTTAAGTGGTCTTGCACTTTCCCCGCTGCTCTTTAAAAGGATCCATGGGAATTTCTGGTCCATATTTTTTATTAAATAGCAAACTTTCCACTCATGTCCTCAGGATCCCCCAAAGTCCTACTTCATAACCAATGAAATACTGACAGTATAATAGTCCTACAAACAGCAATAAGATAACGGACCAGATAACGGATGTAGGATGGCCAGGGCACAGGGGCACATTCCCTTTGACTAGTGCAATAAAATATTTTATTTCAGTACCTCGACTCATCAAGCTCATCTGAAAGATGGTACTTCCAACAATACAACCATCTCTCAGTGATACCAGTCTAGATTGTGCTCAAGTCCTGGACTGGTGGCTTCAACCCCCATTCTTCGGAGTCAAGAGCCGAGAATGCTACCAGTGAGCCAAGCTGACACATTAAATAGATCGTCTACGATATAGAACTGGGCCACATATTATGGAACTCTTTATTTCACACAGAATGATTCTTTCCTACTTCCATTGTTGGCCAAAATGTGGATGACACTAATTGACCACAGAAAGAAAATGGGAGAAATAAATAACTTTGTGACAAATAAAAACAATGATAGTACTGTGCCTAATGTTAGTGTTGAGTCATGCACAAGGAGGCATCGGGGGTGACAGTGATGTGCGCTCAAATTACAACATGACATCAATGATGTAGTATGTGGAGCAACAGACATTAAATAGATGATTAATTACACCAAATGGTAGTCAACTAAATTTAGCAGAAAAACAAGAGAGTAAATTTGATTGAAACATTGGTCAATCAAAATAAGAGGAGAAACATGACATATTTCTCCCAAATGTCCATTTCTGGGACTGTTGTTTCAGAAGCCAGAGTAGAAACATTTTGCAGTGATGACAGATCTGGAAAAACAAACTCCAATTTTATATCATCATTCCCCTCTTATCAGTAACATTCTCAGAGAATCCACACCAGGATAATGTTCAATCAGTTCAGAATATAGACTTTGCCTCATCACTTACAGTTGACCCCAAACGTAGTCACCATTGTCCAATCAAGGTACAGGTTGTACCTTTCCAGTCTGGCACCCCTGGGACCTGTGCCGGACCAGAGAATTTTCCGAGCATCGTCAGCAGTACCCTATACTTACCGAGTACTGTTGATAACGACCCGGCCGCGTTCTGCACAGCATTTCTCAGGCCCAGCTTCCAGTCAGCCGCCACGCTCCTCGCTCCCTCTCCGCGCCAACCTGACCAGGGAGGGAACGCCGGAGGCAGCGGGGAGAAGACGAGCAGCAGCCCCAGGACACAGCGTGGGTCGCAACCCCCCCACCAGGACTGATGCCGGACCAGGGATGTTGCCGGACCAAAGATAAAACTCTGTACAATCTAGCATAATCAGTCCACATTAGTCTCTGCTAACTGGGACACTGGAACTGGAACTTTCTTCTGTAGTTAGTTACAGAAACTAATTAATCTTGCCTGGCATTGCTCACAATTATTTATTTAAAAACAGTCTCCTGAACAGCCATCAATTGTGTTAATTCTCTTTCTCATTACATATTTCTGATATGCTCAGAGTACCAACAGCAAAATCAACTGGTTTCTGTAAATAACTGTAGAAGAAAGTTACGTTCCTAATGGCACAGTTAGCATGTGGAGTGATGATTCTGGACTCATTGTCCTTGTGGTAATTATTATTCATAGCATCCATCATTGACTGGCAAGTGACCTGCTGACCGGTCTCTGCCAATGCTGTCATGGAATACAACACATTCGAGCACCAGTGTCAACCGTGGCTCAGTAGGTAGCACCGGCGCCTCGGAGTGTGAAGGTTGTGGACTTGAGCATATAAATCTAGGCTGACACTCCAGTACAGTGCTGAGGGAGTGCTGCCTTATTGGAGGCGCCATCTTTCGGATGAGACATGAAACGGAGGTCCCTTCTGCCCTCTCAGGTGGACATAAAAGATCCTATGGTGCTACTTCAAAGAAGAGCGGGCGGGGGGCGGGTTCTCCCTGGAGCTAATACTTATCCCTCAATTAATCTCTCAAAAAACAGATCATCTGGTCATGATCACATTGCTGTTTGTGGGAGCTTGCTGTGCGCAAATTGGTTGCCGCGCTTCCTACATTACAACAGTGACTACATTTCAAAAAGTATCTCGTGTAAAGCATTTTAGGACATCCCGCAGTTGTGGTGAAGGGCGCTATATAAATGCAAGTCTTTGTTTTCAGCGTGGTGTGTCATGGTACAGTATGACATTGACTCTCGTCTGCAATCCTGCACTTGCAAACATTGGCCATTTCACTGTGGGAAGGCACCTCACATTATCCTCGGGCTGCTCTTGCACAGCTCCGAGCAGAACATTTCAGATTTGTGGTGCCAATGAGGCTTGGGAGCAACTTTACTTGTCCATGAGCACTTGCCCATCCTCTTTCGGAGGATGATTTTTCATGCGGGGATTGGAGGAGAATATAACTTTTAAAAGAGGTTAGACTGTATGCCTCCACCCCACAAAACATGGTTTGAGTCTTCATGGTGCATTGGAGAATCTTCTGGAAAAACAAACTGTGAAATACAATTAAATATTTCTACTGTGATTGGATCGCAATTAATGAAATTGCAGGATCTCCCTCAATCAGTGCAAATATCAAATGTGGTTGACCTGGAATTGTCTATCATGCTGTACTGTATTTCACACTGCACAAATGCTTCCCAAACAACATATTTTAAGCATGTGCATCAAGTACACACAATGAACAAGAGAAAAATTAATGAATGTCAAGCAATTGTTTCCAGCATATCCGATTCAGAGATAAACTGACACACATTCCAGCCGGATTCTGTACCAAGAGTTGAAATTGCAATCTCTGTTGAACTGACAGCTGGTTATAATTTTACGGTCAATTTAAAACCAATGTTCTGTAAGACCATTAATAATCTCAGATTGACATCACACAGGCTTCAATGGCCCTTGCATGAACAACTTCAAAATGTTTGGTTTATTTCAGTGAAGAGCAGTGATTTTCGATCTACTCCTGTGGGGACCCCTTCCAAAAACTGACAAGAACAAAGGACTTTCACAAATTAAGACAAACCAGAGGCCCTCATATTCTAACTTTTGAAAGATTGGGTCATGTACCCAAAGGAAATCAGTGCCATCACTACAAAAAGATTTTTGCTTAGTGCTAGTGGATCTCCAGTGGGATCACTCATGGTGAATCACTATTTGATTAATAGCAAGAATGGTGCAGTATGTAGAATACAAAGTGTGGTTACATAATATAGCGGATGTAGGGCAAGTTACAGAGATGAATGGATTGGATGAATCCATTACTAGCATTCATTGGTAGGGGATGCTAGTGGTGAGGGCACGCAGAGAAGAAAAGAACTATGGGCCCAAATTTGGCCCTCCGGTTTTTTCCACGCACCGACGAGTCCCCCGTCGACTTTGTACCTCAAAAGCAACGCCGAAAAAATTCTCTGCGATCATGGCCGATTCTTGGACCGTCTGTGGAGCACAATGAAGAGGTGGGGGCGGAGCTAGGTTCCAGCTTGAGTCTGCGCGCATGTGCAGTAGCTCCTGGCAGATCGTTTCGGCAAATGTGCGCTGCAGGCTGTTTGGCAGAGGCCGAAGCACGCCATCCCTAACCCTGGCCGAATGGGCTCCCTCATCGGCGGCCCGCTGCATTCCCCAAGGTAAGAGTTTTATTTTTTATTTGTTATTTACTGATTGATTTTGCTGCTTTAGGTGCAGGGTTCCTTCTATTTTTTTTATTTAAACATAGAAACAAAGAAAAGAGGTGCAGGAGTAGGCCATTCGGCCCTTCGAGCCTGCACCATCATTCAATAAGATCATAGCTGATCATTCCTTCAGTACCCCTTTCCTGCTTGCTCTCCATACCCCTTGATCCCTTTAGCCGTAAGGGCCATATCTAACTCCCCCTTGAATATATCCAATGAACTGGCATCAACAACTCTCCACAGGTTAACAACTCTCTGAGTGAAGAAGTTTCTCCTCATCTCAGTCCTAAATAGCTTACCCCTTATCCGTAAACTACGTCCCCTGGTTCTGGACTTCCCAAACATCGTGAACATTCTTCCTGCATCTAACCTGTCCAGTCCCGTCAGAATTTTGTATGTTTCGATGAGATCCCCTCTCATCCTTCTAAACTCCAGTGAATACAGGCCCAGTCGATCCAGTCTCTCCTCATAAGTCAGTCCTGCCATCAAGGGAATCAGTCTAGTGAAGTTTCGCTGCACTTCCTCAATAGCAAGAACATCCTTCCTCAGATTAGGAAACCAAAACTGTACGCAATACTCCAGGTGAGGCCTCACTAAGGCCCTGTACAGCTGCAGTAAGACCTCCCTGCTCCTATACTCAAATCCCCTAGCTATGAAGGCCAACATACCATTTGCCTTCTTCACCGCCTGCTGTACCTGCATGCCAACTTTCAATGACTGATGTACCATGACACCCAGGTCTCATTGCACCTCCCCTTTTCCTAATCTGTCACCATTCAGATAATATTCTGCCTTCCCGTTTTTGCCACCAAAGTGGATAACCTCACATTTATCCACATTATACTGCACCTGCCACACGTTTGCCCACTCACCTAACCTGTCCAAGTCACCCTGCAGTCTTTTAGCGTCCTCCTCAAAGCTCACAACGCCATCCAGCTTAGTGTCATCTGCAAACTTGGAGATATTACACTCAATTCCCTCATTCAAATCATTAATGTATATTGTAAATAGCTGGGTTCCCAGCAGTGAGCCCTGCGGCACCCCACTAGTCACTGCCTGCCATTCTGAAAAGGACCCGTTTATCCTGACTCTCTGCTTCCTGTCTGCCAACCAGTTCTCTATCCACGTCAGTACATTACCCCCAATACCATGTGCTTTAATTTTGCACACCAATCTTGTGGGACCTTGTCAAAAGCCTTTTGAAAGTCCAAATACACATCCACTGATTCTCCCTTGTCCACTCTACCAGTTACATCCTTAAAAAATTCTAGAAGATTTGTCAAGCAGGATTTCCCTTTCATTAATCCATGCTGACTTGGACCGATCCAGTCACTGCTTTCCAAATGTGCTGCTATTTCAGCTTTAATAATTGATTCCAACATTTTCCCCACTACTGATGTCAGGCTAACTGGTCTATAATTACCCGTTTTCTCTCTCCCTCCTTTCTTTAAAAAGTGGTGTTACATTAGCTACCCTCCAGTCCATAGGAACTGATCCAGAGTTGATAGAGTGTTGGAAAATGATCACCTAAGCATCCACTATTTCTAGGGCTACTTCCTTGAGTACTCTGGGATGCAGGCTATCAGGTCCCTGGGATTTATCGGCCTATTTATTGATTGCTTATTACTTTGGTCTTGGTGCTTTAGGTGCAGGGTTCCTTTTATTTTATTTGTTAATTAATTGCTTATTACTTTTTGTGCTTTGTTTGGTGCTTGGTGGTACTTTAAATGTAGTTATTTGCATCGATTCCTTAACAGTAAGTAAGGTCTTTCTGTGCGGACAAAAGTGGACACATACGCTGCCCTAAGTTAGTTTAGTACAACTTTTTTCTGGCCAAATTGGCATAAATGGTGTAAGTGGCTGGGAACGCCCCCTTTTGAAAAAAAAACTGACCTAACGAAAAACCTAACTAACTCACTTACATTGGCGCAAATTAAATGGCCATATTTGCAACTAGAAAGATGCACCAGAAAAATCAAGTTACACCAAAAAAAACGGTGCAACTCTTGGGGACATTTGGGCCCGATGAGTGGGCTCAGTTTCAAAGAATGAAGTAGAGGAATAAAAAAAAGGGCAGGAAGTAAAAAGGATGAAATAAAAATCGATGAACAGGAAGAGTTTCTGTTGGAAACAAACAAGAGTTAGAAGAGGTATAGTTCAAAGTAAAAGATATTAGTTGGTTTGGAATTGTGAAGAAAGGAACATAAAGGCATAATTGTACACTAATTAGCAAGTGGATAGAATTGACTATGTAATGGGATATGTTGGGGAACTGTAAATAAGCATGACATATCTTTGCAGAGATTTACATTAAGGATATGACTCCTTCTGCCGCAGTAATCTGTATCCTCTCACCAGTAATGCACAATTGATGTTTAATCTTTTCTTCCGTAAAGTTTTTGGCTTTTACAACCATACACTTTGAGTTATTTTATCGAGTTACTAAGTAACAGTTTGTCAGTACACACTCATGGAATCATACCACACTCTGAGCAGCTTTTATCTTATCCAACCAGTTTTTAAAGTTATTGAATTAGCCATGAGCAAATGAAAAGAAATGTTTCCGGTGAAGCTTTCAAACAATCTTCAGATTACACAGATATTCAACGTGTAGACAAACAATTTTCAGCACATGCTCCAGTGATATATTGTCCTATAGAAATTTAATACATAGGATCCTTCTGTTCGGTTCCCAAAATGGCAAATTCCCTGGTTTCAGTGGACAAAATGGCCATGTTGTAGAGGGCAGGGCTGCTAAACAATATCGAGAGGGCAAGCCAAGTTTGTGCTACTTTCAGCAAAAAAAAAAGTGTACATTTCTAGTGTGTTGAAAAGCAGACTATGTTCCATGTGCCCAAGGTGAAGAATGTCAAAGCTGGGGAATGGAACACATTCCCATTTTTGTCCTTCAAAGTCTGCATCAACTATGCTCAGGTCATGTACAGCACCGCCAGCTGCAGTTCAAAGCTCTCTCTATTCTGCCCCAACAGAGTGCCCAAACCCCCAGCCTGAGAATAGAACCCCCACAGTACTGGTATGACATTTCCATTTCCAACCCTTTGTGGTTTCTCTAGGTGAGATTTCCAATTTAATAGAATACTTGCATTTATTTATGTAGCGCCTTTCACCACCACTGGACATCTCAAAGCGCTTTAGAGCCAATTATGTACTTTTGGAGTGTAGTCACTGTGTAATGTGGGAAACACAGCAGCCAACTTGCACACAGCAAGTTCCCACAAACAGTAATGTGATAATGACCAGATAATCTGTTTTTGTTCTGTTGAGGGATAAATATTGCCCAGGATACCGGGGATAACTCCCATGTCCTTTTTCAAAATAGTGCCATGGGATCTTTGATGTCCACCTGAATGGGCAGATGGGGCCTCAGTTTAACGGCTCATCCGAAAGACGGTTCCTCCGACAGTGCAGCACTCCCTCAGCACTGCACTGGAGTGTCAGCCAAGATTTGTGCTCAAGTTCCTGAAGTGGGACTTGAACCCACACCTTCTGACTCAGGTGAATGTGCTATCCACTGAGGCACAGCTGACACTACAAAATATTTATGTGCAGTTTTGTTCTGTCTGCAACAAATTAAGATTTCCCAAATTTATTTTACATAGGACCTTTACTTTGGCGGTAGAGAAGACATTTTCATTTCATTAGTCTGCGCTGGACTTGAAGCCAGATTCCAGAGCTGAATGGACAAAGTGCTGCAAAACTACCTCAAGATTTGTAATCAGAGCCAATTTAAAGCCCTAAAAAGTCAGGATTCAAAAATGTGGGATTGAGGAAGTGACAGTACTAACACAACAAAGTTCTCCAAATAAACAAGCACATTTGGGACTTATAGAACTTAGTCTTGTGACATTTGCTCATTAGTGCATGTGACCTTCTTGGTCAACGCCAACAGCGAGTACAGATTGCAGACTATGCAGAAAACTGAAGAGATGGGGAGGAAGAAAAAGTGGGGATAACGTAGATTTTTATTAGATTATTGATGATGAACATGATGGCAGCCGATTGCTGCATATGTAAAACTGAAGTGACAGAGCTTCGACAGCACCTCCTAAACCCAAAAGGACAAGGGCAGCAGGTGGATGGGAACACCATCACCTTCAAGTTACCCTCCAAATCACACACCATCCTGACTTGGAAATATATCGCCGTTCCTTCATCGTCGCTGGGTCAAAATCCTCTTCCTTCCTCCCTAACAGCACCTTCACCACACAGACTGCAGCAGTTCAAGGTGGCTGCTCACTACCATCTTCTCAGGGGCAATTAGGGATGGGCAATAAATGCCGGTCTTGCCAGCAACTCCCACATCCCAGGAACTAATATATAAAAAAAGATAGTAAAAGTACAGATAGTATCATATTTAGATTACCGATTGTTGCACCTATTGGCAAAGCTTTTGCTTCAGACATAGGAAATAGGATAAAGGAATATGGTTAGAACCAATTATACAGTTTACTCTAATACCTGCAGATCCCAGCAGTTGCTTCAAACATGAACATTGATGATATTGTATTCTCTGTATTTGCAGTTATGAAAAAAATAGTACATCTTGTTGTTGACTGCTTGGTGGCAAAGACTGCTCTGTGTGGCTCTAGGAGAAACATTATCTGTACTGCAACTGCAGTAGTGTCAATGCCAACTAGTCCACCAAAAACAGAAGCAATGCCACTGAGGGCAGCAGCTGGAGTTGGCAATAACTGCTTCACGGTCATGTGCCATTGCTATGTTCGACACTAACAATTATCAAGCAAGGCTGAAGCGATGTTTTTCAGCCAGCCGTGACCAGACGTTTGGGGGGGGGGGGGGGGGGGGGGAATCTTATCTAAAAATTAAGAGAGAGAATGCTGCAAACACTCAGCATCTGTGGAAAGAGGAAAGTTGGATCAACTTTGATGATTGACAATCTTTCGTCTGGACATGGGGATCGGCAGCGATTCTCTCATTAGCTTCTGTTCACAATGCCAACTTCTGCTGAAGTCAGTCAGACATTTTTAGCTGCTGGAATCATTCTTACAAAATTATATTCTTGTTTGGTAATGAGACTCCGGATTCACTGTTGTATGAGAATCTTTTACAGAGCCGCAAAATGAACAGCTACAATGTGTTTGATGCATCTTTTGTTTTTTAAAACAGTATGTTAACATTTGAAAGGTGGGGGGGGGTTGTTGTTTAATAAGTGTATGTTATATTTGGTGATGGTGCTGCTGCATTTTTTTTCGACACAGTTAAAGTACACTGGGGAAGTGTTACTGCGTGTTACAGAAGTGGAATAGAAAGTTGGACGAACGTTGTCACTCTACCTCTTAATCTTTCCGCCCTAAGTGGAGGAAGTGCACCCGGCAGGGCGCTGAGCACCTCCAGTCTCAACGCCGAGAGCGTGCAGAAATCAAGCGCAGGCAGCGGAAAGTGCGTGCGGCAAACCAGTCCCACCCACCCCTTTCCTCAACGACTATCTGTCCCACCTGTGACAGAGTCTGTGGCTCTCGTATTGGACTGTTCAGCCACCAAAGAACTCACTTCAGGAGTGGAAGCAAGTCTTCCTCGATTCCGAGGGACTGCCTATAATGATAATCTTAGACTAGTTTTTTTCCACGAGGGTGCTGAGTGTGAATGAATGCTGAAGTTGAAGGCAAGCTATATAGGCCTCAGAGGGACTCCAACAGTGTACGAAAATAAACTTGTTTTGATCAGACAGAACTTGCATTTATGTAGCAGCTATAGGACACCCCAAAGCACTTGAATGTCAATAAAGTACTCTTGGTGTACTTCCTGTTGTAATGGTGTTAAACGCGGCAGACAATCTGCACATAGCAAGGTCCCACAAACAGCAATGAGATAAATGACCAAATCATTTTTTTGTTGATATAAATATTGGCCAGGGCACGAGGTCTTCAAATAGCGCCATGGAATCTTTTAAGTCCACCTGAGGGGGCAGACAGAGCCAGGGCTTAACATCTCATCCGAAAGACGGCACCCCAGACAGTGCAGCAGTCTCGGTACCGCACTGGATTGTCAGTTTAGATTATGTGCTGAAGACTTTGGACTTGGCTTGAACCCACGAAATTCTGACGAGAGAGAGAGAGAGAGCGAGCGCGCTAATAGTGAGCCAAGTCTGCCAACCTACAAGAGAGGAAGATGGAGAGGTATAGGGAGGCCCACAGCGCAGAACATAGGCAACTGAAGGCATGGTTTCCAATGGTCACCTGCCAGCAGTGGTTCAGCAGTGCCTCCGCTATGGGGGGGGGGCGGGGGGTGTAATTACAGCCTGATATATTTTAAAATATGTAGTTTCCATTATAAAATGTGGACCTAGAAGTATAGAAGTGAAAAAGTTGACAGGAAGTTCATGCAGATGCAAGATTTCTAATAAATTACATAAACATTTCTCATTATCAAGTCAAAATACTAAACTGCAATCTACAAAGGCTTAACAGAAATAAGTTTCAAATACTGCAATGTTCTAGGCAAAAACAAATCAAATATCTTCCAGAAGGCAACAGCTGACGTTCTGTGTACATAAGTAATGAAAAACTAACTAACTTCTAGTGTATTTGTTTCACTTCAGTTATGAGTGGGTAGCTGACAAGTGCGGTGATATCATTACACGCAAGGTGTTAAGTTGCAGGCTTCTGCTGAAACAGGCAGCCATTTTTACAGTCTGTTAGCATTACACAAGGTTGATAATTTGTCAATTTAGTGCTTCATTAGCACTTCATAAAATTCAACACGGTATTCCTTAATTTATGTACAATGTCAAACTATACTTATTCAAGACTGCCGACATTTATTTCTTTCAAGTGACTGTATATTACAAAGCAGAAACATGGCCTCCCAATATTATATCTGCAATAACTAATACACAAATATTTATAAAGAAAGACAGACTTGCATTTATATAGCACCTTTCACAACTACCAAACATCTCAAAGCGCTTTACAGCTAATAAAGTATTTTTGGAGTGTAGTCACTGTTGTAATTTGGGAAACCCAGCAGCCAACTTGCGCACAGCAAGCTCCCACAAACAGCAATGTGATAATGACCAGATAATAGATTATTTCGTTCCTCAATATGAAGTCCAGCAAACTTATAACTCCCATCCTTTCCCCCCCAAACACCTTCAATTCTCTTCATTTGAGAAAGGAAAATGAATGCCTAACTCCTTAGTATGTAACGCAATTGTTTACTGGGTGAGTGCAAGCAAAGAGTTGCAACAGACAAGATAAACCAAATGCCAGTTTTATCTGCATCTGTCTCTTCCTCACCCAGCTCAACAGCCACTAGCTTCCAAAAGGCACCCCACCTCAGGACTTACAAAACCAGGGGAGACTTTGACAATTCCAGGAGAGTTTTGTCAGACTTCCCAATACCTTCTATAGCGAAGCTTATCGACAGAATAATCATTACAGGCTGTGACTTCCTGATAGAGGTTTAGGTGTGAATCATTAATAGATTATTGGAATGGGGATTCATTACAAGGTTTTGGGAGATGGTCTGCAAGCTATCTTCGTAACAACACCTCAACAGTATCATGCAACATATTTGTATTTCAGCAGATAGGAGAAACAGATTTCCCATGGGTATTCCCAAACTGGGAGAGCTGTGAGGAAGCAGCTAATGATTCTCCACAAAGGAGGAACCCCCCCCATCCTGCAGCAGTAAAGCCTGGGAACTCTCTCTTCCAGTTGAGTGACATTCTATAGATTCTAGAATGGTTCCCGTAGATTGGAAGTTAGCTAATGTAACCCCGCTATTTAAGAAAGGAGGGAGAGAGAAAACGGAGAACTACAGACCAGTTAGCCTGACATCAGTAGTAGGGAAGCATAGAAACATAGAAAATAGGTGCAGGGGTAGGCCATTCAGCCCTTCGAGCCTGCACCACCATTCAATATGATCATGGCTGATCATGCAACTTTAGTACCCCATTCCTGCTTTCTCTCCATACCCTTTGATCCCTTTAGCCGTAAGGGCCACATCTAACTTCCTTTTGAATATATCTAAGGAACTGGCCTCAACAACTTTCTGTGGTAGAGAAAATACTAGAATCTATTATTAAGGATGTGGTATGGGGCACTCAGGAAAGAATAGGATTGGACAGAGTCAACACGGATTTATGAAAGGGAAATGATGTTTTTTTGAGGTTGTAACTAGCAGAATAGACAAGGGGGGGGGGGGGGGCATGTGATGTATTTGGATTTTCAGAAGGCGATAAGGTGCCACGCAAGAGGTTATTGAACAAAATTAAAGCTCATGGGATTGGGGGCATTATACTCGCATGGATTGAGGATTGGTTAGCGGACAGAAAACAGAGAGTAGGAATAAACGGGTCATTTTCAGGTTGTCAGGCTGCAACTAGTGGGGTGCCACAAGGATCGGTGCTTGGGTCTTAGCTATTCACAATATATATCAATGATTTGGCTGAGGGGACCAAATGTAATGGGCCCAAGTTTCCAGCCGCGCCTGGAACGGCGCAGTCCTGACCTGGACGCCCGTTTTTCGCGCCTCAAAGTGCGCCTAAAAAAAACTTCCAGATTCTCCAGCTCCCTGCAGGTCGTTTGCAGCTTGGTGCAGCGCAGCATGAGCAGTAGGGGGCGGAGCCAGGTCCCTGCGCTGAAAACAGTGCCGGGACCTCTGCACATGCGCGCGCATGTGCAGTAGCTCCAGGCGCCCAAAACTGTGTCGGAGGGGCCGAAGCACGCAGCCCCGAGCCCTGGCCGAATGGCCTCAGTGGGGCTGCGTGAATAAGGCTCCTCCCACGCCCAGCTCCTGCTTCCTCCCGGCCCGACTCCAGCTTCCCACCTCCGGACCAGACCCGACACCGACCCGGCTCTCCCCCCCCCCCCCCCCCTCCCTGGACCGGACCCCGACTCCCGCTTCCCCCCGCCCCGGACCAGACCCCGACCCGACTCCCGCTGCCCCCCCCCCGACCCGAACCGAACCGACCTCCCTCCCACCTCCCACACCCCCCCGACCCACGCTCCCCCCGACCCGACCCAACGCCACCTACCTGTAAATCTGGTGCTGGGGACGGGCCCTGCCCAAAATCTCGGGCCCGTCCCATTCAGCCTCCCTCCCCCTTCCCCTTCTCCTTCCCTCCCTCCCCTCCCCTTCTCCTTCCCCCCCTATTCTCCTTCCCCCCCCCCACTTATCCCTCCCTCTACCCCCCTCCTCTCGCTGTCAGAAACACAGACACTGACAGACAGAGAGTGAGAGACACACAGACAGACAGACAGACAGACAGACAGACAGACAGACAGACAGACAGACAGAGAGCGAGATAGAGACACTGACAGAGACACACTGGGGGGGGGGTCATCCCAGCACGCTGTTGGAGGGCTCCCGGTGCTGCAGTCGGTAAGTAGAAAATGTTTTATTTATTGATTTAAAAAAAAATTATTTCTTATTAATTTTCTTTGATTGATTTATTGATGTATTTATCATTTATTATTGATGATGGCTCTTTATTTGTAAAACTGAAGTGTTTAATGTTTGTAAACTTCCCTCTAAACCGCACCCCCCACCATTCCCTACGCCTGATTTTCTAAAGTGTAGACAAGGTTTTTTCGAGCGTACAAAAATCTTCACTTACTCCATTCTAAGTTAGTTTGGAATAAGTTTTCACTGACGAAACTTGAAAACAGGCGTAAGTGGCCGGACACGCCCCCTTTTGAAAAAAAAATTCTGTTCCAAAGTGAAACTGTTCTAACTGACTAGAACTGGAGCAAACTAAATGGCGAGAATTTCGATTTCTAAGATACTCCGTTCTACATCAGTTGCTCCTAAAAATCAGGAGCAAATCATGTCGAAACTTGGGGCCAATATATCCAAGTTTGCTGATGATTAAAAGTTAGGTGGGACTGCAAGTTGTGAGGAGGATGCAAAGAGACTTCAAGGGGATATAGACAGGCTAAGGTTAGTGGGCAAAAACATGGCAAATAGAATATAGGGCCCAAGTTTCCACACGATAAAAAACGGGCGCCCCTCCGAGCTGGGCGCCCGTTTTTCGCGCCTAAAACGGCGCCGGAAAAAAAACTCGCGATTCTGGAGCGTTCTGCAGCTCCTTGTCTGCCTGGCGCGGCGCCCAGGGGGGCGGAGCCTACACTCGCGCCAATTTTGTAAGTGGGAGGGGGCGGGTACTATTTAAATTAGTTTTTTTCCTGCCGGCAATGCTGCGCGTGTGCGTTGCAGCGTTCGCGCACGCGCAGTGTGAAGGAAACATTGGCACTCGGCCATTTTTGTAGTTCTTTGTAGCTGTTTAATTTTTGAACATTTTTTAATAAAAGCACATTGCCATCAGCACATCAGCACTTGCAGCTTCTCACTGTCTCCTTCCCCCCCCCCCCTCCCCCGCGGGAAGAACGGGCGCCTCCTCCCACCCCCGCGGGAAGAACGGGCGCCTCCTCCCCCCCCCCCGCGGGAAGAACGGGCGCCTCCTCCGCCCCCCCCCCCCCCGCGGGAAAGAACGGGCGCCTCCTCCCCCCCCCCCCCGCGGGAAAGAACGGGCGCCTCCTCCCTCCCCCGCGGGAAAGAACGGGCGCCTCCTTCCCCCCCGCCCCCCGCGGGAAGAATGGGCGCCTCAGGCTGACTGCAGCATTCTCCGTGCCTGAAGCACTTTCACACAGGTAGGAAGATGGTTTATTTAATCTTTTCTTTGCTTATAAATGTTTATTCAGGTTGGATTTATTTGTATAATATTTGTAGAAGTATAAATAAGGATTTATTGTAGAATTTAATGACTTCCCTTCCCCCCCCTCCCCCCCCACCTCGTTCTGGACGCCTAATTTGTAACATTTTTTAATGTGTAGAACAGGTTTTTTCAGTTCTACAAAAATCTTCACTTGCTCCATTCTAAGTTAGTTTGGAGTACATTTTCACTGTGGAAACTTTGAAATCAGGCGTCAGTGGCCGGACACACCCCCTTTTGAAGAAAAAATTCTGTTCCAAAGTAGAACTGTTCTACCTGACTAGAACTGCAGAAAAAAAAATGTGGAGAATTGCGATTTCTAAGATAGTCCGTTCTCCACCAGTTGCTCCTAAAAATCAGGCGCAAATCATGTGGAAACTTGGGCCCATAATGAGGAGAAATGTGAAGTTATCCACTTTAGTAGGAAAAATAGAAAAGCAGAATTTTTTTTTAAATGGAGAGAGATTGGGAAATGTTGATGTTCAGAGGGATCTGGTGTCCTTGTACACGAATCACTGAAAGTTAACATGCAGGTACAGCAAGCAATTAAGAAAGCAAATGGTATGTTGGGCTTTCTTACAAGAGGTTTTGAGTATAAGAGTAAAGACTTTTTACTGCAATTATATAGAGCCCCGGTGAGACCACACCTGGAGTGTTGTGTACAGTTTTGGTCTCCTTACCTAAGGAAGGATATACTTGCCATAGAGGGAGTGCAACAAAGGTTCACCAGACTGATTCCTGGGATGGGAGATTGTCCTATGAGGAGAGATTGAGTACACGAGGCCTATATTTTCTAGAGTTTAGAAGAATGAGAGGTGATCTCATTGAAACATACAAAATTCTTACAGGGTTAGACAGGGTAGATGCAGGGAGGATGTTTCCTCTGGCTAAGGAGTCTAGAACCAGGGGTCACAGTCTCAGAATAAGGGGTTGGCCATTTAGGACTGAGATGAGGAGAAATTTCTTCACTCAGAGGGTGGTGAATCTCTGGAATTCTCTACCACAGAGGGCTGTGGAGGCTCAGTCCTTGAGCATATTCAAGGCAGAGATCAATAGATTTTTGGATATTAAGGGAATCAAGCGATGTGGGGATAGTGCAGGCAAGTGAGGTAGAAGATCAGCCATGATCTTATTGAATGGTGGAGCAGGCTCGAGGGGCCGACTCCTGCTCCTAATTCTTATGTTCTTATTTATTTTGATTCTTTTAAAATACCCTCAACATTCAAAATGATCCATACGATCACTTTCTTTTCATGCTGTCTTTTTCTTTGGGAAAACTGAACTGACCTCAGACTCTGAAATATCCTATCATTGAAAATCTAAGCCAATTTAAACTCATCACATACAGGGACTAACAACCTGTTTACAGGACAGAACATCCTGCATAACAAATTGTATGGAACACACGTGTGAAACCAATCAAATAATGTTCCATCTAATGTTTCCACAAACCAGCATGCTGGGCCCATTAGCAATCAACATTGCTTATATTGGATGTCGGTTGCTTTTCTATACGATAATACATCTTAGAATGCTTACATTTTTATACTACCTTATGTTGAAGCATTTCAAACTGCTTCACTAAATAAATTACTTTTGAAGTGCAGACACAGCAGCTTTTTAAAAATTAGAATGTATTTATACAAGTTAAATCCAGCAAAAAGTACTGAAAACAATAAATAAGGCAATAAAAGTTACTCGATAGGTCTGTACATTCTTCAATTCCTGCTATAAATTATAATCTTTTGGTGGATTTTTAGCTCGAGTTGTCAGCCAAGTGTGCTGGAGGAAGAGTTGCCTACTTTTAAGCACCCAGTGAGTACTAGTATCGAGCATTTCTAGCTGTGGTCTACCATGGCTTATAGTTGGGTATTAAAGCACCATTTTGATCCAACCATGCCTTTGGTCCAACCACAGAAGTAACTGCAAACACTAAATATCACCACTTCTCCCACCAGGCCACCTTGACAGAGATTTCTAATTTATATGGTCAGCTTAGTGTGGAGTTTCTCCACTTAAAAAGATCTAGGTTGAGTTTGCCCAAAACTTATTTCAAGAGGGACCCATCCAGTGGTCAGAATGACAAGATTGCCATTCCATTATTCTGGGCTGGTTTCACACCCGCATTCCCAAGGACAACATGCTGATTCACTGCATTACATCATTCCCCCACCTTCATATCCTATTTTACCTCCTCCTCATTGACCACTATTATCATCTCTCCTGCAAGCATCGACTCCTCCCTATAGTTCAAGTAGCCGTCAATCATGCTTAAGCCTTTAGTATCGACAGGCGACTCGACTGCCGGGGTGGATAGAATCAGCAATTTATGGCACAGGTGGCAGCCATTCGGCCCTTCGTGGGATGGAGGGAGAGAACACAACCAAACCTGATCCTGTCCTCATCTAAAATGCTCATGTGCACTTCCAGCAGTGGTTATTGGGCAAAGATGAAAAGTGCATACTATGGGTGATGCTGCCCTCCCTAACTAAGGGGTATTAAGGCTAACTGTATCACCACAACAGATGCCCCGGCTGAGAGCAGCTTTTTTGTACAGACAAGGGATCAAATCTGGAAAAGTACTGTACAGTTCAGCTTTTTGCTCTGAATAAGCTCACTGAAAAATTAAATGTAATCTATTTTTTGCAAATATTCCATAAAAGACATTTCAAGTCCAATATCTGGTCACCTCAGGAGCCATATCTAGGTATGGTTTACCAGCTGCAAAGTCGGAATTCAAAATCAATTTTATAGGCTCTAACATGAACCAACCGTTAGACCATACAAACATACAAAGATAACGAGCAGGAAGAGATCAGTAACACAACAGGAGATCAATTATCATTTCAAAGCAACTTTTTATGCCATCAGCATTACCACCAGGACCTGAGGCAATATTTTTACAATTATTATCCATTAGCTTTATCCTTAACCAGCAATATTTTGGTTTAATCAGAACACAGGACTATATAACCAGCATTTTTTTTTAAATATACAAAAGGACCACCATATTTTGTGAACAATATGTCACATCTCATCTTACTCCCCAAAAAGCTGCTCTCTAAATAAAATTTCTAATATTTTGTGAATAAACTTTTTAACAACGTTAACAAGAGTATACATATCAGGAAAGGATGGACAGGCTGGGTCTCTTTTTCTCTTGGAAAAAAAAAAGGCTGAAAATTCTTTGGGTAAAGAGTGATGAGAATCTGGAACTCACTACCACAGGAAGTGGTTGAAGCGAATAGTATAGATGCATTTAAGGGGAGGCTAGACAAGCATATGAGGGAGAAGGGAATAGATGGTTATGCTGATAGATTTAGATGAGGAAAAAGACGGGAGGAGGCTCGAGTGGAACATAAATGCCGGCATGGACTGGTTGGGCCGAATGGCCTGTTTCTGTGCCGTATATCCTATGTAATCCGATGCAACAAAATAAATCAGTTTTTCAACCAAAGCAATACTGAGGGGGAAAAAACTTCACAAGAACAGAATGAAGACATGTTCAGGGAGCATCTGCCTGATCAGCAGTCTTCAGTGAATGGGTTAAGTCTTCTCCAGGAGACCGCACTAACTGTCATGTTCAGACTGTGCTGAATCTTAAAATAAAGCTGGTGTGCTTTTGTATTCACCAGATGGATGCCATTAAGCCATTGTGCCAAGCAGAATAGCATATGATGAAATTCACAGCTATTGTAAAAATAACTGCCCTCTCTCAATCATGTAAGTCATTACAACAACAACTTGTATTTAGATAGCGCCTTTAACGTACTAAAGGCGAAAAATCGCAGGATTCTTGAGACAAATTTGACACAGAGCCACCACATAAGGAGGAATTAGCACAGGTGACCAAAAGCTTGATCAAAGAAGTAGGTTTTAAGGAGCATCTTGAAGGAGGAAAGAGAGGTAGGGAGGGGGGGGGGAAAAGAGGTTTAGGCAGGGAGTTCCAGGGCTTGAGGAGTGCAGATATTTTGTGGGGGGGGTTTGTGGGGCTGAAGGAGATTACAGAGACAAGGAGGGGTAAGACCATGTCGGATTTGAAAATGCGGAATGTTTGAAATCGAGGCGTTGATTAACCGGAAGCCAATGTAGGTCATAGAAACATAGAAAATAGGTGCAGGAGTAGGCCATTCGGCCCTTCGAGCCAGCACCGCCATTCAATGAGTTCATGGCTGAACATGCAACTTCAATACCCCATTCCTGCTTTCTCGCCATACCCCTTGATCCCCCTAGTAGTAAGGACGACATCTAATTCCTTTTTGAATATATTTAGTGAATTGGCCTCAACTACTTTCTGTGGTAGAGAATTCCACAGGTTCACCACTCTCTAGGTGAAGAAGTTTCTCCTCATCTCGGTCCTAAATGGCTTACCCCTTATCCTCAGACTGTGACCCCTGGTTCTGGGCTTCACTAACATTGGGAACATTCTTCCTGCATCTAACCTGTCTAAACCCGTCAGAATTTTAAACGTTTCTATGAGATCCCCTCTCATTCTTCTGAACTCCAGTGAATACAAGCCCAATTGATCCAGTCTTTCTTGATATGTCAGTCCCGCCATCCTGGGAATCAGTCTGGTGAACCTTCGCTGCACTCCCTCAATAGCAAGAATGTCCTTCCTCAACTTAGGAGACCAAAACTGTACACAATACTCCAGGTGTGGCCTCACCAAGGCCCTGTACAAGTGTAGTAACACCTCCCTGCCCCTGTACTCAAATCTCCTCGCTACGAAGGCCAACATGCCATTTGCTTTCTTAACCGCCTGCTGTACCGACATGCCAACCTTCAATGACTGATGTACCATGACACCCAGGTCTCATTGCGCCTCCCCTTTTCCTAATCTGTCACCATTCAGATAATAGTCTGTCTCTCTGTTTTTACCACCAAAGTGGATAACCTCACATTTATCCACATTATACTTCATCTGCCATGCATTTGCCCACTCACCTAACCCATCCAAGTCATTCTGCAACCTCATAGCATCCTCCTCGCAGCTCACACTGCCACCCAACTTAGTGTCATCCGCAAATCTGGAGATACTATATTTAATCCCCTCGTCTAAATCATTAATGTACAATGTAAACAGCTGGTGCCCCAGCACAGAACCTTGCGGTACCCCACTCGTCACTGCCTGCCATTCTGAAAAGTACCCATTTACTCCTATTCTTTGCTTCCTGTCTGACAACCCGTTCTCAATCCACGTTAGCACACTACCCAGAATCTCATGTGCTTTAACTTTGCACATTAATCTCTTGTGGGACCTTGTCGAAAGCCTTCTGAAAGTCCAAATACACATCAACTGGTTCTCCCTTGTCCACTCTACTGGAAACATCCTCAAAAAATTCCAGAAGATTTGTCAAGCATGATTTCCCTTTCACAAATCCATGCTGACTTGGACCTATCATGCCACATCTTTCCAAATGAGCTGCTATGACATCTTTAATAATTGATTCCGTCATTTTACCCACTACCAATGTCAGGCTGACAGGTCTATAATTTCCTGTTTTCTCTCTCCCTCCTTTTTTAAAAAAGTGGGGTTACATTGGCTACCCTCCACTCCATAAGAACTGATCCAGAGTCTATGGAATGTTGGAAAATGACTGTCAATGCATCCACTATTTCCAAGGCCACCTCCTTAAGTACTCTGGGATGCAGTCCATCAGGCCCTGGGGATTTATCAGCCTTCAATCCCATCAGTTTCCCCAACACAATTTCCCGACTAATAAGGATTTCCCTCAGTTCCTCCTTCTTACTAGACCCTCTGACCCCTTTTATATCCGGAAGGTTGTTTGTGTCCTCCTTAGTGAATACCGAACCAAAGTACTTGTTCAATTGGTCTGCCATTTCTTTGTTCCCAGTTATGACTGCCCCTGATTCTGACTGCAGGGGACCTATGTTTGTCTTTACTAACCTTCTTCTCTTTACATATCTTATAGAAGCTTTTGCAGTCCGTCTTAATGTTCCCTGCAAGCTTCCTCTCGTACTCTATTTTCCTTGCCCTAATCAAACCCTTTGTCCTCCTCTGCTGAGTTCTAAATTTCTCCCAGTCCTGGGTTCGCTGCTATTTCTGGCCAATTTGTATGCCACTTCCTGGCTTTAATACTATCCCTGATTTCCCTTCATAGCCACGGTTGAGCCACCTTCCCTTTTTTATTTTTACGCCAGACAGGGATGTACAATTGTTGTAGTTCATCCATGCGGTCTCTAAATGTCTGCCATTGCCCATCCACAGTCAACCCCTCAAGTATCATTCGCCAATCTATCCCAGCCAATTCACGTCTCATACCTTCAAAGTTACCTTCTTTAAGTTCTGGACCATGGTCTCTGAATTAACTGTTTTATTCTCCATCCTAATGTAGAATTCCACCATATTATGGTCACTCTTCCCCAAGGGGCCTCGCACAACGAGATTGCAAATTAATCCTCTCTCATTACACAACACCCAGTCTAAGATGGCCTCCCCCATAGTTGGTTCCTCGACATATTGGTCTAGAAAACCATCCCTTATGCACTCCAGGAAATCCTCCTCCACCGTATTGCTTCCAGTTTGGTTAGCCCAATCTATATGCATATTAAAGTCACCCATGATAACTGCTGCACCTTTATTGCATGCACCCCTAATTTCCTGTTTGATGCCCTCCCCAACATAACTACTACTGTTTGGAGGTCTGTACACAACTCCCACTAACATTTTTTTGCCTTTTGGTGTTCTGCAGCTCTACCCATATAGATTCCACATCATCCAAGCTAATGTCCTTCCTAACTATTGCATTAATCTCCTCTTTAACCAGCAATGCTACCTCACCTCTTTTTCCTTTTATTCTATCCTTCCTGAATGTTGAATACCCTTGGATGTTGAGTTCCCAGCCCTGATCATCCCGGAGCCACGTCTCTGTAATCCCAATCACATCATATCTGTTAACATCTATTTGCACAGTTAATTCATCCATCTTATTACAGATACTCCTTGCATTAAGACACAAAGCCTTCAGGCTTGTTTTTTTAACACCCTTTGTCCTTTTGATGTAGTGTGGCCCTTTTTGTTTCTTACCTTTGTTTACTCGGCCTTCCACTATTGCTTTTTACCTTTCTACCATCTGTTTCTGACTCCATATTACTTCACCCTGTCTCGCTGCATAGGTTCCCATCCCCCTGTCATATTAGTTTAAACACTCCAGAACTGCATTAGCAAATGTTACCCATAGGACATCAGTTCCAGTCCTGCCCAAGTGCAGACCGTCCCTTTTGTACAGGTCCCACTTCCCCCAGAACTGGTTCCAATGTCCCAGGAATTTGAATCCCTCCCTGTTGCACCACTGCTCAAGCCACGTATTTATTCTAACTATCCTGCTCCCTCTACTCTGATTAGCACGTGGCACTGGTAGCAATCCAGAGATTACTACCTTTGAGGTCCTACTTTTTAATTTAACTCCGAGCTCCCTAAATTCAGCTTGTCGGACCTCTTCCCGCTTCTTACCTACATCGTTGGTACCTACATGTACCACGACAACTGGCTGTACACCCTCCCTCTCCAGAATGCTCTGCAGCCGCTCCGAGACATCCTTGACCCTTGCACTAGGGAGGCAACATACCATCCTGGAGTCTCGGTTGCGGCCGCAGAAACTCCTATCTATTTCCCTTACAATAGAATCCCCTATCACTATAGCTCTCCCACTCTTTTTCCCGCCCTTCTGTGCAGCCGAGCCACCCATGGTGCCATGAACCTGGCTGCTGGTGCCTTCCCCTGGTAAGTCATCTCCCCCAACAGTATTCAAAACGGTATATCTGTTTTGGAGGGAGATGACTGCAGGGGACTCCTGCACTACCTTCCTGCTCTTGCCTTGTCTCGGCGAGCAGAGGGTGATGGGTGAGCGGGACTTGGTGCGAGTTAGGACATGGGGTTTGGACCACCTCTAGTTTACTTGAAGCTGAACAAGTGTTAAAAATCATAGAAAACGCTGAGTCGCACGTTAGCATTTCCCTTTTCAGATGCCTACAGACCTGTTGTGTTTTTCTACCATTTTCTGTTTTTATTTCAATTTTGCAGCAGTTGCAATTTATCTTTACCTTTGAAAAACCTGCAAATTATCCCACGTCCCAAGGAAATTCTTTTAAAACCAACAAAATGCCACACTGTGCTCTTCAATCAATCATGTGGATCGATATATTGTGGCTTGAGTTCGGGCAATGAGTTTCAAATTCTTGAGTGTTTATGTTGAAGGCTATTTCAATCTAATTAATACATTTGAAACAAATTTCAGCACCTCATTCACTTACACTCAATTTCTCAAATTATAGATTAATCATTAAAAGAAAATTTTGCAGGAAGGTCACGAAAGACAGAAACTACCATATATCAAATCACTATTACACACGCTGGAGAACCTGAACAGCTGTCCTTCTAGAAAATGATTAGTACTGACACCGAGGTGCTTCATGGGCAAGTAATGATGCTGTGTGCGAAAACAAGATCACCACAATCATAACTGGGAAACCAGAACATTTACAAAGAAAAGCCTGCATTTATATAGCGCCTTTCATGACCTCAGGACGTCCCAAAGCACTTTACAGCCAACGAAAAACTTTTGGAGTATAGTCATTGTTGTAATATGGGAAACGCAGTGATCAATTTGCACACAGCAAGCTCCCACAAACAGCAATGTAATAATGACCAGATAATCTGTTTTTATGATGTTGATTGAGGGATGAATATTGGCCAGGATACCGGGGATAACTCCCCTGCTCTTTTGAAAAATAGTGCCATGAGATCTTTTACATCCACCTGAGGCAGCAGACAGGGCCCTTGGTTTAATGTCTCATCCAAAAGACAGCATCTCCGACAGTGCAGCACTCACTCAGGATTGCACTGGAGTGTCAGCCTGTGCTCAGGTTTCTGGAGTGGGACTTGAGCCCATAACCTGAGAGTGCAACCTCTGAGCCACGTCATTTTCAATCCTAGAGAACCCAGCATTAATGTCAAATTACTATGAAGGCCAAAGGTGAAACAATTCACAAACAAATATTTGACTGCTTCTTGCCACATTATTGAATGTTAACCTACTGAAGTAAAAAGAGTCCATTGTTTACCTACGCGGGAATGGATTGTTATGGCAAACAGGACATTAACACATTTCACACATTAATAGCTTGCTGGCAGCCATAACATTAACGATTAGAATCAAAAGCAATAAACTTTGACATACAGTAGTAATATTCTGCGGAAAAATATATAAACATTGTAGTAGTGATTGAGAGAGAAAAAAAACCACTGCTGGAAATCTGATGTGAAAACAGAAAATGCTGGAACTACAGGTAACATCAGCATGAGAAAATACAGGCTCACGTTGCAAGTGGAGACCGAAAAGGACTCGACCCGAAATGTTAACCCAACCTTTTCAAACGTTGACGGACCCAGGGTGTATTATCCAATTTTTGAGGTTAAATAAACATCCCAAGTACTCTTTGAGGAAAAGCTTGTTACAAGCTTGTACTGGATTTGCATTTGCAGGTGAAAGGGGAGGGTGGGGGAACTGCTACATGGATGTGAATGAACTGCTGGAAATTAAGCTCAGAGGGAGTTTACATTGCAAAAGCCAAAATCCATAACGAGGGACACATTCAATTATCGCACTAAGTCTCCAACATCCTTTCAGGAGCAGCAGTGACGTCTAGTGGCAACACAAGTATTGTATCAGAGTGAGCATATTCCCAGTGAAGGAAAGGAGAAAATATACAGCAACCTAAATATTGTCAGCCTTCATTAAGCAAATGTGTGTATTGTATTGATCTTCCAAAGTTTGGCATTTCAGCGTGGCCAAGATTTAAACACTCCCATCTCGGGAGTGTCTTTTAGTGCCACTATTTGCAAGAGCCCTGAACAACAGAATGACACATTAAAAAGGACATTAAAAGTTAGCTTGTATTTTACTTGCTTATTTCAAGTGCTATGCTCATAGGAAGCTTTGGTCAGTACAATGCTAGTGTGTTAGCCTCTTAATCCAAGAGAGCACAGTTCATATTCCACTCTAACAAAAATTACTACCCTGCTTCCTTCAGAACCTGGCAGAGCAGCCTCGAAGGGCTAAATGGCCTACTCCTGTTCCAAGTTCTACAGGACAGGTGTACAACTTCATTTTAGTGGGACCTGTCATGTATTTTACATTATTATATATAACTGTATCCAAACATGCTATACATGACTGTAATAAGATATGACCTGTAACCACCAGCAGACCTTACCACCGGGGGTGCACTTGCAAGAGACAGGTATATAAGCACAGATTTCAGGCAAGTGCAGCATTCCAGAGCTATGAAATAAAAGGTGCAGGTCCAGAGTGACCTTGACTTCACTACATGCCTCGTGTGAATCTGTACTGAGGGGACAGGACTTTACAGTGGCGACGGGTTACGGGATTACAGAATCCACAGAATGGCGAACAACGGATCAGATGAAAAGTACAATGCGGGAGACAATTGGGAGGACTTTATAGAAAGGCTCCAGCAAAGCTTTGTAACCAAAGACTGGTTAGGCGACGAAATGGCAGACAAGAGAAGAGCTCATCTCTTGACCAGCTGTGGCTCGAAAACATATGCTTTAATGAAGGATCTGTTGGCACCTGAGAAACCAGCAAGCAAGTCGTTTGAAGAATTGAGCACTCTGACTGGTAAGAGACCACCTGAAGCTAGCGAGCAGCCGACACATGGCCAGACACAGGTTCTACAACTACAGACGCTGTGTGGGCCAGAGCATACCCGACTTCGTGGAGGAACTTCGGAGGTTGGCTAGTTTATGTGAGTTCTCCGATGAACTGAGGAGAGAAATGCTGAGAGACTTTTACATTGAAGGAATAGGCCATGCAGGCATATTCCGAAAGCTCATAGAGACCAAGAACCTGACCTTAGAGGCAGCAGCACTGGTTGCACAGACATTCTTGGTAGGGGAAGAAGAAACGAGGTTGATTTACAATGCAGGTACGACAACTAACGAAATAATGGAACAAGGAGTTCACAGCATTAGAAAAGCTGCTATCCTCACACACAGACAAAACCGGCAGAACAGGCTTTCGACAGCAAGCAGTGGCAACAGAAGCCATCAAGGGCCACAGGAACGGCCGTTCACACCTCATCAACCCACAATGAGAGCAATCAACTACAAACTGAGAGAAGCTCAAGAGAGGTCTGCCAGACGCAGCTCATTCTTTGCAAGCAGTCTGTGCTGGAGGTGTGGGGGTGGGCACTCATCAAGGGAATTTCGATTTTAGCAGGCTGTTTGCAGGAACAGAGAATATACAGGGCATTTGGCCCGCATGTGCAAAAAAACGGCAGCTCGGCTGGCATACGAATCGGATGGGTCGGAAAGCGGACCAGAAGATGGTGGGGACAGTACCCGGGACACCGATGTACAGCGGGTCAACACGATCAATGGCTGCTGCTCCTACGACAGGACGCCTCCGATAATGATGAGGGTCCTACTCAAACGGGATATCTGTCAACATGGAGTTGGATACGGGAGCGAGTCAATCTCTCATGGGCGCTCAACAATTTGAACAACTGTGGCCGCATAAAAGAGACAGACCAAAACTCACAAGGGTCGACACCAAACTAAGGACCTATACCAAAGAAATCATACCAGTCCTCAGCAGCGCCATGCTCGCTGTCACACACAAAGGGACAGTGAACTGACTTCCCCTGTGGATTGTCCCCGGAGACCCCCCAGCACTGCTGAGGAGAAGCTGGCTGGCAAAACTAAACTGGAAATGGGATGATGTCCATGCCATGTCATTAGAGGAACGGACCTCCTGCTCAACAGTTATAAAGCGATTTGAACATCTCTTTCAGCCAGGTGTGGGCACTTTCAAAGGGGCCAAAGTCAAAATCGACATCACACAGGATGCTAGACCGGTCCATCACAAGGCCAGAGCTGTACCCTATGTGATGAGGGAAAAGATTGAATACGAACTAGACAGGCTTCTGCGGGAAGGCATTATATCACCTGTGTAATTTAGCGACTGGGCAAGTCCCATCGTCCCAGTCATGAAGCCTGATGGATCCGTACGAATCTGTGGGGACTACAAATCTACCATAAACAGAGTCTCCCTACAGGACCAGTACCCGCTGCCCAGAGCGGAGGACTTGTTTGCCACATTGGCTGGAGGTAAACTTTTCTCAAAATTAGACCTCACATCTGCGTATATGACGCAAGAATTGACCGAGGAATCCAAGCTACTCACCACCATCAACACACATCGAGGCCTTTTCATGTACAATCGATGCCCATTCGGCATCAGGTCGGCAGCTGCCATATTCCAGCGCAACATGGAGAGTCTGCTCAAGTCCATCCCGGGGACGGTTGTATTTCACGACGACATACTTATCACGGGCAGGGACACTGACTCCCAGCTCCGTAATTTGGAGGAAGTACTAAAGCGGTTGGATTGGGTAGGCCTATGAGTCAAGAAATCCAAGCGCCTGTTTCTCGCACCCGAGGTTGAATTTTTGGGCAGAAGGATTGCCGCTGATGGAATCCGCCCAACAAAGTCCAAAACAGAAGCAATTCGCCTGGCACCCAGGCCCCGGAATGTCTCAGAACTGCGCGCTTTTCTCAGGCTACTCAATTACTTTGGGAACTTTATGCAGAACTTAAGCACCCTGCTGGAGCCTCTCCACGTGCTACTCAGGAAGGGGTGCGATTGGTTTTGGGGGAACGCCCAGGAACGTGCCTTCAATAAGGCAAGCAACCTTGTGTGTTCCAACAGTGTTTTGACTTTCTTTGACCCAGGTAAAAAGCTAGTTCTCACATGCGATGCGTCAGCGTATGGGGTCGGGTGCGTTTTGCAACATGTTAATAGTGTGGGCAAATTACAACCCATAGCTTATGCCTCCAGGTCACTTTCGCGGGCGGAGCGCGGGTACGGAATGGTAGAGAAGGAGGCGCTCGCGTGCGTGTACGGTGTCAAAAAGATGCACCAATACCTTTTCGGGGCCAAGTTCGCGTTAGAAACCGACCACAAGCCCGTCACGTCCCTCCTATCAGAGAGCAAGGCAATAAACGGCAACGCCTCGGCACGAATTCAACGGTGGGCACTCATGCTGACGTCCTACAACTATACCATAAGACACAGACAACTGAGCTGACGCGCTCAGCAGGCTACCCCTGGCGACCACGGAAGGGTCTGACGAACAGGACTGTGAGATAGTCATGGCAATTAATGCCTTTGAGTCCACAGGTTCGCCCATGACGGCTCGCCAAATCAGAGCCTGGATGGCCAGCGACCCCACGTTATCCTTAGTAAAAAGATGTGTCCTAACCGGTGACTGGGCAGAGGCTCGCGATGCCTGCCCCAAGGAATTAAAACCCTTTCACAGGCGCATGCATGAGCTATCACTACAAGCAGACTGCCTGATGTGGGGCAGCCGAGTAGTCATGCCTCTGCGAGGCAGAGAGGCATTTGTCTGGGAGCTCCACCGCGAGCTCGCGGTGGAGCTCCCGGACAAATGCCTTCTCATGAAGGTCATAGCCAGATCCCACGTCTGGTGGCCTGCTATTGATGCGGACTTGGAGCTCTGCGTCCGAAGGTGCACCATTTGTGCCCAACTCAGCAATGCCCCCAGGGAGGCTCCACTGAGCCCGTGGCCTACCAAACCGTGGTCGCGGGTGCACGTAGACTATGCATGCCCATTCATGGGAAAAATGTTCCTCGTAGTTGTAGATGCATTTTCAAAGTGGATCGAATGCACCATTTTAAACTCGAGCACAACCTCCACCACTGTGGAGAGCCTCGCAACCATGTTTGCAATGCACGGAATCCCTGACATATTAGTCAGTGACAATAGTCCATGCTTCACCAGCACAGAATTCCAAGACTTTATAATTGAACACGGCATAAATCACGTCAAGACGGCACCGTACAAGCCGGCCTCCAACGGCCAGGCAGAGAGAGCAGTGCAAATCATTAAACAAGGCATGCTTAAAATCCAAGGTCCCACGCTGCAGGGTCGCCTGTCATGACTGCTGCTGGCATACAGATCTCGTCCGCACTCACTGACTGGGATCCCCCCCCCCCGCGCAACTGTTGATGAAAAGGACTTTAAAAACAAGGCTCTCATTAATCCTCCCAGACATGCACGAAATCGTTGAGGCAAAGCGCCGTAAGCTGACTGAGTACCATGACAGAAATTCGAGGGGGAGATGGAATGAGATAGGGGACAAAGTGTTTGTACTAAACTATGGCAGGGGTCCCAAATGGCTTGCAGGGACAGTAATGGGCAAGGAAGGAAACAGGCTACTGGCAGTACAAATGGACAATGGCAAAACCTGCCGGAGGCATGTAGACCAAGTCAAAAGCAGATTTACAAACAGCATTGCGGAACCAGAGGCAGACTACAATGTGGAACTCGCACCACACCTGGTGAACAGACAGAGGGAACAACCTGAGGAAAGAACAATCCCAACAGATAGCCCAGGCGAGTCAACAACAATCACACCAATCGAAACAGACAGCCCAGGCGAGATACCAGCAACCAGACCCAAAGAAAAACAGACACCAAGGCAAACAACTGAACCACAACTCAAGACGCTCCACGTGAGAGCGTAGACCACCTGAGAGACTGAACTTATAAAGACAATAAGACCTTGGGGGAGGGTGATGTCATGTATCTTACATTATATATAACTGTATTGAGACAATCCAGTTCTGGACCCAAGCTTCAAACCCCCATATCTTATTAGTCACAAAACCATTTAAAAAAAAAAACTTGTTCTTGGGATGTGCAGAGTACTAAAACTGCAGTATTTTTATTATTTATAGGCTAGATCAGTTCGCAAGTTCCCTTCCCCAAAGGACATTAGTGAACCAGTTGGGTTCTTACAACAAAACCTGAAGCTTTCATAGTCAATTTCCGCTACCATCCCACAAATGAGCAGATTTATTGAATTCAATTTCACAACTTTACACAGTGGGATTTGAACTCTCAGCTTCTGGATCTGGGTTGCTAGTCCAAAACTATTAGGCTACCATAGTTAGAAACAAATAGACTGTTTATTGCCAACTAAATATTAAACATTTAACAGCTTCATGGCAACTATTATGGTTAAGGCAAGTGAGTTATTGCTCAGAAGCCAGCGTTTTTATAGAACATAAGAAATAGGAGGAGGGATCGTGGTTAATCTGATCTTGGCCTCAACTCCACTTCCCAGCCCGCTCTTAACTCTTAACTCGCTCATCATTCAAAAATCTGTCTATCTCCACCTTAATTATTTCACTGCCTCTGCAAAATTGTGACACTCAGACAGCAAACCATACTGCATTGGACAAGTGTAAAAATTTGAGGGATTTGTTACAATGCGTTATACTGCCCCAAATCACTTGGCCTAATTAGGCTGCAATGTTTTATCAACTGCTTTAGATTTGCACAAACTGTTCTCATTTACGCTTCTTGTGACTAATTGGCAAAATGAGAGCCGCTCGTACTACCTGCACTCCTTTACTTGGAGAATGCTTTGGTTTCACTTCCTCCTGCTCTCCTCTCCAATTTTTCCTCTCTTCAGCAAGCAGTGACATATACGGAGGTATTGTAGGGTCCCCCCGCCCCACAATACCTTGCTCAAGTGGCCATCCGACATGTGTGGGCTCAGTGAGCGTTGCTGGACTATCAGACCGCAGACACTATTACAGCCGAGCTGGATCCTATTGTCATCCAGTGAGGTTACTGATCAGCCATTTAGAGCAGGAACCTTTGCTAATTGTCCCCCTTCTTAACTCAAGGATTCCAATCTCAGTCATGATGCTCCAACCGGGACCAGAAAACTAATCCCAGACTAGCAATCAAGCCTCGCTCCTCCCTGGTCTCCAATCGTCTTGGATCCCCTTGCCATCAGACCAAGACCTTGTCAAGTTCGCGTGGTAGCTGGTGTGCAACGGCCACCCCATGTTAAAACAATTCACGCGCAGGCATCTTCCACCCTTTAAAATGAAGTTCTGGGACCTGGAACATCAGGACCCGCATGGATGGACCACATCAGGCAATATATTTACCCATTGAAGCCTCAGGAGGAGCCCGCTTTATTATAGCTCATCAACTTCAGGGTACTCTTAGTAATACTGAACCAAGAGACTTCTAGAAAAAGAGATGAATTCTACAAAGAGACAGCGTAGAGATTAAAAGTATGTGACCATCAGGCTACAACTACAACATACAAAAAAGATGGACAGAAATAGACCAGCTGGTTCATCAGCCATGTTGCAACTAGACAATATGACCTCCAAATGTTCCCCACCCATCAGCAGCCATTTAATATCCTGGACGGGGCATAAAAAATTATAACAAAATGCCTCTTTGACCCCTGAAACTGATCAAAAATCATTTACGAGAGGTCACACTGACCACAAGATACATCACCCAACATCCCACCTACCTTTTGTACACAGGTATATCAACCTCTTCTAGGAACTCTTGCAGCTCTCTTTCGAAGATTTGCAACAAATCTGCAGCTACTATACAAGCTGGCATCTTTTTCCAAACATCAATGACCCTCTGAAAAGGCAATCCTCGTGATATCTAACCAAGTTCTATGCTTACTAAACAAAGAGGCAAAGCATATAGCTTATACTGGCTCATTTTATGACCAGAGGCAAAGTCCTTGTGCTTTACTATCTGTCGGCAGATAACATGCATCCAAGCAACATACAAAAAGGTAACCACCCAACACTTCTGAGATCACGATCTATAAAAGGCAGGGCTCCCAGACTCTGCCAAATCAGACAAGCCTAATAAATTAATATAAAGGCAAAATACTGCGGAAGCAGGTTCTGACAAAAGGTCATCGACCTGAAACATTAACTCGGTTTCTCTCTCCACAAATGCAGTCCAACTTGTTGAGCATTTCCAGTATTATCTGTTTTTATTTAAGCCCAATAAATTATCCCGATCATCAAAAGTATCTGGTGCTCAGCATGAGCTTACATGTACCCACAACCTCAAGTGTTATTCTTCTGCAAGTGTTGTGTAAAAGAAAAAGTAGTTTCACAAAATACACACATTCTTTTCTCTCAAAGATCCGGTTACCTGCACCAAGTTTACAAAGGGTCTTGGATGTATAATTCAAAAAGAAATATTTACAGGGCCTTGGGGATAGCTCTTTCAAAAAGCTGGCACAGTCATGATGGGCTGAATGGCCTCCATGATGTTATGATTCTTCTTCCCACCCTTAGGTAGTCAGCAAGATTAAAGAAAGAAAAAGTCTGCAAAGTAAGTCAGCTGGATTGGCTTCTTCCAAGCACATGAAACTTGTAGGGTTTCATAGAAACATCATGCCCATTATACTATAATGTTTTCAGTAAAAAGGAACTTATGGCTATGAAGAGCATTTAAGGAAGCAAAAGTTTAACATCTTGATCTCTGCAATGTAGCATTCTACCACCAAAATATATTACAATACTACATATAAGATCCTTATTCACCTGAAGAATTATTAAAAATAATTTGGTTGCTGATATTTCATTCAACCATATCTTGGGATACTACATTGTTAAATCTTTGTACACGTTGAGTTGTTACAATGTTGAAAATGCTATGGGAGAGCCCCACATTAAAATAACTGTTCTATAATAAGAAAACAAGAGATTCATCATTTCGCACAATAGAAAAAGAATTTAAGATGCCAATAAGAGTTCTGGATTAGATAACTTTCATAAACTGGTGGTTTGCTCCAACTGTGCAAAATATCATCTGAGCTCTTTGATTTGATTTGATTACTGCCTTGGAATCTAATTATCCTGCCTGTAACATATAGGATAAGTTCCCTGGAATGTCTAATGAAAAATATGCAACATTAATTATACAGTCCACTCCTGTTAATGCTATTTTTTTCCTCTCAAAAACAAACAATTTGAATTATCTAGTGCAATTTAGCAACTTTAATACTTGGTACAGGATTGTGCACATAAATCAAATTGAACTTTGAATTGAGGAGCAGACTGTATTGGTTTTTCAACATGTCCTGTGGGTAAATGTACTGTTTTCTGAGAAATAGGGGCATACAGACAAGGAAGGTCTCAGAGTAAACCTCCAGTGTGTGTTGATTTTAGCTCAGCACTGGTGGCTCCATTATTTGCCCAAGCACAGCAGAGATGCTCCTGTTGTGTGAATCCAACTGGAAAGTGCATGTGCGTACATATTCAGGCAGCAGAACAACAACTTGTATTTAAATTGAGTTGGTGAGAGGGGAGCGATCTATCAAAAGCCCAGCGGGAGATCGAGAGCCAGCGGCAGTTGGTGAGAGGGGAGCGACCTATCAAAAGCGTACCGGTGCAGCTACAGTGGGAGAGAAAGCAAAATAGAAGTAGAAAAGAATCAAAAAGTGACGTCACAGCCAATGGGTTAAGTGATTGGTTGGTGATTGGTGAGTAGCTTTTCTTTTATTTTTTATATCAGTAAGTGAACTTTAGCATTGTTATTACCAATTTAAGGGTACCTAAGGTTAAGGCATGGCAGGAGAGCTCGGTCACGTGATATGCTCCTCCTGTACCATGTGGGAACTCGGGGACACTTCCAGTGTCCCTAGGGGCTACATGTGTGGGAAGTGTATCCGCCTCGAGCTCTTGGCGGTCCGCGTTGCGGAATTGGAGCTGAGGGTGGATTCACTCTGGAGCATCCACGATGCTGAGAATGACGTGAGTATCACGTGTAGTGAGTTGGTCCTACCGCAGGAGAAGGGTCCACAGCCAGATAGGGAATGGAAGACCAGCAGGAAGAGCAGTGCAAGAAAGATAGTGCAGGGATCCCCTATGGTCATCCCCCTGCAAAACAGATACACCGCTTTGAGTACTGTTGGGGAGGGATGACTCATCAGGGGAGGGCAGCAGCAGCCAAGTTCATGGCACCGTGGCTGGCTCTGCTGCACAGGAGGGCAGGAAAAAGATTGGGAGCGCGATAGTGATAGGGGATTCGATGGTGAGGGGAATAGATAGGCGTTTCTGCGGCCGCAACCGAGACTCCAGGATGGTATGTTGCCTCCCTGGTGCAAGGGTCAAGGATATCTCGGAGCGGGTGCAGGACATTCTGAAATGGGAGGGAGAACAGCCAGTTGTCGTGGTGCACATTGGTACCAACGACATAGGTAAAAAAAGGGATGAGGTCCTACGAAAAGAATTTAAGGAGCTAGGAGCTAAATTAAAAAGTAGGACCTCAAAAGTAGTAATCTCGGGATTGCTACCAGTGCCACGTGCTAGTCAGAGTAGGAATCGCAGGATAGCGCAGATGAATACGTGGCTTGAGCAGTGGTGCAGCAGGGAGGGATTCAAATTCCTGGGGCATTGGAACCAGTTCTGGGCGAGGTGGGACCAGTACAAACCGGACGGTCTGCACCTGGGCAGGACCGGAACCAATGTCCTAGGGGGAGTGTTTGCTAGTGCTGTTGGGGAGGAGTTAAACTAATATGGCAGGGGGATGGGAACCTATGCAGGGAGACAGAGGGAGACAAAAAGGAGGCAAAAGCAAAAGACAGAAAGGAGATGAAGAAAAGTGGAGGGCAGAGAAACCCAAGGCAAAGAACAAAAAGGGCCACTGTACAGCAAAATTCTAAAAGGACAAAGGGTGTTAAAAAAGCAAGCCTGAAGGCTTTGTGTCTTAATGCAAGGAGTATCCGCAATAAGGTGGATGAATTAACTGTGCAAATAGATGTTAACAAATATGATGTGATTGGGATTACGGAGACGTGGCTCCAGGATGATCAGGGCTGGGAACTCAACATCCAGTTGTATTCAACATTCAGGAAGGATAGAATAAAAGGAAAAGGAGGTGGGGTAGCATTGCTAGTTAAAGAGGAGATTAATGCAATAGTTAGGAAAGACATTAGCTTGGATGATGTGGAATCTATATGGGTAGAGCTGCATAACACCAAAGGGCAAAAAACGTTAGTGGGAGTTGTGTACAGACTTCCAAACAGTAGTAGTGATGTTGGGGAGGGCATCAAACAGGAAATTAGGGGTCCATGCAATAAAGGTGCAGCAGTTATAATGGGTGACTTTAATATGCACATAGATTGGGCTAGCCAAACTGGAAGCAATACGGTGGAGGAGGATTTCCTGGAGTGCATAAGGGATGGTTTTCTAGACCAATATGTTGAGGAACCAACATAGAGGGAGAGAGAAAGCAGGGAATTATAGACCGGTCAGCCTGACCTCAGTAGTGGGTAAAATGATGGAATCAATTATTAAGGATGTCATAGCAGCGCATTTGGAAAATGGTGACATGATAGGTCCAAGTCAGCATGGATTTGTGAAAGGGAAATCATGCTTGACAAATCTTCTGGAATTTTTTGAGGATGTTTCCAGTAAAGTGGACAAAGGAGAACCAGTTGATGTGGTATATTTGGACTTTCAGAAAGCTTTCGACAAGGTCCCACACAGGAGATTAATGTGCAAAGTTAGAGCACATGGGATTGGGGGTAGTGTGCTGACGTGGATTGAGAACTGGTTGTCAGACAGGAAGCAAAGAGTAGGAGTAAATGGGTACTTTTCAGAATGGCAGGCAGTGACTAGTGGGGTACCGCAGGGTTCTGTGTTGGGGCCCCAGCTGTTTACTTTGTACATTAATGATTTAGACGAGCGGATTAAATGTAGTATCTCCAAATTTGCGGATGACACTAAGTTGGGTGGCAGTGTGAGCTGCGAGGAGGATGCTATGAGGTTGCAGAGTGATTTGGATAGGTTAGGTGAGTGGGCAAATGCGTGGCAGATGAAGTATAATGTGGATAAATGTGAGGTTATCCACTTTGGTGGTTAAAAACAGAGAGACAGACTATTATCTGAATGGTGACAGATTAGGAAAAGGGGAGGTGCAACGAGACCTGGGTGTCATGGTACATCAGTCACTGAAGGTTGGCATGCAGGTACAGCAGGCGGTTAAGAAAGCAAATGGCATGTTGGCCTTCATAGCGAGGGGATTTGAGTACAGGGGCAGGGAGGTGTTGCTACAGTTGTACAGGGCCTTGGTGAGGCCACACCTGGAGTATTGTGTACAGTTTTGGTCTCCTAACTTGAGGAAGGACATTCTTGCTATTGAGGGAGTGCAGCGAAGATTCACCAGACTGATTCCCGGGATGGTGGGACTGACCTATCAAGAAAGACTGGATCAACTGGGCTTGTATTCAATGGAGTTCAGAAGAGTGAGAGGGGACCTCATTGAAACGTTTAAAATTCTGACAGGTTTGGACAGGTTGGATGCAGGAAGAATGTTCCCAATGTTGGGGAAGTCCAGAACCAGGGGTCACAGTCTAAGGATAAGGGGTAAGCCATTTAGGACCGAGATGAGGAGAAACTTCTTCACCCAGAGAGTGGTGAACCTGTGGAATTCTCTACCACAGAAAGTAGTTGAGGCCAATTCACTAAATATATTCAAAAGGGAGTTAGATGAAGTCCTTACTACTCGGGGATCAAGGGCTATGGCGAGAAAGCAGGAAAGGGGTACTGAAGTTTCATGTTCAGCCATGAACTCACTGAATGGCGGTGCAGGCTAGAAGGGCTGAATGGCCTGCTCCTGCACCTATTTTCTATGTTTCTATGTTAAATAGCGCCTTTAACGTAGTGAAACGTCCCAAGGCACTTCACAGGAATATTATGCGATAAATATTTGACACCGAGCCGCACAGGTGACCAAAAGCTTGGTCAAAGAGGTAGGATTCAAGGTTCGTCTTGGAGGAAAGCGAGGGTAGAGAGGCGGAGAGGTTTAGGCAGGGAGTTCCAGAGCTTGGGGCCGAGGCAACAGAAGGCATGGCCACTGATGGTTGAGCGATTATAATCAGGGATGCTCAAGAGGGTAGAATTAGAGGAGCGCAGACATCTCGGGATGGGGGGGGGGGGGGGGGAAGGAGGGGGGGAGCAGAGGCTGCAGAGATAGGGAGGGGAGAGGCCATGGAGGAATTTGAAAATAAGGATGAAAATTTTGAAATCAAGGTGTTGCTAAACAGGATCAAATGTGATGCCTCCAAGGTGGATAGCCTTCCAATACTGCCTATGCTCATGTGAAGAACAGGTACTTAAAGCAAGGGCTAATGGGGGAAACTGGTGACCATGAAATGATCTCCCAGCATGTGGCAATGCCATCAGTTGAGGAACAATAACTTGTACTTGTATTTATATGGCGTCTTTAAAACATCTGAAGGCACATTTAACAAAATTTGACACCGAGTAACATAAGGATATATTAGGGCAGATGATCAAAAGCTTGGTCAAAGGAGGTAGATTTTAAGGAGCGTCTTAAAGGAGGAAAGAGAGGTAGAGAGGCGGAGAGGCTAGGGAGGGAGTTCCAGAGCTTAGGGCCCCAAGCAACAGAAGGCACGGCCACCAATGGTGGAGCGAATAAAATCAGGGATGCTCAAGAGGGCATAATTAGGGGAGCACAAACATCCTGGGGTGATGTGGAGCTGAAGGAGGTTAGAGAGATAGGGAGGGGCGAGGGCACAGGGGGGATTGTAAACAAGGATGAGAATTTTAAAATTTCCTTTTTCAGTTGGTATCTAACTGCTAGGTGATTCTCAAATCGATCAACAGCTCTGTCAAGTCCGTGTGGCGGCTGATGTGCAACGGTCACCACACGTTAAAAAAAAGGGCTAATGAGGAAACTGGTGACTATGAAATGATCTTCAGGAGAGGAACAATAACTTGTATTTATATATTGCGTCTTTAAAACTTCTGAAGGCACATTAATAAAATTTGACACCGAGCCACATAAGGATATATTAGGGCATCTTCCACCCCTTCAAATGGAGTTCAGGACTGCAATATTGGGTCCTTCATTGAAATATCTGTGAATTCATGTGGAAGCAAGTCATTTTTGTTCGAGGGACCGCCTATGATGATGATTCTCAAAACTGCATCAATGCTCAGTAACATTAATATAGAGGCGTTGCTTAATCGGGAGCCAATGTAGGTCTGCGAGCATAGGGGTGATGGGTGAACGGGACTTGGTGCGAGTTAGGACATGGGCAGCAGAGTTTTGGATTACCTCAGGTTTACGGAGGGTATAACGTGTGAGGCCAGTTAAGGAGGAGGAAAAAAATTGAGATTAAAAGTATTAACATAGCACTGTTTCAGTATCCATCAGGGTTTGCTGTATTGTATTTAGTGCTAAAAGGAAAAAAAAGTGAAACCTCCTTCTTGGTCGTTTTAAAATAAATTTCTCTCTGCTTAGCATAGAACAACGCTACCCAACTAACATGTGCTATCTACCGTCTACAGGACTTGAATACGCCACTCTAATCAAAAAGACTTGCATTTATATAGCGCATTTCACGTCCACCGGACATCTCAAGGCACTTTACAACTAATGAAGTACTTCTGGAGTGTAGGCACTGTTGTACTGTGAGAAACGTGGCAGTATATATGCGCACAGCAAGCTCCCACAAACTGCACTGTGGTCATAACCAGATAATCTATTTTTGTTATGTTGACTGAGGGATAAATATTGGCCAGGACACTGGAGATAACCCCCCTGCTCTTCTTCAAAATAGTGCCATGGGATCTTTTACATCCACCAAGAAGAGGTTTAACGTCTCATCCGAAAGACAGCATCTCCGACAGTGCAGCACTCCTCAGTATTGCACTGGAGTGTCAGCCGAGATTTTTGTCCTCAAGTCCCTGGAGTAGGGCTTGAACCCACAACCTTCTGGCTCAGAAGCGAGTGTGCTGCCCACTGAGCCACAGCTGACACTGGTGGAAGGAGCCGCATTGGAGAAACGTAAAAAGAATTTAAATACATAAAAGTTTTTTTTTAAAAAACACATTTTTCGATAGCAACAGGAATTTGAAGAAGAAAAAGTTGGGAGGGGAAAAAAAATCAAAGTGGTAGAGAATGAAAATTGGGCTTGGAAGAGCAAACGAGGTGGTCAGAAAAAGTGTTCAATAGCAATGTTCAATGTCATGTGTTTATGATATCCATTTAATCTATTAATACTATGATATTTGAATACAATAAAAACTCATTATATTTCAAGGATTAACTGTATCTTTAGTATATTGTTACTAGTGACAATAATTCCTCTATATTAATGCTACTGAGTATTGATGGAGTTTTGAGAATCGCTTTGGAGTTAGACATGAAGGCTACTCCATCAAGCTAGTCCTAAAAAGGAAACAAAATTAATCAAAGATGCACCAACCAGGATTATATATATTACCAGACATTTCATTCTGTTTGCATTCAACTGCAATTGTTGATTAGTGAAATCAACTGCAACAATTGCACATTCAAAATGGATCGTGATTATCGGTTGATACTTGTCTGATAAGCAGGAGCTTTTTGGTACCAGCTGGAATTATTTTTCGTCTCGAGATTTCTATTTTTAAAACTCTCAATACAATAAATATTGACATAGGCTACGTTGGCAAGAGACATGTAGAGGTTACCTTGTGGCAGAGGTTCTTTAATCCTATACCAAAGCACTTACTTTAAAAAATAAATCTATCACTGGAGTAATCGGTCATCACACACTTGAAACGGAGAATTCCCAACATTAGTAAAATAATATTGAGGCATATTTATTTACTTTGTGGAGCGTAAAATACACTAAATGGGACTGAATAATGTTCCCAATGCTTTTTTTACCAATGTAAATTTCCGTGGCCCTCAAATTATGCAGCACCCCGCGGCGGGAGTTCCTACACCAGGTACGGAAATAATGCCCCGCGACTTATATTTGGGTTACCGCTCCCAAGAGCAAGTGGAGTGTAAAAAAAAAAATCGCTCAATGGAGCGGGAGTGGGTCGGAAAGACTCCGTGAAGGGCCCTTCATTAAAGGGGAGGGTCAAGCTACCGACTGTGTGTGCAAGAAACGGGGTCATCCCTGGACCTACCAGAGAGCTATACCACCAGCGGTGTGCCAGGCTGCAAGATTGAGGACGAAGGAGGCCGCGACCGGTAAGTCGGACATTTTTTTTTCTTTACACTCCCCGCCTCCCCTTTAATTATCACCCCGCGAGCGGCCTACAACCCAGTATTGCGCCCCCTGAAGTTGTCGCGGGCATTGCCAGCGGCAGGCCTCAGGGGGCGCTACCGAATTTTCGCTCCGAGGCGAAAGCGGGTTGCTGCGCACGGTGATGACGGCGTCGATGCCGGCGCAGCGGAGTGGGGCGCTAACGGTTACTGCCGCTGCTAAACTCCCACGGAATTTCACGGGAGTCGGTAGCAGCACCAGGCCCAGGCAAAAAAGTCGTTTGCGCCCTGTTAGCGTCCGCCGGGCGCGCTAACGGGAAACACAAATGCCCTGAATTTTTCCCCCTATGATTCTATGAAGCACCAGACTGTTCCTTGGGTAATACACTGTGGGTGAGCACTGGGCAGAGACCCTTATGTTCAATAAATCCCTGAGGAACGAGGAAGTGGGAGCCAGAAGGAAATACAATGCCACAGAGATAACAAAATCACTGTCGGTAATAACTGCAGCTACAGACTACAGACGCTTGCCCTCACCATCTCCGTTGGTCTCAACTGGAACTCCCATATCTCCCACAATCCTCTAGTCAGCAACTGGCCTCCCCTCAGAACCTTTCCAGTCTAGCGAGTGAGCAGCTGATCGCCGTATGGAAAAGTCTGTGTAAACCCTCAGAAAAAAATTCAACAGCGTATGTTGGGTGACCAGTCATATCAATCTTACCATTTTAACAATTTGTTGTATTACAAAACAGAGTACAAAGGCCACAGTAAAATAAAGCATTTAAGAATTGAATTAGAATCATTAACTAATCTCAAGAGCATGAAACATTAGTGCAAAAACAGTTTTATTATGGTATAAAATAAACTTCGCAAAAAAAAGGTCAACTCAAATATTTATTGCAGGTCAAAGCCCACCTGTAATCTCCTTTTAGCTACTATAATCACTTACAACACAATCTGAAAGCACTGTTGTATTTGTGACAGAACGATAACACTCCAGACAATTAGCCAACTATTATAGATGTATTAACAGTTGTTTTTGTTCCAACATTTTTTCAGCACAAACAGCCAGTGTGTACCAGTGAACCTCCTCCCGCTCTATTTGATTCATCTCACCCCATCAACATATCCTTCTCTTCCTTTCTCCCTCATGTACTTACCCAGTTTCTCCTCAAATGCATCTATTTTATTTGCCTCAACCACTCCATGTGATAGCGAGTTCCATATTCTCACCACTCTAAGTGAAGAAGTTTCTCCTGAATTCCTTCCTGGATTTATTGGCGACATCATCATAGGCAGACGCTCGAAACTGAGAAAGACTTGCTTCCACTCTAAAAGCGAGTTCTCAGGTGGCTGTACAGTCCAATACGGGAATTACAGTCTCTGTCACAGGTGGGACAGACAGTGGTTGAAGGAAAGGGTGGTTGGGACTGGTTTGCCGCACGCTCCTTCCGCTGCCTGCGCTTGATTTCTGCATGCTCTCGGCGACGAGACTCGAGGTGCTCAGCACCCTCCCGGATGCTCTTCCTCCACTTAGGGCGGTCTTGGGCCGGGGATTCCCAGGTGCCTGTGGGGATGTTGCACTTTATCAAGGAGGCTTTGAGGATGTCCTTGAAACGTTTCCTCTGCCCACATGGGGCTCGCTAGTCGTGTAGGAATTCCGCTTAGAGTGCTTGCTTATCCTGTAACTATCCTGCTCGTCACCACCTTGCTTGTATTTATAGCCCCCAGTTCTAAACCCCTTCATAATTTTAAAGACCTCCATCAGCTCTAGAAAAAAGATGAAATGAAGAGCCAGAGTCTGTTCAGTCTTTCCTGATAGTTGTACCCTCAGTTCTGAAATCATCCTTGTAAATCTTTTGTGCTATCTCCAGTGCTTCTAGATCCTTTCTAAACACAAAATAGATGTTTTTAATTAAAAAACTACATTTCTCCACTCTGGCTTTACCATGTGCTAATTGCAATAGGGATAGACAGATTAGGAAGGTGAATGTGTGGCTGATGGTCTTGGGTGCGGAGGAGGGGTTCCAATTCATGGGACACAGATATCACTCCACCCCCACCCAACACCCCCTTCACCCCACCATTGGCAGCTGTGCCTTTTGCCATCAAGATTTACAATTCTTGTTCTCCTTGGAGCAGAGAAGATTGAGAGGAGATTTGATATAGAGGGATTCAAAATCATGAGGGGTCTGGACAGAGTAGATAGAGGGAAACTGTTCCCATTGGTGGAAGGGTCGAGAACCAGAGGACACAGATTTAAGGCAATTGTCAAAAGAACCAAAGCCAACGCAAGAAAAAACATTTTTTAACGCAGCGAGTGGGTAAGATCTGGAATGCAATGCCTGAAAGGGTGGTGGAGGCAGACTCAATTTTATCATTGAAAAGGGAGTGGGATAAGAATAAAAGGAAAAAAAATTGCAGGGCTACAGGGAAAGGGCAGGATCATGGGACTAGCTGAGAGTTGGCATGGGTGCGATGGGCCGAATGGCCTTCGACCGTGCTGTAACCATTCTATGATTCTATCATCTCCACAAGTGAAGTATTTTTCTCTAAATTTCCACCTTTCTCAAGGCACCGACTCCTGGTGCACAGTTCCTTGGTTATTATCTCATCAAGTGCCCATTCTTCATGGTGAGCATAGACAGTGAGTGTCACTCGGCTATTTGTCCACGGAGGGTGTCACCATTCTATTCTAATGATTCTAATTCCTTCGCTAAACCACTCGGCTTCCTCTTAACTGCATGTATACTATTTGCCTCAACTACTCCCTGTGCGTTCCACATTCTGACCATTCTTTGGGTAAAGAAGTTTCACCTGAATTCCGTGTTGAAGTTGTTAGTGACATCTTCTATTTATGACCCCTAGTTTTGGACTCTCCTACAAGTGGAAACAATTTCTCGACCAAACTCTTCCATTATCTTAAAGCCCTTTATCAAGTCAGCCTCAGCCTTTTCCTTTCTAGACAAAAGAGCTCCAGCCGGTTCAGCCTTTCATGATGAGGATATCTTCTCCATTTTGGTACCATCCTTGTGAATCTTTTTTTGCACCTTCTCCAATGCCTCTATATATCCTTTTTAGATGATACGAAGACCAGAACATTGCAACCGATGAGGGGTAGAGAGAAACTGTTCCCATTGGGGGAAGGGTCGAGAACCAGAGGACACAGATTCAAGGGGATTGACAAAAGAACCAAAGGCTACATGAAGAATAACTTTTTTCACACAGCGAGTGGTTAGGATCTGGAATGCGTTGCCTGAAGGAGGCAGACTCAATCACGGCTTTCAAAAGGAAATCGGATAAGTACCTGAAGGAAAAATATTTGCAGAGCTACGGGGAAAGGGGACTAGCTGAAGTACTCTTGCAGAGAGCCGGCACGGGCTCGACGGGCTGAATGGCCTCCTTCTGTGCTGTAACCATTCTATGATTTCCAACACAATGTTGCTCTGTAGAGTCTGGTAGGTATGGGGCATTGCAAATCAGTCGTCTCTTTCAGATTAGCCCTTGTCTAAAGGGGGACCATGGCTCACATGGTCAAGTGTGTAGAGAACCGACCACTCACCAGACTTTTGTTTTGCCAGTCACTTTGTATTTTGGTAGAGCTGTTTCTAGAATGATCTGTAACAAATTCTTCTCGTCACATGAAGCTACAAGTTGCAATGAACGTGCCAATATATCAATGGTGCCGATTATTTGAGATAACATTTGTTGCAAACTATAGCTTTTGTACACACAAAAGCAGCATTTTGTACCTCATTTTCCATGAAAGCTTCCTATAGTTGCAAATTGCTTCCCCAAGACAAAATGTCTATATAAAGCAACATGTGACAATGAACAACGACGTCTAGAAATTTCTGGGATGGGATCCAACGTCACTCAATCCAGCTCAATTTATTTCCAAGAATATTTGTATTGCACAAGGATTTCCAAATGTATCATTCTGGTAAGCAAATTCTTGCCAATGTTGATGTGTGCAATTTGTAATCAAGCCATGCTGTTTTTTTCCTCCCTACAGTACAAGTGATATTTACAAATCCGACTACAGTCGCCCAGCTCTACTGGGCGGGTCACATTGTCTGCATGCCCAACCCGAGACCCCCCAAAGCAAGCGCTCTACTCTGAACTCCTACACAGCAAGCAAGCTCCAGGTGGGCAGAGGAAATGTTTCAAGGACACCCTCAAAGCCTCCTTGATAAAGTGCATCCATCCCCTCCGACATCTGGGAGTCCCTGGCCAAAGACTGCCCTAAGTGGAGGAAGGGTATCCGGAAGGGTATCCGGGAGGGCGTTGAGCACCTCGAGTTTCGTCGCCGAGAGCATGCAGAAACCAAGCGCAGATAGCGAAAGGAGCGAGCGGCAAACCAGACTCCCCACCCACCCTTTCCTTTAACCATTGTCTGTCCCACCTGTGACAGAGACTGTAATTCCCGTATTGGACTGTACAGTCACCTGAGAACTCACTTTTAGAGTGGAAGCAAGTCGAGGCAGTGCCTATGATGATATAAGCAGCCTGCTGGATTCTGATATTAAAAGCAGCTGGCACACAAGATAGTTTCTGACTTTTCCCAACATGTTCCAGATTTAGTACTATTATAATTGCTCGCGATACCCAGAAATCTGGTTTTAAGTAGCTTTTCTATTCGTCCCGGCACAATTCAATTTTATCCCAGCAGAAATGGTTCACCATGAAGTTATAGAGTCCGTTTTACTCAGTGGGTAAATGTACTGAGTGGTATGATATGTAATCAATCATTCAGACTAGAAAGGTTTCAGTTTCAATCCCAAATCTATGTCACATTTAACATCTTAGCCAGGGTAGTGTTGAGACTAAATAACACTCTATATTTGGGTTAAGAGCGAAGGGGAGACTAGAACTAGAGGGCACGATCTTAGAATAAGGGCCGCCCATTCAAAACAGAGATGAGGAGAAATTTCTTCTCTCAGAGTTGTAAATCTGTGGAATTCGCTGCCTCAGAGAGCTGTGGATGCTGGGACATTGAATAAATTTAAGGCAGAAATAGACAGTTTCCTAAACGATTATAGTATAAGGGGTTATGGGGAGCGGGCAGGGAAGTGGACCCGAGTCCATGATCAGATCAGCCATGATCTTATTGAAAGGCGGAGCAGGCTCGAGGGGCCATATGGCCTACTCCTGTTCCTATTTCTTATGTTCTTATGTAACCAAGTTTCCTTACCTGATCACTGTGCAGCGATCTTTGTTGGAAAGTATGTGTAGATGTGGGAAGAATTGGGCTCAGCTATGAAGGTCAAACAGATCAATAGCCTGGGCTCACAAAAGAAATGACTACTTGGAAAAAGAACTTTCATTTCACCACCTCAGGGCATCCCAAAGCTCTTGAAGTGCTGTAATGTAGGAAATGTGGCAGCCAATTTGCGCACAGCAAAAGCTCCCAGAAACAACAATGTGATAATGACAAAATAATCTGTTTTAGTGATGCTGATTGAGGAATAAATATTGCCAGAACACTGGGGATAGCTCCCCTGCTCGTCTTCGAAATTGTGCCATGGAATATTTTACATCCACCCGAGAGAGAGAGCGGTCTACATCCACGGTTTCAGCGATGTTCCCTGTAATTTTATTTGGGTCGCATGGCCCATTCAAAATTCCAGGCAAGCCTCAAGTATCAAAAAAAAAATTGGCAGGCCTAGATCACTAATATAATGATAATCGTGAATTTAAACACGCTTTAAATCTCTACCTTCCTCCAGCCCGACAACCCTCCGAGATCTCTACGCTCCTCCAATTATGGCCTCTAGCGCATCCCCGTTTTTAAATCACCCCACCATCGGCAGCAGTGCCTTCAGTTGCCTTGGCCCTAAGCTCTGGAAATCCCTTACTAAACCTCAACATCCCTCTTATTTTTTTTCCCTCTCTCTCCCCTCCTTCAAGACGTGCTTTAAAACCCACCTATTTGACCAAGTGGTAGAAACGTTAAACAAATATTTTGTATCTGTCTTCACTGTAGAAGACACAAAAAGCGTGCCAAAAATGTTGGGGAACCAAAGATCTAATGAGGGTGATGAACTTAACGCAAGTAAAGTTAGAGAAAAAGTACGAGAGAAATGAATGGGACGAAAAGCCGACAAATCCCCTGGACCTGACGGCCTACACCCTAGGGTTCTAAAAGAGGTGGCTGCGGAGATAGTGGATGCATTGGTTTTGATCTTCCAAAATTCTAGAACCGCCCCAGCAGATTGGAAGGTAGCAAATGTAACACCGCTATTCAAGAAAAGAGTGAGCGAGAAAATAGGGAACTACAGACCGCTAAGCCTGACATCAGGAAAGTAAATGGCATGTTGGCCTTTATTGCAAGTGGGTTGGAGTGCAAGAGTAAGGAAGTCTTGCTACAATTGGACAGAGCATTGGTGAGACCACATCTGGAGTACTGTGCACAGTTTTGATCTCCTTATCTAAGGAAGGGTATACTTGCCTTGGAGGCGGTGTAACAAAGGTTCACTAGATTGAATCCTGGGATGAGAGGGCTGTCATATGATGAGAGATTGTGTAGAATGGGCCGATACTCTCTGGAGTTTAGAAGAATGAGAGGTGATCTCATTGAAACATACAAGATTCTGAAGGGGATTGACAGGGTAGATACTGAGAGGTTGTATCCCCTGGCTGAACTGCCTAGAACAAGGGGGCATAGTCTCAGGATATGGGGTAGGCCATTTAAAACGGAGATGAGGAGGAATTTCTTCACTCAGAGGGTTGTGAATCTTTGGAATTCTCTGATCCCAAGGGCTGTGAATGCTTGAGTCTTTGAGTATATTCAAGGATGGGATAGATAGATTTTTGGACTCTAGGGGTATCAAGGGATTATGGAGATCGGGCGGGAAAGTGGAGTTGAGGTCGATGATCAGCCATGGTCTTATTGAATGGCGGAGCAGGCTCAAGGAGCCGCATGGCCTACTCCTGCTCCTAGTTCTTATGTTATCTGTCCTAATATCGCCTTATGTGGTTCAGTGTCAAATCTGTTTTGCTAACACTCCTGTTGAAGCGCCTTGGAATGTTTAACTACGTTAAACATAGAAAACATAGAAAATAGGTGCAGGAGCAGGCCATTCAGCCCTTCTAGCCTGCATCGCCATTCAATGAGTTCATGGCTGAACATGAAACTTTAGTACCCCTTTCCTGCTTTCTCGCCATACCCCTTGATCCCCCGAGTAGTGAGGACTTCATCTAACTCCCTTTTGAATATATTTAGTGAATTGGCCTCAACTACTTTCTGTGGTAGAGAATTCCACAGGTTCACCACTTTCTGGGTGAAGAAGTTTCTCCTCATCTCGGTCCTAAATGGCTTACCCCCTTATCCTTAGACTGTGATCCCTGGTTCTGGACTTCCCCAACATTGGGAACATTCTTCCTGCATCCAACCTGTCCAAACCCGTCAGAATTTTAAACGTTTCTATGAGGTCCCCTCTCACTCTTCTGAACTCCAGTGAATACAAGCCCAGTTGATCCAGTCTTTCTTGATAGGTCAGTCCCACCATCCCGGGAATCAGTCTGGTGAATCTTCGCTGCACTCTCTCAATAGCAAGAATGTCCTTCCTCAAGTTAGGAGACCAAAACTGTACACAATACTCCAGGTGTGGCCTCACCAAGGCCCTGAACAACTGTAGCAACAGCTCCCTGCCCCTGTACTCAAATCCTCTCGCTATGAAGGCCAACATGCCATTTGCTTTCTTAACCGCCTGCTGTACCTGCATGCCAACCTTCAATGACTGATGTACCATGACACCCAGGTCTCGTTGCACCTTAAAAAGGCGCTATATAAATACAAGCTGTTGTTTAAATAACTGTGCACTAGCAACCAGGAATGCACTAGGCAAAATCATATAGAATGACCCAAAACGTTAACTATGTTTCTCTCTCTCTGTCTGACCTTCTGAGTGTTCCAGAATTTTCTGTTTTTATTTCAGATTTCCAGCATCCACAGTATTTTGCTTTTGTTTTAGTTCAATCTATTAATGGATTTCATATTCGCACAACTCTTGTTGCCACAATTATTTTTAAAATCCAAGTTTTGTACTTCCATATTCCTCATTAAAATAATTCATTTTTTCCTTTGACTGAATACTGTATTACTTGAGCTTTACATCAGAAGATTTTAACAGTCTATTTGTACCTATGTATAACTGTCTTTATTAGATGGTTGGATCAGAACGGCATCAAAATAAGGATATTGTGCAGTTAATTCAGATTGTTTAGTCCATTTACTGATGACAAATTATTCTACAATGTTGACGTTGAATATCAAATTCTACTCACAAAATGCTGTGTAGAGATGACACTATTTAAGCCGGTCCGTTCCCCCCATCCAACTAAAACACATTACAGTAATAACAGAAACAAAGAACAGGTTTGATGTTCAACTAAAGGGTTAAAAACATAACCCACAACCAAAATTACTGATCTTCCCTATCATTTAAATGCTACAAGCAAAGAACACAAGTACATCAATAACCTATAACCAAAAGTATTGACCATCCCAATCATTTAAATGCAATAAGCTAACAATAAGGCAAACCGCAAGTACATTAAAAACATGCAACCAAAAGTATTGACCATCCCAATTATTTAAATGCGGTAAGCTAACAATAAGACAAACAAGTACATCAATAACCTACAAATCAAAAGTATTGACCATCCTAATCATTTAAATGCATTAAGCCAACAATAAGACAAACAAGAACATTAAAAACATACAACCAAAACATTTAAATACAATTAAGTCAACATTACATGTTATGCTAAATTTCTACATCTTGTTCACACAGTCATGTATAATGAATAGTCACCCTCCCCAGTGAATTGAGAGATCTGGCAACAAAACAGGTTTGAGCAATCTTTATGCCTTAAAAAAAATGATGCAGAGAAAAAAGGTACTTTAAAAAAAGTGAAGACCTACAAATCGCTATTTCGGAAACAGCAGTGCAGTTAGAGAATAACGGCCACTGCTGCCCGAAATGTATTTATTTTCCCCTCACACACACACATGTATTTTTAAATATTCCCCCCCTCAATCCCTCAGGGTCTCTCTCACCTGCGGGCTCGGCATTTTGCAGGCTGCTCCTGCCGTGGAGTTTGGGCCGGAGTTTCTTGGCTCGGATGGGGATGGGCTCGGACATCTTGTCTCTGCCCGAGGAGCCCGCCGACTGAGAGGAAGCGGGGCGGCAGGGACAGGAGCAAGAAGAGGCGGCGGAGGAGGCGCCGGCAGCCGCTCTTGGACGAGACCAGCCCAAAATGGAACAGCTTCCCCTCGGCTTTCCGCTCGGCGGGGGCGGGGGCGGCTTCGGCTTCGGCTGGCGGACGGCCGGCCGCGCCACGCAGCCCAGGCTCAGGCTCGGCGTCTCCAGGAAAGGCCGCAGGGCGGCTGCCCCTAGCAACGGGGCCCAGGCCTGCCTGTGCAACCAGCTCATCGACAGCAGCTACAGGCAAACCAGAGCAGCTAGCAACAAAGAGGGGCTTTATTGATAAAATAAAAAGGAGGGTGGTATTTGGGGCATAAACAATACAAAATACTAACTAAAAAAAGATGGTACGGGGGGGCATTAACAATACAAAATGTTTTTAGGGAGAAAGCAAGTCTCTAAATGTAGACTTGACTCTATTCTCCTGGCTTTATTTGCTTGTGTAATTCTTCAAATACCCAATTAAAAATAAACTCTCACTGAGTAAACATGATGACAGGCATTCCTAGAGTGTTCACACCGTGTTTTGGAAGGACAGGAACACGTGTGTATTATGTCCTGCCAAAAATACTTGCCTGTATTGTGTTACCCATAATTGTAAGTGTAAGGGGAATGGAAACATTGGAGATTACTTGGCACTACAGTGGCCTGAAGGCTGCTTCCACTGGAAGCGAGATGCAATATAGTCCTCCCTTTCAAATTGTTTACTGTAACTGGCTTTTTAATCTACCTGTCAAATAAATGACCTGATAAGGCAGCTAATAATAATGACCATTATTTTAGAGATGACTGCAGGGCAACAGCTATGTTGCCATCAAGAAGGTCAACGTTTCCTTTTGAAGTGACTATTTTGATTCTCAAGAATAGATGGAACAACTAGGATGGTGGATTGAACTATTTTGAGAAGTTAAGTACTCTAGGCAGGACAATCTAAAATGTGCGGATACAGCTTTATCATAAAAATTGCTGGAGAAAAACTATCCTAATAAATTCTCCAACGCGTGCCCTTCCACACAAGGGTGTTCAATCCTGTGATAAGCATTTCAAAAAGTCACAATAGTGGCATTATCCTGGAGATTACAGAAAGATATGCACCCCCATGAAGACCGAATAATGCATTGTTATATTCACAGTTCAGTTATAGGCATACCTTCCAATCCACCCTCAGTGTTGATCAATTTTTAAGACGAACTTGAATTTATATAATGTATTTCCTGTCAAGGTATCCCAAAGTGCTTCACAACCATTGAACTACTTTTTGAATACAGTCACTATTTCTGATTAAAAAAAACATGGTGTCCATTTTGTGTATAGCAAAGTCCCACAAATCAGCAAATGAAATCAATTACTACTGAATTTGTTCAGGTGATGTTAGTTGAGGGATAAAATCTAAAAGCATTACCTAGTTTACCAGTACATTTTGTTTCAAAACAAACAATAAAGGGCAATAAACCTAAAACTTCTGGGAGTCAAGAGCAGCTCCTAAATCTCAAGCATGTTTGACTGCACCCCATTGTGTCAGCACTTAGATAAGCTTTGCCCTCATTAAAGCTGAGGTGACAATTTTTAAGGGCTATAAAGGTCCATCATTATGACTCAATTCCTATACAAAAACCCCCAACATCATTTATCTTTACAAAACAGAAAATACACAGCTAGTTGTCAGCATCTGGAGAAAATCACATTTGTTATTATGTGTTGTCAGAACTTGGGGGGGGGAAGGAGTCCTAATCCAAAATATTAAATTATTTTTCTGTTTTTTGAGATACTAATGGACCTGCTGCATGCTTCCACCATTTTCGATTCTTATTTTAGACTTTCAGCCTATGTAGTTTTTCTTGTGTACCTTTCAATATTACTTATTCATAAATGCCCCTTTTCTTTCAAATATATTGCTTACAAAAAAAAAAACAGTATTTGGTTTCCACTGAAGTTTTGTATTCAGAACAATTTAATTTCCACGCAGTATTGCATAGATTTAAGTTGCTATTTTATTTCTAAAATACTTCACCTTGAAATGGCAGACCTATGGTAATTTACAATAGCATATACTTCAGTGTTGGCACTAAGATTTCACTACAGCATAAAATATCAAGCAAAATAAAATTTTCACATGCCCTTAGTGTAGCCATTATCACCACAAGGATTTCAGCAAAGCACTGTGAAATTTATATGTTCACTTGAGCTATGAAAAATAACCATGAGGTATGTATGCCAAGTGTAGAATGTGTCCTTTTAAATATGTGCGGTGTATATATTATCAAATAAATATTCACATTTAGTGCAACAGGTCTGTCACATGTTGAAGCAATTTGAGATATTGGGTGCAGCACACAAACAGCATGTTGGGTTAAGTGTGAGAATGGTTCATTCTCGGGTTGGCAATCAGTAATCAGTGGGGTGCTGCAGGGATCATTGCTGGGACCCCAACTATTTACAATCTATATTAACGACTTGGAGGAAGGGACTGAGTGTAACGTAGCCAAGTTTGCCGACGATACAAAGATGGGAGGAAAAGCAATATGTGAGGAGGACACACAAAATCTGCAAAAGGACATAGACAGGCTAAGTGAGTGGACAAATATTTGGCAGATAATGTTGGAAAGTGTGAGGTCATGCACTTTGGCAGAAAAAAAATCAAAGAGCAAGTTATTATTTAAATGAAAGATTGCAAAGTGCTGCAGTACAGTGGGACCTGGGAGTATTTGTGCATGAAACACAAAAGGTTAGAATGCAGGTACATCAAGTGATCAGGAAGGCCAATGGAATCTTGGCCTTTATTGCAAAGGGGATGGAGTACAAGAGCAGGGAAGTCTTGCTACAGTTGTACAGGGTATTGGTGAGGCCACACCTGGAATACTGCGTGCAGTTTTAGTTTCCATATTTACGAAAGGATATACTTGCTTTGAAGGCAGTTCAGAGAAGGTTCACAAGGTTGATTCCAGAGATGAGGATGTAGGCTTATGAGGAAAGGTTGAGTAGGTTGGACCTCTACTCATTGGAATTCAGAAGAATGAGAGGTGATCTTATCGAAACGTGTAAGATTATGAGGGGGCTTGACAAGGTGGATGCAGAGAGGATGTTTCCGCTGACTAGAACTAGGGGGCATAATCTTAGAATAAGGGGCCGCCCATTTAAAACTGAGATGAGGAGAAATTTCTTCTGAGAGTTGTGGATCTGTGGAATTCGCTGCCTCAGAGAGCTGTGGAAGCTGGGACATTGAATAAATTTAAGACCGAAATAGACAGTTTCTTAAACGATAAGGGAATAAGGGGTTATGGAGAGCGGGCGAGGAAGTGGACCCGAGTCCATGATCGGATCAGCCATGATCGTATTAAATGGCGGAGCAGGCTCGAGGAGCTGAATGGCCTTCTCCTGCTCCTATTTCTTATGTTCTTATATTACCTGTTGCAGATATGTTAACAGGTGGCAATGCTGTTCCATGTGTATAACTTTCCTATATATCTGATAACACAAAAATCCTTTAGATTGCACATGTCTGCTGTAGCCCGTGACATGGCAAGTGGCTTGGCAGTATAGCCCCACCCCCCACACCGTTTTCCAACCTGTGCTTGCTGCGAGCAAGGTTCCACATCATCAGTGGTGTCTCGTTAAACTGCCCCATGTGTTACTATGATGCGCTCCATTTAGATTAATGGACCAGATGAAAGGATCAGTGGGCGAAAGATAAATAAAACGTGCTGCATTACCAATAAACATATCATCACAAATGGTGGCAGAAAATACAGTTGGACTATGATTTTCTCCAACCAAGGTGTCTTTGGTCAGTATTGAAAGTACAATTGTTCCAACAGGAAAGGCAACCCTGTGAGTGTGTCATGCACTGCTGCGCTAATTAATTCATCGGTTTGTGCCAAGACTCTCTCCACACAACAGGACATCTGGCTGAATGTACAGTAATTGGAGCCATTCCATTAGAACACAGAAGATTGAGAGAACATAACTTCCAACAGTGTTCAAAATTATAGGCAGTTTTGATAAATTGAGAAAACTAGACCACAAAAAGAATGAAGAGATACATTGGGACATTTAAAAATGCAGAGACTTGTGTTGGGTAAAGTGATGGAAGTAGAATCCATAATAGCTTTTCAAAGAGTTGATAAATATTTGAAAAATGACAATTTTAAAAAAGATCTCAAGGAAGGGAAAGCTTCTGGGACCCAGTGGACAGGTCTTTTAGAGAGCTAGCACAGGCACAATGGCTGCCATGGGCTCCTACTATGCTATAAAATCCCATTATTTGGAGCCATTCCATTAGAACACAGAAGATTGAGAGAACATAACTTCCAACAGTGTTCAAAATTATAGGCAGTTTTGATAAATTAAATTGAGAAAACTAGACCACAAAAAGAATGAAGGGATACATTGGGACATTTAAAAATGCCAGGGAATCCCTGGCCCAAAACCGCTCAAAGTAGAGAAGCATCTGGGAAAGCACCGAACACCTCAAGTCTCTTCGCTAGGAGCACGCGAAAGCCAAGTGCAAACAACAGAAGGAGCGTATGACAACCCAAGCACCCCACCCACCCGTCCCCTTCAACCACCCTCTGCCCCACCTGTGACAAAGACTGTAGGACCCACACTGGACTCATCAGCCACCTTAGAACTCATATTAGTGCGGAAGCAAGTCATCCTGGACTCCGAGGGACTGCCCAAGAAGATTTTGAGCAGAAGGAGTGAGGGTACTTCCATTTTTTTTTGAATGTCCGCTTGGCTCAGCCATTACCTCCAAATTGGAAGGTTGGAGCTGCAAACCCCATTCCAGGACTTGACAACATAACTTAAGACTGCAACTCCATTGCAGTACTGAGGGAGTGATGTGTTTACAGAGGTGCCATTCTTTGGAGGAGATATTAAACCAAGGCTCCATCTACAGGTGGAGTATTAGAAAAATTATGGAGTTCTGGCCAATATTCCTACGACAACCAGCACCATCCAAAACCAGTTAGCTTATAATTATCGGTATCTTACTGGGTGGCAAAATAGCTGCCATATTTACCGATACAAGCACAGGCATTTCGCTTAAAAAAATATTTTGTTGTATGTGAAGTGCTTCAAGATCTTTTTCAGACAGGATAGGGTGCGATAATACAATTCTTTTCCTTTTTGGACCATTCTTGTGCAACTTTGCCAAGGTTCTGAAACCAGCCTAGTGAATGAAGTGGAGGAGGCAGAGATAGATAAAACAACTTGTACAAAGACTATAGTTCAAAACTTTAAAATGTCTATTACACACAGAGAATAAAAGCTCTTCAGACTCTTATTCTTTTTCCCTCTTTGTGGTAAACCTGGAACATTACATTGAGGGAGTGCAGCAAAGGTTCACCAGACTGATTCCCGGGATGACAGGACTGACATATGAAGAAAGACTGGATCAACTAGGCTTATATTCACTGGAATTTAGAAGGATGAGAGGGGATCTCATAGAAACATATAAAATTCTGACGGGACTGGACAGGTTAGATGCAGGAAGAATGTTCCCAATGTTGGGGAAGTCCAGAACCAGGGGTCACAATCTAAGGATAAGGGGTAAGCCATTTAGGACCGAGATGAGGAGAAACTTCTTCACTCAGAGAATTGTGAACCTGTGGAATTCTCTAACACAGAAAGTTGTTGGGGCCAGTTCGTTGGATATATTCAAAAAGGAGTTAGATGTGGCCCTCACTGTTAAAGGGATCAAGGATTATGGAGAGAAAGCAGGAATGAGGTACTGAAGTTGCATGATCAGCCATGATCATATTGAATGGTGGTGCAGGCTCGAAGGACTGAATGGCCTACTCCTGCACCTATTTTCTATGTTGACATAGTTGCTATGGCAATAGATTGAGCCAATCTGAACAATTATCCCAATCTTGCTGTGACTCATTGTGCAAAGAAATAAATGAGCTTTTTTGCTTCAACTGAAAGCGACAACATTTTCTTAAAAATTAAATTTTCCTTTCTTCATTTTTTTGCCAGTTCTGCAAACTGAATGAGCTATCATTCTCTCACGCTTCCCCCCTCCCCCTGCCCCCCACGTACTGTATTTCTCTAGAAAGCAGCACAAATCTGTAATGACTGCAGCAATAATGTTCACTTCATGCCCGTGTGTTGTTACCTAGTAGTTGACAAGACTTTAGTAATAACACCCCATAAAATACACATAGCCAAAATGGATTCAATCGCAAATGTTGTGCATGTCAGGTGAAGTTCAACTTCTACACAATTATAAGCAATGTTTTCCAAATATGTTAGCCAAATAAAATAATTCCTATATCTAGCATCACGCACACATCATTTTATTACTTTGCACTTCCCCGGAATTTCTTAGAGACTGATAACACCATTTGTCATGCATTATATGATCAAATATGCAAGCTGTTCCAAGATTAATGCGCTCACCTACACGGTGATCTCTGAAAACCAGGGAGCGGGGACCTGAGGGAGGGGCGGAGGGGGTCAGTAGGAATGTGTGTGTGTGTGTGTGTGTGTGTGAGGCCTATGCGGCAGAGCCTGGTCTCCAGTCGTCTTGGATCCCCTAGCCATTGGACCAAAACCTTGCTCTGTCAAGTCCGTGTGGTGGCTGGTGTGCAACGGCCCACCACACGTTAAAATAATTCACGCACTGTCATCTTCCACCCTGGCCCGCATCGGTCTCATCAGTCAACTTAGAACTCATTTAGTGTGGATGCAAGTCATCCTCGACTCCGGGGGCACTGCCTAAAAAGATTAACATTGATGAAGTATTGCTGGACTCAATAGGAATCCAAATGGCTGCCAATGAATTGGATTATTAGTCACTAGCTGGTTGTAAATTCCATGCCCCAAAGTGCTGTAAAGAGTTTGTTTATCTAGAAATGACAGCTACTTGCCCCTGCAAAAGTCACATATTGTGGTTCAAACGTGTAACCTATTATGAAATCAGGTCACTCTTAAAAATAAACACATCTCCACTTGTTTACATGAATCTGCAATCTGTCTCATTCAAAGTGATCAACAATTTGCTCCTAACATTTCCCCAGTGCTGACAGCCCAGCAGCGACTCGGAGCAGTGCACTCTATATTATCAATTTCTAATGTTAGCAACTGAATTAAGTGGAACTCACTTGCAGTTAACTCACAGACAATGAAAACACTGCAATTTCTCAATCCACTCACCATGTTAATTGAATGGAATTCAGTAACTACAAAATTACTGCCTGCCTATTGCAAAATAGGGAGCATTAATCTTCCTTTGTTAATCCCATGAGGAGCAGTGAATGTTTCTCAGGTCAATGCTCACTAATGTTTCCAGTTATTAATAGACACACCCTTATTTATATTCCAGGCCACTTCCACTGAAAGCAGTTCTGCAGTTCATTCCGTGTGCAATTGCTCCAAAGTTGAAAATGCAACATTAAAGCAACCATACCTGCACGGTTGGTAGAAAGCCACGCTTGCAACATTGCCACTGGAGATATATCACCAACGATGTCTCCGCAAGATCCTGCAAATCCCCTGGGAGGACAGGCGCACCAACATCAGTGGCCTCGGCCAGGCTAACATCCCCAGTATTGAAGCACTGACCACACTCGATCAGCTTCGCTGGGCAGGCCACATAGTTCATATGCCAGATACGAGACTCCCGAAGCAAATGCTTTATGCGAAGCTCCTTCATGGTAATTGAGCCAAAGGTAGGCAGTGGAAACGTTACAAGGACACCCTCAAAGCCTCCCTGGTAAAGTGCGACATCACCACTGACACCTGGGAGACCCTGGCCGAAGACCGCCCGAGGTGGAGAAAGAACTCAATGCCCTCCCGAATGCACTTCGAGTCTCAACGCAAAGTGTGTGAAGAGGTAAAGCGCAGGCAGCGGAAGGAACGCGCGGCAAACCAGCCCCACTGACCCCTTCCCTAGACGAATGTCTGTTCCACCTGTAACAGGTTCTGTGCCTGTCGTATTGGACTGTTCAGCCATCAGAGAACTCACTTTGGGAGTGGAAGCAAGTCTTCCTCGATTCCGAGGGACTGCCTATGATGATGATTACCACTCTGACTGGCATCTTTCACGAGTGGCTGGAATTTACAGGCAGGATGAGAGGTCAGCCCGCCCATGGCTGAATCATAGAATGGTTACACCACAGAAGGAAGCCATTCGGCCTGACAAGTCCGTGCCAGCTCTCTGCAAGAGCACCTCAGCTAGTCCCACTCCCCTGTCCTTTCCCCATAGCTCTGCAATTTTTCTTCCCTTCAGATATGTATCCAATTCCCTTTTGAAAGCAACGATTGAGTCTGCCTCCACCACTCTTTCAGGCCGTGCATTCCAGATCCTATCTACTCGCTGCGTAAAAAAGTTTTTCCCTCATGTCGCCTTTGGTTTTTTTGCCAATCACCTTAAATCTGTGTCCTCTGGTTCTCGACCCTTCCACCAATGGGAACAGTTTCTCACAATCTGTCTAGACCCCTCATGATTTTTAAATCTAAAGTGCTGGTACCCACATAAAAAAGAGAAAGCGAGCAGTGCATTTATATAGATCAGTTCACAGCCCCAGGACATCCCAAAGTGCTTCACAGCCAATGAAGTGCAGTTACTGGTGTAATATTGGCACAGCCACTTTGTGCACAGCAAGATCGCACAAATAAGAATGAAATAAATAACTAGATAATCTGTTTTAGGTATTGGATGAGGGATAAATATTGGCCAGGACACTGAAGAGAACTCCCCTGCTATTCTTTGAATATCCACCCGAGGGGGCCTTGGTTTTTCATCCAAAAACTGTCACCTTGAACAATGCAGCACTCCTTCTGTCCTGCATTACATAGTCAGGCATACCAGAAAAAAACTTCTAAAGAGGGTCTTTCAATGGCATTGGGTTACCTCATTTTGCCTTTGACATACTCTTCCCTCCAGGAGGGAACCTTGTAAAGTAAATGAAATTTTAATCATTACTTATTTATTGATTAAAACCTCAAATACACTTTTAAAAGTATTCGTTTCAGTTCAGTCACTGGTGAGCTTTCATTTTTGGAGAGTGTCCAGTCATTTGTAGGTGAGGTTCACAAACTAGAGCAGTAGAGAATGCAAAAAATAAAGCATACAATTTGAGGCCCCGAATCAATGTTAGCTTAGAGTACCAGATCACTGTCGAGAAAAGGCAGGAGACTCATACCAGTATAGGAGTTTAGAAAGACAAATATAGACATTGAGGTAAGTCGTGACCCATCTTGCAACCCATTTAAATATAGCTTCTGCATTCTTAGCCAACAAAATCAGAGGCAGCTTCTGAAAGGAAGATTTGAGTTGCAGGATATATGACCTGCTTTCATAGGCAACTGTTGACATACAATTTATTTTAATGACTATAAAACTCCTTTGCAATCTCCCCTTCCTCTCTGTAGATGCTGATTCATCCTGGGGTACAATTTCACATGTGCAGGGATGTCTTGTACCTCAACGAAAATGGCTTTTGTTCATCCAGGAGCCTCAATTGTAAGAGTCAACAGGCTACTCAACAGTGGGGACAACATAGTCAAGGCTCACATCTTCACTCAATGTCAGTGTGTACTTTCCAGAAGGGCTCACTGGATAACGATCAAGAATAAGAAACTTGTCTGTTGTTGACCCTCCCTTGCCCAATGACACAGAGACCAACTGATGCACCAGCACTGCTACATCACTCGAGATCAGTTAGCCAGAGACAAACAGGGTTAACATTTCAGGTCGATGCCCTTCCATCACATCAACACGAAACGTTAACTCTGTTTTTCTCCCCAGAGATGCTGCCTGACCTACTGAGAGTTATCAGCATTTTCTGTTTTTATTTCAGATTTCCAGCATCCAGCAGTATTTTTTTGTTTTAATGTTACAAGGTTTACTGTGTGCACCTGACACATTTAAAAACTTTAAAGAGATTATTCTGTTTTAAAGTCACATGACTTTTTGTGGAGAAAGAAAGCGATTTGGGCATTCGAGTGCAGATATCGTTAAAGGCACACGAGTAATGCTGTGAAGCGATAGCTAGAGCAAACAGGGTGTCGGGGTGTATCCCTAGGACAATTGAGTACAAGACGAGGCGTACTGTTTTGTCTTTTTACAAGACCTTAGTCAGACCTCACTTGGAAAACTGCGTCCAGTTTGATCTCCTCACATGGTGGATGATATTGTGGCTTTGGAAAGGGTGCAGAGGAGGGCCACTAGACAAATTCCCAGTTTGATATCTTAGTTATCAAGATAGGCTAAAAGAGTTGGAACTCTACACTTTAGAGAAGCGTAGACTTAGTGGTGATCTGATTGAGGTTTAAAAGATAATGAAGGGAAGAGATTGTGTTCCAGTTGATAGTTTGTTTCAATTAAATAGGTTAGGGAGGTCCAGGGATCACACGTTTAAGTTGTACAAGGCCAGATCTAGGTTAGATGTCAGGAGGTGGTTCTTTTCCCAGAGTGTACTGGAGCTCAGGCTGCCGTCTCATGCGGTGGATGCTGATTCACTGAATTCCTTCAGACGAGATCTGGACGTGTTTCTGGCTGCAGCGATCACCTCGTACAGAAGGTAGGTACTGCAGGGAGTTCAGGGCCAGAGTGATCGCCTGGACTAGTTTCGGTCGCCTAGATGGGTCGGAGAGGAATTTCCCAGATTTATTTTCCCCAAATTGACCTGGGTATTTTATTTTATTTATTTATTTTTTTTTAAAATGTGGTTTCTCAACTCTCCCAGGAGATCACATGGTTTCAGGTGGAGTGTATATGTTGTGATATACAAGGTATACACATGGATGGGACAGGCTCGATGGACCAGAGGGTTTTTGCCGTTCCATTGTTCGTAATGAAAGAAAGTAACACGTTTCTGATCAAACTAATCAGTGTGCGTGTAGACTGAAGAAAGTAAACCTGTGTGAGTGGGGATGGCAAGCCAAGTTGATAGTGTCCTGGCCAAAATGCACAAAGACATTGACACATCTAAAATATTAAAAATTGGCAGGATGAGACAAAGAATTGGTGCCATGTGCATTAACATTAACTTGTGGATTGGCAGAAACATGATTTCAGGAATAGCTTTTTTTTTTAAAGATTCAAGAAAAAAAATAGCTGTAAATGCTGGATAACCAAAATAACAGAATGGTCTGTTAGCATCTGAATCGTTGAGTTCCGATTTAGGATGTGCATTTGAAACATTGATATGGTCCTTTTTCAGATTCTGAAGCACCTTCCAAGTATTTTTCAGCAATTTTTCTGGGGGAAAAAAAAATCACTGGTGAAAATTGTTTTAAATCGCACGTGTACATGTTCAACCGGCCACCACCATTTCAGAGATTAGGAACAGATTAAAATAGTTTGCACCACTGGGATAATTATATAGATATGAGTTGGAGAAAAAATGGTATTGTTCAAATTGTTCAACATCATTGGAGCACATTCTAATTACAGGGTGCTGTGCTTGAGGTTTCAGATTTTCTGATTCAAATGAATGGTTTTTTTAAAAATATAAATCTTGATTCATTACACCCCCATCACTTGTGGGTGGAGATGACATGCAGCACACCAAGATTCCATACCTCCCACGTTAGTATGAGGTGACAGGTGAGCAGGTGGATGGTATTGAGTATGTAGGCACTCTGTTAATGACTCCACGAGGCAGGGATATGACACGTGAACTGTACAGACTGTAGTCCTTTATTGCAGCTCCTAGAGTGAGGACACCAAGAGGTGAGCTTCCTTTTATACTGGGTTACCTGCAATGTACAGGTCTCCAGCAGCAGCACCCTCTGGTGTACAGGTAAGGTATATACAGGGTGAAGGTACATTCAGGTCTAGTGTTACAGTACATTACATCATTGGCGTGCATACATAACAGATGGAGTCATGGCTAGAGATTCGTAGGCGTGGTGGGAACCAAAGGGGGCACTTCAGTTTTGCCAACATTAAGCTTTGACTCAGTTAAGCAATTGGGGACTGTAGCAACAGTCTTTTCAATTAAGGAGCTAAAGCATACACATGGAGGCTGACCCTATTTCATGGTCACTCTTAGAGACCAGCCTTTTATATCTAAATTATTTTTTATCGTGAACAATTCAAATTTTCAAACTACCGTGGTGAGATTTGAGTATGATCGATTCCTGGGATGTGAGGGTTGTCCTATGAGGAGAGATTGAGTAGACTGGGTCAATATTCTCAAGTTTAGAAGAATGAAAGGTGATCCATGCTACTGAGGGGAATCGCAGGGTAGCTGCTGAGAGATTGTTTCACCCGGGCTGGAGAGTCTACAACGAGGGGGGCATAGTCTCAGGATAAGTGGTGGGCCATTTAAGACCGAGATGAGGAGGAAGTTCTTCACTCAGTTTGTAAATCTTTGGAATTCTCTACCCCAGAGGGCTGTTGAACCCTTAGTCATTGGGTGTATTTAAGGATGTGATCAATAGATGGGCTCTCAGGGAATCAAGGCATATGGAGATAGTTCGGGAAAGTGGAGCGGAGGTCAAAGATAAGCCATAACACATAAACAAAACACTGCATTATTCTGGGAGCTATGTGCCCCGCACCAGATACTGATTTATTTATTTATTTTTCCATTAATCATGGAGGCCTGGTGTTCATTCTGTGGAACTGCACTTGGCACCTTCAAGAGTAAAAAGGAGAAAACTGTACTTAGCATGTATGGCCAGTCTTTTGGTGGTGTTGGTTGGAAGTGGAAAATGGACTCTAATTGGTTCATAAGATGTTAAGATATTTACACATTACACATCACTCACTATTTCCTGACATGGTAGAAGACACTAAAAACATTCCAATAATAGATAATCAAGGGGCTATAGGGAGGGGGGGGGGGAACTTAAAACAATCACTAAAGAAAAAATACTTGGTAAAATAATGGGACTAAAAGTGGACAAGTCCCTTGGAACTGATGGCCTGTATCCTAGGGTCTTAAAATAAGTGGCTGCAGAGAGAATGGATGTTTTGGTTGCAATCTATCAAAATTCCCTGGATTCTGGAGAGGTCCCAGCAGATTGGAAAACTGCAAATGTAATGCCCCCTATTTAAAAGAGGAGGCAGACGGAAAGCAGGAAACTATGGACCAGTTAGCCTAAAATTTGTCGGTGGGAAAATGCTGGAGTTCATTATTAAAGAAGCAATAGCGGGACATTTGGAAAAGCATAATACAATCATGCAGAGTCAGCATGGTTTTATGAAAGGGAAATCATGTTTGACAAATTTGCTCAAGTTCTTTGAGGATGTAACGAGTAGGGTGGATAATGGGGAACCAGTGGATGTGGTGTATTTGGATTTCCAGAAGGCATTCGATAAGGTGCCACATAAAAGGTTACTGCACAAGATAAAAGATCACGGGGTTCGAGGTAATATATTAGCATGGATAGAGGATTGGCTAACTAACAGAAAAGAGAGAGTTGGGATAAATGGGTCATTTTCCGGTTGGCAAACGATAACTAGTAGTGTGCCACAGGGATGAGTGCTGGGGCCTCAATTATTTATAATCTATATTAAATGACTTGGATGAAGGGACCGAGTGTAATGTAGCCAAGTTTGTTGATGATACAAAGACAGGTGGGAAAGCAAGTTGTGAGGAGGACACAAAGAATCTGCAAAGGCATATAGGCAGGCCAAGTGAGTGGGCAAACATTTGGCAGATGGAGTATAATGTGGGAAAGTGTGAGGTTATCCACTTTGGCAGGAAAAATAAAAAAGCAAATCATTTTTTAAATGGAGAGATTACAAAATGCTGCAGTACAGAGGGTCCTTGTGCATGGAACACAAAGTTAATATGCAGGTACAGCAAGTAATCAGGAAGGCAAATGGAATGTTGGCCTTTATTGCAAGGGGGATGGAGTATAAAATAAGGGAAGTCCTGCTACAACTGTACAGGGTATTGGTGAGACCACACCTAGAATACTGAGTACAGTTTTAGTTCCCTTATTTAAGAAGGGATATACTTGCACTGGAGGCAGTTCAGAGAAGGTTCACGAGGTTGATTCCTGAGATGAAGGGGTTGACTTTATGAAGAAAGGTTGAGCAGGGTTGGGCCTATATTCATTGGAGTTAAGAAGAATGAGAGGTGATCTTATTGTTGAAACATGTAAGATACTAAGGGGGCTCGACAAGATGGATACAGAGAGGATATTTCCACTCATGGAGGAATCTAGAACTAGGGGGCATAGTTTAAGAATAAGGGGTTGCCCATTTAGAACTGAGATGAGAAGGAATTTCTTCTCTCTGGTCTGGCCTATATGTGAATCTGTGGAATTCTCAGTCTCAGATTGCTGTGGAGGCTGGGTTATTGAATATATTTAAAGGTGGAGATAGACAGACTTTTGAGTGATAAAGGAGTGAAGGGTTATGGGGAGTGGGCAGGGAAGTGGAGCTGAGTCCATGAGAGATCAGCCATGATCTTACTGAATGACGGAGCAGGCTCGAGGGGCCAAATGGTCTACTCCTGCTCCTATTTCTTATGTTCTTATATACCTTATGCAAGCATGCATTGTACAATCAGCCATAGGAAGGCTTATACAGACCTGCTCGAGAACTTGATTGCTGTGAGAATCCTGGAAATTCTCCATCTCAGAGTCTCCCTACTAACTAACATGGACTAAATGAAATTATTATTAGTCATAGGTTCAAGTTTGTATTATGTAACTGTTACGCGATGTACGCTGATTCTTGCATAATTATGCAGAAACGATAGTATAGTGGTAATGTTACTGGACTAGTAACCCAGAGGCCTGGGCTGATAATCCGGAGATGTGAGTTCAAATCCCACCACGGCAGCTGGGGAATTTATATTCAGTTATTCAAATAAATCTGGAATAAAAAGCTATCAGTAATTGTGACCATGAAATTACCGGATTGTTGTACAAACCCATCTGGTTCACTAACGTCCTTCAGGGAATGAACTCTGCCATCCTTACATGTGACTCCAGACCCACAGCGATATGGTTGACTCTTAAATGGTCAAGCAATTGTAGGGAATTCCCATAATGTGCCATTGGAAAGCTACTCAAGGGCAATTAAGAATGGTCAATAAATGCTGACCAGGCCAGCACCACCCACATCCCATGAATTAATGTAATATGCCCTGGGTAGACCCAATTAGATTTAAAACAGAGGAAACCAGGGGGGTGGGTCTTGCTTCGCCAAATTAAAGATGCATACAGCATCATTCCTAGCAGAACAAGACAACAGCCTGTTTGTAGGGCCAAGGATAATGAAATTAGTAGAACCAACTGCATTTTAAAATCGGAATGGCTCAGCACAAAGAGACTATTCGGCCCAGCAAGGCTGCACCAAATAAATTAATGGAGGTAAAAGCCCTGGAATCATTTGAGAAGCATTGAGTGAAAATTCAAGGCCTTTCTGGTTGGAGGAGCCAAGAAGGGCCATATAGCTTTCCTCAGGCGTAATTGTCTTGTCATTTTATGAGCAACCCTAGTTGAATTTCTTCTCTAGAAGAGACACCTAGTCCAATCCAATGCTCTTGCTCGCTCCCCATACCCTTCAATATTGCACTTTTCCTTTTTAAAAAATGAACTGATTTATTGAATAATTCTAGATATTTTATATTTTTACTTCTCCCCCATCAACGCCCTGCTCTGCTGCTTCCCGAGCACAGATTCCAAACAAATGGGCATTTGTTGCATCCAAATAAGTCAGAAGAGCAACAAGTCCATCTTTATGAATGTCGCATTTTCCAGACACCATCAGCAACCCTGCATGCATTATTTGCATCTTACATGCATAGGTAACAGTTATTGTAATTTAATATAAAAATATACTTTTCTTAAATTAGCACAGTGCCTCCATCTAGTGGCCAGAGTACAGAGCACTTTTATGTTATTGATAAAATTTGACTAGAATGTGAACAATTTCCACCCTATATTTTATAGTTCCATCTATGTGGTACACAAATAACTCTACTACATCAATATCAGTAGATATAAGAATCCCAAGCTATTTAAATAACATTTTTCAGTTTGCTAGGAAATGACCCAGCAGGAATGTGGTACCATTGGCTAAATGAACCCAACCAAATTCTCGAATGAAATATTTTAAACCGTCCAATTGCTGTTACTTGTGTATCAGCTGTGGCTCAATGGGTAGCACTCTCGCCTCTGAGTCAGAAGGTTATGGGTTCAAGTCCCACTCTGGAGACTTGAACATATAAATCTAGGCTGACACTCCCAGTACAGTGCTGAGATGGGCTGCACTGTCGGAGGTGCCGTCTTTCAGATGAGACATTAAACCGAGGCCGCGTCTGCCCTCTCAGGTGGATGGAAAAGATCCCATTTTGAAGGAGAGCAGGGGAGTTCTCCCTGGTGTCCTGGCCAATATTGATCCCTCAATCAACATACCAAAAACAGGTTATCTGGTCATTATCACATTGCTGTTTGTGGGAGCTTGCTGTGCGCAAATTGGCTGCCGTAATTCCTACATTACAACAGTGACTACACTCCAAAAATAAATCATTGGCTGTCAAGCGCTTTGGGTCATCCAGTGGTCAATAAAAGGCGCTATTTAAATGCAAACCTTTCTTTTAAAATCTCTGCCGAAGGCTCGGTGAGTGAATGGACTGCTACGGCTGAGCCATAAAGACTAGGTTTAATCCTCTCTGTACTAGGTTAGCCAACATTACCTCAATTTCGTCTGAATTGGCCCTGAGCTACGAAATGACCGGGAGGGGGGGAATTCACCAGTGACTCTTGCTGTGTGCGTGTGTGTGTGTGTGTGTGTGCATGCACGTGTGAGGAGAAGATAAGGTTTGAATATAATGACTCACACACCCCTCTCAAAATCAGTCTGCTCATACTCACTATCTAGCCTACTACAGGAAGAATGGCCCCTTGGATTGGCCCCAAACATGACTGACACCCATGCAATTATGGGTCAGTGCTAACAACAACAACTTGTATTTATATAGTACCTTTAACGTAATGAAACTTCCCAAGGCACTTAACAGGAGTATCACAGATAAAAATTTGACACCGAGCCACATAAGTAGAAATTAGCACAGGTGACTAAAAGCTTGATCAGAGGGGTAGGTTTTAAGGAGCGTCTTGAAGGAGAAAAGAGAAGTAGAGGGGCGGAGAGGTTTAGGCAGGGAGTCCCAGAGCTTGGGTCCTCGGTAACAGAAGGCACAGCCACCAATGTTTGAGCGATTATAATCAGGGCTGCTCAAGAGGGCAGAATTAGAGGAGCGCAGATATCTCGCAGGGGGCAGGGGGCAGGGGGCAGGGGCTGGAGGAGACTACAGACATATGGAGGGGCAAGGCCATGGAGGGATTTGAAAATAAGGATGAGAATTTTGAAATTGAGGCGTTGCTTAACTGGAAACCAATGTAGGTCAGCGAGAACAGGGGTGATGGGTGAACGGGACTTGGAATCCCGTGTCCTAACTTGCACCAAGTTTTGGCTCACTTCTAGTTTACGTAGGGTAGAATGTGGGAGGCCAGCCAGGAGTGCTTTGAAGTAGTCAAGTCTAGAGGTAACAAAAGCATGGATGAGGGCTTCAGCAGCGGATGAACTGAGGCAAGGGCAGAGACAGGCAATGTTCCGGAGGTGGAACTAGGCAGTCTTAGTTATGTTGCGGATATGTGGTTGAAAGCTCATTTCAGCAGAAGATCAATTTTAAATAAACAACTTTAGTGCAGAGGACAAAGCCTGGTTAATGTTGGTTTAAGGATATTTGTGCGGTGCCAATTGTGATCCAAGACCGTTCAAATATGTGGAAACTAAATTAAATGAGTCTGCGAACTTGGGAAATCCTTCTGCAAATATTTCATTTTTAAAAAGTATTAAAACACGGTATGTTACATGCCGCACCCCAGTAAAGCGACAATGTTCCTTTTATCAACTGTTTGAGGGCGGAGGCGCACCTCAGCAAAGCAGTCAATGTAAATCTGCAGCCAACCACCACCGAGCGGACGAGGAACACAAGGCGCTGGGACCCCAAGTTTTCCCTGGGGTTGAGCAGTTTCACTCACCTCTCGACATAGTGGGAACTTCTCCAAACTGCAGTCAGATTTTTTTTTTTAAAGTTGACACACAAAAAGCTAACTCCAGGAAGTTAACCTCGATTATTTCACACCCTCCAAAACAAAATAAAAACACTAAATGCTCGGACTTTGCATTGAATGTAGAAAATTCTGGGACTTTGCAAAAAGATCAAAACTCGAGATGAACAATCACGTGGTCAGTCAGAGACTGACGCAATCAGACTTTCCTCGGGAACTGCACCCAGCTTTGCGCACGTTGCTCCTCCAACTCTCTCGGTTCCGCATTCTTTTTTAAAAAAAAACGCTGCTAACATGCCAAGAAGTAAATTATCAAAACGCGTCAAAAAAAATAAACCTCCTTCCCGCCGCCCCCAGACAATCGACCACCTCAAAGAACATCATTGTAACGGCAGATCCGGATCGGAAACAACATAGTCTGTAATGAACCATAGCAGAATATTACTGGGAACTAAGGTAGAATATTATTGGGAATTGAGGTAGAATATTACTGGGAGTTAAGGTAGAGTATTACTGGAAATTAAGGCAGATTATTACTGGGAATTAAGGTAGAATATTACTAGGAATTAAGGTAGACTATTACTGAGATTAAGGCAGAATATTACTGGGAATTAAGGTAGAATATTACTGGGAATTAAGGTACAATATTACTGGGAACTAAGGTAAAATATTACTGGTAATTGAGGTAGAATATTATTGGTAATTAAGGTAGGATATTACTGGAAATTAAGGTAGAATATTGCTGGAAATTATGCCAGAATATTACTGGGAACTAAGGTAGAGCATGACTGGGAATTATGGTGGAATATTCCTGGGAATTAAGGCACAATATTACTGGGAATTAAGGTAGAATATTACTGGGAATTGAGGCAGAATATTACTGGGAATTATGGTAGAATATTACTGGGAATTAAGGCGGACTATTACTGGGATTAAGGTAGAAAATTACTGGGAACTAAGGTAGAATATTACTGGGAACTAAGGTAGAATATTACTGGTAATTGAGGTAGAATATTACTGATAATTATGGTAGGATATTATTGGTAATTAAGGCAGATTATAACTGGGAATTAAGGTAGAATATTACTTGGAATTAAGGTAGAGTATTACTGGGAATTAAGGTAGAGTATTACTGGTAATTAAGGTAGGATATTATTTGTAATTAAGGTATAATATTACTGGGAATTAAGATAGAATATTACTGGGAACTAAGGCAGAATATTACTGGTAATTAAGGTAGAGTATTACTGGAAATTAAGGCAGATTATTACTGGGAATTAAGGTAGAATATTACTAGTAATTAAGGTAGACTATTACTGAGATTAAGGCAGAATATTACTGGGAATTAAGATAGAGTATTACTGGAAATTACGGTAGAATATTACTGGTAATTAAGGTAGGATATTATTGGTAATTAAGGTATAATATTAGTGGGAATTAAGGTAGAATATTACTGGGAATTAAGGTAGAATATTACTGGGAACTAAGGCAGAATATTACTGGTAATTAAGGTAGAGTATTACTGGAAATTAAGGCAGATTATTACTGGGAATTAAGGTAGAATATTACTATTAAGGTAGACTATTACTGAGATTAAGGCAGAATATTACTGGGAATTAAGGTAGAGTATTACTGGGAATTATGGTAGAATATTACTGGTAATTAAGGTAGAATATTGGTAATTAAGGTATAATATTAGTGGGAATTAAGGTAGAATATTACTGGGAACTAAGGCAGAATATTACTGGGAATTAAGGTAGCATATTACTGGGAACTAAGGCAGAATATTATTGGGAATTAAGGCAGAATATTACTGGGAATTAAGGTAGAGTATTACTGGTAATTAAGGCAGAGTATTATGGTGATTAAGGCAAAATATTACTGGTAATTAATCTAGAATATTACTGGTAATTAAGGTAGAATATTACTGGTAATTGAGGAAGAATATTAGTGGTAATTAAGGTAGAATATTACTGAGAATTAAGGTAGAATATTACTGGTAATTAAGGCACAATATTACAGGGAATTAAGGTAGAATATTACTGGTAATTAAGGTACAATATTATTGGGAATTTATGTAGAATATTACTGGAAATTGAGGTAGCATATTACTGGGAACCGAGATAGAATATTACTGGTCAGTGAGGCAGAATATTACTGGGAATTAAGTTGGACTATTACTGGGAACTAAGGTAGAATATTACTGGGAAGTAAGGTAGGATATTACTGGTAATTAAGGTAGAGTACTACTGGCAAGTAAGGTAGAATATTACTGTGAACTAAGGTAGAATATTACTGGTAATTGAGGTAGAACATTACTGGTAATTATGGTAGGATATTATTGGTAATTAAGGCAGATTATAACTGGGAATTAAGGTAGAATATTACTTGGAATTAAGGTAGAGTATTACTGGGAATTAAGGTAGAGTATTACTGGTAATTAAGGCACAATATTACAGGGAATTAAGGTAGAATATTACTGGTAATTAAGGTACAATATTATTGGGAATTTATGTAGAATATTACTGGAAATTGAGGTAGCATATTACTGGGAACTGAGATCGAATATTACTGGTCAGTGAGGTAGAATATTACTGGTCAGTGAGGTAGAATATTACTGGGAATTAAGTTGGACTATTACTGGGAACTAAGGTAGACTATTACTGGGATTAAGGTAGACTATTACTGGGATTAAGGCAGAATATTACTGGGAATTAAGGTAGAGTATTACTGGAAATTAAGGCAGATTATTACTGGGAATTAAGGTAGAATATTACTAGGAATTAAGGTAGACTATTACTGGGATTAAGGCAGAATATTACTGGGAATTAAGGTAGAGTATTACTGGGAATTATGGTAGAATATTACTGGTAATTAAGATAGGATATTATTGGTAATTAAGGTATAATATTAGTGGGAATTAAGGTAGAATATTACTGGGAACTAAGGCAGAATATTACTGGGAATTAAGGTAGAATATTACTGGGAACTAAGGCAGAATATTACTGGGAATTAAGGTAGGATATTATTGGTAATTAAGGCAGAATATTACTGGGAATTAAGGTAGAGTATTACTGGTAATTAAGGCAGAGTATTATGGTGATTAAGGCAGAATATTACTGGTAATTAAGGTAGAATATTACTGGTAATTAAGGTAGAATATTACTGGTAATTGAGGAAGAATATGAGTGGTAATTAAGGTAGAATATTACTGAGAATTAAGGTAGAATATTACTGGTAATTAAGGCACAATATTACAGGGAATTAAGGTAGAATATTACTGGTAATTAAGGTACAATATTATTGGGAATTTATGTAAAATATTACTGGAAATTGAGGTAGCATATTACTGGGAACTGAGATAGAATATTACTGGTCAATGAGGTAGAATATTACTGGTAATTAAGGTAGAATATTACTGGTAATTGAGGAAGAATATGAGTGGTAATTAAGGTAGAATATTACTGAGAATTAAGGTAGAATATTACTGGTAATTAAGGAACAATATTACAGGGAATTAAGGGAGAATATTACTGGTAATTAAGGTACAATATTATTGGGAATTTATGTAGAATATTACTGGAAATTGAGGTAGCATATTACCGGGAACTGAGATAGAATATTACTGGTCAGTGAGGTAGAATATTACTGGGAATTAAGTTGGACTATTACTGGGAACTAAGGTAGAATATTACTGGGAAGTAAGGTAGGATATTACTGGTAATTAAGGTAGAGTACTACTGGCAAGTAAGGTAGGATATTACTGGGAACTAAGGTAGAATATTACTGGTAATTGAGGTAGAACATTACTGGTAATTATGGTAGGATATTATTGGTAATTAAGGCAGATTATAACTGGGAATTAAGGTAGAATATTACTTGGAATTAAGGTAGAATATTACTGGTAATTAAGGTACAATATTATTGGGAATTTATGTAAAATATTACTGGAAATTGAGGTAGCATATTACTGGGAACTGAGATAGAATATTACTGGTCAATGAGGTAGAATATTACTGGGAATTAAGTTGGACTATTACTGGGAACTAAGGTAGAATATTACTGGGAAGTAAGGTAGGACATTACTGGTAATTAAGGTAGAATACTACTGGCAAGTAAGGTAGAATATTACTGGAAATTGAGGTAGAATATTAATGGGAACTAAGGTAGAGTATTACTGGGAATTAAGGTAGAATAAAACTGGGAACTAAGGTAGAATATTAGTGGGAATTAAGGTAGATTATTACTGGGAATTAAGGTAGAATAAAACTGGGAACTAAGGTAGAATATTAGTGGGAATTAAGGTAGAATATTACTGGGAATTGAGGTAGAGTATTACTGGGAATTACGGTAGAATATTACTGGTAATTATGGTAGGATATTATTGGTAATTAAGGTGTAATATTAGTGTTAATTAAAGTAGAATATTACTGGGAACTAAGGCAGAATATTACTGAGAATTAAGGTAGAATATTACTGGGAACTAAGACAGAATATTACTGGGAATTAAGGTAGGATATTATTGGTAATTAAGGCAGAATATTACTGGGAATTAAGGCAGAGTATTACTGGTAATTAAGGCAGAGTATTATGGTGATTAAGGCAGAATATTACTGGTAATTAAGGTAGAATATTACTGGTAATTAAGGTAGAATATTACTGGTAATTGAGGAAGAATATTAGTGGTAATTAAAGTAGAATATTACTGGGAATTAAGGTAGAATATTACTGGTAATTAAGGCACAATATTACAGGGAATTAAGGTAGAATATTACTGGTAATTAAGGTACAATATTATTGGGAATTTATGTAGAATATTACTAGAAATTGAGGTAGCATATTACTGGGAACTGAGGTAGAATAGTACTGGTCAGTGAGGTCGAATATTACTGGGAATTAAGTTGGACTATTACTGGGAACTAATGTAGAATATTACTGGGAAGTAAGGTAGGATATTACTGGTAATTAAGGTAGAATACTACTGGCAAGTAAGGTAGAATATTACTGGAAATTGAGGTAGAATATTAATGGGAACTAAGGTAGAGTATTACTGGGAATTAAGTTAGAATACAACTGGGAACTAAGGTAGAATATTAGTGGGAATTAAGGTAGAATATTACTGGGAATTGAGGCAGAATATTATTGGGAATTGAGGTAGAATATTACTGGGAACTAAGACAGAATATTACTGGGAATTAAGGTAGTGTATTAATGGGCATTAAGGCAGAATATTGCTGGGAATTAAGCTAGAATATTACTGGGAACTAAGGTAGAGCATGACTGGGAATTAAAGTGGAATATTACTGGAAATTGAGGCAGAATTTTACTGGTAATTAAGGTATAATATTACTGGGAATTGAGGTAGAATATTACTGGTAATTAAGGTAGGATATTATTGGTAATTAAGGCAGAATATTACTGGAATTAAGGTAGAATATTACTGGGAATTAAGGTAGAGTATTACTGGGATTAAGTTAAGAATATTACTGGGAATTAAGGTAGAATATTACTGGGAACTAAGGTAGAATATTCCTGGTAATTGAGGTAGAATATTACTGGTAATTCAGGTAGGATATTACTGGTAATTAAGGTAAAATATTACTGGTAACTAACGTACAATATTACTGGGAATTTATGTATAATATTAACTGGAAATTGAGGTAGAATATTACTGGGAATTATGGCAGAATATTACTGGTAATTAAGGTAGAATATTACTGGGAATTAAGGGAGAATATTACTGGGAACTAAGGTAGAATATTACTGGGAAGTAAGGTACGATATTACTGGTAATTAAGGTAGAATACTACTGGCAAGTAAGGCAGAATATTACTGGGAATTGAAATAGAATAGTACTGGTAACTGAGGTAGAATATTACTGGGAACTAAGGTAGAGTATTACAGGGAATTCAGGTAGAATAAAACTGGGAACTAAGGTAGAATATTAGTCAGAAATAAGATAGAATATTACTGGGAATTGAGGCAGAATATTACTGGGAATTAAGGTAGAATATTACTGGGAATTAAGGCAGACTATTACTGGTATTAAGGTAGAAAATTACTGGGCACTTAGGTGGAATATTACTGGGAACTAAGGTAGAATATTACTGGTAATTATAGTAGGATATTATTGGTAATTAAGGTAGAGTATTACTGGGAATTATGGCAGAATATTACTGGTAATTAAGGTAGAATATTACTGGGAATTAAGGTAGAATATTACTGGTAATTAAGGTGGAATATTACTGGGAAATAAGGTAGAGTATTACTGGTAATTAAGCTAGAATATTACTGGGAATTAAGGTCGAATATTACTGGTAATTAAGGCACAATATTACTGGGAATTAAGGTAGAATATTACTGGTAATTAAGGTACAATATTACTGGGAATGTATGTAGAATATTACTGGAAATTAAGGTAGCGTATTACTGGTAATTAAGGCAGAGTATTACTGGTAATTAAGGTAGAATATTACAGGGAAATAAAGCAGAATATTACTGGTAATTAAGGTAGAATATTACTGGGAAGTAAGGTAGAATATTACTGGTAATTAAGGTAAAATATTATTGGTAATTAAGGTGCAATATTACTTGTAATTTATGTAGAATATTACTGGAAATTGAGGTTGAATATTACTGGGAATTATGGCAGAATATTACTGGTAATTAAGGTAGAATATTACTGGGAATTAAGGTAAAATATTACTGGTAATTAAGGTGGAATATTACTGGGAAATAAGGTAGAGTATTACTGGTAATTAAGGTAAAATATTACTGGTAATTAAGGTACAATGTTACTGGGAATTTATGTAGAATATTAGTGGTAATTAAGCTAGAATATTACTGGGAATTAAGGTAGAATATTACTGGTAATTAAGGCACAATATTACTGGGAATTAAGGTAGAATATTACTGGTTATTAAGGTACAATATTACTGGGAATGTATGTAGAATATTACTGGAAATTGAGGGAGCATATTACTGGGAACTGAGGTAGAATATTACTGGTAATTAAGGTAGAATATTACTGGTAATTAAGGCAGGGTATCACTGGTAATTAAGGCAGATTATTACTGGGAATTAACTTAGAACATTACTAGGAATTAAGGTAGAATATTATAGGGAATTAAAGTAGAATATTAATGGGAATTAAGGTAGAATATTACTGGTAATTAAGGTAGACTATTACTGGTAATTAAGGCAGAATATTACTGGGAATTAAGGTGGAGTATTACTGGGCATTAAGGCAGAATATTACTGGGAATTAAGGTAGAATATTACTGGGAACTAAGGTAGAGCTGACTGGGAATTATGGTGGAATATTCCTCTGAATTGAGGTGGAATATTACTGGTAATTAAGGTAGAATATTACTGGGAATTGAGGTAGAATATTACTGGGAATTAAGGCAGGGTATTATTGGGAATGGAGGTAGAATATTACTGGTAATTAAGGTTGAATATCACAGGGAATAAAGGCAGAATATTACTGGTAACTAAGGTAGAATATTACTGGGAATTAAGGTAGAATATTACTGGTAATTAAGGCAGAATATTACTGGTAATAAAGGTAGAATATTACTGGGAATTAAGGTAGAATATTACTGGGAATTAACGTAGAGTATGACTGGTAATTAAGGCAGGGTATGACTGGTAATTATGGCAGATTATTACTGGGAATTAACTTAGAATATTACAAGGAATTAAGGTAGAATATTATTGGGAATTAAGGTAGAACATTAATGGGAATTAAGGTAGAATATTACTGGGAATTAAGGTAGAGTATTACCAGGAATTAAGGTAGAATATTATTGGGAATTAATGCAGAATATTACTGGGAATTGAGGCAGAGTATTACTGGGAATTTAGGTGGAATATTACTGGGAATTAAGGTAGAATATTACTGGGAATTGAGGCAGAATATTACTGGTAATTAAGGTAGAATATTACTGGGAATTAAGGTGGAATATTATTGGGAATTAAGGCAGAATACTACTGGGAATTAATGCAGAATATTACGGTAATTAAAGCAGAATATTACTGGTAATTAAGGTAAATTATTACTGGGAATTTAGGTGGAATATTACTGGGAATTAAGGCAGAGTATTACTGATAATTAAGGCAGAGTATTACTGGTAATTAAGGTCGAATATTACTGGGAATTAAGGTAGAATTTTACTGGGAACTAAGGTAGAGTATTACTGGTAATTAAGGTAGAATATTACAGGTAATTAAGGCACAATATTACTGGGATTTAAGGTAGAATATTATTGGTAATTAAGTAGAATATTACTGGGAATTTATGTAGAACATTACGGGGAATTGATGTAGAATATTACTTGGAATTAAGGTAGAATATTATTGGAAATTAAGGCAGAATATTACTGGTAATTAACGTAGAATGTTACCGGTAATTAAGGTAGAATATTGCTGAAAAATAAGGTAGAATATTACTGGTAATTAATGTAGAATTATACTGGGAATTAAGGCAGAATATTACTGGTAATTAAGGTAGAATATTACTGGTAATTAATGTAGAATATTACTGGGAATTAAGGCAGAATATTACTGGTAATTAAGGTAGAATATTACTGGTAATTGAGGTAGAATATTACTGGTAATTAAGTTAGAATATTACTGGGAACAAAGGTAGAATATTACTGGTAATTGTGGTAGAATGTTGCTGGGAATTGAAGCATAATATTACTGGTATTTAAGGTAGAATATTACTGGTTTTTCAGGTAGAATGTTACAGGGAATTAAGGTAGAGTATTACTGGTATTTAAGGTGGACTATTACTGGTAATTAAGGTAGAATATGACTCGGAAATAAGGTAGAGTGTGACTGTTAATGAAGACAGAATATTACTGGGAATTGAGGTAGAATATTACTGGGAATTGAAGTAGAATATTACTGGTATTTAAGATAGAATGTTACAGGGAATTAAGGTAGAGTATCACTGGTATTTAAGGTAGAGTATTACTGGGAATTAATGTTGAATATTACTGCGAATTTTGGTAGAATATTACTGGGAATTAAGGTAGAATATTACTGGGAATTAAGGTAAAGTATTACTGGTATTTTAGGTGGAATATTAATGGTAATTAAGGTAGAATATTACTGGGAATTAAAGTAGAATATTATTGGAAATTAAGGCAGAATATTACTGGTAATTAACGTAGAATGTTACCGGTAATTAAGGTAGAATATTGCTGAAAAATAAGGTAGAATATTACTGGTAATGAATGTAGAATATTACTGGGAATTAAGGCAGAATATTACTGGTAATTAAGGTAGAATATTACTGGTAATTAAGGTAGAATATTACTGGTAATTGAGGTAGAATATTACTGGTATTTAAGTTAGAATATTACTGGGAACAAAGGTAGAATATTACTGGTAATTGTGGTAGAATGTTGCTGGGAATTGAAGCATAATATTACTGGTATTTAAGGTAGAATATTACTGGTTTTTCAGATGGAATGTTACAGGGAATTAAGGTAGAGTATTACTGGTATTTAAGGTGGACTATTACTGGTAATTAAGGTAGAATATGACTCGGAAATAAGGTAGAGTATGACTGTTAATGAAGACAGAATATTACTGGGAATTGAGGTAGAATATTACTGGGAATTGAAGTAGAATATTACTGGTATTTAAGATAGAATGTTACAGGGAATTAAGGTAGAGTATCACTGGTATTTAAGGTAGAGTATTACTGGGAATTAATGTTGAATATTACTGCGAATTTTGGTAGAATATTACTGGGAATTAAGGTAGAATATTACTGGGAATTAAGGTAAAGTATTACTGGTATTTTAGGTGGAATATTAATGATAATTAAGGTAGAATATTACTGGGAATTAAAGTAGCGTATTGCTGGGAATGGAGGTAGAATATTACTGGTAATTAAGGCAGAATATTATTGATAATTGAGGTAGAATATTACTGGTAATTAAGGTAGATATTACTGAGAATTATAGTAGAGTATTACTGGTAATTAAGGCAGGGTATTAATGGTAATTAAGGCATATTATTACTGGGAATGAACTTAGAATATTACTAGTAATTAAGGTAGAATATTATTGGGAATTAAGGTGGAACATTAATGGCAATTAAGGTAGAATATTACTGGGAATTGAGGTAGAGTATTACTGGGAATTACGGTAGAATATTACTGGTAATTAAGGTAGGATATTATTGGTAATTAAGGTGTAATATTAGTAGTAATTAAGGTAGAATATTACTGGGAACTAAGGCAGAATATTACTGGGAATTAAGGTAGGATATTATTGGTAATTAAGGCAGAATATTACTGGGAATTAAGGCAGAGTATTACTGGTAATTAAGGCAGAGTATTATGGTGATTAAGGCAGAATATTACTGGTAATTAAGGTAGAATATTACTGGTAATTAAGGTAGAATATTACTGGTAATTGAGGAAGAATATTAGTGGTAATTAAAGTAGAGTATTACTGGGAATTAAGGTAGAATATTACTGGTAATTAAGGCACAATATTACAGGGAATTAAGGTAGAATATTACTGGTAATTAAGGTACAATATTATTGGGAATTTATGTAGAATATTACTAGAAATTGAGGTAGCATATTACTGGGTATTGAGGTAGAATATTACTGGTCAGTGAGGTAGAATATTACTGGGAATTAAGTTGGACTATTACTGGGAACTAAGGTAGAATATTACTGGGAAGTAAGGTATGATATTACTGGTAATTAAGGTAGAATACTACTGGCAAGTAAGGTAGAATATTACTGGAAATTGAGGTAGAATATTAATGGGAATTAAGGTAGAGTATTACTGGGAATTAAGTTAGAATAAAACTGGGAACTAAGGTAGAATATTAGTGGGAATTAAGGTAGAATATTTCTGGGAATTGAGGCAGAATATTACTGGGAATTGAGGTAGAATATTACTTGGAATTAAGGTAGAATATTACTGGTAATTAAGGCAGAATATTACTGGGAACTAAGGTAGAGTATTACTGGGAATTAAGGTAGAATATTACTGGTAATTAATGCACAATATTACAGGGAATTAAGGTAGAATATTACTGGTAATTAAGGTACAATATTATTGGGTATTTATGTAGAATATTACTAGAAATTGAGGTAGCATATTACTGGGTATTGAGGTAGAATATTACTGGTCAGTGAGGTAGAATATTACTGGGAATTAAGTTGGACTATTACTGGGAACTAAGGTAGAATATTACTGGGAAGTAAGGTATGATATTACTGGTAATTAAGGTAGAATACTACTGGCAAGTAAGGTAGAATATTACTGGAAATTGAGGTAGAATATTAATGGGAATTAAGGTAGAGTATTACTGGGAATTAAGTTAGAATAAAACTGGGAACTAAGGGAGAATATTAGTGGGAATTAAGGTAGAATATTTCTGGGAATTGAGGCGGAATATTACTGGGAATTGAGGTAGAATATTACTTGGAATTAAGGTAGAATATTACTGGTAATTAAGGCAGAATATTACTGGGAACTAAGGTAGTGTATTACTGGGCATTAAGGCAGAATATTACTGGGAATTAAGGTAGAATATTACTGGGAACTAAGGTAGAGCACGACTGGGAATTAAAGTGGAATATTACTGGAAATTGAGGCAGAATATTACTGGTAATTAAGGTATAATATTACTGGGAATTAAGGTAGAATATTACTGGTAATTGAGGTAGAGTATTACTGGTAATTAAGGTAGGTTATTATTGGTAATTAAGGCAGATTATTACTGGGAATTAAGGAAGAATATTACTGGGAATTAAGGTAGAGTATTACTGGCAATTAAGGTAGAATATTACTGGGAACTAAGGTAGAATATTCCTGGTAATTGAGGTAGAATATTACTGGTAATTCAGGTAGGATATTACTGGTAATTAAGGTAAAATATTACTGGTAACTAACGTACAATATTACTGGGAATTTATGTAGAATATTAACTGGAAATTGAGGTAGAATATTACTGGGAATTATGGCAGAATATTACTGGTAATTAATGTAGAATATTACTGGGAATTAAGGGAGAATATTACTGGGAACTAAGGTAGAATATTACTGTGAAGTAAGGTACGATATTACTGGTAATTAAGGTAGAATACTACTGGCAAGTAAGGCAGAATATTACTGGGAATTGAAATAGAATAGTACTGGTAACTGAGGTAGAATATTACTGGGAACTAAGGTAGAGTATTACAGGGAATTCAAGTAGAATAAAACTGGGAACTAAGGTAGAATATTAGTCAGAATTAAGATAGAATATTACTGGGAATTGAGGCAGAATATTACTGGGAATTAAGGTAGAATATTACTGGGAATTACGGCAGACTATTACTGGTATTAAGGTAGAAAATTACTGGGAACTTAGGTGGAATATTACTGGGAACTAAGGTAGAATATTACTGGTAATTATAGTAGGATATTATTGGTAATTAAGGTAGAATATTACTTTGAATTAAGGTAGAGTATTACAGGGAATTATGGTAGGAAATTACTGGGAATTAAGGTAGCGTATTACTGGTAATTAAGGCAGAGTATTACTGGTAATTAAGGTAGAATATTACAGGGAAATAAAGCAGAATATTACTGGTAATTAAGGTAGAATATTACAAGGAACTAAGGTAGAATATTACTGGGAAATAAGGTAGAATATTACTGGTAATTAAGGTAAAATATTATTGGTAATTACGGTACAATATTACTTGTAATTTATGTAAAATATTACTGGAAATTGAGGTTGAATATTACTGGGAATTATGGCAGAATATTACTGGTAATTAAAGTAGAATATTACTGGGAATTAAGGTAGAATATTACTGGTAATTAAGGTGGAATATTACTGGGAAATAAGGTAGAGTATTACTGGTAATTAAGGTAAAATATTACTGGTAATTAAGGTACAATGTTACTGGGAATTTATGTTGAATATTAGTGATAATTAAGGCACAATATTACTGGGAATTAAGGTAGAATATTACTGGTAATTAAGGTACAATATTACTGGGAATGTATGTAGAATATTACTGAAAATTGAGGGAGCATATTACTGGGAACTGAGGTAGAATATTACTGGTAATTAAGGTAGAATATTACTGGTAATTAAGGCAGGGTATCACTGGTAATTAAGGCAGATTATTACTGGGAATTAACTTAGAACATTACTTGGAATTAAGGTAGAATATTATAGGGAATTAAAGTAGAACATTAATGGGAATTAAGGTAGAATATTACTGGGAATTAAGGTAGAATATTACTGATAATTAAGGTAGACTATTACTGGAAATTAAGGTACAATATTACTGGCAATTAAAGTAGAGTATTACTGGGATTAAGGTAGACTATTACTGGGAATTAAGGTGGAATAATACTGGGAACTAAGGTAGAGTATGACTGGTAATTAAGGCAGAATATTACTGGGAATTAAGGTGGAGTATTACTGGACATTAAGGCAGAATATTACTGGGAATTAAGGTAGAATATTACTGGGAACTAAGGTAGAGCTGACTGGGAATTATGGTGGAATATTCCTGGGAATTGAGGTGGAATATTACTGGTAATTAAGGTAGAATATTACTGGGAATTGAGGTAGAATATTACTGCGAATTAAGGTTGAATATCACAGGGAATAAAGGCAGAATATTACTGGTAAGTAAGGTAGAATATTACTGGGAATTAAGGTAGAATATTACTGGTAATTAAGGCAGAATATTACTGGTAATAAAGGTAGAATAATACTGGGAATTAAGGTAGAATATTACTGGGAATTAATGTAGAGTATGACTGGTAATTAAGGCAGGGTATTACTGGTAATTATGGCAGATTATTACTGGGAATTAACTTCGACTATTACAAGGAATTAAGGTAGAATATTATTGGGAGTTAAGGTAGAACATTAATGGGAATTAAGGTAGAATATTACTGGTAATTAAGGTAGAGTATTACCAGGAATTAAGGTAGAATATTATTGGGAATTAATGCAGAATATTACTGGGAATTGAGGCAGAGTATTACTGGGAATTTAGGTGGAATATTACTGGGAATTAAGGTAGAATATTACTGGGAATTGAGGCAGAATATTACTGGTAATTAAGGTAGAATATTACTGGGAATTAAGGTGGAATATTATTGGGAATTAAGGCAGAATACTACTGGGAATTAATGCAGAATATTACTGGTAATTAAAGCAGAATATTACTGGTAATTAAGGTAAATTATTACTGGGAATTTAGGTGGAATATTACTGGGAATTAAGGCAGAGTATTACTGGTAATTAAGGCAGAGTATTACTGGTAATTAAGGTAGAATATTACTGGGAATTAAGGTAGAATTTTACTGGGAACTAAGGTAGAGTATTACTGGTAATTAAGGTAGAATATTACTGGTAATTAAGGCACAATATTACTGGGATTTAAAGTAGAACATTACTGATAATTAATGTATAATATTACTGGGAATTAAGGTAGAATATTATTGGTAATTAAGTAGAATATTACTGGGAATTTATGTAGAACATTACGGGGAATTGATGTAGAATATTACTGGTAATTAATGTAGAATATTACTGGGAATTAAGGCAGAATATTACTGGTAATTAAGGTAGAATATTACTGGTAATTAAGGTAGAATGTTACTGGTAATTGCGATAGAATATTACTGGTATTTAAGTTAGAATATTACTGGGAACAAAGGTAGAATATTACTGGTAATTGAGGTAGAATGTTGCTGGAAATTGAAGCATAATATTACTGGTATTTAAGGTAGAATATTACTGGTTTTTCAGGTAGAATGTTACAGGGAATTAAGGTAGAGTATTACTGGTATTTAAGGTGGACTATTACTGGTAATTAAGGTAGAATATGACTCGGAAATAAGGTAGAGTATGACTGTTAATGAAGACAGAATATTACTGGGATTGAGGTAGAATATTACTGGGAATTGAAGTAGAATATTACTGGTATTTAAGGTAGAGTATTACTGGGAATTAATGTTGAATATTACTGTGAATTTTTGTAGAATATTACTGGGAATTAAGGTAGACTATTACTGGGAATTAAGGTAGCGTATTGCTGGGAATGGAAGTAGAATATTACTGGTAATTAAGGTTGAATATCACTGGGAATGAAGGCAGAAAATTACTGGTAATTAAGGTAGAATATTACTGGTAATTAAGGCATGGAATTAATGGTAATTAAGGCATATTATTACTGGGAATGAACTTAGAATATTACTCGGAATTAAGATAGAATATTATTGGGAATTAAGGTGGAACATTAATGGGAATTAAGGTAGAATATTACTGGGAATTGAGGTAGAGTATTACTGGGAATTACGGTAGAATATTGCTGGAAATTAAGGTAGGATATTATTGGTAATTAAGGTGTAATATTAGTGGTAATTAAGGTAGAATATTACTGGGAACTAAGGCAGAATATTACTGAGAATTAAGATAGAAATATTACTGGGAACAAAGGCAGAATACTACTGGAAATTAAGGTAGGATATTATTGGTAATTAAGGCAGAATATTACTGGGAACTGAGGTAGAATATTACTGGTCAGTGAGGTAGAATATTACTGGGAATTAAGTTGGACTATTACTGGGAACTAAGGTAGAATATTACTGGGAAGTAAGGTAGGATATTACTGGTAATTAAGGTAGAATACTACTGGCAAGTAAGGTAGAATGTTACTGGAAATTGAGGTAGAATATTAATGGGAATTAAGGTAGAGTATTACTGGGAATTAAGTTAGAATAAAACTGGGAACTAAGGTAGAATATTAGTGGGAATTAAGGTAGAATATTACTGGGAATTGAGGCAGAATATTACTGGGAATTGAGGTAGAATATTACTTGGAATTAAGGTAGAATATTACTAGTAATTAAGGCAGAATATTACTGGGAACTAAGGTAGAGTATTACTGGTAATTAAGGCAGAGTATTACTGGTAATTAAGGCAGAGTATTATGGTGATTAAGGCAAAATATTACTGGTAATTAATCTAGAATATTACTGGTAATTAAGGTAGAATATTACTGGTAATTGAGGAAGAATATTAGTGGTAATTAAGGTAGAATATTACTGGGAATTAAGGTAGAATATTACTGGTAATTAAGGCACAATATTACAGGGAATTAAGGTAGAATATTACTGGTAATTAAGGTACAATATTATTGGGAATTTATGTAGAATATTACTGGAAATTGAGGTAGCATATTACTGGGAACCGAGATAGAATATTACTGGTCAGTGAGATAGAATATTACTGGGAATTAAGTTGGACTATTACTGGGAACTAAGGTAGAATATTACTGGGAAGTAAGGTAGGATATTACTGGTAATTAAGGTAGAGTACTACTGGGAAGTAAGGTAGAATATAACTGTGAACTAAGGTAGAATATTACTGGTAATTGAGGTAGAACATTACTGGTAATTATGGTAGGATATTATTGGTAATTAAGGCAGATTATAACTGGGAATTAAGGTAGAATATTACTTGGAATTAAGGTAGAGTATTACTGGGAATTAAGGTAGAGTATTACTGGTAATTAAGGCACAATATTACAGGGAATTAAGGTAGAATATTACTGGTAATTAAAGTACAATATTATTGGGAATTTATGTAGAATATTACTGGAAATTAAGGTAGCATATTACTGGGAACTGAGATCGAATATTACTGGTCAGTGAGGTAGAATATTACTGGGAATTAAGTTGGACTATTACTGGGAACTAAGGTAGACTATTACTGGGATTAAGGTAGACTATTACTGGGATTAAGGCAGAATATTACTGGGAATTAAGGTAGAGTATTACTGGAAATTAAGGCAGATTATTACTGGGAATTAAGGTAGAATATTACTAGGAATTAAGGTGGACTATTACTGGGATTAAGGCAGAATATTACTGGGAATTAAGGTAGAGTATTACTGGGAATTATGGTAGAATATTACTGGTAATTAAGATAGGATATTATTGGTAATTAAGGTATAATATTAGTGGGAATTAAGGTAGAATATTACTGGGAACTAAGGCAGAATATTACTGGGAATTAAGGTAGAATATTACTGGGAACTAAGGCAGAATATTACTGGGAATTAAGGTAGGATATTATTGGTAATTAAGGCAGAATATTACTGGGAATTAAGGTAGAGTATTACTGGTAATTAAGGCAGAGTATTATGGTGATTAAGGCAGAATATTACTGGTAATTAAGGTAGAATATTACTGGTAATTAAGGTAGAATATTACTGGTAATTGAGGAAGAATATGAGTGGTAATTAAGGTAGAATATTACTGAGAATTAAGGTAGAATATTACTGGTAATTAAGGCAAAATATTATAGGGAATTAAGGTAGAATATTACTGGTAATTAAGGTACAATATTATTGGGAATTTATGTAAAATATTACTGGAAATTGAGGTAGCATATTACTGGGAACTGAGATAGAATATTACTGGTCAATGAGGTAGAATATTACTGGTAATTAAGGTAGAATATTACTGGTAATTGAGGAAGAATATGAGTGGTAATTAAGGTAGAATATTACTGAGAATTAAGGTAGAATATTACTAGTAATTAAGGAACAATATTACAGGGAATTAAGGGAGAATATTACTGGTAATTAAGGTACAATATTATTGGGAATTTATGTAGAATATTACTGGAAATTGAGGTAGCATATTACCGGGAACTGAGATAGAATATTACTGGTCAGTGAGGTAGAATATTACTGGGAATTAAGTTGTACTATTGCTGGGAACTAAGGTAGAATATTACTGGGAAGTAAGGTAGGATATTACTGGTAATTAAGGTAGAGTACTACTGGCAAGTAAGGTAGGATATTACTGGGAACTAAGGTAGAATATTACTGGTAATTGAGGTAGAACATTACTGGTAATTATGGTAGGATATTATTGGTAATTAAGGCAGATTATAACTGGGAATTAAGGTAGAATATAACTTGGAATTAAGGTAGAATATTACTGGTAATTAAGGTACAATATTATTGGGAATTTATGTAAAATATTACTGGAAATTGAGGTAGCATATTACTGGGAACTGAGATAGAATATTACTGGTCAATGAGGTAGAATATTACTGGGAATTAAGTTGGACTATTACTGGGAACTAAGTTAGAATATTACTGGGAAGTAAGGTAGGACATTACTGGTAATTAAGGTAGAATACTACTGGCAAGTAAGGTAGAATATTACTGGAAATTGAGGTAGAATATTAATGGGAACTAAGGTAGAGTATTACTGCGAATTAAGGTAGAATAAAACTGGGAACTAAGGTAGAATATTAGTGGGAATTAAGGTAGATTATTACTGGGAATTAAGGTAGAATAAAACTGGGAACTAAGGTAGAATATTAGTGGGAATTAAGGTAGAATATTACTGGGAATTGAGGTAGAGTATTACTGGGAATTACGGTAGAATATTACTGGTAATTATGGTAGGATATTATTGGTAATTAAGGTGTAATATTAGTGTTAATTAAAGTAGAATATTACTGGGAACTAAGGCAGAATATTACTGAGAATTAAGGTAGAATATTACTGGGAACTAAGACAGAATATTACTGGGAATTAAGGTAGGATATTATTGGTAATTAAGGCAGAATATTACTGGGAATTAAGGCAGAGTATTACTGGTAATTAAGGCAGAGTATTATGGTGATTAAGGTAGAATATTACTGGTAATTAAGGCAGAATATTACTGGTAATTAAGGTAGAATATTACTGGTAATTAAGGTAGAATATTACTGGCAATTGAGGAAGAATATTACTGGTAATTAAGGTACAATATTATTGGGAATTTATGTAGAATATTACTAGAAATTGAGGTAGCATATTACTGGGAACTGAGGTCGAATATTACTGGGAATTAAGTTGGACTATTACTGGGAACTAATGTAGAATATTACTGGGAAGTAAGGTATGATATTACTGGTAATTAAAGTAGAATACTACTGGCAAATAAGATAGAATATTACTGGAAATTGAGGTAGAATATTAATGGGAATTAAGGTAGAGTATTACTGGGAATTAAGTTGGAATACAACTGGGAACTAAGGTAGAATATTAGTGGGAATTAAGGTAGAATATTACTGGGAATTGAGGCAGAATATTATTGGGAATTGAGGTAGAATATTACTTGGAATTAAGGTAGAATATTACTGGTAATTAAGGCAGAATAATACTGGGAACTAAGGCAGAATATTACTGGGAACTAAGACAGAATATTACTGGGAATTAAGGTAGTGTATTAATGGGCATTAGGGCAGAATATTGCTGGGAATTAAGCTAGAATATTACTGGGAACTAAGGTAGAGCATGACTGGGAATTAAAGTGGAATATTACTGGAAATTGAGGCAGAATTTTACTGGTAATTAAGGTATAATATTACTGGGAATTGAGGTGGAATATTACTGGTAATTAAGGTAGGATATTATTGGTAATTAAGGCAGAATATTATTGGAATTAAGGTAGAATATTACTGGGAATTAAGGTAGAGTATTACTGGGATTAAGTTAAGAATATTACTGGGAATTAAGGTAGAATATTACTGGGAACTAAGGTAGAATATTCCTGGTAATTGAGGTAGAATATTACTGGTAATTCAGGTAGGATATTACTGGTAATTAAGGTAAAATATTACTGGTAACTAACGTACAATATTACTGGGAATTTATGTATAATATTAACTGGAAATTGAGGTAGAATATTACTGGGAATTATGGCAGAATATTACTGGTAATTAAGGTAGAATATTACTGGGAATTAAGGGAGAATATTACTGGGAACTAAGGTAGAATATTACTGGGAAGTAAGGTACGATATTACTGGTAATTAAGGTAGAATACTACTGGCAAGTAAGGCAGAATATTACTGGGAATTGAAATAGAATAGTACTGGTAACTGAGGTAGAATATTACTGGGAACTAAGGTAGAGTATTACAGGGAATTCAGGTAGAATAAAACTGGGAACTAAGGTAGAATATTAGTCAGAAATAAGATAGAATATTACTGGGAATTGAGGCAGAATATTACTGGGAATTAAGGTAGAATATTACTGGGAATTAAGGCAGACTATTACTGGTATTAAGGTAGAAAATTACTGGGAACTTAGGTGGAATATTACTGGGAACTAAGGTAGAATATTACTGGTAATTATAGTAGGATATTATTGGTAATTAAGGTAGAGTATTACTGGGAATTATGGCAGAATATTACTGGTAATTAAGGTAGAATATTACTGGGAATTAAGGTAGAATATTACTGGTAATTAAGGTGGAATATTACTGGGAAATAAGGTAGAGTATTACTGGTAATTAAGCTAGAATATTACTGGGAATTAAGGTCGAATATTACTGGTAATTAAGGCACAATATTACTGGAAATTAAGCTAGCGTATTACTGGTAATTAAGGCAGAGTATTACTGGTAATTAAGGTAGAATATTACAGGGAAATAAAGCAGAATATTACTGGTAATTAAGGTAGAATATTACTGGGAAGTAAGGTAGAATATTACTGGTAATTAAGGTAAAATATTATTGGTAATTAAGGTGCAATATTACTTGTAATTTATGTAGAATATTACTGGAAATTGAGGTTGAATATTACTGGGAATTATGGCAGAATATTACTGGTAATTAAGGTAGAATATTACTGGGAATTAAGGTAAAATATTACTGGTAATTAAGGTGGAATATTACTGGGAAATAAGGTAGAGTATTACTGGTAATTAAGGTAAAATATTACTGGTAATTAAGGTACAATGTTACTGGGAATTTATGTAGAATATTAGTGGTAATTAAGCTAGAATATTACTGGGAATTAAGGTAGAATATTACTGGTAATTAAGGCACAATATTACTGGGAATTAAGGTAGAATATTACTGGTTATTAAGGTACAATATTACTGGGAATATATGTAGAATATTACTGGAAATTGAGGGAGCATATTACTGGGAACTGAGGTAGAATATTACTGGTAATTAAGGTAGAATATTACTGGTAATTAAGGCATGGTATCACTGGTAATTAAGGCAGATTATTACTGGGAATTAACTTAGAACATTACTCGGAATTGAGGTAGAATATTATAGGGAATTAAAGTAGAATATTAATGGGAATTAAGGTAGAATATTACTGGTAATTAAGGTAGACTATTACTGGTAATTAAGGCAGAATATTACTGGGAATTAAGATGGAGTATTACTGGGCATTAAGGCAGAATATTACTGGGAATTAAGGTAGAATATTACTGGGAACTAAGGTAGAGCTGACTGGGAATTATGGTGGAATATTCCTGGGAATTGAGGTGGAATATTACTGGTAATTAAGGTAGAATATTACTGGGAATTGAGGTAGAATATTACTGGGAATTAAGGTAGAGTATTATTGGGAATGGAGGTAGAATATTACTGGTAATTAAGGTTGAATATCACAGGGAATAAAGGCAGAATATTACTGGTAACTAAGGTAGAATATTATTGGGAATTAAGGTAGAATATTACTGGTAATTAAGGCAGAATATTACTGGTAATAAAGGTAGAATATTACTGGGAATTAAGGTAGAATATTACTGAGAATTAACGTAGAGTATGACTGGTAATTAAGGCAGGGTATTACTGGTAATTATGGCAGATTATTACTGGGAATTAACTTAGAATATTACAAGGAATTAAGGTAGAATATTATTGGGAATTAAGGTAGAACATTAATGGGAATTAAGTTAGAATATTACTGGGAATTAAGGTAGAGTATTACCAGGAATTAAGGTAGAATATTATTGGGAATTAATGCAGAATATTACTGGGAATTGAGGCAGAGTATTACTGGGAATTTAGGTGGAATATTACTGGGAATTAAGGTAGAATATTACTGGGAATTGAGGCAGAATATTACTGGTAATTAAGGTAGAATATTACTGGGAATTAAGGTGGAATATTATTGGGAATTAAGGCAGAATACTACTGGGAATTAATGCAGAATATTACTGGTAATTAAAGCAGAATATTACTGGTAATTAAGGTAAATTATTACTGGGAATTTAGGTGGAATATTACTGGGAATTAAGGCAGAGTATTACTGGTAATTAAGGCAGCGTATTACTGGTAATTAAGGTAGAATATTACTGGGAATTAAGGTAGAATTTTACTGGGAACTAAGGTAGAGTATTACTGGTAATTAAGGTAGAATATTACAGGTAATTAAGGCACAATATTACTGGGATTTAAGGTAGAATATTACTGGTAATTAATGTATAATATTACTGGGAATTAAGGTAGAATATTATTGGTAATTAAGTAGAATATTACTGGGAATTTATGTAGAACATTACGGGGAATTGATGTAGAATATTACTTGGAATTAAGGTAGAATATTATTGGAAATTAAGGCAGAATATTACTGGTAATTAACGTAGAATGTTACCGGTAATTAAGGTAGAATATTGCTGAAAAATAAGGTAGAATATTACTGGTAATTAATGTAGAATATTACTGGAAATTAAGGCAGAATATTACTGGTAATTAAGGTAGAATATTACTGGTAATTAAGGTAGAATATTACTGGTAATTGAGGTAGAATATTACTGGTAATTAAGTTAGAATATTACTGGGAACAAAGGTAGAATATTACTGGTAATTGTGGTAGAATGTTGCTGGGAATTGAAGCATAATATTACTGTTATTTAAGGTAGAATATTACTGGTTTTTCAGGTAGAATGTTACAGGGAATTAAGGTAGAGTATTACTGGTATTTAAGGTGGACTATTACTGGTAATTAAGGTAGAATATGACTCGGAAATAAGGTAGAGTATGACTGTTAATGAAGACAGAATATTACTGGGAATTGAGGTAGAATATTACTGGGAATTGAAGTAGAATATTACTGGTATTTCAGATAGAATGTTACAGGGAATTAAGGTAGAGTATCACTGGTATTTAAGGTAGAGTATTACTGGGAATTAATGTTGAATATTACTGTGAATTTTGGTAGAATATTACTGGGAATTAAGGTAGAATATTACTGCGAATTAAGGTAAAGTATTATTGGTATTTTAGGTGGAATATTAATGGTAATTAAGGTAGAATATTACTGGGAATTAAAGTAGAATATTATTGGAAATTAAGGCAGAATATTACTGGTAATTAACGTAGAATGTTACCGGTAATTAAGGTAGAATATTGCTGAAAAATAAGGTAGAATATTGCTGAAAAATAAGGTAGAATATTACTGGGAATTAAGGCAGAATATTACTGGTAATTAAGGTAGAATATTACTGGTAATTAAGGTAGAATATTACTGGTAATTGAGGTAGAATATTACTGGTATTTAAGTTAGAATATTACTGGGAACAAAGGTAGAATATTACTGGTAATTGTGGTAGAATGTTGCTGGGAATTGAAGCATAATATTACTGTTATTTAAGGTAGAATATTACTGGTTTTTCAGGTAGAATGTTACAGGGAATTAAGGTAGAGTATTACTGGTATTTAAGGTGGACTATTACTGGTAATTAAGGTAGAATATGACTCGGAAATAAGGTAGAGTATGACTGTTAATGAAGACAGAATATTACTGGGAATTGAGGTAGAATATTACTGGGAATTGAAGTAGAATATTACTGGTATTTCAGATAGAATGTTACAGGGAATTAAGGTAGAGTATCACTGGTATTTAAGGTAGAGTATTACTGGGAATTAATGTTGAATATTACTGTGAATTTTGGTAGAATATTACTGGGAATTAAGGTAGAATATTACTGCGAATTAAGGTAAAGTATTATTGGTATTTTAGGTGGAATATTAATGGTAATTAAGGTAGAATATTACTGGGAATTAAAGTAGAATATTATTGGAAATTAAGGCAGAATATTACTGGTAATTAACGTAGAATGTTACCGGTAATTAAGGTAGAATATTGCTGAAAAATAAGGTAGAATATTGCTGAAAAATAAGGTAGAATATTACTGGGAATTAAGGCAGAATATTACTGGTAATTAAGGTAGAATATTACTGGTAATTAAGGTAGAATATTACTGGTAATTGAGGTAGAATATTACTGGTATTTAAGTTAGAATATTACTGGGAACAAAGGTAGAATATTACTGGTAATTGTGGTAGAATGTTGCTGGGAATTGAAGCATAATATTACTGGTATTTAAGGTAGAATATTACTGGTTTTTCAGGTAGAATGTTACAGGGAATTAAGGTAGAGTATCACTGGTATTTAAGGTAGAGTATTACTGGGAATTAATGTTGAATATTACTGCGAACTTTGGTAGAATATTACTGGGAATTAAGGTAGAATATTACTGGGAATTAAAGTAAAGTATTACTGGTATTTTAGGTGGAATATTAATGGTAATTAAGGTAGAATATTACTGGGAATTAAAGTAGAATATTATTGGAAATTAAGGCAGAATATTACTGGTAATTAACGTAGAATGTTACCGGTAATTAAGGTAGAATATTGCTGAAAAATAAGGTAGAATATTACTGGTAATTAATGTAGAATATTACTGGGAATTAAGGCAGAATATTACTGGTAATTAAGGTAGAATATTACTGGTAATTAAGGTAGAATATTACTGGTAATTGAGGTAGAATATTACTGGTATTTAAGTTAGAATATTACTGGGAACAAAGGTAGAATATTACTGGTAATTGTGGTAGAATGTTGCTGGGAATTGAAGCATAATATTACTGGTATTTAAGGTAGAATATTACTGGTTTTTCAGGTAGAATGTTACAGGGAATTAAGGTAGAGTATTACTGGTATTTAAGGTGGACTATTACTGGTAATTAAGGTAGAATATGACTCGGAAATAAGGTAGAGTATGACTGTTAATGAAGACAGAATATTACTGGGAATTGAGGTAGAATATTACTGGGAATTGAAGTAGAATATTACTGGTATTTAAGATAGAATGTTACAGGGAATTAAGGTAGAGTATCACTGGTATTTAAGGTAGAGTATTACTGGGAATTAATGTTGAATATTACTGCGAATTTTGGTAGAATATTACTGGGAATTAAGGTAGAATATTACTGGGAATTAAGGTAAAGTATTATTGGTATTTTAGGTGGAATATTAATGATAATTAAGGTAGACTATTACTGGGAATTAAAGTAGCATATTGCTGGGAATGGAGGTAGAATATTACTGGTAATTAAGGTAGAATATTACTGGGAATTAAGGTAAAGTATTATTGGTATTTTAGGTGGAATATTAATGATAATTAAGGTAGACTATTACTGGGAATTAAAGTAGCATATTGCTGGGAATGGAGGTAGAATATTACTGGTAATTAAGGTAGAATATTACTGGTAATTAAGAGAGAATATTACTGGTAATTAAGGCAGAATATTATTGATAATTGAGGTAGAATATTACTGGTAATTAAGGTAGATATTACTGAGAATTATAGTAGAGTATTACTGGTAATTAAGGCAGGGTATTAATGGTAATTAAGGCATATTATTACTGGGAATGAACTTAGAATATTACTAGTAATTAAGGTAGAATATTATTGGGAATTAAGGTGGAACATTAATGGCAATTAAGGTAGAATATTACTGGGAATTGAGGTAGTATTACTGGGAATTACGGTAGAATATTACTGGTAATTAAGGTAGGATATTATTGGTAATTAAGGTGTAATATTAGTAGTAATTAAGGTAGAATATTACTGGGAACTAAGGCAGAATATTACTGGGAATTAAGGTAGGATATTATTGGTAATTAAGGCAGAATATTACTGGGAATTAAGGCAGAGTATTACTGGTAATTAAGGCAGAGTATTATGGTGATTAAGGCAGAATATTACTGGTAATTAAGGTAGAATATTACTGGTAATTAAGGTAGAATATTACTGGTAATTGGGGAAGAATATTAGTGGTAATTAAAGTAGAGTATTACTGGGAATTAAGGTAGAATATTACTGGTAATTAATGCACAATATTACAGGGAATTAAGGTAGAATATTACTGGTAATTAAGGTACAATATTATTGGGAATTTATGTAGAATATTACTAGAAATTGAGGTAGCATATTACTGGGTATTGAGGTAGAATATTACTGGTCAGTGAGGTAGAATATTACTGGGAATTAAGTTGGACTATTACTGGGAACTAAGGTAGAATATTACTGGGAAGTAAGGTATGATATTACTGGTAATTAAGGTAGAATACTACTGGCAAGTAAGGTAGAATATTACTGGAAATTGAGGTAGAATATTAATGGGAATTAAGGTAGAGTATTACTGGGAATTAAGTTAGAATAAAACTGGGAACTAAGGTAGAATATTAGTGGGAATTAAGGTAGAATATTTCTGGGAATTGAGGCAGAATATTACTGGGAATTGAGGTAGAATATTACTTGGAATTAAGGTAGAATATTACTGGTAATTAAGGCAGAATATTACTGGGAACTAAGGTAGAGTATTACTGGTAATTAAGGCAAAATATTACTGGGAATTAAGGTAGTGTATTACTGGGTATTAAGGCAGAATATTACTGGGAATTAAGGTAGAATATTACTGGGAACTAAGGTAGAGCATGACTGGGAATTAAAGTGGAATATTACTGGAAATTGAGGCAGAATATTACTGGTAATTAAGGTATAATATTACAGGGAATTAAGGTAGAATATTACTGGTAATTGAGGTAGAGTATTACTGGTAATTAAGGTAGGTTATTATTGGTAATTAAGGCAGATTATTACTGGGAATTAAGGAAGAATATTACTGGGAATTAAGGTAGAGTATTACTGGCAATTAAGGTAGAATATTACTGGGAACTAAGGTAGAATATTCCTGGTAATTGAGGTAGAATATTACTGGTAATTCAGGTAGGATATTACTGGTAATTAAGGTAAAATATTACTGGTAACTAACGTACAATATTACTGGGAATTTATGTAGAATATTAACTGGAAATTGAGGTAGAATATTACTGGGAATTATGGCAGAATATTACTGGTAATTAAGGTAGAATATTACTGGGAATTAAGGGAGAATATTACTGGGAACTAAGGTAGAATATTACTGTGAAGTAAGGTACGATATTACTGGTAATTAAGGTAGAATACTACTGGCAAGTAAGGCAGAATATTACTGGGAATTGAAAGAGAATAGTACTGGTAACTTATGTAGAATATTACTGGGAACTAAGGTAGAGTATTACAGGGAATTCAAGTAGAATAAAACTGGGAACTAAGGTAGAATATTAGTCAGAATTAAGATAGAATATTACTGGGAATTGAGGCAGAATATTACTGGGAATTAAGGTAGAATATTACTGGGAATTACGGCAGACTATTACTGGTATTAAGGTAGAAAATTACTGGGAACTTAGGTGGAATATTACTGGGAACTGAGGTAGAATATTACTGGTAATTATAGTAGGATATTATTGGTAATTAAGGTAGAATATTACTTTGAATTAAGGTAGAGTATTACAGGGAATTATGGTAGGAATTTACTGGGAATTAAGGTAGAATATTACAGGGAAATAAAGCAGAATATTACTGGTAATTAAGGTAGAATATTACAAGGAACTAAGGTAGAATATTACTGGGATATAAGGTAGAATATTACTGGTAATTAAGGTAAAATATTATTGTTAATTAAGGTACAATATTACTTGTAATTTATGTAGAATATTACTGGAAATTGAGGTTGAATATTACTGGGAATTATGGCAGAATATTACTGGTAATTAAAGTAGAATATTACTGGGAATTAAGGTAGAATATTACTGGTAATTAAGGTGGAATATTACTGGGAAATAAGGTAGAGTATTACTGGTAATTAAGGTAAAATATTACTGGTAATTAAGGTACAATGTTACTGGGAATTTATGTTGAATATTAGTGGTAATTAAGGCACAATATTACTGGGAATTAAGCTAGAATATTACTGGTAATTAAGGTACAATATTACTGGGAATGTATGTAGAATATTACTGAAAATTGAGGGAGCATATTACTGGGAACTGAGGTAGAATATTACTGGTAATTAAGGTAGAATATTACTGGTAATTAAGGCAGGGTATCACTGGTAATTAAGGCAGATTATTACTGGGAATTAACTTAGAACATTACTTGGAATTAAGGTAGAATATTATAGGGAATTAAAGTAGAACATTAATGGGAATTAAGGTAGAATATTACTGGGAATTAAGAGAGAATATTACTGGTAATTAAGGTAGACTATTACTGGAAATTAAGGTTCAATATTACTGGCAATTAACGTAGAGTATTACTGGGATTAAGGTAGACTATTACTGGGAATTAAGGTGGAATAATACTGGGAACTAAGGTAGAGTATGACTGGTAATTAAGGCAGAATATTACTGGGAATTAAGGTGGAGTATTACTGGACATTAAGGCAGAATATTACTGGGAATTAAGGTAGAATATTACTGGGGACTAAGGTAGAGCTGACTGGGAATTATGGTGGAATATTCCTGGGAATTGAGGTGGAATATTACTGGTAATTAAGGTAGAATATTACTGGGAATTGAGGTAGAATATTACTGGGAATTAAGGTTGAATATCACAGGGAATAAAGGCAGAATATTACTGGTAACTAAGGTAGAATATTACTGGGAATTAAGGTAGAATATTACTGGTAATTAAGGCAGAATATTACTGGTAATAAAGGTAGAATAATACTGGGAATTAAGGTAGAATATTACTGGGAATTAACGTAGAGTATGACTGGTAATTAAGGCAGGGTATTACTGGTAATTATGGCAGATTATTACTGGGAATTAACTTCGACTATTACAAGGAATTAAGGTAGAATATTATTGGGAGTTAAGGTAGAACATTAATGGGAATTAAGGTAGAATATTACTGGTAATTAAGGTAGAGTATTACCAGGAATTAAGGTAGAATATTATTGGGAATTAATGCAGAATATTACTGGGAATTGAGGCAGAGTATTACTGGGAATTTAGGTGGAATATTACTGCGAATTAAGGTAGAATATTACTGGGAATTGAGGCAGAATATTACTGGTAATTAAGGTAGAATATTACTGGGAATTAAGGTGGAATATTATTGGGAATTAAGGCAGAATACTACTGGGAATTAATGCAGAATATTACTGGTAATTAAAGCAGAATATTACTGGTAATTAAGGTAAATTATTACTGGGAATTTAGGTGGAATATTACTGGGAATTAAGGCAGAGTATTACTGGTAATTAAGGCAGAGTATTACTGGTAATTAAGGTAGAATATAATTGGGAATTAAGGTAGAATTTTACTGGGAACTAAGGTAGAGTATTACTGGTAATTAAGGTAGAATATTACTGGTAATTAAGTCACAATATTACTGGGATTTAAGGTAGATCATTACTGATAATTAATGTATAATTTTACTGGGAATTAAGGTAGAATATTATTGGTAATTAAGTAGAATATTACTGGGAATTTATGTAGAACATTACGGGGAATTGATGTGGAATATTACTGGTAATTAATGTAGAATATTACTGGGAATTAAGGCAGAATATTACTGGTAATTAAGGTCGAATATTACTGGTAATTAAGGTAGAATGTTACTGGTTTTTCAGGTAGAATGTTACAGGGAATTAAGGTAGAGTATTACTGGTATTTAAGGTGGACTATTACTGGTAATTAAGGTAGAATATGACTCGGAAATAAGGTAGAGTATGACTGTTAATGAAGACAGAATATTACTGGGAATTGAGGTAGAATATTACTGGGAATTGAAGTAGAATATTACTGGTATTTAAGGTAGAGTATTACTGGGAATTAATGTTGAATATTACTGTGAATTTTGGTAGAATATTACTGGGAATTAAGGTAGACTATTACTGGGAATTAAGGTAGCGTATTGCTGGGAATGGAAGTAGAATATTACTGGTAATTAAGGTTGAATATCACTGGGAATGAAGGCAGAAAATTACTGGTAATTAAGGTAGAATATTACTGGTAATTAAGGCAGGGAATTAATGGTAATTAAGGCATATTATTACTGGGAATGAACTTAGAATATTACTCGGAATTAAGGTGGAATATTATTGGGAATTAAGGTGGAACATTAATGGGAATTAAGGTAGAATATTACTAGGAATTGAGGTAGAGTATTACTGGGAATTACGGTAGAATATTACTGGAAATTAAGGTAGGATATTATTGGTAATTAAGGTGTAATATTAGTGGTAATTAAGGTAGAATATTACTGGGAACTAAGGCAGAATATTACTGAGAATTAAGATAGAAATATTACTGGGAACAAAGGCAGAATATTACTGGAGATTAAGGTAGGATATTATTGGTAATTAAGGCAGAATATTACTGGGAACTGAGGTAGAATATTACTGGTCAGTGAGGTAGAATATTACTGGGAATTAAGTTGGACTATTACTGGGAACTAAGGTAGAATATTACTGGGAAGTAATGTAGGATATTACTGGTAATTAAGGTAGAATACTACTGGCAAGTAAGGTAGAATGTTACTGGAAATTGAGGTAGAATATTAATGGGAATTAAGGTAGAGTATTACTGGGAATTAAGTTAGAATAAAACTGGGAACTAAGGTAGAATATTAGTGGGAATTAAGGTAGAATATTACTGGGAATTGAGGCAGAATATTACTGGGAATTGAGGTAGAATATTACTTGGAATTAAGGTAGAATATTACTAGTAATTAAGGCAGAATATTACTGGGAACTAAGGTAGAGTATTACTGGTAATTAAGGCAGAATATTACTGGGAAGTAAGGTATTTATTACTGGGCATTAAGGCAGAATATTACTGGGAATTAAGGTAGAATATTACTGGGAACTAAGGTAGAGCATGACTGGGAATTAAAGTGGAATGTTACTGGAAATTGAGGCAGAATATTACTGGTAATTAAGGTATAATATTACTGGGAATTGAGGTAGAATATTACTGGTAATTATGGTAGGATATTATTGGTAATTAAGGCAGAATATTACTGGAATTAAGGTAGAATATTAATGGTAATTGAGGTAGAGTATTACTGGTAATTAAGGTAGGATATTATTGGTAATTAAGGCAGATTATTACTGGCAATTAAGGTAGAATATTACTGGGAATTAAGGTAGAGTATTACTGGGATTAAGGTAGAATATTACTGGAAATTAAGGTAGAATATTACTGGGAACTAAGGTAGAATATTACTGGTAATTGAGGTGGAATATTACTGGTAATTCAGGTAGGATATTACTGGTAATTAAGGTAAAGTATTACTGGTAACTAACGTGCAATATTACTGGGAATTTATGTAGAATATTAACTGGAAATTGAGGTAGAATATTACTGGGAATTATGGCAGAATATTACTGGTAATTAAGGTAGAATATTACTGGTAATTAAGGCACAATATTACAGGGAATTAAGGTAGAATATTACTGGGAACTAAGGTAGAATATTACTGGGAAGTAAGGTAGGATATTACTGGTAATTAAGGTGGAATACTGCTGGCAAGTAAGGTAGAACATTACTGGAAATTGAGGTAGAATATTAATGGGAATTAAGGTAGAGTATTACTGGGAATTAAGTTGGAATAAAACTGGGAACTAAGGTAGAATATTAGTGGGAACTAAGGTAGAATATTACTGGGAATTGAGGCAGAATATTACTGCGAATTGAGGTAGAATATTACTTGGAATTAAGGTAGAATATTACTGGTAATTAAGGCAGAATATTACTGGGAATTAAGGTAGAGTATTACTGGTAATTAAGGCAGAATATTACTGGGAATTAAGGCAGTGTATTACTGGGCATTAAGGCAGAATATTACTGGGAATTAAGGTAGAATATTACTGGTAATTAAGGCAGGGTATTACTGGAAATTAACTTCTAATATTACTAGGAATTAAGGTGGAGTATTATTGGGAATTAAGGTCGAATATAATGGGATCTAAGGTAGAATATTCCTGGGAATTACGGTAGAATATTACTGGTAATTAAGCTGGAATATTTCTGGGAATTAAGGTGGAATGTTACTGGGAACTAAGGTACAATATTACTGGGAATTAAGGGAGAATATTACTTGGAACAAAGGTAGAATATTACTGGTAATTAAAGTAGAATATTACTGGGAATTAAGGTAGAATATTACTGGGAACTAAGGTAGAATATTACTGGTAATTATGGTAGAATATTACTGGGTATTAAAGTAAAATATTACTGTGAACAAAGGTAGAATAATACTGTAATTAAGGTTGAATATTGCTGGGAATTAAGCTAGAATATCACTGGAAACTAAGGTCAATATTACTGGAAGCTATGGTAGAATATTACTGGGAACTAAGGTAGAGTATTACTGGGAACTAAGGTAGAATATTACTGGTAATTAAGGTAAAATATTACTGGGAATTGAGGCAGAATATTACTGGGAATTAAGGTAGAATATTACTGGTAATTAAGGTAGAATATTACTGGTAATTAAGGTAGAATATTACTGGGAACTAAGGTAGAGTATTACTGGTAATTAAGGCACAATATTACAGGGAATTAAGGTAGGATATTACTGGTAATTAAGGTAGAATATTATTGGGAATTTATGTACAATATTACTGGAAATTGAGGTAGCATATTACTGGGAACTGAGGTAGAATATTACTGGTCAGTGAGGTAGAATATTACTGGGAATTAAGTTGGACTATTACTGGGAACTAAGGTAGAATATTCCTGGGAAGTAAGGTAAGATATTACTGGTAATTAAGATAGAATACTGCTGGCAAGTAAGGTAGAATATTACTGGAAATTGAGGTAGATTATAAATGGGAACTAAGGTAGATTATTACTGGGAATTAATTTCGAATTAAACTGGAAACTAAGGACCGCATGACTGGGAATTAAGGTGGAAAATTACTGGAAATTCAGGCAGAATATTACTGGTAATTAAGGTATAATATTACTGGGAATTGTGGTAGAATATTACTGGTAATTAAGGTAGGATATTATTGGTAATTAAGGCAGAATATTACTGGAATCAAGGTAGAATATTACTGGTAATTGAGGTAGAGTATTACTGGTAATTAAGGTAGGATATTATTGGTAATTAAGTCAGATTATTACTGGCAATTAAGGAAGAATATTACTGGGAATTAAGGTAGAATATTACTGGGATTAAGGTAGAATATTACTGGGAATTAAGGTAGAATATTACTGGGAACTAAGGTAGAATATTACTGGTAATTGAGGTAGAATATTACTGGTAATTAAGGTAGGATATTACTGGTAATTACGGTAAAATATTACTGGTAACTAACATACAACATTACTGGGAATTTATGTAGAATATTAACGGGAAATTGAGGTAGAATATTACTGGGAATTATGGCAGAATATTACTGGTAATTAAGGTAGAATATTACTGGGAATTAAGGGAGAATATTACTGAGAACTAAGGTAGAATATTATTGGGAAGTAAGGTACAATATTACTGGTAATTAACGTATAATACTACTGGCAAGTAAGGCAGAATATTATTGGGAATTGAAATAGAATAGTACTGGTAACTGAGGTAGAATATTACTGGGAACTAAGGTAAGAGTATTACAGGGAATTCAGGTAGAATAAAACTGGGAACTCAGGTAGAATACTAGTCAGAATTAAGATGGAATATTACTGGGAATTGAGGCAGAATATTACTGGGAATTAAGGTAGAATATTAATGGGAATTAAGGCGGACTATTACTGGCACTAAGGTAGAAAATTACTGGGAACTTAGGTGAAATATTACTGGGAACTAAGGTAGAATATTACTGGTAATTATGGTAGGATATTATTGGTAATTAAGGTAGAATATTACTTTGATTTAAGGTAGAGTATTACAGGGAAATAAGGCAGAATATTACTGGTAATTAAGGTAGAATATTATAAGGGAACTAAGGTAGAATATTACTGGGAAGTAAGGGAGAATATTACTGGTAATTAAGGTAAAATATTACTGGTAATTAAGGTACAATATTACTGGGAATTTATGTAGAATATTACTGGAAATTGAGGTCGAATATTACTGGGAACTATGGCAGAATATTGCTGGTAATTAAGGTAGTATATTACTTGTAATTGAGGTAAAATATTACTGGTATTTAAGTTAGAATATTACTGGGAACAAAGGTAGAATAGGACTCGGAATTAAGGTAGAGTATGACTGTTAATGAACACAGAATATTACTGGTAATTGAGGTAGAATATTACTGGGAATTGAAGTAGAATATTACTGGTATTTAAGGTAGAATGTTACAGGTAATTAAGGTAGAGTATCACTGGTATTTAAGGTAGAGTATTACTGGGAATTAATGTTGAATATTACTGCGAAATGTGGTAGAATATTACTGGGAATTAAGGTAGAATATTACTGGGAATTAAGGTAGAATATTACTGGGAAGTAAGGTAGGATATTACTGGTAATTAAGGTAGAATACTACTGGCAAGTAAGGTAGAATATTACTGGAAATTGAAGTAGAATATTAATGGGAATTAAGATAGAGTATTACTGGGAATTAAGTTAGAATAAAACTGGGAACTAAGGTAGAATATTAGTGGGAATTAAGGTAGAATATTACTGGGAATTGAGGCAGAATATTACTGGGAATTGAGGTAGAATATTACTTGGAATTAAGGTAGAATATTACTGGTAATTAAGGCAGAATATTACTGGGAACTAAGGTAGAGTATTACTGGTAATTAAGGCAGAATATTACTGGGAATTAAGGTAGTGTATTACTGGGCATTAAGGCAGAATATTACTGGGAATTAAGGTAGAATATTACTGGGAACTAAGGTAGAGCATGACTGGGAATTAAAGGGGAATATTACTGGGAATTGAGGTAGAATATTACTGGTAATTAAGGTAGGATATTATTGGTAATTAAGGCAGAATATTACTGGTAATTATGGTAGAATATTACTGGGTATTAAGGTAAAATATTACTGTGAACAAAGGTAGAATATTACAGTAATTAAGGTTGAATATTGCTGGGAATTAAGCTAGAATATCACTGGAAACTAAGGTCAATATTACTGGAAGCTATGGTAGAATATTACTGGGAACTAAGGTAGAGTATTACTGGGAACTAAAGTAGAATATTACTGGTAATTAAGGTAAAATATTACTAGGAACTAAAGTAGAATATTACTGGGAATTAAGGTAGAATATTACTGGTAATTAAGGTAGAATATTACTGGTAATTGAGGTGGAATGTTGCTGGGATTTGAAGCATAATATTACTGGTATTTAAGGTAGAATATTACTGATAATTAAGGTAGAATATGACTCGGAATTAAGGTAGAGTATGACTGTTAATGAAGACAGAATATTGCTGGTAATTGAGGTAGAATATTACTGGGAATTGAAGTAGAATATTACTGGTATTTAAGGTAGAATGTTACAGGTAATTAAGGTAGAGTATCACTGGTATTTAAGGTAGAGTATTACTGGGAATTAATGTTGAATATTACTGCGAATTTTGGTAGAATATTACTGGGAATTAAGGTAGAATATTACTGGGAATTAAGGTAAAGTATTACTGGTATTTTAGGTGAAATATTAATGGTAATTAAGGTAGAATATTACTGGGAATTAAGGTAGCGTATTGCTGGGAATGGGGTAGAATATTACTGGTAATTAAGGTTGAATATCACTGGGAATGAAGGCAGAAAATTACTGGTAATTAAGTTAGAATATTACTGGTAATTAAGAGAGAATATTACTGGTAATTAAGGCAGAATATTATTGGTAATTGAGGTAGTATATTACTGGTAATTAAGGTAGATATTACTGAGCATTAAGGTAGAGTATTACTGGTAATTAAGGCAGGGTATTAATGGTAATTAAGGCATATTAATACTGGGAATGAACTTAGAATATTACTTAGGAATTAAGGTAGAATATTATTGGGAATTAAGGTGGAACATTAATGTAAATTAAGGTAGAATATTACTGGGAATTAAGGTAGAGTATTACTGGTAATTAAGGCAGAGTATTACTGGTAATTAATGCAGAGTATTACTGTGAATTAACTTAGAATATTACTAGGAATTAAGGTAGAATATTATTGGTAATTAAGATAGAATATTACAGTAATTAAGGTTGAATATTGCTGGGAATTAAGCTAGAATATCAGTGGAAACTAAGGTCGATATTACTGGGAACTATGATAGAATATTACTGGGAAGTAAGGTAGAGTATTACTGGGAACTAAGGTAGAATATTACTGGTAATTAAGGTAACATATTACTGGGAACTAAAGTAGAATATTACTGGGATTTAAGGTAGAATATTACTGGTAATTAAGGTTGAATATTACTGGTAATTGAGGAAGAATATTAGTGGTAATTAAGGTAGAATATTACTGGGAATTAAGGTAGAATATTACTGGTAATTAAGGCACAATATTACAGGGAATTAAGGGAGAATATTACTGGTAATTAAGGTACAATATTATTCGGAATTTATGTAGAATATTACTGAAAATTGAGGTAGCATATTACTGGGAACTGAGGTAGAATATTACTGGTCAGTGAGGTAGAATATTACTGAGAATTAACTTGGACTATTACTGGGAACTAAGGTAGAATATTCCTGGGAAGTAAGGTAGTATATTACTGGTAATTAAGGTAGAATACTACTGGCAAGTAAGGTAGAATATCACTGGAAATTGAGGTAAAATATTAATGGGAACTAAGGTAGAGTATTACTGGGAATTAAGTTGGAATAAAACTGGGAACTAAGGTTGAATATTAGTCGGAATTAAGGTAGAATATTACTGGGAATTGAGGCAGAATATTACTGGGAATTGAGGTAGAATATTACTGGGAATTAAGGTAGAATATTACTAGTAATTAAGGCAGAATATTACTGGGAATTAAGGTAGAGTATTACTGGTAATTAAGGCAGAATATTACTGGGAATTAAGGTAGTGTATTACTGGGCATTAAGGCAGAATATTACTGGCAATTAAGGTAGAATATTACTGGGAACTAAGGTAGAGCATGACTGGGAATTAAGGTGGAATATTACTGGAAATTGAAGCAGAATATTACTGGTAATTAAGGTATAATATTACTGGGAATTGAGGTAGAATATTACTGGTAATTAAGGTAGGATATTATTGGTAATTAAGGCAGAATATTACTGGAATTAAGGTAGAATATTACTGGTATTTGAGGTAGGATATTATTGGTAATTAAGGCAGGTTATTACTGGCAATTAAGGAAGAATATTACTGGGAATTAAGGTAGAGTATTACTGGGATTAAGGTAGAATATTACTGGGAATTAAGGTAGAATATTACTGGGAACTAAGGTTGAATATTACTGGTAATTGAGGTAGAATATTACTGGTAATTAAGGTACGATATTACTGGTAATTACGGTAAAAGATTACTGGTAACTAACATACAATATTACTGGACATTTATGTAGAATATTAACTGGAAATTGCGGTCGAATATTACTGGGAATTATGGCAGAATATTACTGGTAATTAAGGTAGAATATTACTGGGAATTAAGGGAGAATATTACTGAGAACTAAGGTAGAATATTATTGGGAAGTAAGGTACAATATTACTGGTAATTAACGTAGAATACTACTGGCAAGTAAGGCAGAATATTATTGGGAATTGAAATAGAATAGTACTGGTAACTGAGGTAGAATATTACTGGGAACTAAGGTAGAGTATTACAGGGAATTTAGGTAGAATAAAACTGGGAACTAAGGTAGAATAATAGTCAGAATTAAGATAGAATATTACTGGGAATTGAGGCAGAATATTACTGGCAATTAAGATAGAATATTACTGGGAATGAAGGCGGACTATTACTGGTATTAAGGTAGAAAATTACTGGGAACTTAGGTGGAATATTACTGGGAACTAAGGTAGAATATTACTGAAAATTATGGTAGGATATTATTGGCAATTAAGGTAGAATATTACTTTGAATTCAGGTAGAGTATTACAGGGAATTATGGTAGGAAATTACTGGGAATTAAGGTAGCGTATTACTGGTAATTAAGGCAGAGTATTACTGGTAATTAAGGTAGAATATTACAGGGAAATAAGGCAGAATATTACTGGTAATTAAGGTAGAATATTACAGGGAACTAAGGTAGAATATTACAGGGAAGTAAGGTAGAATATTACTGGTAATTAAGGTAAAATATTACTGGTAATTAAGGTACAATATTACTGGGAATTTATGTAAAATATTACTGGAAATTGAGGTCGAATGTTACTGGGAATTAAGTTAGAATACAAAAGGGAACTAAGGTAGAATATTAGTGGGAATTAAGGTAGAATATTACTGGGAATTGAGGCAGAATATTACTGGGAATTGAGGTAGAATATTACTGGGAATTAAGTTAGAATATTACTGGTAATTAAGGCAGAATATTACTGGGAATTAAGGTAGTGTATTACTGGGCATTAAGGCAGAATATTACTGGGAATTAAGGTAGAATATTACTGGGAACTAAGGTAGAGCATGACTAGGAATGAAGGTGGAATATTACTGGAAATTGAGGCAGAATATTACTGGTAATTGAGGTATAATATTACTGGGAATTGAGGTAAAATATTACTGGTAATTAAGGTAGGATATTATTGGTAATTAAGGCAGAATATTACTGGAATTAAGGTAGAATATTACTGGTAATTGAGGTGGAGTATTACTGGTAATTAAGGTAGGATATTATTGGTAACTAAGGCAGATTATTACTGGCAATTAAGGAAGAATATTACTGGGAATTAAGGTAGAGTATTACTGGGATTAAGGTAGAGTATTACTGGGAATTAAGGTAGAATATTACTGGGAACTAAGGTAGAATATTACTAGTAATTGAGGTAGAATATTATTGGTAATTAAGGTAGGATATTACTGGTAATTACGGTAAAATATTACTGGTAACTAACATACAATATTACTGGGAATTTATGTAGAATATTAACTGGAAATTGAGGTAGAATATTACTGGGAATTATGGCAGCATCTTACTGGTAATTAAGGTAGAATATTACTGGGAAAAAAGGGAGAATATTACTGAGAACTAAGGTAGAATATTACTGGGAAGTAAGGTACAATATTACTGGTAATTAACGTAGAATACTACTGGCAAGTAAGGCAGAATATTATTGGGAATTGAAATAGAATAGTACTGGTAACTGAGGTAGAATATTACTGGGAACTAAGGTAGAGTATTACAGGGAATTCAGGTAGAATAAAACTGGGAACTAAGGTAGAATATTACTGGGAATTAAGGTAGAATATTACTGGGAATTAAGGCGGGCTATTACTGGTATTAAGGTAGACAATTACTGGGAACTTAGGTGGAATATTACTGGGAACTAAGGTAGAATATTACTGGTAATTATGGTAGGATATTATTGGTAATTAAGGTAGAATATTACTTTGAATTAAGGTAGAGTATTACAGGGAATTATGGTAGGAAATTACTGGGAATTAAGGTAGCGTATTACTGGTAATTAAGGCAGAGTATTACTGGTAATTAAGGTAGAATAATACAGGGAAATAAGGCAGAATATTACTGGTAATTAAGGTAGAATATTACAGGGAACTAAGGTAGAATATTACTGGGAAATAAGGTAGAATATTACTGGTAATTAAGGTACGATATTACTGGTAATTATGGTAAAATATTACTGGTAACTAACATACAATATTACTGGAAATTTATGTAGAATATTACTGGATATTGAGGTCGAATATTACTGGGAATTATGGCAGAATATTACTGGTAATTAAGGTAGAATATTACTGGGAATTAAGGTAGAATATTACTGGTAATTAAGGTGGAATATTACTAGGAAATAAGGTAGAGTATTACTTGTAATTAAGGTAAAATATTACTGGTAATTAAGGTACAATGTTACTGGGAATTTATGCAGAATATTAGTGGTAATTAAACTAGAATATTACTGGGAATTAAGGTAGGATATTATTGGTAATTAAGGCAGAATATTACTGGAATTGAGGTAGAATATTACTGGTAATTGAGGTAGAGTATTACTGGTAATTAAGGTAGGATATTATTGGTAATTAAGGCAGATTATTACTGGCAATTAAGGAAGAATATTACTGGGAATTAAGGTAGAGTATTACTGGGATTAAGGTAGAATATTACTGGGAATTAAGGTAGAATATTACTGGGAACTAAAGTAGAATATTACTGGTAATTGAGGTAGAATATTACTGGTAATTAAGGTAGAATATTACTGGATATTAAGGGAGAATATTACTGAGAACTAAGGTAGAGTATTACTGGGAATTATGGTAGGAAATTACTGGGAATTAAGGTAGCGTATTACTGGTAATTAAGGCAGAGTATTACTGGTAATTAAGGTAGAATATTACAGGGAAATAAGGCAGAATATTACTGGTAATTAAGGTAGAATACTACAGGGAACTAAGGTAGAATATTACTGGGAAGTAAGGTAGAATATTACTGGGAATTAAGGTAGAATATTACTGGGAACTAAGGTAGAATATTACTGGTAATTGAGGTAGAATATTATTGGTAATTAAGGTAGGATATTACTGGTAATTACGGTAAAATATTACTGGTAACTAACATACAATATTACTGGGAATTTATGTAGAATATTAACTGGAAATTGAGGTAGAATATTACTGGGAATTATGGCAGCATCTTACTGGTAATTAAGGTAGAATATTACTGGGAAAAAAGGGAGAATATTACTGAGAACTAAGGTAGAATATTACTGGGAAGTAAGGTACAATATTACTGGTAATTAACGTAGAATACTACTGGCAAGTAAGGCAGAATATTATTGGGAATTGAAATAGAATAGTACTGGTAACTGAGGTAGAATATTACTGGGAACTAAGGTAGAGTATTACAGGGAATTCAGGTAGAATAAAACTGGGAACTAAGGTAGAATATTACTGGGAATTAAGGTAGAATATTACTGGGAATTAAGGCGGGCTATTACTGGTATTAAGGTAGACAATTACTGGGAACTTAGGTGGAATATTACTGGGAACTAAGGTAGAATATTACTGGTAATTATGGTAGGATATTATTGGTAATTAAGGTAGAATATTACTTTGAATTAAGGTAGAGTATTACAGGGAATTATGGTAGGAAATTAATGGGAATTAAGGTAGCGTATTACTGGTAATTAAGGCAGAGTATTACTGGTAATTAAGGTAGAATAATACAGGGAAATAAGGCAGAATATTACTGGTAATTAAGGTAGAATATTACAGGGAACTAAGGTAGAATATTACTGGGAAGTAAGGTAGAATATTACTGGGAATTAAGGTAGAATATTACTGGGAACTAAGGTAGAATATTACTGGTAATTGAGGTAGAATATTATTGGTAATTAAGGTAGGATATTACTGGTAATTACGGTAAAATATTACTGGTAACTAACATACAATATTACTGGGAATTTATGTAGAATATTAACTGGAAATTGAGGTAGAATATTACTGGGAATTATGGCAGCATCTTACTGGTAATTAAGGTAGAATATTACTGGGAAAAAAGGCAGAATATTACTGAGAACTAAGGTAGAATATTACTGGGAAGTAAGGTAGAATATTACTGGTAATTAACGTAGAATACTACTGGCAAGTAAGGCAGAATATTATTGGGAATTGAAATAGAATAGTACTGGTAACTGAGGTAGAATATTACTGGGAACTAAGGTAGAGTATTACAGGGAATTCAGGTAGAATAAAACTGGGAACTAAGGTAGAATATTACTGGGAATTAAGGTAGAATATTACTGGGAAATAAGGCGGGCTATTACTGGTATTAAGGTAGACAATTACTGGGAACTTAGGTGGCATATTACTGGGAACTAAGGTAGAATATTACTGGTAATTATGGTAGGATATTATTGGTAATTAAGGTAGAATATTACTTTGAATTAAGGTAGAGTATTACAGGGAATTATGGTAGGAAATTAATGGGAATTAAGGTAGCGTATTACTGGTAATTAAGGCAGAGTATTACTGGTAATTAAGGTAGAATAATACAGGGAAATAAGGCAGAATATTACTGGTAATTAAGGTAGAATATTACAGGGAACTAAGGTAGAATATTACTGGGAAGTAAGGTAGAATATTACTGGTAATTAAGGTACGATATTACTGGTAATTACGGTAAAATATTACTGGTAACTAACATACAATATTACTGGGAATTTATGTAGAATATTAACTGGAAATTGAGGTAGAATATTACTGGGAATTATGGCAGCATCTTACTGGTAATTAAGGTAGAATATTACTGGGAAAAAAGGGAGAATATTACTGAGAACTAAGGTAGAATATTACTGGGAAGTAAGGTACAATATTACTGGTAATTAACGTAGAATACTACTGGCAAGTAAGGCAGAATATTATTGGGAATTGAAATAGAATAGTACTGGTAACTGAGGTAGAATATTACTGGGAACTAAGGTAGAGTATTACAGGGAATTCAGGTAGAATAAAACTGGGAACTAAGGTAGAATATTACTGGGAATTAAGGTAGAATATTACTGGGAATTAAGGCGGGCTATTACTGGTATTAAGGTAGACAATTACTGGGAACTTAGGTGGAATATTACTGGGAACTAAGGTAGAATATTACTGGTAATTATGGTAGGATATTATTGGTAATTAAGGTAGAATATTACTTTGAATTAAGGTAGAGTATTACAGGGAATTATGGTAGGAAATTACTGGGAATTAAGGTAGCGTATTACTGGTAATTAAGGCAGAGTATTACTGGTAATTAAGGTAGAATAATACAGGGAAATAAGGCAGAATATTACTGGTAATTAAGGTAGAATATTACAGGGAACTAAGGTAGAATATTACTGGGAAGTAAGGTAGAATATTACTGGTAATTAAGGTACGATATTACTGGTAATTACGGTAAGATATTACTGGTAACTAACATACAATATTACTGGAAATTTATGTAGAATATTACTGGAAATTGAGGTCGAATATTACTGGGAATTATGGCAGAATATTACTGGTAATTAAGGTAGAATATTACTGGGAATTAAGGTAGAATATTACTGGTAATTAAGGTGGAATATTACTAGGAAATAAGGTAGAGTATTACTGGTAATTAAGGTAAAATATTACTGGTAATTAAGGTACAATGTTACTGGGAATTTATGCAGAATATTAGTGGTAATTAAACTAGAATATTACTGGGAATTAAGGTAGGATATTATTGGTAATTAAGGCAGAATATTACTGGAATTGAGGTAGAATATTACTGGTAATTGAGGTAGAGTATTACTGGTAATTAAGGTAGGATATTATTGGTAATTAAGGCAGATTATTACTGGCAATTAAGGAAGAATATTACTGGGAATTAAGGTAGAGTATTACTGGGATTAAGGTAGAATATTACTGGGAATTAAGGTAGAATATTACTGGGAACTAAGGTAGAATATTACTGGTAATTGAGGTAGAATATTACTGGTAATTAAGGTAGAATATTACTGGATATTAAGGGAGAATATTACTGAGAACTAAGGTAGAGTATTACAGGTAATTATGGTAGGAAATTACTGGGAATTAAGGTGGCGTATTACTGGTAATTAAGGCAGAGTATTACTGGTAATTAAGGTACAATATTACAGGGAAATAAGGCAGAATATTACTGGTAATTAAGGTAGAATATTACAGGGAACTAAGGTAGAATATTACTGGGAAGTAAGGTAGAATATTACTGGGAATTAAGGTAGAATATTACTGGGAACTAAGGTAGAATATTACTGGTAATTGAGGTAGAATATTATTGGTAATTAAGGTAGGATATTACTGGTAATTACGGTAAAATATTACTGGTAACTAACATACAATATTACTGGGAATTTATGTAGAATATTAACTGGAAATTGAGGTAGAATATTACTGGGAATTAAGTTAGAATAAAACTGGGAACTAAGGTGGAATATTAGTGGGAATTAAAGTAGAATATTACTGGGAATTGAGGCAGAATATTACTGGGAATTGAGGTAGAATATTACTGGGAATTAAGGTAGAATATTACTGGGAACTAAGGTAGAGCATGACTAGGAATTACGGTGGAATATTACTGGTAATTATGGTAGGATATTATTGGTAATTAAGGTAGAATATTACTTTGAATTAAGGTAGAGTATTACAGGGAATTATGGTAGGAAATTACTGGGAATTAAGGTAGCGTATTACTGGTAATTAAGGCAGAGTATTACTGGTAATTAAGGTAGAATAATACAGGGAAATAAGGCAGAATATTACTGGTAATTAAGGTAGAATATTACAGGGAACTAAGGTAGAATATTACTGGGAAGTAAGGTAGAATATTACTGGTAATTAAGGTACGATATTACTGGTAATTACGGTAAGATATTACTGGTAACTAACATACAATATTACTGGAACTTTATGTAGAATATTACTGGAAATTGAGGTCGAATATTACTAGGAAATAAGGTAGAGTATTACTGGTAATTAAGGTAAAATATTACTGGTAATTAAGGTACAATGTTACTGGGAATTTATGCAGAATATTAGTGGTAATTAAACTAGAATATTACTGGGAATTAAGGTAGGATATTATTGGTAATTAAGGCAGAATATTACTGGAATTGAGGTAGAATATTACTGGTAATTGAGGTAGAGTATTACTGGTAATTAAGGTAGGATATTATTGGTAATTAAGGCAGATTATTACTGGCAATTAAGGAAGAATATTACTGGGAATTAAGGTAGAGTATTACTGGGATTAAGGTAGAATATTACTGGGAATTAAGGTAGAATATTACTGGGAACTAAGGTAGAATATTACTGGTAATTGAGGTAGAATATTACTGGTAATTAAGGTAGAATATTACTGGATATTAAGGGAGAATATTACTGAGAACTAAGGTAGAGTATTACAGGGAATTATGGTAGGAACTTACTGGGAATTAAGTAGCGTATTACTGGTAATTAAGGCAGAGTATTAACGGTAATTAAGGTAGAATATTACAGGGAAATAAGGCAGAATATTACTGGTAATTAAGGTAGAATATTACAGGGAACTAAGGTAGAATATTACTGGGAAGTAAGGTAGAATATTACTGGGTATTAAAGTAGAATATTACTGGGAACTAAGGTAGAATATTACTGGTAATTGAGGTAGAATATTACTGGGAATTAAGGCGGGCTATTACTGGTATTAAGGTAGACAATTACTGGGAACTTAGGTGGAATATTACTGGGAACTAAGGTAGAATATTACTGGTAATTATGGTAGGATATTATTGGTAATTAAGGTAGAATATTACTTTGAATTAAGGTAGAGTATTACAGGGAATTATGGTAGGAAATTAATGGGAATTAAGGTAGCGTATTACTGGTAATTAAGGCAGAGTATTACTGGTAATTAAGGTAGAATAATACAGGGAAATAAGGCAGAATATTACTGGTAATTAAGGTAGAATATTACAGGGAACTAAGGTAGAATATTACTGGGAAGTAAGGTAGAATATTACTGGGAATTAAGGTAGAATATTACTGGGAACTAAGGTAGAATATTACTGGTAATTGAGGTAGAATATTATTGGTAATTAAGGTACGATATTACTGGTAATTGCGGTAAAATATTACTGGTAACTAACATACAATATTACTGGAAATTTATGTAGAATATTACTGGAAATTGAGGTCGAATATTACTAGGAAATAAGGTAGAGTATTACTGGTAATTAAGGTAGAATATTACTGGGAAAAAAGGGAGAATATTACTGAGAACTAAGGTAGAATATTACTGGGAAGTAAGGTACAATATTACTGGTAATTAACGTAGAATACTACTGGCAAGTAAGGCAGAATATTATTGGAAATTGAAATAGAATAGTACTGGTAACTGAGGTAGAATATTACTGGGAACTAAGGTAGAGTATTACAGGGAATTCAGGTAGAATAAAACTGGGAACTAAGGTAGAATATTACTGGGAATTAAGGTAGAATATTACTGGGAATTAAGGCGGGCTATTACTGGTATTAAGGTAGACAATTACTGGGAACTTAGGTGGAATATTACTGGGAACTAAGGTAGAATATTACTGGTAATTATGGTAGGATATTATTGGTAATTAAGGTAGAATATTACTTTGAATTAAGGTAGAGTATTACAGGGAATTATGGTAGGAAATTACTGGGAATTAAGGTAGCGTATTGCTGGTAATTAAGGCAGAGTATTACTGGTAATTAAGGTAGAATAATACAGGGAAATAAGGCAGAATATTACTGGTAATTAAGGTAGAATATTACAGGGAACTAAGGTAGAATATTACTGGGAAGTAAGGTAGAATATTACTGGTAATTAAGGTACGATATTACTGGTAATTACGGTAAGATATTACTGGTAACTAACATACAATATTACTGGAAATTTATGTAGAATATTACTGGAAATTGAGGTCGAATATTACTGGGAATTATGGCAGAATATTACTGGTAATTAAGGTAGAATATTACTGGGAATTAAGGTAGAATATTACTGGTAATTAAGGTGGAATATTACTAGGAAATAAGGTAGAGTATTACTGGTAATTAAGGTAAAATATTACTGGTAATTAAGGTACAATGTTACTGGGAATTTATGCAGAATATTAGTGGTAATTAAACTAGAATATTACTGGGAATTAAGGTAGGATATTATTGGTAATTAAGGCAGAATATTACTGGAATTGAGGTAGAATATTACTGGTAATTGAGGTGGAGTATTACTGGTAATTAAGGTAGAATATTATTGGTAATTAAGGCAGATTATTACTGGCAATTAAGGAAGAATATTACTGGGAATTAAGGTAGAGTATTACTGGGATTAAGGTAGAATATTACTGGGAATTAAGGTAGAGTATTACTGGGAACTAAGGTAGAATATTACTGGTAATTGAGGTAGAATATTACTGGTAATTAAGGTAGAATATTACTGGATATTAAGGGAGAATATTACTGAGAACTAAGGTAGAGTATTACAGGGAATTATGGTAGGAAATTACTGGGAATTAAGGTAGCGTATTACTGGTAATTAAGGCAGAGTGTTACTGGTAATTAAGGTAGAATATTACAGGGAAATAAGGCAGAATATTACTGGTAATTAAGGTAGAATATTACAGGGAACTAAGGTAGAATATTACTGGGAAGTAAGGTAGAATATTACTGGGAATTAAGGTAGAATATTACGGGGAACTAAGGTAGAATATTACTGGTAATTGAGGTAGAATATTATTGGTAATTAAGGTAGGATATTACTGGTAATTACGGTAAAATATTACTGGTAACTAACATACAATATTACTGGGAATTTATGTAGAATATTAACTGGAAATTGAGGTAGAATATTACTGGGAATTAAGTTAGAATAAAACTGGGAACTAAGGTAGAATATTAGTGGGAATTAAAGTAGAATATTACTGGGAATTGTGGCAGAATATTACTGGGAATTGAGGTAGAATATTACTGGGAATTAAGGTAGAATATTACTGGGAACTAAGGTAGAGCATGACTAGGAATTACGGTGGAATATTACTGGTAATTATGGTAGGATATTATTGGTAATTAAGGTAGAATATTACTTTGAATTAAGGTAGAGTATTACAGGGAATTATGGTAGGAAATTACTGGGAATTAAGGTAGCGTATTAGTGGTAATTAATGCAGAGTATTACTGGTAATTAAGGTAGAATATTACGGGGAAATAAGGCAGAATATTACTGGTAATTAAGGTAGAATATTACAGGGAACTAAGGTAGAATATTACTGGGAAGTAAGGTAGAATATTACTGGTAATTAAGGTAAAATATTACTGGTAATTAAGGTAGAATATTACAGGGAACTAAGGTAGAATATTACTGGGAAGTAAGGTAGAATATTACTGGTAATTAAGGTAAAATATTACTCGTAATTAAGGTACAATGTTACTGGGAATTTATGCAGAATATTAGTGGTAATTAAGCTAGAATATTACTGGGAATTAAGGTCGAATATCACTGGGAATTGAGGCAGAATATTACTGGGAATTGAGGTAGAATAGTACTGGGAATTAAGGTAGAATATTACTGGCAATTAAGGCAGAATATTACTGGGAACTAAAGTAGAGTATTACTGGTAATTAAGGCAGAATGTTACTGGAAATTAAGGTAGTGTATTACTGGGCATTAAGGCAGAATATTAATGGGAATTAAGGTAGAATATTACTGGGAACTAAGGTAGAGCATGACTGGGAATTAAGATGGAATATTACTGGACATTGAGGCAGAATATTACTGGTAATTAAGGTATAATATTACTGGGAATTGAGGTAGAATATTACTGGTAATTAAGGTAGGATATTATTTGTAATTAAGGCAGAATATTACTGGAATTAAGGTGGAATATTACTGGTAATTGTGGTAGAGTATTACTGGTAATTAAGGTAGGTTATTAGTGGTAATTAAGGCAGATTATTACTGGCAATTAAGGAAGAATATTACTGGGAATTAAGGTAGAGTATTACTGGGAATTAAGGTAGAATATTACTGGGAACTATGTAGAATATTACTGGTAATTGAGGTAGAATATTACTGGTAATTAAGGTAGGATATTACTGGTAATTACGGTAAAATATTACTGGTAACTAACATACAACATTACTGGGAATTTATGTAGAATATTAATGGGAAATTGAGGTAGAATATTACTGGGAATTATGGCAGAATATTACTGGTAATTAAGGTAGAATATTACTGGGAATTAAGGGAGAATATTACTGAGAAATAAGGTAGAATATTATTGGGAAGTAAGGTACAATATTACTGGTAATTAACGTATAATACTACTGGCAAGTAAGGCAGAATATTATTGGGAATTAAAATAGAATAGTACTGGTAACTGAGGTAGAATATTACTGAGAACTAAGGTAGAGTATTACAGGGAATTCAAGTAGAATAAAACTGGGAACTCAGGTAGAATACTAGTCAGAATTAAGATGGAATATTACTGGGAATTGAGGCAGAATATTACTGGGAATTAAGGTAGAATATTACTGGGAATTAAGGCGGACTATTACTGGTATTAAGGTAGAAAATTACTGGGAACTTAGGTGAAATATTACTGGGAACTAAGGTAGAATATTATTGGTAATTATGGTAGGATATTTTTGGTAATTAAGGTAGAATATTACTTTGATTTAAGGTAGAGTATTACAGGGAAATAAGGCAGAATATTACTGGTAATTAAGGTAGAATATTAAAGGGAACTAATGTAGAATATTACTGGGAAGTAAGGTAGAATATTACTGGTAATTAAGGTAAAATATTACTGGTAATTAAGGTACAATATTACTGGGAATTTATGTAGAATATTACTGGAAATTGAGCTCGAATATTACTGGGAATTATGGCAGAATATTACTGGTAATTAAGGTAGTATATTACTTGTAATTGAGGTGAAATATTACTGGTATTTAAGTTAGAATATTACTGGGAACAAAGGTAGAATATTACTGGTAATTGAGATGGAATGTTGCTGGGAATTGAAGCATAATATTACTGGTATTTAAGGTAGAATATTACTGGTAATTAAGGTAGAATAGGACTCGGAATTAAGGTAGAGTATGACTGTTAATGAAGACAGAATATTACTGGTAATTGAGGTAGAATATTACTGGGAATTGAAGTAGAATATTACTGGTATTTAAGGTAGAATGTTACAGGTAATTAAGGTAGAGTATCACTGGTATTCAAGGTAGAGTATTACTGGGAATTAATGTTGAATATTACTGCGAATTTTGGTAGAATATTACTGGGAATTAAGGTAGAATATTACTGGGAAGTAAGGTAGGATATTACTGGTAATTAAGGTAGAATACTACTGGCAAGTAAGGTAGAATATTACTGGAAATTGAGGTAGAATATTAATGGGAATTAAGATAGAGTATTACTGGGAATTAAGTTAGAATAAAACTGGGAACTAAGGTAGAATATTACTGGGAATTAAGGTAGAATATTACTGGGAAGTAAGGTAGGATATTACTGGTAATTAAGGTAGAATACTACTGGCAAGTAAGGTAGAATATTACTGGAAATTGAGGTAGAATATTAATGGGAATTAAGATAGAGTATTACTGGGAATTAAGTTAGAATAAAACTGGGAACTAAGGTAGAATATTACTGGGAATTAAGGTAGAATATTACTGGGAAGTAAGGTAGGATATTACTGGTAATTAAGGTAGAATACTACTGGCAAGTAAGGTAGAATATTACTGGAAATTGAGGTAGAATATTAATGGGAATTAAGATAGAGTATTACTGGGAATTAAGTTAGAATAAAACTGGGAACTAAGGTAGAATATTAGTGGGAATTAAGGTAGAATATTACTGGGAATTGAGGCAGAATATTACTGGGAATTGAGGTAGAATATTACTTGAAATTAAGGTAGAATATTACTGGTAATTAAGGCAGAATATTACTGGGAACTAAGGTAGAGTATTACTGGTAATTAAGGCAGAATATTACTGGGAATTAAGGTAGTGTATTACTGGGCATTAAGGCAGAATATTACTGGGAATTAAGGTAGAATATTACTGGTAACTAAGGTAGAGCATGACTGGGAATTAAAGTGGAATATTACTGGGAATTGAGGTAGAATATTACTGGTAATTAAGGTAGGATATTATTGGTAATTAAGGCAGAATATTACTGGAATTAAGGTAGAATATTACTGGTAATTGAGGTAGAGTATTACTGGTAATTAAGGTAGGATATTATTGGTAATTAAGGCAGATTATTACTGGGAATTAAGGAAGAATATTACTGGGAATTAAGGTAGAGTATTACTGGGATTAAGGTAGAATAGTACTGGGAATTAAGGTAGAATATTACTGGGAACTAAGGTAGAATATTCCTGGGAATTTATGTAGAATATTAACTGGAAATTGAGGTACAATATTACTGGGAATTATGGCAGAATATTACTGGTAATTAAGGTAGAATATTACTGGGAATTAAGGTAGAATACTACTGGCAAGTAAGGCAGAATATTACTGGGAATTGAAATAGAATAGTACTGGTAACTGAGGTAGAATATTACTGGGACCTAAGGTAGAGTTTTACAGGGAATTCAGGTAGAATAAAACTGGGTACTAAGGTAGAATATTAGTCAGAATTAAGATAGAATATTACTGGGAATTGAGGCAGAATATTACTGGGAATTAAGGTAGAATATTACTGGAAATTAAGGCAGACTATTACTGGTATTAAGGTAGAAAATTACTGGGAACTTAGGTGGAATATTACTGGGAACTAAGGTAGAATATTACTGGTAATTATAGTAGGATATTATTGGTAATTAAGGTAGAATATTACTTTGAATTAAGGTAGAGTATTACAGGGAATTATGGTAGGAAATTACTGGGAATTAAGGTAGCGTATTACTGGTAATTAAGGCAGAGTATTACTGGTAATTAAGGTAGAATATTACAGGGAAATAAAGCAGAATATTACTGGTAATTCAGGTGGAATATTACTGGTAATTAAGGTAGAATATTACTGGTAATTGAGGAAGAATATTAGTGGTAATTAAAGTAGAATATTACTGGGAATTAAGGTAAAATATTACTGGTAATTAAGGCACAATATTGCAGGGAATTACGGTAGAATATTACTGGGAATTAAGGTAGAATATTACTGGGAATTAAGGCAGACTATTACTGGTATTAAGGTAGAAAATTACTGGGAACTTAGGTGGAATATTACTGGGAACTAAGGTAGAATATTACTGGTAATTATAGTTGGATATTATTGGTAATTAAGGTAGAATATTACTTTGAATTAAGGTAGAGTATTACAGGGAATTGTGGTAGGAAATTACCGGGAATTAAGGTAGCATATTACTTGTAATTAAGGCAGAGTATTACTGGTAATTAAGGTAGAATATTACAGGGAAATAAAGCAGAATATTACTGGTAATTAAGGTGGAATATTACTGGTAATTAAGGTCGAATATTACTGGTAATTGAGGAAGAATATTAGTGGTAATTAAAGTAGAATATTACTGGGAATTAAGGTACAATATTACTGGTAATTAAGGCACATTATTACAGGGAATTAAGGTAGAATATTACTGGTAATTAAGTTACAATATTATTGGGAATTTATGTAGAATATTACTAGAAATTGAGCTCGCATATTACTGGGAACTGAGGTAGAATATTACTGGTCAGTGAGGTAGAATATTACTGGGAATTAAGTTGGACAATTACTGGGAACTAAGGTAAAATATTCCTGGGAAGTAAGGTAGGATATTACTGGTAATTAAGGTAGAATACTACTGGCAAGTAAGGTAGAATATTACTGGAAATTGAGGTAGAATATTAATGGGAATTAAGGTAGAGTATAACTGGGAATTAAGTTAGAATAAAACTGGGAACTAAGGTAGAATATTAGTGGGAATTAAGGTAGAATATTACTGGGAATTGAGGCAGAATATTACTGGGAATTGAGGTAGAATATTACTGGTAATTAAGGCAGAATATTACTGGGAATTAAGGTAGTGTATTACTGGGCATTAAGGCAGAATATTACTGGGAATTAAGGTAGAATATTACTGGGAATTAAGGTAGAGTATTACTGGTAATTAAGGCAGAGTATTACTGGTAATTAAGGTAGAATATTACAGGGAAATAAAGCAGAATATTACTGGTAATTAAGGTGGAATATTACTGGTAATTAAGGTAGAATATTACTGGTAATTGAGGAAGAATATTAGTGGTAATTAAAGTAGAATATTACTGGGAATTAAGGTAAAATATTACTGGTAATTAAGGCACAATATTGCAGGGAATTTAGGTAGAATATTACTGGGAATTAAGGTAGAATATTACTGGGAATTAAGGCAGACTATTACTGGTATTAAGGTAGAAAATTACTGGGAACTTAGGTGGAATATTACTGGGAACTAAGGTAGAATATTACTGGTAATTATAGTAGGATATTATTGGTAATTAAGGTAGAATATTACTTTGAATTAAGGTAGAGTATTACAGGGAATTATGGAAGGAAATTACTGGGAATTAAGGCAGCGTATTACTGGTAATTAAGGCAGAGTATTACTGGTAATTAAGGTAGAATATTACAGGGAAATAAGGCAGAATATTACTGGTAATTAAGGTAGAATATTACAGGGAACTAAGGTAGAATATTACTGGGAAGTAAGGTAGAATATTACTGGTAATTAAGGTAAAATATTACTGGTAATTAAGGTAGAATATTACAGGGAACTAAGGTAGGATATTACTGGGAAGTAAGGTAGAATATTACTGGTAATTAAGGTAAAATATTACTGGTAATTAAGGTAGAGTATTACTGGTAATTAAGGCAGAATATTACTGGGAATTAAGGTAGTGTATTACTGGGCATTAAGGCAGAATATTACCGGGAATTAAGGCAGAATATTACTGGGAATTAAGGTAGAATATTACTGGGAACTAAGGTAGAGCATGTCTAGGAATGAAGGTGGAATATTACTGGAAATTGAGGCAGAATATTACTGGTAATTGAGTTATAATATTACTGGGAATTGAGGTAGAATATTACTGGGAATTAAGGTAGAGTATTACTGGTAATTAAGGCAGAGTAGTACTGGGAATTAACTTTGAATATTACTAGGAATTAAGGTAGAATATTATTGGGAATTAAGTTCGAATATAACTGGGATCTAAGGTAGAATATTCCTGGGAATTAAGGTAGAATATTACTGGTAATTAAGCTGGAATATTTCTGGGAATTAAGGTAGAATATTACTGGGAACTAAGGTCAATATTACTGGAAGCTATGGTAGAATATTACTGGGAACTAAGGTAGAGTATTACTGGGAACTAAGGTATAATATTACTGGTAATTAAGGTAAAATATTACTCGGAACTAAAGTAGAATATTACTGGGAATTAAGGTAGAATATTACTGGTAATTAAGGTAGAATATTACTGGTAATTGACGAAGAATATTAGTGGTAATTAAGGTTGAATATTACTGGGAATTAAGGTAGAATATTACTGGTAATTAAGGCACAATATTACAGGGAATTAAGGTAGGATATTACTGGTAATTAAGGTAGAATATTATCGGGAATTTATGTACAATATTACTGGAAATTGAGGTAGCATATTACTGGGAACTGAGGTAGAATATTACTGGTCAGTGAGGTAGAATATTACTGGGAATTAAGTTGGACTATTACTGGGAACTAAGGTAGAACATTCCTGGGAAGTAAGGTAGGATATTACTGGTAATTAAGGTAGAATACTACTGGCAAGTAAGGTAGAATATTACTGGAAATTGAGGTAGAATATTAATGGGAATTAAGTTAGAATAAAACTGACAACTAAGGTAGAATATTAGTGCAAATTAAGGTAGAATATTACTGGGAATTGAGGCAGAATATTACTGGGAATTGAGGTAGAATATTACTGGGAATTAAGGTAGAATATTACTGGTAATTAAGGTAGGGTATTACTGGTAATTACGGCAAAATATTGCTGGTAACTAACGTACAACATTACTGGAAATTTATGTAGAATATTAACTGGAAATTGAGGTAGAATATTACTGGGAATTATGGCAGAATATTACTGGTAATTAAGATAGAATATTACTGGGAACTAAGGTAGAGTATTACAGATAATTCAGGTAGAATAAAACTGGGAACTCAGGTAGAATACTAGTCAGAATTAAGATGGAATATTATTGGGAATTGAGGCAGAATATTAGTGGGAATTAAGGTAGAATATTACTGGGAATTATGGCGGACTATTACTGGTATTAAGGTAGAAAATTACTGGGAACGTAGGTGAAATATTAGTGGGAACTAAGGTAGAATATTACTGGTAATTATGGTAGGATATTATTGGTAATTAAGGTAGAATATTACTTTGATTTAAGGTAGAGTATTACAGGGAAATAAGGCAGAATATTACTGGTAATTAAGGTAGAATAATACATGGAACTAAGGTAGAATATTACTGGGAAGTAAGGTAGAATATTACTGGTAATTAAGGTAAAATATTACTGGTAATTAAGGTACAATATTACTGGGAATTTATGTAGAATATTACTGGAAATTGAGGTCGAATATTACTGGGAATTATGGCAGAATATTATTGGTAATTAGAATATTACTGGTATTTAAGTTAGAATATTACTGGGAACAAAGGTAGAATATTACTGGTAATTGAGGTGGAATGTTGCTGGGATTTGAAGCATAATATTACTGGTATTTAAGGTAGAATATTACTGGTAATTAAGGTAGAATATGACTCGGAATTAAGGTACAGTATGACTGTTAATGAAGACAGAATATTACTGGTAATTGAGGTAGAATATTACTGGGAATTGAGGTAGAATATTACTGGGAATTAAGTTAGAATATTACTGGGAATTAAGGCAGAATATTACTGGGAATTAAGGTAGTGTATTACTGGGCATTAAGGCAGAATATTACTGGGAATTAAGGTAGAATATTACTGGGAACTAAGGTAGAATATTACTGGTAATTGAGGTGTAATATTACTGGGAATTGAGGTAAAATATTACTGGTAATTAAGGTAGGATATTATTGGTAATTAAGGCAGAATATTACTGGAATTAAGGTAGAATATTACTGGTAATTGAGGTAGAGTATTACTGGTAATTAAGGTAGGATATTATTGGTAATTAAGGCAGATTATTACTGGCAATTAAGGTAGAATATTACTGGGAATTAAGGTAGAGTATTACTGGGATTAAGGTAGAATATTACTGGGAATTGAGGCAGAATATTACTGGGAATTGAGGTAGAATATTACTGGGAATTAAGGTAGAATATTACTTGTAATTAAGGCAGAATATTACTGGGAATTAAGGTAGAGTATTACTGGTAATTAAGGCAGAATATTACTGGGAATTAAGGTAGTGTATTACTGGGCATTAAGGCAGAATATTACTGGGAATTAAGGCAGAATATTACTGGGAATTAAGGTAGAATATTACCGGGAACTAAGGTAGAGCATGACTAGGAATGAAGGTGGAATATTACTGGAAATTGAGGCAGAATATTACTGGTAATTGAGGTATAATATTACTGGGAATTGAGGTAAAATATTACTGGTAATTAAGGTAGGATATTATTGGTAATTAAGGCAGAATATTACTGGAATTAAGGTAGAATATTACTGGTAATTGAGGTAGAGTATTACTGGTAATTAAGGTAGGATATTATTGGTAATTAAGGCAGATTATTACTGGCAATTAAGGTAGAATATTACTGGGAATTAAGGTAGAGTATTACTGGGATTAAGGTAGAATATTACTGTGAATTAAGGTAGAATATTACTGGGAACTAAGGTAGAATATTACTGGTAATTGAGGTAGAATATTACTGGTAATTAAGGTAGGATATTACTGGTAATTACGGTAAAATATTACTGGTAACTAACATACAATATTACTGGGAATTTATGTAGAATATTAACTGGAAATTGAGGTAGAATATTACTGGGAATTATGGCAGCATGTTACTGGTAATTAAGGTAGAATATTACTGGGAAAAAAGGGAGAATATTACTGAGAACTAAGGTAGAATATTACTGGGAAGTAAGGTACAATATTACTGGTAATTAACGTAGAATACTACTGGCAAGTAAGGCAGAATATTATTGGGAATTGAAATAGAATAGTACTGGTAACTGAGGTAGAATATTACTGGGAACTAAGGTAGAGTATTACAGGGAATTCAGGTAGAATAAAACTGGGAACTAAGGTAGAATACTAGTCAGAATTAAGATAGAATATTACTGGGAATTGAGGCAGAATATTACTGGGAATTAAGGTAGAATATTACTGGGGATTAAGGCGGGCTATTACTGGTATTAAGGTAGAAAATTACTGGTAATTAAGGCACTATATTACAGGGAATTAAGGGAGAATATTACTGGTAACTAAGGTACAATATTATTCGGAATTTATGTAGAATATTACTGAAAATTGAGGTAGCATATTACTGGGAACTGAGGTAGAATATTACTGGTCAGTGAGGTAGAATATTACTGAGAATTAACTTGGACTATTACTGGGAACTAAGGTAGAATATTCCTGGGAAGTAAGGTAGGATATTACTGGTAATTAAGGTAGAATACTACTGGCAAGTAAGGTAGAATATTACTGGAAATTGAGGTAGAATATTAATGGGAAATAAGGTAGAGTATTACTGGGAATTAAGTTGGAATAAAACTGGGAACTAAGGTAGAATATTAGTGGGAATTAAGGTAGAATATTACTGGGAATTGAGGCAGAATATTACTGGGAATTGAGGTAGAATATTACTGGGAATTAAGGCACTATATTACAGGAAATTAAGGGAGAATATTACTGGTAATTAAGGTACAATATTATTTGGAATTTATGTAGAATATTACTGAAAATTGAGGTAGCATATTACTGGGAACTGAGGTAGAATATTACTGGTCAGTGAGGTAGAATATTACTGAGAATTAACTTGGACTATTACTGGGAACTAAGGTAGAATATTCCTGGGAAGTAAGGTAGGATATTACTGGTAATTAAGGTAGAATACTACTGGCAAGTAAGGTAGAATATTACTGGAAATTGAGGTAGAATATTAATGGGAACTAAGGTAGAGTATTACTGGGAATTAAGTTGGAATAAAACTGGGAACTAAGGTAGTATATTAGTGGGAATTAAGGTAGAATATTACTGGGAATTGAGGCAGAATATTACTGGGAATTGAGGTAGAATATTACTGGGAATTAAGGTAGAATATTACTGGTAATTAAGGCAGAATATTACTGGGAATTAAGGTAGAGTATTACTGGTAATTAAGGCAGAATATTACTGGGAATTAAGGTAGTGTATTACTGGGCATTAAGGCAGAATATTACTGGAAATTGAGGCAGAATATTACTGGTAATTGAGGTATAATATTACTGGGAATTGAGGTAAAATATTACTGGTAATTAAGGTAGGATATTATTGGTAATTAAGGCAGAATATTACTGGAATTAAGGTAGAATATTACTGGTAATTGAGGTAGAGTATTACTGGTAATTAAGGTAGGATATTATTGGTAATTAAGGCAGATTATTACTGGCAATTAAGGTAGAATATTACTGGGAATTAAGGTAGAGTATTACTGGGATTAAGGTAGAATATTACTGGTAATTGAGGTAGAATATTACTGGTAATTAAGGTAGGATATTACTGGTAATTACGGTAAAATATTACTGGTAACTAACATACAATATTACTGGGAATTTATGTAGAATATTAACTGGAAATTGAGGTAGAATATTACTGGGAATTATGGCAGCATGTTACTGGTAATTAAGGTAGAATATTACTGGGAAAAAAGGGAGAATATTACTGAGAACTAAGGTAGAATATTACTGGGAAGTAAGGTACAATATTACTGGTAATTAACGTAGAATACTACTGGCAAGTAAGGCAGAATATTATTGGGAATTGAAATAGAATAGTACTGGTAACTGAGGTAGAATATTACTGGGAACTAAGGTAGAGTATTACAGGGAATTCAGGTAGAATAAAACTGGGAACTAAGGTAGAATACTAGTCAGAATTAAGATAGAATATTACTGGGAATTGAGGCAGAATATTACTGGTAATTAAGGCACTATATTACAGGGAATTAAGGGAGAATATTACTGGTAATTAAGGTACAATATTATTCGGAATTTATGTAGAATATTACTGAAAATTGAGGTAGCATATTACTGGGAACTGAGGTAGAATATTACTGGTCAGTGAGGTAGAATATTACTGAGAATTAACTTGGACTATTACTGGGAACTAAGGTAGAATATTCCTGGGAAGTAAGGTAGGATATTACTGGTAATTAAGGTAGAATACTACTGGAAAGTAAGGTAGAATATTACTGGAAATTGAGGTAGAATATTAATGGGAACTAAGGTAGAGTATTACTGGGAATTAAGTTGGAATAAAACTGGGAACTAAGGTAGAATATTAGTGGGAATTAAGGTAGAATATTACTGGGAATTGAGGCAGAATATTACTGGGAATTGAGGTAGAATATTACTGGGAATTAAGGCACTATATTACAGGGAATTAAGGGAGAATATTACTGGTAATTAAGTTACAATATTATTCGGAATTTATGTAGAATATTACTGAAAATTGAGGTAGCATATTACTGGGAACTGAGGTAGAATATTACTGGTCAGTGAGGTAGAATATTACTGAGAATTAACTTGGACTATTTCTGGGAACTAAGGTAGAATATTCCTGGGAAGTAAGGTAGGATATTACTGGTAATTAAGGTAGAATACTACTGGCAAGTAAGGTAGAATATTACTGGAAATTGAGGTAGAATATTAATGGGAACTAAGGTAGAGTATTACTGGGAATTAAGTTGGAATAAAACTGGGAACTAAGGTAGAATATTAGTGGGAATTAAGGTAGAATATTACTGGGAATTGAGGCAGAATATTACTGGGAATTAAGGTAGTGTATTACTGGGCATTAAGGCAGAATATTACTGGGAATTAAGGCAGAATATTACTGGGAATTAAGGTATATTACTGGGAACTAAGGTAGAGCATGACTAGGAATGAAGGTGGAATATTACTGGAAATTGAGGCAGAATATTACTGGTAATTGAGGTATAATATTACTGGGAATTGAGGTAAAATATTACTGGTAATTAAGGTAGGATATTATTGGTAATTAAGGCAGAATATTACTGGAATTAAGGTAGAATATTACTGGTAATTGAGGTAGAGTATTACTGGTAATTAAGGTAGGATATTATTGGTAATTAAGGCAGATTATTACTGGCAATTAAGGTAGAATATTACTGGGAATTAAGGTAGAGTATTACTGGGATTAAGGTAGAATATTACTGCGAATTAAGGTAGAATATTACTGGGAAGTAAGGTAGAATATTACTGGTAATTGAGGTAGAATATTACTGGTATTAATGTAGAAAAGTACTGGGAACTAAGGTAGAATATTACTGGTAATTATGGTAGGATATTATTGGTAATTCAGGTAGAATATTACTTTGAATTAAGGTAGAGTATTACTGGGAATTATGGTAGGAAATTACTGGGAATTAAGGTAGCGTATTACTGGTAATTAAGGCAGAGTATTACTGGTAATTAAGGTAGAATATTACAGGGAAATAAGGCAGAATATTACTGGTAATTAAGGTAGAATATTACAGGGAACTAAGGTAGAATATTACTGGGAAGTAAGGTAGAATATTACTGGTAATTAAGGTGGAATATTACTAGGAAATAAGGTAGTGTATTACTGGTAATTAAGGTAAAATATTACTGGTAATTAAGGTACAATGTTACTGGGAATCTATGCAGAATATTAGTGGTAATTAAGCTAGAATATTACTGGGAATTAAGGTAGAATATTACTGGTAATTGAGGTAGAGTATTACTGGTAATTAAAGTAGGATATTATTGGTAATTAAGGCAGATTATTAATGGCAATTAAGGGAGAATATTACTGGGAATTGAGGCAGAATATTACTGGGAATTGAGGTAGAATATTACTGGGAATTAAGGTAGAATATTACTGGTAATTAAGGCAGAATATTACTGGGAATTAAGGTAGAGTATTACTGGTAATTAAGGCAGAATATTACTGGGAATTAAGGTAGTGTATTACTGGGCATTAAGGCAGAATATTACCGGGAATTAAGGCAGAATATTACTGGGAATTAAGGTAGAATATTACTGGGAACTAAGGTAGAGCATGACTAGGAATGAAGGTGGAATATTACTGGAAATTGAGGCAGAATATTACTGGTAATTGAGTTATAATATTACTGGGAATTGAGGTAAAATATTACTGGTAATTAAGGTAGGATATTATTGGTAATTAAGGCAGAATATTACTGGAATTAAGGTAGAATATTACTGGTAATTGAGGTAGAGTATTACTGGTAATTAAGGTAGGATATTATTGGTAATTAAGGCAGATTATTACTGGCAATTAAGGTAGAATATTACTGGGAATTAAGGTAGAGTATTACTGGGATTAAGGTAGAATATTACTGTGAATTAAGGTAGAATATTACTGGGAACTAAGGTAGAATATTACTGGTAATTGAGGTAGAATATTACTGGTAATTAAGGCAGAGTATTACTGGTAATTAAGGTAGAATATTACTGGGAATTAAGGTAGATTATTACTGGCAATTAAGGTAGAATATTACTGGTAATTAAGGTAGAATATTACAGGAAATAAGGCAGAATATTACTGGTAATTAAGGTAGAATATTACAGGGAACTAAGGTAGAATATTACTGGGAAGTAAGGTAGAATATTACTGGTAATTAAGGTACGATATTACTGGTAATTACGGTAAAATATTACTGGTAACTAAGATACAATATTACTGGAAATTTATGTAGAATATTACTGGAAATTGAGGTCGAATATTACTGGGAATTATGGCAGAATATTACTGGTAATTAAGGTAGAATATTACTGGTAATTAAGGTAAAATATTACTGGTAATTAAGGTACAATGTTACTGGGAATTTATGCAGAATATTAGTGGTAATTAAGCTAGAATATTACTGGGAATTAAGGTAGAATATTACTGGTAATTGAGGTAGAGTATTACTGGTAATTAAGGTAGGATATTATTGGTAATTAAGGCAGATTATTAATGGCAATTAAGGGAGAATATTACTGGGAATAAAGGTAAAGTATTACTGGGATTAACGTAGAATATTACTGGGAATTAAGGTAGAATATTACTGGGAACTAAGGTAGAATATTACTGGTAATTGAGGTAGAATATTATTGGTAATTAAGGTAGAATATTACTGGATTTTAAGGGAGAATATTACTGAGAACTAAGGTAGAGTATTACAGGGAATTATGGTAGGAAATTACTGGGAATTAAGGTAGCGTATTACTGGTAATTAAGGCAGAGTATTACTGGTAATTAAGGTAGAATATTACAGGGAAATAAGGCAGAATATTACTGGTAATTAAGGTAGAATATTACAGGGAACTAAGGTAGAATATTACTGGGAAGTAAGGTAGAATATTAATGGTAATTAAGGTAAAATATTACTGGTAATTAAGGTACAATATTACTGGGAATTTATGTAGAATATTACTGGAAATTGAGGTCGAATATTACTGGGAATTAAGTTAGAATAAAACTGGGAACTAAGGTAGAATATTAGTGGGAATTAAGGTAGAATATTACTGGGAATTGAGGCAGAATATTACTGCGAATTGAGGTAGAATATTACTGGGAATTAAGTTAGAATATTACTGGGAATTAAGGTAGTGTATTACTGGGCATTAAGGCAGAATATTACTGGGAATCAAGGTAGAATATTACTGGGAACTAAGGTAGAGCATGACTAGGAATTAAGGTGGAATATTACTGGGAACTAAGGTAGAATATTACTGGTAATTATGGTAGGATATTATTGGTAATTAAGGTAGAATATTACTTTGAATTAAGGTAGAGTATTACAGGGAATTATGGAAGGAAATTACTGGGAATTAAGGCAGCGTATTACTGGTAATTAAGGCAGAGTATTACTGGTAATTAAGGTAGAATATTACAGGGAAATAAGGCAGAATATTACTGGTAATTAAGGTAGAATATTACAGGGAATTAAGGTAGAATATTACTGGGAAGTAAGGTAGAATATTACTGGTAATTAAGGTAAAATATTACTGGTAATTAAGGTAGAATATTACAGGGAACTAAGGTAGAATATTACTGGGAAGTAAGGTAGAATATTACTGGTAATTAAGGTAAAATATTACTGGTAATTAAGGTACAATATTACTGGAAATTTGTGTAGAATATTACTGGAAATTGAGGTCGAATATTACTGGGAATTATGGCAGAATATTACTGGTAATTAAGGTAGAATATTACTGGTAATAAGATGGAATATTACTAGGAAATAAGGTAGAGTATTACTGGAAATTAAAGTAAAATATTACTGGTAATTAAGGTACAATGTTACTGGGAATTTATGCAGAATATTAGTGGTAATTAAGCTAGAATATTACTGGGAATTAAGGTCGAATATTACTGGGAATTGAGGCAGAATATTACTGGGAATTGAGGTAGAATATTACTGGGAATTAAGGTAGAATATTACTGGTAATTAAGGCAGAATATTACTGGGAACTAAGGTAGAGTATTACTGGTAATTAAGGCAGAATGTTACTGGAAATTAAGGTAGGGTATTACTGGGCATTAAGGCAGTATATTAATGGGAATTAAGGTAGAATATTACTGGGAACTAAGGTAGACCATGACTGGGAATTAAGATGGAATATTACTGGAAATTGAGGCAGAATATTACTGGTAATTAAGGTATAATATTACTGGGAATTGAGGTAGAATATTACTGGTAATTAAGGTAGGATATTATTCGTAATTAAGGCAGAATATTACTGGAATTAAGGTGGAATATTACTGGTAATTGAGGTAAAGTATTACTGGTAATTAAGATAGGTTATTAGTGGTAATTATGGCAGATTATTACTGGCAATTAAGGAAGAATATTACTGAGAATTAAGGTAGAGTATTACTGGGAATTAAGGTAGAATATTACTGGGAACTAAGGTAGAATATTACTGGTAATTGAGGTAGAATATTACTGGTAATTAAGGTAGGATATTACTGGTAATTACGGTAAAATATTATTGGTAACTAACATACAATATTACTGGGAATTTATGTAGAATATTAACTGGAAATTGAGGTAGTATATTACTGGGAATTATGCCAGAATATTACTGGGAACCAAGGTCGACCATGACTGGGAATTATGGTGGAATATTCCTGGGAATTAAGGCATAATATTACTGGGAATTAAGGTAGAATATTACTGGTAATTAAGGTAAAATATTACTGGTAATTAAGGTACAATATTACTGGGAATTTATGTAGAATATTACTGGAAATTGAGGTAGAATATTACTGGGAATTATGCCAGAATATTACTGGGAACTAAGGTAGAATATTACTGGGAATTGAGGTAGAATATTACTGGTAATTGAGGTAAAATATTACTGGGAACTAAGGTAGAGAATTCCTGGGAATTCAGGTAGAACGAAACTGGGAACTAAGGTAGATTATTACCTGGAATTAAGATAGAATATTACTGGGAATTGAGGCAGAATATTACTGGGAATTAAGGAAGAATATTACTGGGAATTAAGGTGGAGTATTACTGGGATTAAGGTAGAAAATTACTGGGAACTAAGGTAGAATATTACTGGGAACTAAGGTAGAATATTACTGGTAATTGAGGTAGAATATTACTGGTAATTATGGTGGGATATTATTGGTAATTAAGGCAGATTATTACTGGGAATTAAGGTAGGATATTACTTGGAATTAAGGTAGAATATTACTGGGAATTAAGGTAGAGTATTGCTGGGATTAAGGTAGAATATTACTGGGAATTAAGGTAGAGTATTACAGGGAATTAAGGTACAATATTACTGGGAACTAAGGTAGAATATTGCTGGTAATTGAGGTCGAATATTACTGGTTATTAAGGTAGGATATTACTGGTAATTAAGGCACAATATTACTGGGAATTAAGGTTGAATATTACTGGTAATTAAGGTAAAATATTACTGGTAATTAAGGTAAAATATTACTGATAATTAAGGTACAATATTACTGTGAATTTATGGAGAATATTACTGGAAATTGAGGTAGAATATTAATGGGAATTATGGCAGAATATTACTGGTAATTAAGGTAGAATATTACTGGGAATTAAGGTAGAATATTACTGGGAAGTAACGTACGATATTACTGATAATTAAGGTAGAATACTACTGGCAAGTAAGCTAGAATATTACTGGGAATTGAGGTAGAATAGTACTCGTAATTGAGGTAGAATATTACTGGGAACTAAGGTAGAGTATTACTGGGAATTCAGGTAGAATAAAACTGGGAACTAAGGTAGCATATTCGTGGGAATTAAGTTGGACTATTACTGGGATGGATGTAGAAAATTACTGGGAACTAAGATGGAATATTACTGTGAACTAAGGTAGAACATTACTGGGAATTAAGGTAGAATATTACTGGGAATTAAGGTAGAGTATTACATGGAATAACAGTAGAATATTACTGGAAATTAAGGTAGAATGTTATTGGGAATTATGATAGAGTATTACTGATAATTAATGTCGAATATTACTGGGAATTGAGATAGACTATTGCTGGGAATTGAAGTAGAATATTACTGGTATATAAGGTGGAATCTTACAGGTATTTAAGGTAGAATATTAATGGTAATTAAGGTAGAATGTTACAGAGAATTAAGGTAGAGCATTCGTGGTATTTAAGGTAGAATATTACTGGTAATTTAGGTAGAATATAACTGGGAATTAAGTCGGAGTATTACTGGGATTAAGGTCGAAAATTACTGGGAACTAAGGTAGAATATTACTGGTAACTAAGGTAGAATATTACTGGTAATTGAGGTAGAATATTACTGGTAATTATGGTAGGATATTATTGGTAATTAAGGCAGATTATTACTGGGAATTAAGGTAGGATATTACTTGGAATTAAGGTAGAATATTACTGGGAATTAAGGTAGAGTATTGCTGGGATTAAGGTAGAATATTACTGGGAATTAAGGTAGAGTATGACTGTTAATTAAGACAGAATATTACTGGGAATTTAGGTAGAATATTACTGGGAATTGAGATTAAATATTACTGGAAATTGAAGTAGAATATTACTGGTATTTAAGGTAGAATGTTACAGGGAATTAACGTAGAATATCACTGGTATTTAAGGTAGAATGTTACACGGAATTAAGGTCGCGTATTATGGGTATTTAAGGTAGAATATTACAGGTAATTAAGGTAGAATATGACTGGTAATTAAGGTAGTGTATGACTGTTAATTAAGACAGAATATTACTGGGAATTGAAGTGGAATATTACTGGTAATTAAGGCAGAATATTACTGGTAATTAATGCAGAATATTGCAGGTAATTAAGGTAGAGTGTTACTGGGAATTGAGGTAGAATATTACTGGCAATTTAGGTGGAATATTACTGGGAATTGAAGTAGAATATTACTGGTATTTAAGGTAGCATATTACGGGTAATTAATGTAGAATATTACTGGGAATTAAGGTAGAGTATTACTGGTATTTAAGCTAGAATATTAATGGTAATTAAGGTAGAATATTACTGGGAATTAAGGTAGAGTATTACTGGGAATGGAGGTAGAATATTACTGGTAATTAAGGTTGAATATCACAGGGAATAAAGGCAGAATATTACTGGTAACTAAGGTATAATATTACTGGGAATTAAGGAAGAATATTACTGGTAATTAAGGCAGAATATTACTGGTAATAAAGGTAGAATATTACTGGGAATTAAGGTAGAATATTACTGGGAATTAACGTAGAGTATTACTGGTAATTAAGGCAGGGTATTACTGGTAATTATGGCAGATTATTACTGGGAATTAACTTAGAATATTACAAGGAATTAAGGTAGAATATTATTAGGAATTAAGGTAGAACATTAATGGGAATTAAGGTAGAATATTACTGGGAATTAAGGTCGAGTATTACCAGGAATTAAGGTAGAATATTATTGGGAATTAAGGCAGAATATTACTGGGAATTGAGGCAGAATATTACTGGTAATTAAGGTAGAATATTACTGGGAATTAATGCAGAATATTACTGGTAATTAAAGCAGAATATAACTGGTAATTAAGGTAAATTATTACTGGGAATTTAGGTGGAATATTACTGTGAATTAAGGCAGAGTAATACTGGTAATTAAGGCAGAGTATTACTGGTAATTAAGGTAGAATATTACTGGGAATTAAGGTAGAATATTACTGGAAATTAAGGTACAGTATTACTGGCATTTTAGGTGGAATATTAATGGTAATTAAGGTAGAATATTACTGGGAATTAAGGTAGCGTATTTCTGGGAATGGAGGTAGAATATTACTGATAATTAAGGTTGAATATCACTGGGATCTAAGGTAGAATATTACTGGGAATTAAGGTAGAATATTACTGGAAATTAAGGTGGAATATTACTGGGAATTAAGGTCGAATATTACTGTGAATTAAGGTAGAATATTACTGGGAACTAAGGTGGAATATTACTGGGAACTAAGGTAGAGTATTACTGGTAATTAAGGTAGAATATTACTGGGATCTCAGGTAAATATTACTGGGGACTAAGGGAGAATATGACTGGTAATTAAGGTAGAATATTACTGGTAATTAAGGTAGAATATTACTGGGAATTAAAGTAGAATATTGCATCAAATTAAGCTCGAATATTGCTGGGGATTAAGGTGGAAAATTACTGGGAACTAAAGTAGAATATTGCTGGGAATTAAGGTAGAATATGACTGGGAACTAAGGTAGAATATTACTGGTCATTAAGGTAGAGTATTACTGGGATTTAATGTGGAATATTACTGAGAATTATGGTAGAATATTACTGGGAATTCAGGCAGAGTATTACTGTCAAACTAGCAGAGACCCGCAAAACATTTGCGGTCAAATTATTATTTTTATTGCAACTGTATTTGTTTAGACTGTTATCATCTTTGTCTATAAAATCAACGCTGATGTCCCCCCTGCCTCTCCTCTCTCCCTCCCTCTCTTGATCACCCTCTCCCTCCCTCTATCACCCTCTCCCTCAGTCTCTCTCACTCTCTCTCACTCCCACCCTCCCTCTCCCCCTCCCTCCCTCTCTCTCTCCCACTCTAGGACCCTCTTCCACTCTCTTTCACCCTCTCCCTATGTCTCTCTCCCCCTACCTCACTCTTTCTCTCTCCCTCCCTCTCCCTCAGTCTCTCTCACTCTCTCTCACACCCACCCTCCCTCTCCCTCTCTCTCCCCCCTCCCTTTTTCTCTTCCACCCCTCTCTCCCTCCCTCGATCTGTCTTCCTCTCCCTCCCTCCATCTATTTCTCTCTAACTCTCACCCTCTCTCCCCCTCCCACCCTTTCTCTCCCTCACACCCAGGACTGACAAAAATGGATTTATTATTATAGATTGGTAGGATCACATACAAATACAACCCCACCGTCTCATAAATCATGAGGCAAACTCTTAAAAATAATGAGATTTTGAAAAAAAAAAATAAAGGCCTGGAATTTGCGGTCAGATATCTCGGGATCACTGTGTCGGGAATGTTGAGCTTTCTGAACTTCAATTCAATGGACTGTAGTAAATCATAGAATCATGCATTGGTTACAGCACATTAGGAGGCCATTCAGCCCATCGAGCCCGTGCCGGCTTTCTACAAGAGCACCTCAGCTAGTCCCACTCCCCCATCCTTTCCCCGTAGCCCTGCAATTTTTTTTCCTACAGGTACTTATCCAATTCCCTTTTGAAAGCCACAATTGAATCTGCCTCCACCACCTTTTTGGGCAGTGATTTCCAGATCCTCACCACTCGCAGTGTAAAAAAGTGTTCCCTCATGTCGCGTTTGGTTCTTCTGCAAATCACCTTAAATCTGTGTCCTTTTGTTCTCGGTCCTTCTGCCGATGGGAGCAGTTTCTCTCATTATCACACTGCTGTTTGCAGGAGCTTGCTGTGCGCAGATTGGCTGCCGCGTTTCCCACATTACAACAGTGACTACACTCCAAAAGTACTTCATTGGCAGTAAAGTGCTTTGAGACGTCCGGTGGTCGTGAAAGGCGCTATATAAACGTGGAGCATGGCGGTGCGAAAGATTGAGACGAGGGTTGGGGCAATGACGCAACCCTGTTTGACCCTGGTCCGGATGTGGATTGGGTCTGTGATGGATGCGTTGGTAAGGATCATGGCTTGCATGTCGTCGTGGAGCAGGCGGAGGATGGTGACGTACTTTTAAGGGCATCCAAAACGGAGGAGGACGCTCCAAAGATCCTCGCGGTTGACAGTGTCAAAAGCCTTTGTAAGGTCGAAGAAGGCCATGTATAAGGGCTGGTGCTGTTTCCTGCATTTTTCCTGTAGCTGCAAAAATCATGTCCGTTGTGCCCCATTGGGGACGAAATCCGCACTGTGATGCCGGGAGGAGTTTCTCGGCCATGGGAAGAAGACGTTTGAGGAGGACTCTAGCGATGACTTTCCCTGTGGCTGATAGCATGGAGATTCTTCTGTAGTTGCCGCAGTCGGACTTGTCCCCTTTTTGACAGATGGTCATGATCATTGCATCTCTGAGATCCCCCGGCATGCTCTCCTCCCTCCAGATGAGAGAGTTGAGGTCGTGTATTCGCGCCAGCAGTGCCTCTCCGCCATACTTCAATGCCTCAGCCGGGATTCCGTCCGCACCAGTAGCCTTGTTGTTTTTAAGCTGTCTTATGGCTCTTTCTACCTCGTGCAGTGTTGGGGTCTCACTGAGCTGGTGGCGGGTAGCATGCTGCGGGATGGAGTCGAGAATACTTGAGTCAAAGGCTGAGTCTCGATTGAGGAGATCTTCGAAGTGCTCCTTCCAGCCGACCCTAACTGCCTCGGTGTCCTTGATGAGTGTTTCCCCGTTCTTGGCCAGCAGTGGGATGGGGCCTTGGGTGTTTGGCCTACAAATCCACTGGGAGGACAGGCACACCAACATCAGTGTCCTCGACCAGGCCAACATCCCCAGCATTGAAGCACTGACCACACTCGATAAGCTCCGCTGGGCAGGCCACATAGTTCGCATGCCAGACACGAGACTCCCGAAGCAAGTGCTCTAGTCGGAGCTCCTTCACGGCAAACAAGCCAAAGATGGGCAGTGGAAATGTTACAAGGACACCCTCAAAGCCTCCCTGAGAAAGTGCAGCATCCTCACCGACACCCGGGAGTCCCTGGTCCAAGACCGCCCTAGGTCGAGGAAGTGCATCTGGGAGGACGCTGAGTACCTCGAGTCTCGCCGCTGAGAGCATGCAGAAATCAAACGCAGGCAGCGGAAAGTGCGTGCGGCAAACCAGTCCCACCCACCCCTTCCCTCAACAACGATCTGTCCCACCAGTGACAGAGTCTGTGGCTCAAGTATTGGATTGTTCAGCCACCAAAGAACTCACTTCAGGAGTGGAAGCAAGTCTTCCTCGATTCCGAGGGACTGCCTATGATGATATATAAATGTAATTCTTTTTCTTTATGTGTTCTCGACCCGACATCTGCCATATGCGCTCCTTTTTCTGCTTCATCTTATTCTCTGGGGGTGAAATTGCCCCTTTTTATAGCCCTGTTAGCAACTCTAGGGGGGCGCCTGGGGGAGGGGGGCACTACCGTCTCCCGGGAAATTGCCTGGGAGTTTGCGGGGGTGCTGCCGTGGTTAGCGCCCTGGGCCGCCGTGCAACCGACGATGCCATCACTGCCGTGCGCGCTGTCCCCTTGCCGAAATTGCCCCGTGGGCCGGGAGGCTGTTACGAGCCGATGTCAACGGTATCTTCACGGGTCGCGAAGCTGTCGGACATCCGCTCTTGGGACGCTCCTTAAAGGGGAGGGCACCAGCACTCCGGGCTGCCATCTTTTTTTGCAGGCCAAATCTTGGGTCGGCTCATCGCGCAGCCCGCCGCTCCATCTTGGGTGTTGGGCTGCAAGCCCTGTCCCACGGTGGCCTGGTGGCCTAATGGGGCCATCAGAGGCTGTGCAGAGTTTGCAGCAGCCCTGCCCTTTAATCGAAGGGGTGGGGCATTGAAGCGCATCAGTGCTACGTGGAGCATCTTCGTAGCGCAATCTTTCAGTGCCCCAGTAGCGCCCTCGTTACTGCCCCCAAAGGAAGTAGAGCGTGCGAGATTGCGCTTCGCATCCTATGAGGGATGATAAGGGCAGTTCAGCGGAAGGGGCGGGACTTCTGCACCAGACGCTAAAAATCCCAGCCCCAGAAGGTTACCGCCCCCAATCAGGGTGCAGGGCAAATTTGGCTCTCTATCTCTTTCGTCATCCAGGAAGCTCTGACTTTAGTTGCCCTACCTTTCCCCCTCGTGGGAATGTATTTCGACTGTACAAGAACTATTTCCTCTTTAAAGGCAACCCATTGTTCCACTACAGTTTTTCCTGTCAATCTTTGATCCCAATTTACCTGGGCCAGATCCGCTCTCTATCCACTGAAATGTGCCTTCCTCCAATTAAGTATTTGTACTCTAGATTGCTCCCTGTCCTTTTTCATAGCTAAGCTAAACTTTATGATACTATGGTCACTGTTCCCTAAATGTTCACCGACTGACACTTGTTCCACTTGACCTACTTGATTCCCCAGAACCAGATTCAGCAATGCCTCTGTCCTCATTGGGCCAGAAACATACTGATCAAGAAAGTTCTCCTGAACACACTTCATAAATTCTTCCCCCTCTCTGCCCTTTACACTATTATGATCCCAGTCTATAGGTTAGTTGAAGTCCCCCATTATCACTACTCTATAGTTCTTGCATCTCTCTGTAAAGTTGATCCTCCATATGTTGATTGAGGGATAAATATTGGCCGGGGATAACGCCCCTGCTCTTCTTCAAAATAGTGCCATGGGATCTGTTACATCCACCTGAGAGAGCAGACAGGGCATCGGTTTAACGTCTCATCCAAAAGATAGCCCCCTCCAACAGAACAGCACTCCCTCAGAGTATCACCTTAGATTTGTGTGCTGAAGTTGGACTTGAACCTGCAAACTTCTGACTCAGAGGCAAGTGTGCTACCCACTGAGCCATGGCTAACACCAGAGAAACAAGGACAGTTACAGAGATATAGAATCAGTGCCTGCAAACTGTTATGAGATTCTTTGATATTTGATAATTGAATAGATTTTGGAAAGGAAACCATATAAAACAGTTAGTTCCACAAGTTTGTGAGAGAACCACAGATGACATCAGAACAAAATGCTGTATGAAAGCAACCTTCATTTTCTTCCCAAGACAAATAATCTGAACAATTCTTTGGTCTTGAGTTGTACTCACTAGAAAGAAAAAGGTTTGTATGAAACATTACTATTTTCTTTCTGGTACAAACTGTCAGGCTGCATGTCAAATTAAATTCTTTAAAGTTAGACAATATCTACAATATTGCGCTTGATTTCTTAGAATTTTGTGTTCTGAACAAGCAATGAAAAATAATCTTGCGCATCTTCTAACCCATTTTGCATTTAATGCGCGGGTGGAGTGGCTTAGCGGAGCATTGAATGCACAGGTGGAGCGGCTGTAAAACCAATACAGAGGAAAGTCTAGCAAAAAATTCTGATTTTGAAAAAGTAGAGGTAGGATTAGAAACATAGAAAATAGGTGCAGGAGTAGGCCATTCGGCCCTTCTAGCCTGCACCGCCATTCAATGAGTTCATGGCTGAACATGCAACTTCAGTACCCCATTCCTGCTTTCTCACCATACCCCTTGATTCCCCTAGTAGTAAGGACTTCATCTAACTCCTTTTTGAATATATTTAGTGAATTGGCCTCAACAACTTTCTGTGGTAGAGAATTCCACAGGTTCACCACTCTCTGGGTGAAGAAATTCCTCCTCATCTCGGTCCTAAATGGCTTCCCCCTTATCCTTAGACTGTGTCCCCTGGTTCTGGACTTCCCCAACATTGGGAACATTCTTCCTGCATCTAACCTGTCTAACCCTGTCAGAATTTTAAACGTTTCTATGAGGTCCCCTCTCATTCTTCTGAACTCCAGTGAATACAAGCCCAGTTGATCCAGTCTTTCTTGATAGGTCAGTCCCGCCATCCCGGGAATCAGTCTGGTGAACCTTCGCTGCACTCCCTCAATAGCAAGAATGTCCTTCCTCAAGTTAGGAGACCAAAACTGTGCACAATACTCCAGGTGTGGCCTCACCAAGGCCCTGTACAATTGTAGCAACACCTCCCTGCCCTTGTACTCAAATCCCCTCGCTATGAAGGCCAACATGCCATTTGCTTTCTTAACCGCCTGCTGTACCTGCATGCCAACCTTCAATGACTGATGTACCATGACACCCAGGTCTCTTTGCACCTGCCCTTTTCCTAATCTGTCACCATTCAGATAATAGTCTGTCTCTCTGTTTTTACCACCAAAGTGGATAACCTCACATTTATCCACATTATACTTCATCTGCCATGCATTTGCCCACTCACCTAACCTATCCAAGTCGCTCTGCAGCCTCATAGAATCCTCCTTGCAGCTCACACTGCCACCCAACTTATAGTGTCATCCGCAAATTTGGAGATACTACATTTAATCCCCTCGTCTAAATCATTAATGTACAGTGTAAACAGCTGGGGCCCCAGCACAGAACCTTGCGGTACCCCACTAGTCACTGCCTGCCATTCTGAAAAGTCCCCATTTACTCCTACTCTTTGCTTCCTGTCTGACAACCAGTTCTCAATCCATGTCAGCACACTACCCCCAATCCCATGTGCTTTAACTTTGCACATTAATCTCTTGTGTGGGACCTTGTCGAAAGCCTTCTGAAAGTCCAAATATACCACATCAACTGGTTCTCCCTTGTCCACTCTACTGGAAACATCCTCAAAAAATTCCAGAAGATTTTTCAAGCATGATTTCCCTTTCACAAATCCATGCTGACTTGGACCTATCATATTACCTCTTTCCAAATGCACTGCGATGACATCCTTAATAATTGATTCCATCATTTTACCCACTACCAATGTCAGGCTGACCGGTCTGTAATTCCCTGTTTTCTCTCTCCCTCCTTTTTTAAAAAGTGGGGTTACATTGGCTACCCTCCACTCCATAGGAACTGATCCAGAGTCAATGGAATGTTGGAAAATGACTGTCAATGCATCCACTATTTCCAAGGCCACCTCCTTAAGTACTCTGGGATGCAGTCCATCAGGCCCTGGGGATTTATCGGCCTTCAATCCCATCAATTTCCCCAACACAATTTCCCGACTAATAAAGATTTTCCTCAGTTCCTCCTCCTTACTAGACCCTCCGACCCCTTTTATATCCGGAAGGTTGTTTGTGTCCTCCTCAGTGAATACCGAACCAAAGTACTTGTTCAATTGGTCCGCCATTTCTTTGTTCCCCGTTATGACTTCCCCTGATTCTGACTGCAGGGGACCTACGTTTGTCTTTACTAACCTTTTTCTCTTTACATATCTATAGAAACTTTTGCAATCCGCCTTAATGTTCCCTGCAAGCTTCTTCTCGTACTCCATTTTCCCTGCCCTAATCAAACCCTTTGTCCTCCTCTGCTGAGTTCTAAATTTCTCCCAGTCCCCGGGTTCTCTGCTATTTCTGGCCAATTTGTATGCCACTTCCTTGGCTTTAATGCTATCCCTGATTTCCCTTGATAGCCACGGTTGAGCCACCTTCCCTTTTTTATTTTTACGACAGACAGGAATGTACAATTGTTGTAGTTCATCCATGCGGTCTCTAAATGTCTGCCATTGCCCATCCACAGTCAACCCCTTCAGTATCATTCGCCAATCTATCCTAGCCAATTCACGCCTCATACCTTCAAAGTTACCCTTCTTTAAGTTCTGGACCATGGTCTCTGAATTAACTGTTTCATTCTCCATCCTAATGCAGAATTCCACCATATTATGGTCACTCTTCCCCAAGGGGCCTCGCACAACGAGATTGCTAATTAATCCTCTCTCATTACACAACACCCAGTCTAAGATGGCCTCCCCCCTAGTTGGTTCCTCGACATATTGGTCTAAAAAACCATCCCTTATGCACTCCAGGAAATCCTCCTCTACCGTATTGCTTCTAGTTTGTTTAACCCAATCTATGTGCATATTAAAGTCACCCATTATAACTGCTGCACCTTTATTGCACGCACCCCTAATTTCATGTTTGATGCCCTCCCCAACATCACTACTACTGTTTGGAGGTCTGTACACAACTCCCACTAACGTTTTTTGTCCTTTGGTATTCTGCAGCTCTACCCATATAGATTCCACATCATCCAAGCTAATGTCCTTCCGAACTATTGCCTTAATTTGCTCCTTAACCAGCAATGCTACCCCACCTCCTTTTCCTTTTATTCTATCTTTCCTGAATGTTGAATACCCTTGGATGTTGAGTTCCCAGCCCTGATCATCCTGGAGCCACGTCTCCGTAATTGTTGGAGCCTGAGTAATTACAGCTAAGTGTTTAATTTGGTATATAATTGAACTACGTGTTTAGTATACAATTAAGCTAAGTGTTTAATTTAGTATATAGAAACATAGAAATCTACAGTGCAGAAGGAGGCCATTTCGGCCCATTGTGTCCGCGCCGGCCGACAAAGAGCCACATGGCCCCCGGTCAGCAGCCCTGAAGGTTACATATAAACCTACGAACTATGAACAATGACGGAAAGGTAAAGAGCATCTGGCCCAACCAATCCGCCCCACACACAACTGCGACACCCCTTGCACCGCAACATTATAACATTCCACCCCACCCGAAGCCATGTGATCTCCTGGGAGAGGCAAAATACCAGATAAAAAACCCAGGCCAATTGGGGGGAAAAATCTGGGAAAATTCCTCTCCGACCCATCCAGAGGATTGAAACTAGTCAGCGATCACCCTAGCCGTATTCGATTTCCTGCAGTACTTACCATCGTATCTGTGTCAGCCAACGAGAGGTTATCCAGTCTAATCCCACTTACCAGCTCTAGGTCCATAACCCTGCAGGTTACGGCACTTCAAGTGCCCATCCAAGCGCCTTTTAAATCTAGTGAGGGTTTCTGCATTCACCACCCTTCCAGGCAGTGAGTTACAGACCCACACAACCCTCTGCATGAAGAAGCTTTCCCTCAAATCCACTCTAAACCTTCCACCAACCACCTTAAAATTATGGACCCTTGTAATTGACACCTCCACCAAGGGAAATAGGCCCTTGCTGTCCACTATATCCAGGCCTCTCAAAATTTTATGCACCTCAATGAGGTCACCTCTCAGCCTCCTCTAACAAACCCAGCCTATACAATCTGTCCTCATAGCTAAGATTCTCCATTCCAAGCAGCATCCTAGTAAATCTCCTCTGCACCCTCTCTAGTGCAATCACGTCCTTCCTATAATACGGCAACCAGAACTGCACGCAGTACTCCAGCTGTGGCCTAACCAGAGTAACCTCCCTGCTCTTGTATTCTATGCCTTGGCCAATAAAGGCAAGCATTCCGTATGCCTTCTTAACCACCTTATCCACCTGGCCTGCTACTTTCAGGGATCTGTGGACAAGCACTCCAAGGTCCTTTTATTCATTTACACTATTAAGTGGCCTACCACTTAGTATATATCCTTTCCTTATTAGCCCTCCCAAAGTGCATTACTTCTCACTTCTCTGAATTAAATTCCATTTGCCACTGTTCTGCTGACCTGACCAGTAGATTGATATCCTCCTGCAGTCCATGACTTTCCTCTTCATTATCAACCGCACAGACAATTTTAGTGTCATCTGCAAACTTCTTAATCATACTTCCTATATTCAAATCTAGATCATTGATGTATACCACAAAAAGCAAAGGACCCAGTACTGAGCCCTGCGGAACCCCACTGGAAACATCCTTCCAGTCACAAAAATATCCATTAATCATTACCCTTTGCTTCCTACCTCTAAACCAATTTTGGATCCAACTTGCCACTTTGCCCTGGATCCCATGGGCTTTAACCTTCGTAACCAGTCTATCATGTGTGACCTTATCAAAAGCTTTGCTAAAGTCCATATACACTACATCGTACACACTACCCTCATCGACCCTCCTGGTTACCTCCTCAAAAAATTCAGTCAGGTTAGTCAAACACAATCTTCCCTTAACAAATCCATGCTGACTGTCCCTAATTAATCCTTGCCTTTCTAAATGTAGATTTATCCTGTCTTTCAGGAGTTTTTCCAATAATTTTCCCACCACTGAGGATAGGCTGACAGGCTTATAATTACTCGGCCTATCCCTTTCTCCCTTCTTAAACAACAGTACCACATTAGCAGTCTTCCAGTCCTCCGGCATCATGCCCAAATCCAAAGAAGACTGGAAAATGATGGTCAAGGCCTCTGCTATTTCCTCTAATATAATTGATCTAAGTGTTTAATTTGGTATGTAATTGAAATAAGTGTTTAATTTATAATGTAATTCTGCTCAGTGTTTAATTTAGTATATCACTTAAACTATAAACGAATCCATCAACTTTAAATAAATAATTTAACTAATGAGAATTAATTTACTAATTAATATGAAATAAACCTAACTCCATCTACTAAATATCATCTAGATCTCAAATGATTCTATTAGTTGTAGAAATGAACTACTGCTAACAATAAAGAAAAAAAGAATAATAATGTCAGCACAGTAAGTGTGTCAGGACTACAGTATGTGAGAGTTTGTGGACAGTGGGACTATTCTGGATTGCCTCATCTGCAGGAAATGTCTCGACTTTGAGTCACTCCAGCTCAGAGTCATTGAGCTGGATTACGAGTTTGAGACACTCCGACACAAGAGGAAGATGGAGGAATTTTTGGATAGTTTTCTCCAGAGTACAGACACACCTCAAAGGAAAGCACAAGTGCAGGAAGGGGAGAGTGTGACTATCAGTCAGCAAGGCACGGGGAACCTAGGGGAAGCAGAGAAGGAAATCGCCGACATTGGTCATATCCAATAATGACCACCACTGACTCCCTTTGCGCTAGGGTATCAAATTGAAAATCCTTATTCTTGTTTTCAAAATCTCTCCATGGCCATAGTCCATCCTTTTTCAGCAGTCCTCCAGTTCCACACCCCTTTACTCTTTCGACTCTGTACTAGAGTGTCTCATTCCTCATTAAAGAAATAAATAACTTGCATTTATATAGCGCTGTCCAAACCTCAGGTTGTCCCAAAATGCTTTACAGCCAATAAAGTACCCTTTGAAGTGTAGTCACTGTTGTAATGTAGCAAAAACACCAGCCAATTTGGGCACAGCAAGCACTTACAAACAATGACCAGATAATCTGTTTTTGTTATGTCGATTGAGGAATAAATATTGGCCAGGAAACCAGGGATAACTCTCCTGCTCTTAGTGCCATGGGATCTTTTGCATCCACCTGAGAGAGCAGACGGAGCCTCGGTTTAACATCTCATCCGAAAGACGGCACCTCCGACAGTGCAGCGCTCCCTCAGTACTGCACTGGAGTGTCAGCCTGGATTTAAGTGCTCAGAGTGCTGCCACAGCTGATGCTCAAAGCTTAGTCTCTGCATTGTTGAAAGTGCCATTGTTTGATTTATGCACTTTGATGCGCCGTCAATTGGCACAATGCACAAACATTTCTATTTCAATACTTCAGGGGCACTCATTTTAAAATGATGGATAATCCTTCAACACATGGACACTCGATCTCTTGCAGCACTTCAGTTCAGTGTAAAACCATCCAGAGCAGCCGCTGAGAATTTATCTGCTCCTGACAGCTGTTCTCAACGGCGGAGCTTGGGGACGTGCTGAACAACACTTTAATATTGTCTGTAAGAACTACTGGCTTCTCAAACTTAGGAACTAAGGCATAGATACCTTGCACTTTCAGAAGTGGGATAACTGCAAAATCCATTTCCAAACGTATGGTATAAACACTCGACTCATAGAATCATAGAATGGTTACAGCACAGAAGGAGGACATGCGGCCCCACGAAGCAATGCCAGCTCTCTGCAAGAGCACTTCAGCTAGACCTCATGCCTTTGGTTCTGCAAATTACACAATTTAAGGTGATTGGCAGAAGACGACATGAGAAAAAACTTCTTTATGCAGCGAGCGATTAGGATCTGGAATGCACTGCCTGAAAGGGTAGTGGAGGCAGACTCAGTCACTGCTTTCAAAAAGGAGTTGGATAAGTACCTGAAGGGAAAAAAATTAGCAGGGCTGTGGGGAAAGGGCGGGGGAGGGTGACTCGCTGAGTTGCTCTTGCAGAGAGCCGGCATGGGCTCGACAGGCTGAATGGCCTCCTTCTGTGCTGTAACATAGAAACATAGAAAATAGGAGCAGTAGTAGGCCATTCTGCCCTTCGAGTCTGCACCGCCATTCAATATGATCATGGCTGATCTTCTATCTCAGCAGCATATTCCCGCTTTTTCCCCATACCCCTTGATGTCTTTTGTGTCTAGAAATCTATTATCTCCCTCTTAAATATATTCAGTGACCTGGCCTCCTGTGGTAGAGAATTCCACAGGTTCACCACCCCCTGAGAAAAAACATTTCTCTTCATCTCGGTCCTAAATTTTCTATCCCGTAACCATTCTATGATTCTATGAGTCTAGTGTTTATACCATTCTTTTGCAAATGGATTTTTCACAGTTCTGAAAGTGTAAGGTATCTAACATCTAATAATAGAACAACTAAAATTGACTGGTTTATATCTGGTGCAGCCAACATTCAGCTGTGGTCTAAGCCCAGGTCAGTTTGGGATCTGTATTGCATGCTCAAGAAATCCATATCTCAACGGGGAATGTGATGTCATGATTTTTGTGTCACCTGATGTCACCACAAATGTAACCTTAAAGTTAAGAATATTTTCGAGTAGGTTTAGGATAATTCAGCACCCTGGGATAAATGGAAGATCAAGCACCTGTACTAGCCCGGACACATTTAATTGGAAACAAATATTTTTCCCTTCTTTTTATTTTTTCTCTCATATTCCTGCTGTCTCTCACTCTCTGAGACAGAAGGTTGTGGGTTCAAGTTCCACTCCAGGGACTTGAGTACAAAAATCTAGGCTAACACTCCAGTGCAGTGCTGAGGAAGCACTGCACTGTCGGAGAAACATAGAAACATAGAAAATAGGTGCAGGAGTAGGCCATTCGGCCCTTCGAGCCTGCACCACCATTCAATAAGATCATGGCTGATCATTCCTTCAGTACTCCTTTCCTGCTTTCTCTCCATACCCCTTGATCCCTTTAGCCGTAAGGGCCATATCTAACTCCCTCTTGAATATATCCAATGAACTGGCCTCAACAACTCTCTGCGGCAGGGAATTCCACAGGTTAACAACTCTCTGAGTGAAGAAGTTTCTCCTCATCTCAGTCCTAAATGGCCTGCCCCTTATCCTAAGACTGTGTCCCCTGGTTCTGGACTTCCCCAACATCGGGAACATTCTTCCCGCATCTAACCTGTCCAGTCCCGTCAGAATCTTATATGTTTCTATGAGATCCCCTCTCATCCTTCTAAACTCCAGTGAATACAGGCCCAGTTGATCCAGTCCCTCCTCATATGTCAGTCCAACCATCCCTGGAATCAGTCTAGTGAACCTTCGCTGCACTCCCTCAATAGCAAGAACGTCCTTCCTCAGATTAGGAGACCAAAACTGAACACAATATTCCAGGTGGGGCCTCACCAAAGCCCTGTACAACTGCAGTAAGACTTCCCTGCTCCTGTACTCAAATCCCCTTGCTATGAAGGCCAACGTACCAGTTGCCTTCTACACAGCCTGCTGTGCCGTCTTTCGGATGAGACGTTAAATTGAGGCCCCGTCTGCTCTCTCAGGTGGATGTAAAAGATCCCACGGCACTATTTCAAAGAAGAACAGGGGAGTTATCCCCGGTGTCCTGGCCAATATTTATCCCTCAATCAACTCACTGAAAAAACAGATTATGTGGGTCGTTATCACATTGCTGTTTGTGGGAACTTACTTGTGTGCAAATTGGCTGCCGGGTTTCCTACATTACAACAGTCACTACACTCCAAAAGTACTTCATTGGCTGTAAAGCACTTTGAGATATCCAGTGGCCGTGAAATGCACTATATAAATCCAAGCCTTTCTTTCTTTTTCTTTCTGTTGCAATTAGAATGGAACCAAAGTCATTGCAGTCTCTGGGCACTATGGACTGACAAAGATTCCATTGTTGAGGTGGTACAGAGGCATTATGCAAAGGAATTCCAATATGCTGTACCAGAGAGCTGGAATGATTTCCTAAGCAGTGAGTGTCATGTCTCAATCTTGCCACCACCAGGAGGAGCCAAACAAAGAGCAAATATTTACATACAGGAAAAAATCAGAAGGGAGAATCTCTATGCACGTTGATAGTTGGCACTTGGGAGAACTAAGGATAAGGGGGAAGCCATTTAGGACCGAGATGAGGAGGAATTTCTTCACCCAGAGAGTGGTGAACCTGTGGAATTCTCTACCACAGAAAGTTGTTGAGGCCAATTCACTAAATATATTCAAAAAGGAGTTAGATGAAGTCCTTACTACTAGGGGAATCAAGGGGTATGGTGAGAAAGCAGGAATGGGGTACTGAAGTTGCATGTTCAGCCATGAACTCATTGAATGGCGGTGCAGGCTAGAAGGGCCGAATGGCCTACTCCTGCACCTATTTTCTATGTTTCTATGTTTCTAAGGCTCTGTGATTCTGCCCTCGGGTTAAAACAGCTGATTTTAACGATGTAAATGCAGGGAGTTGGCACGTGAATTTCACTCTCTCATGCACCAGATTTAAATGTACCTAGTGTCTTTTACAATCTCATCATCATAGGCAGTCCCTCGGAATCGAGGAAGACTTGCTTCCAATCCAAAGGTGAGTTCTCAGGTAGCTGTACAGTCCAATGCAGGAATTACAGTCTCTGCCGCAGGTGGGGCAGACAGTGGTTGAAGGAAAGGGTGGGTGGGGAGGCAGCTTTGCCGCACGCAATCTAGGCTCCCCACCCACCCTTTCCTTCAGCCACTGTCTGCCCCACCTGTGGCAGAGACTGTAATTGAAAACTGTAAAAACGAGCTGCTATCACACAACTCCCAAGCAAAGCCAACTAGAGAATAGCACTGACTGTGTCCCGCAAGTGGTCTTCTGTTGTAGCCTGGGAAATGCCCCAATTTTGGGACTGGTTTCATCTGACTATCATTGTAAACCGTGCCCCAGTACCCAGTCCTTAGTACAGTCTAAAACTCAAAGTGACAGCACATGGCCTCCTACAGGAGATACCCTCACAATGGGTCAACATCCTACCAGCTCTAGTGTATCTGCCAATCAGAATCTCCAAACCACTTATGTTCCATAAGCCAGGCTAATCAAACTACAAAATAAAGTTCACGTCCATTTTTCTACCAATGCACAGATCGAAATTTAGTTTAAAATATGTGTACAAGTATGAATGGATTCCTTATCATCATCATCAGAGGCAGTCCCTCGAATCGAGGATGACTTGCTTCCACGTCAAAAAGTTCACAGGTGTTTCAATGATGGACCTAAAATTCCAGGTCCGAACTAAATCTTGAAGGGTGGAAGATGCCTGTGCTTGGATTTTTTTAACCTGTGGTGGCCGTTGCACACCAGCCACCACACGGGCTTGACAGAGCTAGGTCTTGGTCCAGTAACAAGGATTAACCAAGATGACTGGGAACCAGCTCTGCTGCACGGACCAAGTGCGCACACATATCGCAGTGTGGGCTGGCCCGTGCTGCCTCTGGGCCCTCGCCTCTTCTGGGCCCCGAACTCTCGCCTCTCCAGGGCCCTGATCACGTCACTCTACAATCTCTTGCCGCTCCTATTCCCTGACCTTGCCGCTGCTGCTGTACCTGCCCACGCTCCAATCACCGACCTGGATCTTGGTGACGTCACTCTTCACTTATAGAGAACCCCACAGTACAACCTAAAGGATCAACCTTGTCCCCTACGAACAGTGGACAACTATCAACTGCCTCAGACCCGGTCATGGTAGATACTGCCACCTTCTCCACAGCTGGAAAAAGAAAAACTTGCATTTATATAGCGCCTTTCACGACCACCGGATGTCACAAAGTGCTTTACAGCCAATGAAGTACTTTTGGAGTGTAGTCATAGTTGTAATGTAGGAACCACAGCAGCCAATTTGTGCACAGCAAGCTCCCACAAACAGCAAGTGACAATAACCAGATAATCTGTTTTTTTGTTATGTTGATTGAGGGGCACCGGGGATAACTCCCCTGCTCTTCTTCAAAATAGAGCCATGGGATCTTTTGCGTCCACCTGAGGGAGCAGACAGGGCCTCCGTTTAACATCTCATCCAAAAGACAACACCGTGCACCCTCAGCACTACACGGGAGTGTCAGCCTAAATTGTTTTTTATGTTCAAGTCCCTGGAGTGGGAATTTGAACCCACAATCTTCTGACTGAAAGGCAAGAGTCCTACCCACTGAGCCACAGCTGATACTTAGATTAAAGCAGCCCCACCACATTATTGTGGAGCTCCTAATCAGACCCTTCCCTCAGAAGAAATTCGCAGCAGCCGACAAGATATCTGCACTGTTACACCGGAAGCTTTGGCCTGGATATCAGACTTAGATATTGATGTTTGATTTGCTTTGCGACTACTGTACCAAAGAAGAAGTATCAATAGCCAATCAATCAAAACAAATAAGCATTCATTTCAAGAGGGAGTTTGAAATCCTCAGGTTGGAAGCAAATCAAAAGCAGGTGACAAAACGGGTGATCGCGCTTTCGTCATTCTATGCAATGAAGGACAGCAGCGGCAGCTGCCCTTTGACTCTGAGGTGTATTGCTCAGAGCAGCTCGCGCCATGCACACACATAAGAACATAAGAATTAGGAACAGGAGTAGGCCATCTAGCCCCTCGAGCCTGCTCCGCCATTCAATAAGATCATGGCTGATCTGGCCGTGGACTCAGCTCCACTTACCCGCCCGCTCCCCGTAACCCTTAATTCCCTTATTGGTTAAAAATCTATCTATCTGTGACTTGAATACATTCAATGAGCTAGCCTCAACTGCTTCCTTGGGCAGAGAATTCCACAGATTCACAACCCTCTGGGAGAAGAAATTCCTTCTCAACTCGGTTTTAAATTGGCTCCCCCGTATTTTGAGGCTGGCCCCCTAGTTCTAGTCTCCCCGACCAGTGGAAACAACCTCTCCGCCTCTATCTTGTCAGGTACCTGTATAAAGCATTCTGCATTGATGGCGTTGTTAAACAATTTGCTGTTGCCAGTTTGAGAGACCGCTAAACCCACAAAGAGAACAAGACAGACAGGAACGGTATTTCTGCACGAACAAGCAGTTTTTCTTATGCCCTGTTGGGTACCTCAGAGCGGCTTTGGTTTACCCTGGGTGGCCCACCCCAACCACGTAAAGGACCTTGTCCCCCGGGATTTGGGATAAGGCTATACAGCTTGGGGACGGGGCAGGCAGGGCCGCCACTCTGCCACAGCACCCATTGCGGAGGGGAGCGGGCAGGTCAGAAGGCCTCCTCGTAGGATCGCTCCTGGGCCTGGCCAAGGTGGCCATTAACTGGTCCAGGCAGCGGGCGGTTGAGGGGGTTGTTTTGGCCCGACTGTCTGCTCCTCTTCCGTGGCTACGTTTGCATCCGGGTGTCCCTGGAGATGGGGCACGCAGTGTGTACTTGCACGCTCGAGGCCTTCCGCGACCGGTGGGCACTGGAGGAACTGGAGTGTGTCGTCATCCCCCCCCAAAAAAAATTTTGATTTAATTTGTTAAGTTTCCTTTAATTTTTGTTTAAGTTACAGTATTATTGGTACCTCCTAATTGGTGATGGCACCGGCCATCAATTAAGTCTTAAACCAAAAATGGTTGCCCAAGTGGAGCAGAGTCCTAGGCATCTCTGGGCCAGCATATTCATATTTTGAACATATCAAAATGCCCCTGTTGCCCCCTTTCACTCTCCAGCACCATCTTGTGCTGGTTTACAGCAAGCCAGGGAGGCAGAGCACTAGAACTAGCATTACTATACATTAAAGCTTTATAAAGTAAGAAAGATGCATTTATTTGTACTAACTGAAAGGCAGCCGTTTCTCTGATTGGCTCTCCATTTTCACATGACCTATTGCTGATTGGTCCCCTTGGAGGATAAGCCACACCCTGAACTTCCTCTGGAATGTGTAACTGGAACCGCCCAGCCCAAGTTCTGACTGACTTTCCAATTTGTAATTCAATCCATTTGACTTCAGAAGCCACAGGATAAATCTCCCCAAAAGCCACCAAGTTCCAGCCGAAGACCCTTACACCAGCGCAAGTGCTGCCTCCCACAGCTGAAGTCCCTTACCCCAGCGCAAGACATTACCGCTCCCACCTCCACCTGCCGTAGATGGGGCATTTTGCAGATTGATAACAGGTTTATTGGGTATAAAGTAAATAGTGACAGTCGCTATATATGTTACCTTGTATTTACTCTGTACAGCCACCAGAGGGCTCATCCCCTGGAGTCCCAAGGGATCCCATAATCCCTTGGGAGCACAGGTATTTAAGCAGGCTTCACAGGTTGGAGAGGATTCTGGAGACCTGTAATAAAAGACACTTTACTTTGAGTTCACAGTGTTCAGTCTGACTCTTTCTCCATACACAATAACAGTGTTGTGACTTCTGGATTTCATCCACCCCAACGATATCCCTTGTAACTCACGCACTGAGCCTGCACGCACCAGGGGGTAGAAAGAACGTGATCCGTATTTTCTGAGTTCCCTCTCTCCCCTCCGATCCCCCCCCCCCACCTGTGTCTCTCTTTCCTCCCCCCCCCCCCCCGGCTCTCTCTCTCCCCCCCCTCCCTAAGCTTGCTCTCTCTCCCCCCACACAGGCTCACACTCACTCCCTCCCCCTCCCCCCAAACTCTCTCTCTCTCTCCCGCCCCCCCCCCCACCCCCAGGCTCTCTCTCTCTCTCTCTCTCTGCACCCCCAGCTCTCTCTCTCTCCCACCATCCCCCCCGCCTCAAGCTCGCTCTCTCCCCCCCCCCCACCCCATCCATCCCCCTCAGGCTCACTATCTCTCTCACTCTCTCTCTCCCTCCCTCTTCCCCCAAGCACTCTCTCTCTCTCTCTCTCTCCTCCCCACCCACATCAAGCTCTCTTTCACCCCCCCCCCCACCCCTCCCAGGCACTCTCTCTCTCCCCCCCGGTGCCTCAACCTCTCTCCCCCCTCCCCCTGGATCGCGCTTTCCCCCCCACTCTCTCTCTCTCTCTCTCTTCCCCTCCATAAGCTTTTTTTCTCTCTCCCCCCCGCCGCTCTCTCATTCTCTCCCCCCAATCCCACTCTCTCACCCCCCCAAGCTTGCTCTCTCTCTCTCCCCACCCACCCCCTCTTTCTCCCCCCTAAGCTCTCTCTCTCCCCCAAGCTCTCTCACCACCCCCCAAGCTCTCTCCCTCTCTTCCCCCAAGCTCTCTCTTCTGCCCCACAAAGCTCTCTTCACCCCCCCCCGCCCCCAAACTCAAACTCGCTCTCCCGCCACCACCTCCCCCCAGGCTCTCTCTTCCCCCAAGCTCGCTCTTCTGCCCCCAAGCTCTCCCCCGCAAAGCTCTCTTTGCCCCCCGCCTCCCCCTCCCCCCTTACAGGCTCTCGCTCTCCTCTCAAGCTCTCTGTCCACCCCTCCCCCTCCCCAGGCTCTCTCTCTCCTCCCACGCACTGTATCTTCCCTCCCCCCCCGCCCCCCGCCATCGAAGCTCTCTCTCTTTCCCCATTACCCTCCCCCCAAGGCTCTCTCTCGCACTCTCCCCAAGCTCTCTCTCTCCCCACTGCCCCCCCCCCACCCCCAGATTCTCACACTCTCCCCAAGCTCTCTCTCCCCACTGCCCTCCCCCACCCCACCCCCCCCCACTCCAGGCTCTCTCTCGCACTCTCATCCAAGCTCTCTCTGCACATGCTCCCAGCAAGTAGGATTTTCCAGCAAAAAAAAACACAGAACACAAGCAACTTGTATCTAGCAGGAGTTTGCATCCCATTAATATTGGTGCTGAGCTGTAAATTGTCGAACCATATGGCTTTGGAAGAAAACAATACAGCCAGGCTGCACCTTTGAGAATCATGATCAAAGCTGGTAAACACTGAAGTACATATCTAATGTCAAGTTGATAGGAAGATATGGGTAGATGCCAATGAAAGTCATTTTCAAAATTATGAGCATCCAGTTATTGAAAGCTCTTTGTTTAATCTTCCTTCAGTCCCTCTCTCCATTTCACTGCCCCCTACCTCTCCAGGAGGTATCAACACCTGTTGGGGTACAGCTTCACAGGCACTGGCTGTCCTCCAGCATCTCATTCAGCTGCTCAATTCATCACGTATTAGTCAGAACAGCAAGTGCTTCCAGACTCACATCACAGGGACAGTGCAGCCAAGCCCTGTCATATCTTTACCTGACCTGCGCACATATCTAGTTTACTGCAGAAGTCATTGGATAATGACCAGGAACAGGAACCTCTTGCTTTTAAAAAAAAAATTGTTCATGGGCATCACTGGCAAGGCCAGCATTTATTGCCATTTTCTAATTGCCCTTGAGAAGGTGGTGGTGAGCTGCCTTCTTGAATCGCTGCAGTCCATGTAGAGAAGGTACTCCCACAGTGCTGTTAGAGAGGGAGTTGCAGGATTTTGACCCAGTGACGATGAAGGAACATAAGAAGTAGGAGCAGGAGTAGGCCATTTGGACCTTCAAGGCTGCTCCACCATTTAGTAAGCTCATGGCTGATCTGATCTTGACTCAGCTCCGCTTCCCTGCCCGCTCCCCATAACTCTTCACTCTCTTATCGTTCAAAAATCTGTCTATCTCCACCTTAAATATATTCAATGACCCAGCCTCCACAGCTCTCTGGGGCAGAGAATTCCACAGATTTACAACCCTCTGAGAGAAGGAATTCCTCCTTGTCTCAGTTCTAAATGAGTGATCCCTTATTCTTAAACTATGCCCCCTAGTTCTAGATTCCCCCATGAGTAGAAACATCCTCTCTGCATCTACCTTGTTGAGACCCCTCAGTATCTTATGTTTCAATAACATCACCTCATTATTCTAAACTCCAATGAGTATAGTTCGAATCTGCTCAACCTTTCTTCATAAGTCAACCCCTTCATCTCCGGAATCAAGTCCAATGTAAATATATCCTTCCTTAAATAAGGAGACAAAAACTGTACGCAGTACTCCAGGTGTGGTCTCACCAATACACTGTACAGTTGTAGTAGGACTTCCCGGCTTTTATACTCCATCCCCCTTGCAATAAAGGCCAACATTCCATTTGCCCTCCTGATTACTTGCTGCACCTGCATACTGACTTTTTGTGTTTCATGCACCAGGTCCCTCTGTACCGCAGCATTTTGTAATCGGCAATATATTTCCAAGTCAGGATAGTGTGTGTGACTGGGAGGAGAACTTGGAGGTGGTGATGTTCCCATGCGCCTGTTGCCCTTGTCCTTCTAGGTGGTGGAGGTCTTTACCCTTTCATTAGCGCAGGTTACTGAGATAACTAACACTCCCACACCACCCCAGATGAGATACGTTGACTCAGCACAGAACTGGGTCTTTCCTGTGTAGCTCAAGTGAACATTGATTTACTTATAAAACCTACGCAAAACAAAAAATCCTGTCCAAACTTATCACCTATTCTTAAAGAACAGTTTTAAAAATACAGGCAACTCTCGATTATCCGCACACGGATGCAACGGGAAACCGTCGTAACGGCATTTAAAATTGCGTGTGCGTGACGTCACTTTGAAACTCTGATGTTCCTTTCGAGCCTTGAGCCTTGCTTTTAAGCGCTGGGCTTTGCCTCAGCTCCCGCTGCTGCTCCCATGCAGTTCCACTGCCTCTCATAATTCATTAAAATGCCACGACCAGTTACAGGAAGTAATCAACAAGCCTAATGGTCTTTAGATCTAGAGGACTAGAATTCAAGGATTAGAAGATACGCTACAGCTATTGGTTAGAGCACACCTGCAGTACTCTAAGCATTAACTGTAATGTCAACTCACTCTAAGGGAGAAATCGTTTACCCGGCATAGCCCAACCCCGAGGGACTCGGATAATCGAGAGTTGCCTGTATAGGTTACATAAGTAGAATTCAAGCCAAGTGTGCAGATAATCAACAATGATCTCTATTATGAAGCAGCATGCAACATCGTAGAAGCCCTTCACCCATGAGAGTTGTGGAGACTGAATAGTTCTGTTCGTTGCTACAATGCTGATGGTACAAGAGGAGACTTTAAATTATTCAGCAACTTAAAAAAAATACATTGTGCTTTCAAAAAACACGACACCAAGCTAACGTGGGAGTGGAAAGGACAATAAAACACTAGCTGCCTGTTCAAAATTACAAGGGTCTTTTAATCACATTACAACAGATGACTCGTATGCTCAAGCTCCAGGTTATGTTGTCATTTTTCTTGCTCTCTTTCACAGGGTCACTGTAAGTGCAGCGGAAATGCACAATGCATTTTGCAAGCTGCTGGTAGCAGAGGGGATACAGGTAGAAATAACGTACAGAGAAAATGTTTAAAGGCAAGAACAGAAACCTGAAATACAAACAGAAAATGCTGTAAATTCACCGCAGATCGATCAGTATCTGACAGGGAACGCTGCAAGACACTTCATTGCAACTAGAAAAAGTGCAACGATGGTATCTGCACTATGAGCATAACAACTTTATACCTTTTAGGATGATCAATGCATCCATTACTGATAGCAGAAGATAAATATTGTTCTCAAATACTGACTTCTCTGCTCTTATACTGCAAATATAGTTTCTAGTATGCACACGTACAGGTTAACACAGAAACAGCCTCAATTCATAGAATCACAGGCGGGGGAGGAAGAGTTACCTTTTAAGTTCATTTTTGCCTACATAACAGTGACTACATTTCAAAAGTAACTATTGAATTGAGAAATGGTTCTGCACACCCTGGGGACCTGATAAGGTGATTAATCATTTCCAGATGTATACCAATTTGGTCTAGAATGGATGTCTGCTTAAATTTGGATTGTGCTCCCGATATAAAGACAGGTTCAGGTTACAAAGGGATAATTCCCGTAGATCCAGCATCCTGTCTGACTGAATAGGAAAAAGCCTGGAATTGCTAGACAAAAGAATTCTGAGCTGTCCCCCTGAGAGGGAATGAGTTAGCTATTAGAACTTTTATCTATATCAGTCATCATCATAGGCGGTCCCTCGAACGAGGATGACTTGCTTCCACGAGAGTTCACAGATGTTTCAATGAAGGACCCGATATTCCAGTCCTGAACTCCAGTTGAGGGGGTGGAAGATGCCTGTGCGTGAATTTTTTTAACGTCTGATGACCGTTGCACACCAGCCACCACATGGGCTTGACAGAGCTAGGTCTTTATCCAGTGGCAAAGATTAACCAAGATGACTGAAGACCAGCTCTGCTGCACGGGCCTAGTGCACACACATATCGCAGTGTGGCTGGCCCATGCTGCCCCTGGGCCCTTGGCTGTTCTGGGCCCCGTACCCTCATTCCTTCACCTCCGCCATATCGGTAGTATTATAATGGGAGGAGGGGGGGAAATCATTAGCACATTTCAGAGATATTGGCACCTGTAATGCAAGAGAGGCTTCCATTCATTGGGCCTCACAAGGGGTTTAGCTAAACAGACAATGTAATTGCCATAACTCCTACACCAAGGGGGAGCGGAATTTTACATTGAAGGTGATGCAGTTGATTAGCAAATCTTCAACACAGAGAGCTGAAGAGGTCAGGGGTCAAACCTTTGTCTTCCTCTCTCTGGGAAAAGATAGTCTCGCTTACTTTGAGAGCCTGGAATAGTCTGGATGAAGCATGGCAGTTTCATTTTCTAAGGTTAGTTTCAGCCACGTTAGCGATTGCCGCTTTGTAACGTGAGTTAGGCGCATATGAAAGGGTGAAGGTATGTAATTTTATTAATTTTTTTAATATTACAAGAAGTGGTAGACTACTGACTGAATCATACTGAAAACTCAATTCTATTTGGTCATATATTTCATATAAAAGAAACTAATTTGATGGATTAGTTAATCTCTTCTGGTTAATGCTCATCAATCCACCGTTTGAAAGACAGGAGAATACAGCTTGCAGCAGGTGCAAGGTCACAGTAACCAGTACACACAATGAGGGCTCTCATATTTAATGGTCCCCAGGCCACATTATTGTTTAACTTGATGTTGGATAAAGATACTTGCCAATTTCTACTGGGTGAGGGGTCCAGTTACAGAAATGACCGGTGATGCTAGACCCAGTAGAATATCTAATGCAGACCCATAATTTTAACAGCGATATATAAAGGCCCAGTCTTCCTTGCTTACAAACTGTATCCAAGGTCATTGCTTTACAGCGACTGCATCAAATTCTGTTATTATTTGGCATTGCGGGGTTTGAGAGATAACATTCTGCGATTACACTGTTTTTCCCACAAAGACTCTGTGGCCTTGACTCATTGCAAGGAGAGCCGAAGGCAGATTAATGCAGGAGTGCGTCTGACTTCGACTCGATGATGTAACCATTTCTGAAACAAGTCAGTCATAAGTCATACTGAAATCATAAGACACAAATAGAGAGTATACAATTACTATCGTTTTCCTGGCTATACAGCTAGGAATTTCCTTTTTTTGTTTGATTATACTCTTGTGAAGTGCCTTGGGACATTTTATTACGGTCAAGGAACTGTATAAATACATGTTGTTGCTGATTGTAACTCTGAAACAGAGCTACGTGTTATATTAAATGGAGCCCAGCTGCTGCTGTGGTGTAGTCATTCCAAAGTGCTATTTGTGACGGTTACTCGAATAACCACATTGTTTGTGCATGTTGAGTCAGGAAGATACAGCAGCTTTAGACATGCCATTTTGTGTTGCTACTTATTTCTTGATCAATGGTAAGCTAAGAGCTAAATAACTTGCAACAAATGACAATTTGCATTTATATAGCACTTTTAAGGGAGTCAAGGGTTATGGGGAACGGGCAGGGAAGTGGAGTTGTGGTCAAGATCAGATCAGCCATGATCTTATTGAACAGTGGAGCAGGCTCGAGGGGCCAAATGGCCTACTCTTGCTCCTATTTCTTATGTTAACATTTAAAAAAAATCCTAAGACACTTCATAATCAAAAAAAGTGGATATGCTGTACTTTATTTAGGTGATTGGTGGAATATTTTCTTATTTTTCAGGTTGTTGAATGTAAGACAGCTCAAAGAATCAAATTCATCATCGCAAATTTAACCCGAGACATAAAAAGATGAATTTCAATACCTCGAAAGTGTGCGAGTATCAAAACAGCAGCACTTTTCCAACCAACTTTCCCCAGTTTGTGCTTGTGTCATTAAAAAAAACCCTGGATATTTAACCTTAAGGACGGCTTGAGACGTGCATTAAATAATTCCTATACTGCCCACACCCAAGGTCACAAAAAGATAGCCTCTTGAGCTAGGTACTAGAGGCCTGGCAAGAACTTATTGAAACGTAGTGATCTTATTGAAACATATAAGATAATGGGGGGGCTTGACAAGGTGGATGCAGAGAGGATATTTCCGCTCATAGGGGAAACTAAAACAAGGAGACATATTCTCAGAATAAGGGGCCGCCCATTTAAAACTGAGATGAGGAGGAATTTCTTCTCAGAGGGTTGTAAATCTATGGAATTCTCTGTCCCAGAGAGCTGTGGAGGCTGGGTCATTGAATATATTTAAGGCGGAGATAGACAGATTTTTGAGTGATAAGGGAATAAAGGGTTATGGGGAGCGGGCAGGGAAGTGGAGCTGAGTCCATGATCAGATCAGCCAAGATCTTATTGAATGGCGGAGTAGGCTTGAGGGGACAAATGGCCTACACCTGCTCCCATTTCTTATGTTCTTATGTAACCGCATCACTCTCCAAGAGAAATCACTAACTTGAGTAATGGGAATGAATGAAACCCTATTTCAAATTGACCACATCAAGGATTGAGAGTCTGATGGGGGCAGAAGTGACTTAGTTAAGCACAAGGAGGTTGTGTCATCTCTTGGGTAGAACATATAATACATTTGTAATGGTGAAATCAGCAAAATGTCAAGGAGCTCTCAGCAATGATATAAACCAAGAAAGTGTTAGAGTGATGGCATGAAATCATGGTACTCATTTCTCAAAGACTCTTACAGTGCATGGTGGAATATATCACCATTTGTGAGACCTGAATTGCCCCTCCCATTTGAGTCGGTACCTCACAATTTACAACAGTAATATTTTTTTTAATCCCAATTTTGTCACAATTATGTCCTTTAATGTGTCCACCATGAACCAGCTTCTGGCAAATACATGGTCAACTTGAGAACACAGCCAAAACTCCAATTTAAAAAGTGCAAAAACTTGCTCAACAGTGCAAGACGGGTTTAATGTATTTTATCTAACTGGAGTGCAAGTATGTCTGGATACCATAAAGTGATTTGTCAGTCCTTCCTTCTCTCTCTGTTCCACCATTAGAGTTATCGACAGTTTAACATCCTGGCAAATAGCTAGCTGTGGCTCAGTGGGTAGCACTCTCTCACCTGTCAGTCAGACGGTTGTGGGTTCATGTCCCACATTCAGAGGCTTCAGCTCATAATGTAGGCTGACTGAGAGTGCTGCACTGTTGGTGGTGCCGTCTTTCAGATGAGATGTTAAACCGAGGTCCTGCCTGCTTTTTCAAATGGATGTAAAGAACCAAAGATCCCATGGCACTATTTGGAGAAGAGCAGGGGAATTCTAACATTGTCCGAGCCAAAATTTATCCTTCAACTAACACTATCAAAAAGGAACAGATCTCATTGCTATTTGTGGGACCTTGTTGTATGCAAATTGACTTAACTCTTTCCCCTACATTACAACATCATAGGCAGTCCCTCGGAATCGTTACTGGACAGGGAATGCAGAATAAGTGAGTTCAAATGTCATCATACCAGTTTGAAAATTTGAATTTAATTTAAAAAAATAATCCGGAAATAGAAAGCAGGTGTCAGCAACGTTCCGTGTAAACTGCGCTTTAGCTGCGTGGCCTGTTTCTTTTAATGCACGGTCCCTTGAAATATTTGTTCATGCGTGGTATTTACAACAGAAAAGTCGGTGAGCGACTTGCATGGGATATTTCCCATTACTGTGTGGCCATGCAGCTTAGAGGGAACACTGGGTGTCAGTAAAAGTGACCATGAAGCTGTCCATAAGAACACAATGTCGTTTAGGGAAAGAGCCCTACTGTGCTTACCCCGGCCTATACGTGACTCCAGTCTCACACCATCACAGTTGACTCTTAATTCTCCTCTGAAGTGGCAAAGGGTAGCCACTTAGTTGTTAGGGATGGGCAATAAATTGCTGGCCTTACACTTCCCCGCCCCCCCCCCCCCCGATAATAAATTCCAAAAAAACAAAATCTTTTTCTTTTACTTCTCATAATTGGAACGATATTTGCCCTATAGACAAACCTGATCTCAAACTAAGTTATGTCAGGATCCTCCAATACTGGTTTCTAACCAGACACTATTTATTAAGAAATAAATATTACCAATTATTGTCTACTCTTAATTTTATATTGTTTAATTTGAAATATTTGATCATTAATTTTTTTTTTTAAGTACTAAATTGCCACTTTATTTACTCAAGTGCCCTCTGAAGTGTCCTAGCCAGTAGCTCAGTTTTACAAGAACAGCTAAGGATGGGCAATAAATGCTGCCCTTGCCAGCAATGCCCACATTCCGAGACTGAATATTAAAAAAACAATTGCTTAATTAACATTACCAGATAATGTAATTTTTTTTTTTAAGTGCAAAAAAAATACCTTGAATTATCAGGCAATGACTGTCTGACCATTGGAGTCATGTACCCACTGTGAAGTCACAATGGGAAGCTCGATTTTCCAGTGTTCTTTACGTACACACAAACATTTTGATCTGATACAAACCTCCAAGCTAAATGGCACATTGATCGGCAAGTGTAAAATCTGGATAATCCAACATTTATACAAAAACGATTGCTAAAGAACCCCAAGGTATCCCATCATCCTCGGTATCAACATGATAGATATCGGAATAAAAACACACACATGAACACATTGTAACAGTATTATTGCTCTTCATTCCAAACAAAAGAAAATATCATGAGACAAGTGTATTTAATGGGAAGAGGCTTGCATTGGCCATACTTGACCTCCTTGCAGCTCACAAGGCCGAATGTTCAGAAACAAAGTCAGTGGCTGAGAGAATGATTCCACCATGATTTTGAGGAAAAGTTCCTTCGGTCTGAGTGAACTGTTATACAGGTATGAAGATCCATGACACCGTCCTGAGGACAATGCTATTACAGGTGGCCAACCGGAGAACAACAGGCATCTCTGGCAGTCATTACCTTCACTGGAGAAAAATTTAAACAGCAAGGAAATAAAACGGACTGTACTAGCATGGTTCACATGATTCATCAGATATTTTTCATACATTTACTGTATACCGTTACATCTTTCAATGCTTCATGGTCACAATCACTTGCTCGGTTATTAAACATTATATGGACTCTTCAATAATAAAAAAATCAGAGTGAATTCATATCCAGGGAATATCTGTACAATTCAATGCACCTGTCCCACACCAAAGGACAATGGGTGAGATGAGCCAAAAAATGAATTCAGGTGGATATTGGTTCAATGCAGTGTATGGTCTAAAGGTACACTGTAAGTTTATGATGAGTTTCCAATGTGAGCAACTTCCTGTATTGACAATCTGAAATTGCAACCTGTATTTGTAGATTAGTGGCCTCAGCAGCCAGTGTATTGCCCAACATTTAATAACCCAATCGTGGATTGGAACCACACTACTGCTGAAGATTTCCTCCATTTACAGGATTTGTAGTGAAACTGTGGCAACACTTGTGATTTTAATCCCAAATAATGTGAAGATGAAGCTTCCCTCCAATACGGACTTTACCCACGTCCAGATCAGCAGCTTTTAATTTGTAGTTATACTGGAAATCGGGTTTGTTGCTGGTGGAGTCACATCAAAATTTGCAAGGGCTGCTTGAGGTAGGGTTTCCAATGAGTTGAATTTTCATCTCTTATTTTTAAAAATTAACATTTTATGACTTTTCTAAAACTGGAGCAATGGCTAACCTGCCTCAAACCTGCAAGTGACTTCAGCTCAAGACTTCTCTCATTATGGGTTTTCGTTGGGTTGGAGTGTGTTTAAATCACATTTCAGGCGAGATTCTTCCTTTAACTTTCCCCAATTCAATTTTCTGCCTTTCTCTCCTGCAGGCAACAAGTCACGGTACTGTTCGGCAGCCCTCTGGGTACCTCAATCGGATGACCATAGTCCATGCGGAAGTCTCAACAGTGGATGTTGGCAGATATGATCAACTATGGGCGAGCCATCACAGCCAAAGCAAAGTCTCTGCTCACTTGATGTCCAACACATGGGACTTTCCAACAGGGCTCACTGGCTAGTGATCAGCAGCAAAACCCTTGGCTAACAACCTCTCCGCCACCTCCCAACTCCTCCCCCTCTCTTAAAGTCCAGAAACACTGAACAGTCTGCAATAAGGTAACTCCGAACGACAAAACAGCAGAATTTCATTTTAAAATCATTTGCAACTGCTACAGAATAGAAATCATACTTTGTTTTGTTGTTGATAATTTCCAAGTATAATTCTCTCTCCGTGACACAATTCCCAACATGCCCTGCAATTTAAACTCATACCCATGGTGTAATTTTCCTTCACACAGGAACAATACAAGAGTTCCCTAATACACCCACTGCCCTTTTGTACAGCTTCCAAATTTCCACATAAGACTATCTCAGAAAACCTTCAATAAACCAGTTCTATAATTGCATCCTTGGTGAGTTTCACTTGTAATGTACAACACATCACTAAGAAACCTATGTAAAGGTCCATAGGTCAGGACAGTACCAAACTGGTAAGCGGCAGGACAACAACATAAATCAGGAAGTTTTGGGGTTCTCGAGTATAGACGATTAAGGGGTGATCTAATAGAGGTGTTTATGATTAAAGGGTTGATCGAGAGGAACTCTGGTTGGGAATTAGAATAAAGGGTCATGACCTCAGAATGAGAGATAGAAAAGACTTGGATTTAAAAAGCGCCTTTCATGACCACCGGACGTCTCAAAGTGTGTTACAGCCAATGAATTACTTTTGGAGTATAGTCACTGTTGTAATGTGGGAAACACGGCAGCCAACATGCGCACAAGCAAACTTCCTCAAACAGCAATGTGGTAATGACCAGATAATCAGTTTTTGTAATGTTGATTGAGGGATAAATATTGGCCAGGACACCGGGGATAACTCCCTGCTCATCTTCGAAATAGTGCCATGGGATCTTTTACGTCCACCTGAGAGGGCAGACGGGGTCTTGGTTGAACATCTTACCCGAAAGACGGCACCTCCGACAGTGCAGCACTCCCTCAGCACTGCACTGGGAATGTCAGCCTAGATTTATGTGCTCAAGTCCCTGAAGTGGGACTTGAACTCATAACCTTCTGACTCAGAGGCGAGTGTGCTACCCACTGAGCCACAACTGACACTCTGGCGTAGATTAGAGCTAGGCCTTTTAAGGGTGGTGATGTCAGGAAGTATTTCTTCACTCAAAGGGCAATGGAAATCATGAACTCTCTCCCCCCAGCAGCTGTTGAGGCTGAGGGTCAATTGAGAATTTCAAAACTTAGATATATTGTTGACCGGCAAGGTTATTAAGGAATAGGGAACCAAGGCGGGTAAATCGAGTTAAGATACAGATTAGATACATGATCTAATTGAACTGTGGAACAGGCTCAAGGGGCTGAATGGCTTACTCCAAATCCTATGTTCCCAAAGGTTGTAGGAGAAACAAAAGACTGAGAAGCGAGGAGTTCCACAGTGTTGAGGTTGCTGGTAAATAAAGAATTGCAGAAGAAATGTTACAATGTAAAACGTAAAGGAGATAAAACCCACACTGAATGGATTCAGAGAAGAGGATGGGTGTGTAAGAAATGCAAACACACAATTAGTTTTTAGGATCTGGTGAATTATTTCTGAGGCTGGGGTTAAGGTGCACTGTTTATTTTCAGGGATGTGATTCGAAATTTGAGTGTGAAAATGTCCGGCTGCTCAGATTTATATCTTTTTTTTAAAAAGAGAGAAAAAAGACTTGCATTTATATAGCGCCTTTCACGACCTCAGGACGCCCCTAAGCGCTTTACAGCCAATGAGGTACATTTGAAGTATAGTCACTGTTGTAATGTAGGAAACGCAGCAGACAATTTGCGCACAGCAAACTTCCACAAACAGCAATGTAATAATGACCTGATAATCTGTTTTTGTGATGTTGATTGAGAGGTAAATATTGGCCAGGACACCAGGGATAACTCCCCTGCTCTTCTTTGAAATAGTGCCGTGGGATCTTTTACGTCCACCTGAGAGAGCAGACGGGGCCTCGGTTGAATGTCTCATCTGAAAGACGGCACCTCCGACAGTGCAGCACTCCCTCAGCACTGCACTGGGAGCGTCAGCCTAGATTTTTGTGCTCAGTAACTGGAGTGGAACTTGACACACTTTGACATTTTGCTATGCTACTTTAAAGGCCAATGATGGGGTGTGAATCTGGAGTCACAAGTAGGCCAGACTGCTCATTTCCTTTCCTGGTACTAGCCACAAATTAACAGATTTATTGAATTCAATTTCACAACTCATTATCCTTGTAAGCCTCTCCTACAGTGCCGCTTTATGCTGGGATTTAAATTCCAGATCTATGGGTGGCCAGTCCAGTACCATAACCAATAAACCATCATACGTTTATAGAATCTTTAAGCACACAAGGAGGCCATTTGGTCCATCATGCCTGTGCCAGCTCCTTTGAAAGTGCTATCCAATTAGTCTCACCATATCGCTCTTTCCCAATATATTTTTTTTCCTTTTCAAGTATATATCCAATTCCCTTTTGAATGTTACAATTGTATCTGCTTCCACCGCCCTTTCAGGTTGTGAATGCCACATCATAACAACTTGTTGCATTAAAAAAAAAATTCTCCTCACATCTTCCCTCTGGTTCTTTTCCCAGTTCTGTGCTAGATTTGCCAAGGAAGTTCTTGATACAGATTCCCTTACACCCAACAGAAGCACAAAAAGCAGCCGCCAGACCCAGCTCGAGTCTATATTAGAATGATAAACCTGAACCGACCCATGTACAGTAAGGGTGAAGAGCAGAATAAAGAAGACATTAGAAGCGAAACTCATTTTTATCACTTAGTGAAATAACTTTGCAAAGTTAAGAGCCTTTAAGGTCCACTCCCACCCACGCCCCAAGATTAGACACACACGTTAATGTATTTTGTGCACTCAGTCCACAAGGTGAATGGCCCTGGTGTGCTTTCTGACAACGTGGGTGGAGAGCCGAGTGTTAACTTGCTGTTCTGGTTATTCTGCCGTTTCTTAGTCCCTGGTGCACTTTCACGTGCTTGGATAAGTGATCACTGCGGGCAAATTTCTTCTCGCAGATGTGACACTGGTATGGCTTCACCCCCGAGTGGGAGCGTTTGTGCCTGGACAGTTCATCCGATCGGGAAAACCTGGAAGATTAAAAAAAAAAGAGGCAAATTACCAATAACAAGGAATACTGCTGGCAAAAATTCCAGCGCGCCCAATGGACACACATACACCTGCCCACGCAACAAAGAAAATCTACACACGCACGTTAAAAACAAAATTGTGCAGCATCACAGCAGACTTTTATTGAACCATATGTGACAGGAGGAACCATTTAACAGTAAATGGGAGACCGATTTAATCTTGTCATTCTGTTAAATGAGACATGGCAGAAGTTCTAATCAGTACAAATGGACTGTAATTGCAGTGTGTCTGGAGATTATTCAGTTATAAAGCAGTTATTGTCTTTCTGAAAAGGTCTAGTCACTGGGATAATAGAATCAACATACACTTGAAACATATAAATGCATGTTGCTGTTAATATTAACCTCTGAACAGAACAGGCTTTTTAAGCAGTGCCTCCACGCTCAACGGTCAATAAAACTATTATCTGATTTTTATATATACACACACATGGAACACAACTTATTAGAGCATGGTGATAAAGGTGTTTGTTAAAGTGATGATGTGCGTTTCCCTGGCTCTGTACTTGCTTATAAACTGTTAAGTCACTAACTTCTTCCAGTTCTGTTGAAAGATCGTAGACCCGAAACGTTAACTCTTTGTTTCTCGCTGCACAGATTCAGCCTGACCCAGTTTGTGTTTCCTGCATTTTCTGCTTTTATTAAGAGCATGTTTGGCCTTTTGAGCTGTTCCTGAAGTGTGCGTGGATGGTGAAAAATAAGACCTGGTAATAACTCTAGATAATCACACAACATTTATCGTGTGGCGAGAGTGGGAAGGCTGCTGAAAGGCTTGAGAAACACTTCCCTTAATAGTACATTTTTATTTACTTATGGAGAGTTTTGTCCTCTTCGTTCTTACTTGTAGGCACAGATTCTTGGCTGGGCTACAGTTCCATGGGTGCAGTTGTTCTGCACTACTTCACTCGGGTGAGAGTGTGACAGCATAAATGATGAGTGTTGGCAAGATATTCCTTTGAGGGGGGAGGGGATGCATCACAGGAAAACTTGGTCCCGTCCTCACTGGTGTCACGCACACACCTTACTGCGACACAGCAAGCGAGGCCCAGATGGTCAGAGGAAATGTTTCAAGGACACCCTCAAAGCCTCCTTGATAAAATTCAGCATCCCCACCGACACCTGGGAGTCCCTGGCCAAAGACCACCCTAAGTGGAGGAAGAGCATCTGGGAGGGTGCTGAGCACCTCGAGTATCATCGCCGAGAGCATGCAGAAACCAAGTTCAGACAGTGGAAGGAGCGTGCGGCAAACCAGACTCCCCACACACCCTTTCCTTCAACCACTGGCTGTTCCACCTGTGACAGAGACTGTAATTCCCGTATTGGACTGTTCAGTCACCTGAGAACTCACTTTCAGAGTCGAAGCATGTCTTCCTCGATTTCGAGGGACTGTCTATGATGATGATTTCCAATGGGAGGTGCTGGATAGCAATCAGGAGCAGGAATCAAGGTTCCGTGCCCCCCATCCTCGCTGCCCACAACGCACCCCCCTCTCCTCAGCCCACACCACCATCGCTACAAAAGACCCGAGTCTCTGAGGCCAACTGCAGGACCACTGCTGTCACTCCAACAGAGTTGAGCCAAATGGATACAATCCACGATCATGCATGGAACCTTCCTGGATAAACTCAATGAGCATTCAGATTTCCCGGCAATGTGCTTGGCAAACCTTCTGTTTGGTTGCAAAGCACATTATGGTTAAAATAAAACCTGCGCACATAGAAAAAAAGCACGTGCATTTATAGATGGCCTCGTCCCTCTCAGAAACATCTCAAACAACCATTTGCATTTATAGAACATCGTAAAACGTCCCAAGCCTCTTCCCAGAAGTGAGATCAGACCAAAACGGACACTGAGCCAAATAGGAGATATGAGTAGAAAATGCTGGAAATCTCAGTGGGTCAGGCAGCATCTGTGGAGAGAGAAACAGACACTTTTTGTCAGAACTGGCAAATGTTCTAAATGAACAGATTCTTAGGGATCACTGAAAGGGGGAGGGGAACAAAGAACAAAAGTGAAGGTCTATGATAGGGTAGAAGGCAGGAGAGATTTGAGAGACAAAAGGGATGATGGGCCGACTTGAGATAGCCTTAAAAATCTGTTCATTTCAAATACTCGACAGTTCTGATGAAGAGTCATCGACCTGAAACGTTAACTCTGTTGCTCTCCGCAGATGCTGCCTGACCCGCTGAGATTTCCAGCATTTTCAGATTCCAGCATCCGCAGTATTTTGCTTTTGTGAAGGAGATATTAGGACAGGTCCAAGAGATAGGCTTGAAGAAGGAGGGAGCGGCAGAGAGGTTCAGGGAGGTAATTGCAGAGCTTAGGGCCTGGATAGCTGAAGGCACGGCTGCAATGGTGTGGTGAAGGAAGCGGGGGATACACAAGAGTCAAGAGTTTGGAGGAACACAAGAGTTGTCGGAAGTTTCTGGAATGGCGTTTCAGGAGCAGGTGGGCTGAGGCAGGGGGGTAGAGAGAGACAGGTGATATTGTGGAGGTGGAAGTAGGCGGACTTTGTGATGGAGAGGATATGGGAGATGAAGCTCAGCTCTGGGTTAAATAGGATGCTAAGATTGAGAATTGGTGTTGAAATAGCTACAGATGAAATTGAATGAACCTAGGTGTCTTAGCAGACTCGACGCTCAACATGTCCAACCAACACAGAGTAGCAATCAATAAAGCCAATCAATGAACTATTTTGCCCAAAAGAGTTGAATATGTCAGAGGAAATCATGATCAAACTTTATAGTGCTTGGTTCAGACCACACCTCACCTCGAGCAGTGTGACCATTTTTGGTCAAAGACATAAGTGTAGGAGGCAGTGCAAAAAGCCACATTATAAGGAAAGATGGGAGAAATTTGTACTTTTCAGCCTTGAAAGAAAGCATGTGAAAGATGATTTTCTAGAAGTATGAGTTTGTAAACAGTATAGAAAGACTTTCATTTATATAGTGCCTTTCACAACCACTGCACTTTCCAAACACTTTACAGCCAATGAAGTACTTTTTAATCAAAAAAGTGAAGCGCTTTGGTACTGCTGTAATCTAAGAGATGCGGCAACCAATTTGTGCACAGCAAGCTCCAACAGGCAGCAATGTGACAATGACCAGATAATCTGTTTTAGATATGTTGATTTGAGAGATAAATATTGGCCAGGACACCGGGGATAACACCTCTACTCTTCTTCGAAATAATGCCATGGGATCTTTTACATCCACCTGAGAGAACAGACAGGGTTTAATGGCTCAAGAGAAGGTAAATCCAGAAAAACGACTTTCAGATTAAATTGTGAGAGTAGGACAAGAGGTCAGAGGTTGAAACTAGTAAAATACAAATTGAAGATGGATATTGGGCAGTTCTTCACACAAAGTGATCAACACATGGAATGGATTCCTGGTTCGAGCAGTGGCAGTGAACACACTGTATTAATTTAAGATCCAGTTGTATGCTGACACTACCTAACCGAGACAGCAGGGGAGAAAATCTGTCCCCTTCAAATATGTAAGTTTCAGATGATAATTAACAGCAATTACCGAGTACTCTTGTGACCCAGACACACACACACACGCGCGCACATTTATTTTAAGGCTTTAGCTCACAGAACTGATTAAATACAAGGACATTAAGCAGGCCATCCAGATGCACTAAGAATATAGCACTTTTGAAGCATCACAGAAACAGTAAGGGCCAGGCAATTTGCAAGACTAAACTAAAACACCTTAGACCAATTTTCCCATCGTGAAGCAGCGATTGTCGCTCTGCTCTTCTGGTTACTAATTCCAATAACATATTTTTAAATACTATGTTGTGTTATTACCGATTATAATTTGAGCAGCAGGAAGTCACTTGCAGGAAGTTTGCAAGAGGTGGAATATCACATGATGGACCACATGTGAGAGAGGATAACTGCCAAGCTTGATTGCACTCTGCATTTTATCGGAATGATGTAAACTGATGCAGACTAGGAGTGGCAGCATGCTGGAAAATTCGGGGGGATTGTAGGAAGTCTCAACTCCGAATCTTGCTAGTTTACAAGGGATTTATCTTTTTAAACTTTGGGAAATTCTCTTTCTCCCACTGCCGTTCTTAGACTTCCATCAATCATGTAACCAGCCACAATTTACAAGACTTCTTTCTCTGGTGACGACTCTGCTCTGTAACTCTATTGGCCTGTTCACAGGTACTTTTAGATTTCACATGTCATCCTGGGAGAGTTGCACTCAAGTTTTATTTTAATTCATTCTTGGGATGTGGGCATCGCTGGCAAGGCCGGAATTTATTGCCCATTCCCAGTTACCCTGATGTCACTCTTTAGCTGCCGCTCCGGACCCAAGTCATTCAATATTTTTCCACTTTTTACCCCTCTTTCATTTTCTCTTGATCCCTCCCTGACCGTTCTCTCCTGTCTTCACACCTCCTTTCATCTCTCCTCTTTCAGATACTCTGCCCTCCCAAATCCCTACCCCAATCCTTCATTACTCTTTGACCTTCCTACTCTCCTGCCGCTGTCCCAGGGCTGATTCCCTCCTAGACAAGCCTATAGCTTCACTCTGCGCCACTCTTGGCATCCTACGAAGGGCCCATTGAGGCACTCGTCGGTCCCTCCTTACGAGCAGCAACCCCAACTGTGGCCATGCCTTCTGTTGCCTAGGCCCCGAGCTCTGGAATTCCTTGCCTAAAACTCTCCGCCTCTCTTTCCTCAGTCAAGACGCTTCTTAAAACCTACCTCTTTGACCAAGCTTTTGGTTGCCTGCCCTAACTTCTCAATTGTGGCTTGGTGTCTTATAACACTCCTGTGAAGCAATTTGGGACGTTTCACTACGTTCAAGGTGCTATATAAATACAAGTTGCTGTTGATGATGTAACTGAGTGGCTCGGTAGAGCGCTGCAGAGGGCAGTTAAGAGTCAACTATTTTGGTGTGGGACTGGAATCACATATGGTCCAGACTGGATAAAGATGACAGCTTTCCAAGCCAGTTGGGTTTTTATGACAATCCGACTGCTTTGTGGTCACTTATATAGATACCAGCTTTTTAATTACAGGATGTTAAAAAACTGAATTCAAATGCTCAAAGTGCCACGGTGGGATTCTCTGGATTATTAGTCCGAGCATCTGGATTACTGGTCCAGTAACATACAGCTGTGGCTCAGTGGGTAGCACACTCACCTCTGAGTCAGAAGATTGTAGGTTCAAGTCCCACCCCAGGGACTTGAACACATAAAAAAACATCGAGGCAGACACCCCAGTGCAGTGTTGAGGGAGCGCTGCACTGTCGGAGTTGCCGTCTTTCGGATGAGATGTTAAACCAGCTGCCTTCCTACTCTCGCCACACGATAAATGCTCTGTGATTATGTAGTAGAGTTAATATAAGCTTTTATTTTTCCCCACCCATGTACACTTCGGGAACAGTTCAAAAGGCCAAACATGCTCTTAATAACAGCAGAAAATTCTGGCCCCGTTTGCCCTCTGAGATGTACGTAAAAGATCCCATGGCACTATTTCGAAGAAGAGCAGGGGAGTTATCCCAGGTGTCATGGCCAATATTTATCCCTGAATCAACATTACAAAAAAGCAGATTATCTGGTCATTATTACATTGCTGTTTGTGAGAGCTTGCTATGCGTATGTTGGCTGCCGCATTTCCCACATTACACTCCAAAAGTGCTTCTTTGGCTGTAAAGCACTTTGAGACGTCCGGTGGTCATGAAAGGCGCTATATAAATGCAAGTCTTTCTTTCTTTACGTACCTGTCCCTTGTTTATAAGAATATAAGAACATAAGAAATAGGAGCAGGAGTAGACTACATGGCCCCCTCGAGCCTGCTCCGCCATTCAATAAGATCACGGCTGATCTTCAACCTCAACTCCACTTTCATGCCCGATCTCCAGATCCCTTTAAGTTTGTTTAATGGTGCTGCCATTCCGAATGAAAAAGACTTAGCAAGAAAAAGTAAGTGGAGACCGCAGCTCCTGGGATTGATGATAACGTGTCTTCAATGCTGTAGCGGCTCCAGAGTCTCACTGCTTTACACTAAAAAGGGCCTTTAACTCCTGCGGTCACCAACACTCTTGCTGCAACAGTGCTTTATAATGCTAGATTGCTTCCCGTCACAACACTACACTGTGAACCTGCCGGCGGAGAATCCACCCTGTTCACACTGCACAAACAGGAACAATGCCGACACCAAATTCTGACAGCCTTGGGTATTCCTCAATGGGAGGGGAGGCCTGTGCAAGCTAACCATGTGTAAAACAGCACTGCGAGTCTGTGCAACTGGGCTGCCGTAGCCAGAGATCAATGGCAAATGGAGGTGACCATTTGTTTCTGTGGTGTATGAAATGATACAATGAACTCCGTTGTTGGGGAGGAGTTAAACTAATATGGCAGGGGGATGGGAACCAATGCAGGGAGATAAGAGGGAAACAAAAAGGAGGCAAAAGCAAAAGACAGAAAGGAGATGAGGAAAAGTGGAGGGCAGAGAAACCCAAGGCAAAGAACAAAAAGGACCATTGTACAGCAAAATTCTAAAAGGACAGAGGGTGTTAAAAAAACAAGCCTAAAGGCTTTGTGTCTTAATGCAAGGAGTATCCGCAATAAGGTGGATGAATTAACTGTGCAAATAGATGTTAACAAATATGATGTGATTGGGATTACGGAGATGTGGCTCCAGGATGATCAGGGCTGGGAACTCAACATCCAGGGGTATTCAACATTCAGGAAGGATAGAATAAAAGGAAAAGGAGGTGGGGTAGCATTGCTGGTTAAGGAGGAGATTAAGGCAATAGTTAGGAAGGACATTAGCTTGGATGATGTGGAATCTATATGGGTAGAGCTACAGAACACCAAAGGGCAAAAAACGTTAGTGGGAGTTGTGTACAGACCTCCAAACAGTAGTAGTGATGTTCGGGAGGGCATCAAACAGGAAATTAGGGGTGCATGCAATAAAGGTGCAGCAGTTATAATGGGTGACTTTAATATGCACATAGATTGGGCTAACCAAACTGGAAGCAATACAGTGGAGGAGGATTTCCTGGAGTGCATAAGGGATGGTTTTTTAGACCAATATGTCGAGGAACCAACTAGGGGGGAGGCCATCTTAGACTGGGTGTTATGTAATGAGAGAGGATTAATTAGCAATCTCGTTGTGCGAGGCCCCTTGGGGAAGAGTGACCATAATATGGTGGAATTCTGCATTAGGATGGAGAATGAAACAGTTAATTCAGAGACCATGGTCCAGAACTTAAAGAAGGGTAACTTTGAAGGTATGAGGCGTGAATTGGCTGGGATGGATTGGCGAATGATACTTAAGGGGTTGACTGTGGATGGGCAATGGCAGACATTTAGAGACCGCATGGATGAACTACAACAATTGTACATTCCTGTCTGGCATAAAAATAAAAAAGGGAACGTGGCTCAACCGTGGCTATCAAGGGAAATCAGGGATAGTATTAAAGCCAAGGAAGTGGGATACAAATTGGCCAGAAATAGCAGCGAACCTGGGGACTGGGAGAAATTTAGAACTCAGCAGAGGAGGACAAAGGGTTTGATTAGGGCAGGGAAAATGGAGTATGAGAAGAAGCTTGCAGGGAACATTAAGACGGATTGCAAAACTTTCTATAGATATGTAAAGAGAAAAAGGTTAGTAAAGACAAACGTAGGTCCCCTGCAGTCAGAATCAGGGGAAGTCATAACGGGGAACAAAGAAATGGCGGACCAATTGAACAAGTACTTTGGTTCGGTATTCACAAAGGAGGACACAAACAACCTTCCGGTTATAAAAGGGGTCGGGAGGTCTAGTAAGGAGGAGGAACTGAGGGAAATCCTTATTAGCCGGGAAATTGTGTTGGGGAAATTGATGGGATTGAAGGCCGATAAATCCCCAGGGCCTGATGGACTGCATCCCAGAGTACTTAAGGAGGTGGCCTTGGAAATAGTGGATGCATTGACAGTCATTTTCCAACATTCCATTGACTCTGGATCAGTTCCTATAGAGTGGAGGGTAGCCAATGTAACCCCACTTTTTACAAAAGGAGGGAGAGAGAAAACAGGGAATTATAGACCGGTCAGCCTGACATCGGTAGTGGGTAAAATGATGGAATCAATTATTAAGGATGTCATAGCAGTGCATTTGGAAAGCGGTGACATGATAGGTCCAAGTCAGCATGGATTTGTGAAAGGGAAATCATGCTTGACAAATCTTCTGGAATTTTTTGAGGATGTTTCCAGTAGAGTGGACAAGGGAGAACCAGTTGATGTGGTATATTTGGACTTTCAGAAGGCGTTCGACAAGGTCCCACACAAGAGATTGATGTGCAAAGTTAGAGCACATGGGATTGGGGGTAGTGTGCTGACATGGATTGAGAACTGGTTGTCAGACAGGAAGCAAAGAGTAGGAGTAAATGGGTACTTTTCAGAATGGCAGGCAGTGACTAGTGGGGTACCGCAAGGTTCTGTGCTGGGGCCCCAGCTGTTTACACTGTACATTAATGATTTAGATGAGGGGATTAAATGTAGTATCTCCAAATTTGCGGATGACACTAAGTTGGGTGGCAGTGTGAGCTGCGAGGAGGATGCTGTAAGGCTGCAGAGCGACTTGGATAGGTTAGGTGAGTGGGCAAATGCATGGCAGATGAAGTATAATGTGGATAAATGTGAGGTTATCCACTTTGGTGGTAAAAACAGAGAGACAGACTATTATCTGAATGGTGACAGATTAGGAAAAGGGGAGGTGCAAAGAGACCTGGGTGTCGTGGTACATCAGTCATTGAAGGTTGGCATGCAGGTGCAGCAGGCGGTTAAGAAAGCAAATGGCATGTTGGCCTTCATAGCAAGGGGATTTGAGTACAGGGGCAGGGAGGTGTTGCTACAGTTGTACAGGGCATTGGTGAGGCCACACCTGGAGTATTGTGTACAGTTTTGGTCTCCTAACCTGAGGAAGGACATTCTTGCTATTGAGGGAGTGCAGCGAAGGTTCACCAGACTGATTCCCGGGATGGTGGGACTGACCTATCAAGAAAGACTGGATCAACTGGGCTTGTATTCACTGGAGTTCAGAAGAATGAGAGGGGACCTCATAGAAACATTTAAAATTCTGACGGGGTTAGACAGGTTAGATGCAGGAAGAATGTTCCCAATGTTGGGGAAGTCAAGAACCAGGGGTCACAGTCTAAGGATAAGGGGTAAGCCATTTAGGACCGAGATGAGGAGGAACTTCTTCACCCAGAGAGTGGTGAACCTGTGGAATTCTCTACCACAGAAAGTTGTTGAGGCCAATTCACTAAATATATTCAAAAAGGAGTTAGATGAGGTCCTTACTACTAGGGGGATCAAGGGGTATGGCGAGAAAGCAGGAATGGGGTACTGAAGTTGAATGTTCAGCCATGAACTTATTGAATGGCGGTGCAGGCTAGAAGGGCCGAATGGCCTACTCCTGCACCTATTTTCTATGTTTCTATGTACTGTGAGCCAGTGACTAGGTGTAACCTGGTCAGTCTTTAATGGCTTCCAGAAGTGAAAATACAAAGATGAAGTTCAGGTTATATACCGGGCCCAGCACGAGTGTACCCATGACCCTAGGACCTCTGACGGTCGTGCACCCTGTTGGTGAGCAGACCTCATATACATACATTACAGTTTCCCCATTGTGTCACCCTCTCCTCCCCCTGTACCCCCTCCTCAAACAGCACAGGGACAACCATCTCTTAAAGTGGTACACACACATATGTATATCTATAAAAATGATTTAAATACATTATATAAATAACACACACACACTATATATATACATATACACTATATATATACACACACATACATATACACACACACACACACACACACACACACATACATATACACACACACACACATACATATACAGACACACACACATACATATACAGACACACACACACACACACACACACACACACACATATACACCAGCAGGAAGAGCAGTGCAAGGAAGGTAGTGCAGGGGTCCCCTGCGGTCATCCCCCTGCAAAACAGATACACTGCTTTGAGTACTGTTGAGGGGGATGACTCATCAAGGGAGGGCAGCAGCAGCCAAGTTCATGGCACCGTGGCAGGCTCTGTTGCACAGGAGGGCAGGAAAAAGAGTGGGAGAGCGATAGTGATAGGGGATTCGATGGTGAGGGGAATAGATAGGCGTTTCTGCAGCTGCAACCGAGACTCCAGGATGGTATGTTGCCTCCCTGGTGCAAGGGTCAAGGATGTCTCGGAGCGGGTGCAGGACATTCTAAAAAGGGAGGTAGAACAGCCAGTTGTCGTGGTGCACATTGGTAAAAAGAGGGATGGGGTCCTACGAGATGAATTTAAGAAGCTAGGAGCTAAATTAAAAAGTAGGACCTCAAAAGTAGTAATCTCGGGATTGCTACCAGTGCCACGTGCTAGTTAGAGTAGGAATCGCAGGATAGCGCAGATGAATACGTGGCTTGAGCAGTGGTGCAGCAGGGAGGGATTCAAATTCCTGGGGCATTGGAACAGGGTCTGGGGGAGGTGGGACCAGTACAAACCGGACGGTCTGCACCTGGGCAGAACCGGAACCAATGTCCTAGGGGGGGTGTTTGCTAGTGCTGTTGGGGAGGAGTTAAACTAATATGGTAGGGGGATGGGAACCAATGCAGGGAGACAGAGGGAAACAAAAAGGAGACAAAAGCAAAAGAAAGAAAGGAGATGAGTAAAAGTGGAGGGCAGAGAAACCCAAGGCAAAAAACAAAAAGGGCCACTGAATATAAAGGGGTTGCAGGAGGGGTCAGAACTAAAAATCATGGTTTAAAAACTAGGATTGAAGCACTCTTACCTAAATGCATGCAGCATTCAAAATAAAGTAAATGAGTTGACGGCACAAATCATTACAAATGGGTATGATTTGGTGGCTATTACAGAAACATGGTTGCAGGGTGGCCAAGACTGGGAATTAAACATACAGGGGTATCTGACGATTTGGAAAGATAGACAAGAAGGGAAAGGAGGTGGGGTAGCTCTGTTAATAAAGGATGATATCAGGGCAGTTGTGAGAGACGATATTGGCTCTAATGAACAAAATGTTGAATCATAGTGGGTGGAGATTAGAGATAGTAAGGGGAAAAAGTCACTGGTGGGCGTAGTTTATAGGCCCCCAAATAATAACTTCACGGTGGGGCGGGCAATAATCAAGGGAATAATGGAGGCATGTGAAAAAGGAACGGCAGTAGTCATGGGGGATTTTAATCTACATATCGATTGGTCAACTCAAATTGCATGGGGTAGCCTGGAGGAGGAATTCATAGAATGCATACGGGATTGTTTCTTAGAACAGTATGTAACAGAACCTACAAGGGAGCAAGCTATCTTAGATCTGGTCCTGTGTAATGAGACAGGAAAAATAAACGATCTCCTAGTAAAAGATCCTCTCAGAATGAGTGATCACAGTATGGTTGAATTTGTAATACAGATTGAGGGTGAGGAAGTTGTGTCAGAAACGAGCGTACTATGCTTAAACAAAGGTGACTACAGTGGGATGAGGGCAGAGTTGGCTAAAGTAGACTGGAAACACAGACTAAACGGTGGCACAATTGAGGAACAGTGGAGGACTTTTAAGGAGCTCTTTCATAGTGCGCAACACAAATATATTCCAGTGAAAAAGAAGGGCGGTAAGAGAAGGGATAACCAGCTGTGGATAACCAAGGAAATAAAGGAGAGTATCAAATCAAAGACCAATGCGTATAAGGTGGCCAAGGTTAGTGCGAAACTAGAGGATTGGGAAAATTTTAAACAACAGCAAAGAATGACTAAAAAAGCAATAAAGAAAGGAAAGATAGATTACGAAGGTAAACTTGCACAAAACATAAAAACAGATAGTAAAAGCTTTTACAGATATATAAAACGGAAAAGAGTGACTAAAGTAAATGTTGGTCCCTTAGAAGATGAGAAGGGGGATTTAATAATGGGAAATGTGGAAATGGCTGAGACCTTAAACAATTATTTTGCCTCGGTCTTCACAGTGAAAGACACAAAAACCATGCCAAAAATTGCTGGTCACAGGAATGTGGGAAGGGAGGACCTTGAGACAATTGCTATTACTAGGGGGGTAGTGCTGGACAGGCTAATGGGACTCAAGGTAGACAAGTCCCCTGGTCCTGATGAAATGCATCCCAGGGTATTAAAAGAGATGGCGGAAGTTATAGCAGATGCATTCGTTATAATCTACCAAAATTCTTGGACTCTGGGGAGGTACCAGCGGATTGGAAAACAGCTAATGTAACGCCTCTGTTTAAAAAAGGGGGCAGACAAAAGGCAGGTAACTATAGGCCGGTTAGTTTAACATCTGTAGTGGGGAAAATGCTTAAAACTATCATTAAGGAAGAAATAGCGGGACATCTAGATAGGAATAGTGCAATCAAGCAGACGCAGCATGGATTCATGAAGGGGAAATCATGTTTAACTAATTTACTGGAATTCTTTGAGGATATAACGAGCATGGTGGATAGAGGTGTACCGATGGATGTGGTGTATTTAGATTTCCAAAAGGCATTCGATAAGGTGCCACACAAAAGGTTACTGCAGAAGATAGAGGTATGCGGGGTCAGAGGAAATGTATTAGCATGGATAGAGAATTGGCTGGCGAACAGAAAGCAGAGAGTCGGGATAAAAGGATCCTTTTCGGGTTGGAAATCGGTGGTTAGTGGTGTGTCACAGGGATCGGTGCTGTGACCACAACTGTTTACAATATACATAGATGACCTGGAAGAGGGGACAGAGTGTAGTGTAACAAAATTTGCAGATGACACTAAGATTAGTGGGAAAGCGGGTTGTGTAGAGGACACAAAGAGATTTGGATAGGTTAAGCGAATGTGCTAAGGTTTGGCAGATGGAATACAATGTCGGAAAGTGTGAGGTCATCCACCTTGGGAGAAAAAACAGTAAAAGGGAATATTATTTGAATGGGGAGAAATTACAACATGCTGAGGTACAGAGGGACCTGGGGGTCCTTGTGCATGAATCCCAAAAAGTTAGTTTGCAGGTGCAGCAGGTAATCAGGAAGGTGAATGGAATGTTGGCCTTCATTGCGAGAGGGATGGAGTACAAAAGCAGGGAGGTCCTGCTGCAACTGTATAGGGTATTGGTAAGGCCGCACCTGGAGTACTGCGTGCAGTTTGGTCACCTTACTTAAGGAAGGATATACTGGCTTTGGAGGGGGTACAGAGACGATTCACTCGGCTGATTCCGGAGATGAGGGGGTTACCTTATGATGATAGATTGAGTAGACTGGGTCTTTACTCGTTGGAGTTCAGAAGGATGAGGGGTGATCTTATAGAAATATTTAAAATCATGAAAGGGATAGACAGGATAGAGGCAGAGAGGTTGTTTCCACTGGTAGGGGAGACTAGAACTAGGGGGCTCAGCCTCAAAATACAGGGGAGCCAATTTAAAAACGGGTTGAGAAGGAATTTCTTCTCCCAGAGGGTTGTGAATCTGTGGAATTCTCTGCCCAAGGAAGCAGTTGAGGCTAGCTCATTGAATGTATTCAAGTCACAGATAGATAAATTTTTAACCAATAAGGGAATTAAGGGTTACGGGGAGAGGGCGGGTAAGTGGAGCTGAGTCCACGGCCAGATCAGCATAATCTTATTGAATGGCGGAGCAGGCTCGAGGGGCTAGATGGCCTACTCCTGTTTCTAATTCTTATGTTCTTATGTTCATACATACATTATATATATATATTATATATATATATACACACACACACACACATTATATATATATATTATATATACACACACACATTCTATATATACACACACATTCTATATATTATATACACACACACACACACATTATATATATATTATATATATACACACACTTTATATATATATTTTATATATATACACACACTTTATATATATATTTTATATATATACACACACTTTATATATATATTATATATATATACACACACTTTATATATATATTATATATATACACACACTTTATATATATTATATATATACACACACTTTATATATATTATATATATACACACACTTTATATATATTATATATATACACACACACTATATATATTACATATATACACACTCACACTATATATATATATTATATATACACACTCACACTATATATATAGTATATATACAAACACACATACATTATATATATAGTATATATATAAACACACACATTATATATATAGTATATATATACACACACACGCTATATATATATAGTATATATATATACATACACACACCCTTTATATATAGTATATATATATACATTCACACACACACATTATGTATATAGTATATATATATACACACACCCATTATATATAATATATATATACACACACATTATATAATATATATATATATATACACACATTATATAATATATATATACACACATTATATAATATATATATACACACATTATATAATATATATATATACACACACACATTATATAATATACATACACACAATACACACATTATATATACACACACATTATATATATATATAATATATAGTATATACACACACACACACACACACTATATATATATATAGTATATATATATACACACACACACACATTATATATATAGTATATGTGTGTGTATATATATATATATATATATATATACACACACACACACACATACACACATTATATACACACACACATATAACAGCTGGCTCAGAAATCAAAGCAGTGGCAACAGTATTACCATCTGATGGCCTGGCTGAGATCAGGAACTCAACATGTCAAAAACTTCAGGCCATTAGCAAAACTAAAGCATGAAGGAACGGCCACCAATGGTGCAGCGATTAAAATCGGGGATGTTCAACAGGCCAAATTTAGAGGAACGCAGATATCTCGAGTGCTTGTAGGGCTGGAGGAAATTACAGAGATAGGGAGGGATGAGGCCATGGAGGGATTTGAAAATAAGGATGAAAATTTTAAAAATCGAAGTGTTGCTTAAGCAGGAGCCAATGTAGGTCAGCGAGCACAGCGGGTGATGGATAAACAGGAATTGGTATGAGTTAGGATACGGGCAGCAGAGTTTTGGATGAGCTCAAGTTTACGGAGGGTAGAACATGAGTGGCCGACCAGGAATGCATTCGAATAGTCAAGTCAAAGGCATGGATGAGCGTTTCAGCAGCAGATGGGCTGAGGCACAGATGGAGTCTGACGATGTTACGGAGATGGAAATAGGTAGTCTTCGTGATGGCCTGGATATGTGGTCGGAAGCTCATATCAGGGTCAAATATGACACCAAGGTTGCGAACAGTCTGGTTCCAGACAGTTGCCAGGGAGAGGAATAGAGTCGGTGGCTAGGGAATGGAATGTGTGGTGGAGACTGAAGACAATGGCTTCGGTGTTCCCAATATTTAATTGGCTGAAATTTTTGCTCATCCTGTAATGGATGTTGGACAAGCACAGTCTGACAATTTGGAGACAGTGGAGGGGTCAAGGGGTGGTGAGGTAAAGCTGGTTGTCGTCAGTGCACATGGAAACTGACGCTGTGTTTTCAGATGATGTCGCATGTAGATGAGAAATAGGAGGGGGCCAAGGATAGATCCTTGGGGGGACACCAGAGGCAATGATGCGGGAGTGGGAAGAGAAGCTGTTGCCGGTGATTCTCTGGCTACAATTAGATAGTGAAGAATGGAACCAGGCGAGTGCAGACCTACCCGGCTGGCCGCTAGTGGAGAGGCGTTGGAGGAGGATGGAGTGCTCAACCGTGACAAAGGCTGTAAACAGGTCGAGAAGGTCGAAAAGTAAGATGGCAGTAATGGCCACAGTATAGCAAGACAGGCTTAGAGTTTAATTTTAATCCATCGAAGAAACAATTATGCGATGTTTGAGGAGGAAGCTGCACCAGGGCAGGCTTTCTGAATACACACCAACTCAGACCAGTTCACTTGTAACCATACCTCCCTTCCTCCTCAATTCCTATTGCTTTTAAATCCCTAAGTTTGTGATCACCAAAATCAATGCTGTGAAGTGGATTTTGGGGCGGTAATGGCGGCAGGGCGGTAAAGTTTGTGCCCGTGATCAGTTTATACCTCAGTCAGCAAAATTGGGCCGCTGGGCCCCGAGTGCGAGGCGGAGCGCTAAGGGAGGCGTTACACACCTCTCATAGGGCGCAAGGCCGGCTGAGCATGCGAAAGTCCCGAGCTAAAGAGCTGCCCTGGGAGCGCTCCAAGAGAGGCCTGGGGAGAAAAAAACGCCACCAAAAACATTCCCAATACATAGCCCACGCCATCACAACATAAATCGCAAAAAACATTAAAGAAAAAAACAACCACACTTACCTGAGGTGGACATTACTAACCTCACTGCGGCCGGTATAGGCTGGACCGTCCATTTCCACAGGCGGTCCCAGCAGCACGCGCAGCAGGGCGGACGGGTCGGGCGGGAGTCAAAAATCGAGCTGGTGTCACAACCAGCGGCGTGGCACGCCGGCTCACCTCTCCCGGGCGGTAATGCTCCTCGTCCCGCCGAAACCAGCCCCAAAAACCCCGGCGGGGCGCTGGAAGCTGACCGCTCGCCCGGGAGAGCTCATCGCCGCCATTGCCGCCCCTCTGGGGCGAAAACAGAGGCGGATAGCACCGGAAGATCCAGCTCCATATCTTCTCAGAGAGGAATGAAAATGTGGAACTCACTACCGCATGCAGTTGTCGAGGCCAATAGCACAGGTCAAGGGCGAGACCCAATGGGAGGCATTCAACATTATAAAAAGGGGGTTTTGATGGAGCAAGTAGGGAGAAACTGTTTCCTCTGGCAAGTGGGTCAGTAACCAGAGGTCAGAGATTTAAAATAATTGGCAAAAGAAGAAGGAGGGAAATGAGGAGGCACACAAGAGAGGTTTGTTAAGATCCAGAATGCACTACATGGAAGGGTGGTGGAAGCAGATACCATGGGAAATTTCAAAAGACAATTGGACGTGTACTTGAAGAGGACTAATTTGTAGGGTTATGGGGGAAACAGCTAGGGTGCGGGACTAAATTGGATAGCTCTTTCAAAGAGCCAACACACAACAGGCTGAATGGCCTGCTTCTGTGCTGCAAGGTTCTAGATGCATTTAAGGGAAAGCTAGATACATGCATGAGGGAGCAAGGAACAGAAGGATAGAGAGAGACAGGGTAAGATGAAGTAAATACAATGGCAGGAGGCTAGTGTGCAGTATAAACACAGACGGGTTGGGCTGATTGGCCTGTTTCTGTGCTGTAAACGCTGTGCAATTCTGTCCTACAATTTGGGCTCTTCACCAGAGTTTTTTCCAACAATAACAAAAACCCTCTCCTGAACCGGGAATTTCCTCCAGCTCTCACTCCACCAGAAACCCCACTTACGGACTTCTGGTGACGGAGCAGGAGCAAATGCGAGGGATTTCCCGGCCTTGGTCTCAGACCTGGGAGACTGCCTGGGCCGTACCAAAAAAATCTCAATTGCAAGTTCAGAACTGCAGATCTCATGGTTTCGATTAAACGATTAAGACGACATGCCCAGATGGTTTGACTGTTATGTTCCCTCTAATTTGTTTTTGGCTGCGCGGCCCCTTGACTGGGACTCCGCGGCCCATTCAAATTTCCGAGCATGCACGGTTTTTCCCCCCCATTGTAAGGCTGGCAAGCGGCCTGCCTGGGACCGCCAGACCAGTGCGCGGCCGCGCATCTTAACGGGAACGTTGGTTATGGGTATCACCCATCAAAATTTATCCATGCCCCAAGACACAGATGCATCTTTGGCTGAAATTTTAAAAAACGTTCAACCATATTTTAACAATAATGGAATACCAGTCTACTGCCAATGGTGGTGCACAAGGAGAGTCAAGACCACGTGAAGTCTGAGGGCAAGGGATGATTGGATCAGGAAACACAGACGTAATTTAATCCCCATTTTAAAGTCTAGTAGCATATTATGAGGTGGATTTTTGGCTCCTCTCCACTCAGTTTTTCACCCGGAGCGGAGGTGAGGTATTCCAGGTAGGCGGTCAGCCTCCAGCGCCCCACAGCGATCCTCGGGTCCGGTTTTGCGGTGGCGCGGAGCAGCACCGCCCCTGGTTGCGACAACTGGTTGACTCCCACCCGATCCTAACACCCCGCAGTAAACACCTGGGAAATCAGAATGGTCCGACGATACCAATAGCGGAAAGGCGAGTAATGGACTCCTAAGGCAAGTGTGATCGATTTTTCTGTTAATTTTTTTTTGAGATTTGTGATGTGGTGGCGTGGGCAATGTATTGGGAATGTTTTTGTGGGTTTTTTTTAACGTTTTGTTCCCTCCCCCCCTCTAGACATCTCTCGGAGCGCTCCCGGCCCGGCTCTTTAGCTCGGGATTTTTTCATGCTAACACCCGAGAGAGGTTTACAATGCCTCCCTTAGCGCTGCGCCCCCTGACTCAGGGCCCAACTGCCCAATGTTACTGACTGAGGCGCAAACTGTTCCCGGGCACAAACTTTATTAAGTAATGTCCATTTCAGGTAAATGTGATTGGTTTTAAGGCCCCAAGTTTGTGATCAGCAAAATCAATGGTGGGATTTTCGACTTTGCTGTTTTCGGGGCGGTAATGGCAGCGGGGCGGTAAAGTTTGTGCCCGGGAACAGCTTGCGCCTCAGTCAGCAAAATTGGGCCGTTGGGCCCCGAGTGTGGGGTGGAGCGCTAAGGGAGGCGTTGCACACCTCTCTTCGGGCGCTAGGCCGGCTGAGCAAGCGACAATCCCGAGCTAAACAGCCGACCCCTGGGAGCGCTCGGAGAGGCCTGGGGAGAAAAACATTCCCAACACATAGCCCACGCCACCATGGCAAAAAAAAATAAAGAAAAAACAAGTACATCACAACCGAAAATCCAGCCCTATAGAACCTTATAGCGCGCAGAGGGAGGCTATTCGACTCACCGTGTCCATGCCGGCTCTTTGAAAGTCTAGCACTCTGTTTATTTTTTTTCGCCCCCATAATATATTGATTTTAAATGATTTATAGTTAAATAGCAAAGCGTACAAGGATCTGGGAAGCAGACCTGCTTGGAGTTTCCTTGCAGCACACACTGCAGAGCCAGGAGGTGCAGGAGGGTGTAAAAGCAGGATAGGTTTGCAGAGCGTTTTCCATTATAAATATGGGCTCAGGAATTTTTTTCAAATGGGGGGGGGGAAGAAAAGTGACCAAAACATGACAAGAGAAGAGTAACGTTTCGCTGACAGCAGCCACGCACCGGCACGAGCGATGTAATACATTAATGGATGTAGCATTGACTTACCGCCAGCCGCAGTCTGGCCACGTGCAGGAGTACGGTTTTTCCCCTGTGTGGCGCCTGTAGTGTGCCTTTAAATGGCTGCTTTTGGTGTACATCTTGTTACACCCTGGGAACGAGCACTTGTGCACTCGGATGATGTCGGCGGCGGTGGACGCCGATTTCTGAAGCTTCTGCGCGGCCTCAACGACGCTCACCAAGCTGCCGACGGCCACGGACCTGGCGACAATGGGCAGGGGCGCGATCTTGACAAACTGCCGGGTGGCGCTGTTGGCCGGGGCCGTCACCAGCTGAGGCACCAAGGCGAAGGCCTGACCCTGGACGTTGACAATCAACTGAGTCAGCTTCACGGCGCTCGGCGTCGGGGCCGGTGGGTGCGGGCCAGGCGCCTGGACGGGTTGAAGGTGAAGAACCACGGGAACGCTGCCGGCGGCAGCTGCTGCAGTCGTGTCCGGACCAGACCCCTGCCCGCTGCCCTCCGAAGACGACAACGAACAGCCGCTGGATTCCAGCGGGGAGTCGCCCGACGCCTCCGACTTGACTTCCACCTTGATCTCTGCGGCGGCCGTGCTCTCCGAGAGTCCGTCCTTGGCCACGCCCATCTTCTCTTTCAGAAACTCCTCGATTTCCTCCAGGGTGGGGATGAAGTCGCCCGACAAAGTGGAGCAAAAATCGGGCATCTTCGCCTGGGCCTCAAACAGCGCAGAGCGGGAGGGACGGGCACCAGCGCACCGCCGGCCATCAGGCTTCGGCGCCAGCATCCCCATCACGCCGCATTCCTCCAGCGGACTGGAGCTGACGCTGCTGCAGCTGGTGTCCTGGGAGTCCGGGCTGGAGCAAGAACGGGGGCTGCAGCCATCACTGCCGCCATCTTCCAGCAGCGATGAGCTCGGCCCCAACCCGCCATGCGGCGTGCTGCACTCACTTCCCGACGGCGTCACCAGATCTGTAATACACAGTGGCTCACTGCGGTTTAGTGAGACCATTTGCTTTCCAAGCTCCAAACAATTCAAAAGTACAGGACAGAAGCAGAAATCAAACCTCGTCGGGGCGTAGAAACAGTCCTATGTGTTTCGAGGCTTAGTGTCTGTAGCTCACCATTACAAATGAGGGGTTCATCTACAAGGAAGTATCAAAAAAAAACAAATTAAATCAAGAAATGTAAACATTCTAAGTGCAAACGTGCAATGTTAAGCTCCTCCGGCACTAATATCTCCATTACTTTTTTTTTTAAAAAAGGTTTTGCTATTGCAATCAATGACATGTTGGGGTCCACTCTGTCCAATTTCAGGAAACACTGATAGCTGTTCTCATTCTTCAGTTAAAGAAAGTGCTGATTAGTTACAGACCCATGTCCTGATTTCCCAAGGAAACAATACCGTAACTGCAAAAGTTCGTTTGATACTCATGCAGTTGTAACTAATGTACAACAGTTATAAAACACGGGTTCGGCCTCAACTGGAGTGTTGTGTCCAATTCTGGGCACCGCACTTTAGGAAGGATGTCAAGGCCTTAGGGGGGGAGCAGAAAAGATTTACAAGAATGAGGTTCCAGGGATGAGGGACTTCAGTTACATGGATAGACTGGAGAAGCTGGGGTTGTTCTCCTGAGGTTGAGAGGAGATTTGCTAGAGGTGCTCAAAATCATGAGGGATCTAGATGGATTAGAGAGAAATTGTTCCATTGGCGGAGGGGTCGAGAACCAAAAGACACAGATTTAAGGTGATTGGCAGAAGAACCAAAGGCGACGCGAGGTGAAACCTTTTTACGCAGCGAGTAGTCTGGGATGCACAGCCTGAAAGGGTGGTGGAGGCAGATTCAATCGTGGCTTTCAAAAGGGAACCGGGTAAGTACCTGAAAGAAAAACTTTTGCAGGGCTACGGGGAAAGGACGGGGAAGTAGGATTAGCTGAAGTGCTCTTGCAGAGAGCCGGCATGGGCTCAACGGGCCGAATGGCCTCCTTCTGTGCTGTAACCATTCTATGAAATGCCCGCCATTTGAGACTGAAGTTAAGGGTAGGGATGTGGAGAAGTGGAGCAGATTTTCTGGATTGGTTCAGATTAAAATCACGGTTTATCTTAACATAGAAAATAGGAGCAGTAGTAGGTCATTCGAGCCTGCACCACCATTCAACATGATCAATGCTGATCTTAAATGAGAACAAAAGGCACCTTAAGCCCTTCTGCGGTATAGTGCTGTTTTTTTCTAACTCTCCAATGATTCACTGGATAAATACACCACATGATGTGGATAAACACTCTGCATTAATCTCTGGCCTGTAGAGGGTAGATGCAGGGAGGATGTTTCCCCCTGGCTGGGGAGTCTAGAACCAGGCATCACAGTCTCAGAATAAGGGGTCAGCCATTTAGGACTGAAACGAGAAATTTCTTCACTCAGAGGGTGGTGGTGATTTGGAATTCTCTACCCAGAGGGCTGTGGAAGCTCAGTTGTTGAGTATTTTCAAGACAGAGATTGATAGATTTTTTGGATATTAAGGGAATCCAGGGATATGGGGATTGTGCAGGCAAGTGGAGTTGAGGTAGAAGATCAGCCATGATCTCATTGAATGGTGGAGCGGGTTCGAGGGGCCGAATGGCCAACTCCTGCTCCTATTTCTTATGTTCTTATGTACGGAGTTGGCCGATCTAGGCCAAACCAGTAAAAGTTTTGAAACACTCATGACCTCGCTGAAAGCTCAGGAAATGGAAGTGCTGTGTAATGGAGAACGCGACAGAACATCTGGGGACATGTGTGGACTGCAGAGACTGTTAGTAGCTCTTGTGCAGGGTTAGAGCTCAACTGTCTCTCCTTAGTAACAGTTCTGACGAGAGGTCATTGGCCTGAAATGTTAACTCTGTTTCTCTCTCCGCAGTTGCTGCCTGACCTGCTGCCTATTTCAAGCTTTTTCTGGTTTTATTTAGGAACTTAATGGCGTCTTCTTGGGAGCTGCTGTATTAAACCTTTACAAGTGAAAGCTGGATTTGTTTCTGGCTGCAGCAGAGATCACCTCTTACAGAAGGTAGATACTGCTGGGAATTTAATGGCCAGTGTGATCTCCTGGGCTAGTGTTGATCGCCTAGGTGGGTCGGAGAGGAATTTCCCAGATTGTTTTTCCCCCCAAATTGGCACGAGATTTTTAAATCTGTTCTTTTGCCTTTCCCAGGAGATCACAAGGTTTGGGGTGGGGTGGAGTGTATATGTTGTGATACACAAGGTATTGCAACCGTGCGGGACAGGCTCGATGGACCTGATGGTCTTTACCTGTCCGTCATTGTTTGTAACTGGAGATGCGGTGGCCCAACATGAAGGGTGGTGGATAGAAGGAACAGAGACCTCAGTTGGTCTCAACATCCCAGGGTTATGGGGAGTAGAGGGGGGGGGGGGGAGGGAATAGCTGCTTAGCATTTCCACTCACACTTGTTGCTCAGTTAGTCCCTGCTGCAACTGTGCATCTGCATCTTGGGTGAGAATGAGAGTCAGGCTGGGGCTGTTAGGTGCTCCACCAGGTCACCTTCTCTGCACACGGTGGCTATATGGCAATGCACCAGAGGGCCACACAGCCACCCGGGAAACGATAGCCAAGTGTAAGTTTGCAACTTCAGGAGAAAAAAAAGATAAGGGAGAAAATTTAGAGGAAAGAAGAAAATAATAGAATTACTCAGCAGGAGCTGGGGGGGGGGGGGGATAGGCATTCAGATCAGATGTACCCAGATGTGCCTGCGGTTAGAACAGAAGGGAACTCTCTTCCAGGGCTATGTGCTGTAATGTATACACCTGTGAGTATGCGCACAGGTTTGTAGAGCTGTTGATGGAGGGGAGCGGGCAGGTCGGCAGGCCTCCTCGTAGGGCTGCTCCTGGGCATGGCCAAGGGGCCATCAACCGGTCCAGGCAGTGGGCGGTCGAGGGCGTCGTTCAGCCCGACTGCCTGCCTCTCTTCCGCGGTTACATCCGAGCCAGGATGTCCCTGGAGATGGAGCACACGGTGTCCACCGGTACGCTCGCGGCCTTCCGTGAGAGGTGGGCGCCGGAGGGACTGGAGTGCAGCATCACCACCGGCAACCAAATTTTAATTTAATCCAGTAATGTCAAAAGTTGAATTTAATTTGTCGGTTTTAGTGCCCCTTTAATAAGGGGGCAGTGGAATTAACGTTACACCAAAATAGTTGAAGAGTTATTGAGCTGCGAGTGGCTTACCCAGTCACGAGATGTTCACAAGACTCAATAAAATCCCAGCCAGGTGGGCAGGTGGTTGTGAGGCTGGTGGATGAACTGGCAATGTGCAGTGTGATCGTTAAACCTTTTACTAATAAACCACCTCGTTCTTTCATAGCATCTGTAATGCGTTGCTATGAATTCTTCAGCAAAGAACCCATGAAGCAGTTACATTACATTTGCCCATGGGATTTACTGCTTTCCAAGTGATTTTTCTTCCACCTCCTTTGCCTTCACAGCCCAAGCAAGCCAACAGGCAGAACTGGTCGCAGTTCCAGAACTTTTCCTACCCCAACCCTGCATTTGGCTGCCGAAGGAACATAGGAACAGGAGCAGGTCATTCAGGCCTCGAGCCTGTTCTGCTACAGCAGAGCCGAGGCGACAGGTACAGCCGCCAAGGAAAGCATATTGCTGCCTCCCAAACAGCCTGCCTGAAGTCATCACCTCACCTCTAAGAACCAGTCTTCCATCACAGTGTGATTCAGGTTGTCATAGCTGCCACATGGCATACCTCCTTACATTATTTTATGTCTCGCAATGTTCTCTTGGAGAGCATTTCTGTTCTGAACTGTACAATAACACTAGGTCACTAGAGAAAGTACTCGAAAAATTAAAGGCAGAAAATGAAAACGCAATTTGGGGTGCACTTGAAGTCAATGGAAATCGGGGGGAAAACTCTCCACTGGCTGGAGTCATACCTAGCACAAAGGAAGGTTGTGGTTGTTGGAGGCCAATCATCTTAGCCCCAGGACATCGTTGCAGGAATTCCTCAGGGCAGTGTCCTAGGCCCAACCAATTCAGTTGCTTCAACAATGACCTTCCCTCCAGAATAAGGTCAGAATGAGGATGTTCACTGATGATTGCACAGTGTTCAGTTCCATTTGCAACTCCTCAGATAATGAAGCAGTCCGTTCCTGCATGCAGCAAGACCTGAGCGACATTCAGGCTTGGACTGATAAATGGCACTCCTAATCTGGACTTTCAGGTATAAAAGGGGAAGCTCTGCCCACCTTCATTACTTGAGGCCTTGGTGATAAAGATAACACTGGTCACAGAGTGACCTCTTAAGTATGGGCCTCGTGTGCATTTAAACTGTATAGTAAGGACATATCAGCTTAACCTAACAAAGTCATTTTATTTTTATCCCAACATATTTTTTCGCTCCACACAAGTGCCAGGCAATGACCATCGCCAATAAGAGAGAGTCTAACCACTGCCCCTTGACATTCATGTGTTTATGTAACTTCCCCTTAAATGCATCTATGCTATTCATCTCAACTACTTCATGTGGTAGCGAGTCCCACACTCCCACCACTCTTTTGGGTAAAGAAGTTTTTCTGAATTCCCTATTGGATTTATTGGTGACTATATTATATTTAGGGCTCTGGTCTCCCACAAGTGGAAACATATTCTCTATGTCTACCCTATCAAACCCTTTCATAATCTTAAAGACCTCTAGCAGGTCACCCCTTAGCCTTTTCTTTTCTAGAGAAAAAATATGTTGGGATAAAAATAAAATGACTTTGTTAGGTTAAGCTGATATGTCCTTACTATACAGTATAAATGCACACGAGGCCCATACTTAAGAGGTCACTCTGTGACCAGTTACCTTTATTACCAAGGCCTCAAGTGATGAAGGTGGGCAGAGCTTCCCCTTTTCTACCTGAAAGTCCAGATTAGGAGTGTCACCCACAAGTTCACCCCTTGTTGGAAACAAAAGGTCCATTACCAGTCGATCGTCTCTGACTGTCTCTGTAACTGTCCTTAAGCGCTCCATTAACAGGTGTTGATGGCCCCACTGGCCGCATTGTCCATTGCGATGGCATGAATCGCCGTTCAGCTAGCCATTGTCTCTGCTGAATTCCCCCTTTGGGTTCGACTACATGCTGGGGCATGTCTGATTGCCCTTGTCTGCCTAGAGAACTGTGTGCCGCATTAACAATGTTGACTCCCTGGTCATTTGCCGCATTTGAGCCAAGATTTTTGCCATAAATCATTCTGGTCTCTTCCTCCCGAGATAAATGCCTGGGCTATCAGTGCCGCCGCTTCCAAGGTCAGGTCTTTGGTCTCAATCAGTTTCCTGAAAACCGCAGTGTGCCCGATGCCCTCAATAAAATAGTCTCGCAGCATCTCTGCTCTGCATGCATCTGGGAACTTACATAGGCTCGCCAGTCGCCGGAGATCTGCCACGAAGTCTGGAACGCTTTGCCCTTCTTGCCGCCCGTGCGTGTAAAACCGGTGTCTCGCCATGTGCATGCTGCTCGCCGGTTTAAGGCGTTCCCTTAAGGTGTTTACTGAGCTCTTCGAACGTCTTATCCGCCGGCTTCTCTGGCGCTAGAAGGTCCTTCATCAGGGAGTACGTTCTGGATCCACAAACCGTCAGGAGATGAGCCCTGCGTTTGTCGGCTGAATCCTGTCCCAACCATTCCTTAGTGACAAAACTTTGCTGTAGTCTCTCAATAAAGTCGTCTCAATTATCACCAACACAGCACCTCTCTTCTGTGCTGCTAGTGGCCATGCTTGCGTGGTTTAAATCCCAGTTTCTTGTCACCAATGATATGTCATTACGATACAGTATAAATGTACACGAGGCCCATACTTGAGAGAAGGTCACTCTGTGACCAGTTACCTTTATTACCAAGACCTCAAGTGATGAAGCTGGGTGGAGCTTCCCCTTTTATACCTGAAAGTCCAGGTTAGGAGTGTCTCCCACAAGTTCACCCCTTGTGGTCAATGTTCTCAAGGTGTACAACTTAGGTCAGCTTATACATGGGTTACAATGACAGTTGAATACATGACATAAGCTAGCTTGTTTAAATATTTTCCTCTTGAGCCACTGGTTACAGCACACTCATTCCAGTTAAGGAATCAGGCAGTGGCATTGCAACTAAGAATAAAATTGCTGTTCAAAGTAGAAGCTACCTAGATAGGAGGCGCAGCCAGCAGGCATGAAGTGGAGGATCTCTGTATCCTATCTCCATAAGTTCCTTCAGCCTCACAAACCATCGCACCAACCCCCCCCCCAACCCTCCTCCCCCCGAGATGTCTGCACTCTTCAAATTCTGACCTTGAGTATTCCTGACTATAACTGTTCAACCATTGGTGGCCATGCCTTCAGCCAAGTTGATCCCAAGCTCTGGAACTCTCTCCCTGAACCTTTCCACCTCTCTTTCCTCCTTTAAGACGCTCCTTAAAATCTACCCCTTTGACCAAGCTTTTGGTCATCTGCTGTAATTTCTTCTTATGTGGCTCAGTGTCAAATTTATTTGTTTTGTCTTATAACACTCCTGTGAAGCGCCTTGGGACGTTTTACTGCTTTAAAGGTGCTATATAAATACAAGTTGTTGTTGTTGAGGAGCCAGTGGGTAAGAAGTGCACAGTTACGGAATATTTTATGAGGCACAAGTTTCCAAAGGAAGCATTGTAGTTTTGGAGACACAAACCAGTTTTTCCTCATTGTTGTTCTACAGTGCATATAATCCATTCTCCTGACATTTTAAATGGACAATCAAGAGGCTACCTAGATCAAAAAGTTCCATCCCGGTTTAAAATAAGTATCTCAGTCCATCGACGTTACCTTCCTCTCTCCACAGATGCTGCATGATCTGATGAGTATTTCCAGACTGTGAAGCAAGTTTGCATTCTATTGAAAGAGACATGTTGGAGAACCCACACATGCTAATATATTTGGCAGTGAACCAGAAAGCTGTCAGAAGGAGGATGTGGGTCTGGCAGGTTAAATATGGGAGCCATGTGATGGGAAACAATAGCATCATATGTTAAATTATGCAAAACTATTATGAACATCGAAATTGTTCGACAAAAAGGCTACTTCGGTCCATCTAGTTCACCTTTTACCATTCTGGTAGTCACATCATACAATAATAATGGAGTTGTTGACTCATCTCTATCAAGGAGTCTGCAACAGACCCAGATATGATGTGAGGAAACCCCAGTGGTGGACAGCTTTGGGAACTCTCGGTGCAAAGTCACTTGTTCCTCCCAAGCATTGCTACACTCACCACATGTCTTGTCTCAAATTACACATCCCTGAAATCAATCTTAAAAGAACTCTAGCTAATTTGCATTTGAATAAATCAACATTATCTGCTTCTGCCATTTCCTTAGGAAATCTGTTCCACAGAATTACCATTGCTCACTCACAAATATTGTTTCCTCCACATCCCCCTCCCCCTTTCAAATGCAGGCATTGTCCTCGGGTTCTACTTTTCTGGGTATGGTGAAATAGCTTGTCAAAGTCTACCATTCAGCAGGAAAGGATTGTTCATTTGCGGTTTTTAGTGCAACGTAACTGGCCCCATTTATTTGATATTAATTTCACTTTGCAACCCAACTTTGTTAAGTAGTTGGCATCATCGAAAGTGTAAAATATGTACCTGTGAGTATGCTCACAGGTTTGTAGAGCTGTTGAGTTGGGAGTGGCTTAGCCAGTCACGTGATGTTCACAAGACTCAATAAAACCCCAGCCAGTTGGGTTTGGGGATCCATGATGAGGCAGGTGGTTGTGAGCCTGGTGGATGAACTGGTAACGCAGGTGTGGGCGCCGGAGGGACTGGAGTGCATCATCACCCCCGGCAGCCAAATTTTAATTTGATCGTTTAAGTTTAAAGTTTCATTTGCCGGTTTTAGTGCCCCCCCCCTTCTTTTAGCCAGGGGGCATTTGTATAATTTCTGTTTTTAGTGCCCTAATAAAAAACAAAAAAAGGGGCACTGGAAAAAATGTATTTTGGAGTGTGACCCCCCCTTGCAGGGGGCATTTGTTTAAAGTGCACAATTAAAATAGTTGAACTGGTAAAGCGTAGAATGATTATTAAACCTTTGCTAATAAACCAACTAGTTCTTAATAGCAGTGTGTTGCTATGAATTCTTCAGCAAAGAACCCATGAAGCGAATACATTACAGAAAGGACCGGTCTACAAATGTTAGGCGATGACTTAACAGCTACTCCCATTATTTTCTACATTGGTTGGCAAATGCAGTTGTTTGTGTTGCCAAATTGTTAATGACTCATTTTCAAAGAATAAGGAGCTTTCAGTTAGCTCCATCCCGCCATATAGGCTCATTCGGGAACGAGGCGACAATCTTGTGACGAGAATTTTTGTTGTTGTTATGAAACAACTCTGAGTCAATGACTTCCAGTTAATCGACTTGCTGCCAATATGGAGTAAATATGCCAGTGTTCCTGGATTTCTTTGCTAGATGCCAGCAAAGGCTTGCATTTCTATTCACAACCAGTGAGAGAGTAGATCGACAGTGACGTAGATGTTGAAGTCATTGAAAAAAATCGAAGCTGGGAAAGATGCAATTGGGCTCCGAATGACTCTTGTAGCTTAATTCTCAATTTTGGGGGTTCCGCTGAATGAGTAGCCGCCCCTCCCACCCCGATTTTTAAAAAAAATTTGGGGCATCTTGACTGCGACTTCACCAGCCAGCTGTGATTAATAGAAACATTCTCAGCACATCACAACGTTATCGGAAAACTGCCCCTTGCTGTTGCTTTTTAGTATGTTGCAGTTTTGTTTGAATCCCTACTAATCTATTGTGTTGAAATACCTTTTGGGATTTGCATTCTTAACTCAAAGCAAAGATCTCTTTTGCGAAACTGATCTAGAGGTATCTTCACCCCCCCCCCACCCATCCTCCTCTCGTCAGGTGTCCTTGCACTACTGTGCACTTGACAGGTACCCCCACACCTCCTCCAATGTTACTGAACCAGTAGCTAAGGCTTGTGCAATACAGCATGGCCGCCTTTAACCTTTTTGTTCCTCTTTTTCTGTCATTCCCAAACTGTGGAAACATCTGGCTTTATTTGGTCACACAGCTGAGGCGAGGGCAGAAGGGTCGGTAACCAGATGATTGGCGAAAGAACCAGAGCTATCATGAGGACATTTTTTTTTTTAAATGCAGCGAGTCTTTATTATCTGCTTGAAAGGGTGGTGGAAGCAGGTTCAGTAGTAAACTTCAAAAGGGAATTGGATAAATATTTGATGGGAAAACATTTGCCACAATGCAATCTGCAAGGCCTCTGCTGGACCACCAGAGCAGCATGGTACCTAAAATGGAGTGCCGGGCTGCACGATAGCGGCCCCGGACCACAAAAAACACCAGGAAGGGTAGCCAGTCCGAGAGTCGGCAAAAAAAATCTAAGATGGCGGCGCGGGGCGCTGGCGACCACGCCCTTAACTTCTGCCCTGCGAGCGGATGTGGGCCCGGTTTGTGACCCGCAAAGCTGGCATTGATACCCGCTCGTGTCAATATCCCCCGTGGATATATGTCATCGCCGGTTACACGGCTTCCCCGGGGCGCTACTCACGGGCCGCGGTGCTCCCATTGCAACATCTCCGCAAACTCCTGGGCAACTCCCGAGCCAGTAGCGCCCTTCAAAAGTGATCTGGAATGCACTGCCTGAAAGGGCTTGTGGAAGCAGGTTCAGTAACCTTCAAAAGGGAACTGGATAAGTACTTGATGGGAAAATATTTGCAGGGCGATAGGGAAAGAGCAGGGGAGTGGGACTTATTAGATAGCTCTTTCAAAGAGCTGATACAGGCACCATGAGCTGAATGTCCTTCCGTGCTGTATCATTCTAATGCAGAATCATTTAAAAAAATTTGAAGGTGCCAAGGAAATCCTTTCAGCGGGAGTGCTAATTTGGGGATTTTCTGGCTTCAAAGAGGCTAAACCTGGATGTTGATAAAACATTTCAAAGGTCTTACGATGAAAGCAAATACATATTCAGTGTGACACCTCTGTAGGTGAATAGACCTTCTCCTCTCTCCAGTCAACTCTAGGGACCACACAGAGAATATTGCAATTAAGTTGATTCCCAAATGTGTACAGGATCACACGCGAGCATAATCAAATCCTCAGCTGATGCCCTATGGGCACAGAGGTCACTAGGCTGCCAACAAGAGCTGGATCCCAGGTTGAAAGAAAGACTTGCATTTATATAGCACCTTTCACGATCACCAGGTGTCTCAAAGCGCTTTACAGTCAATGAAGTACTTTGGGAGTGTAGTCACTGTTGTAATTTGGGAAACGCAGCAGCCAATTTGCACACAGCAAGCTCCCACAAACAGCGATGTGATAATGACCAGATAATCTGTTTTTGTTATGTTGATTAAGGGATAAATATTGGCCCAGGACACCGGGGATAACTCACCTGCTCTTCTTCGAAATAGTGCCATAGGATCTTTTACGTCCACCTGAGAGAGCAAACGGGCCTCAGTTTAAGACGGAAGACGGCACCTCCGACAGTGCAGCACTCCCTCGGCACTGCACTGGGAGTGTCAGCCTGGATTTATGTGCTGAAGTTCCTGGAATGGGACTTGAACCCACAACCCTCTGACTCAGAGGCGAGTGTGCTACCCACTGAGCCACAGCTGACACAGACTTGAATTCTCCTCAGTCCAGGTGCACTGAAAGCAACTGTAGCATTGCTATTGCTATTGCTGTGCCAACAGGCTCAGCACTGACCAGGAAATCATGGAGCACTGCAGCATTAATAGCATTAAACAGTGACCACGTGAACAGAATTTCCTTATTGCCAACACCTAAAAGCATATATGATGCAGCAGGGTCAACCCACACTTGGTGCCGGGTTAGCTACTCTCTGGCAGGACATAAGAACATAAGAAATAGGAGCAGGAGTAGGTCATATGGCCCCTCGAGCCAATCCGCCATTTAATACGATCATGGCTGCTCCGATCCCTCCCTGCTTCCCATAACTCCTTATTCTCTTCTCGGTTAAGAAACTGTCTATCTCCATCTTAAATTTATTCAGTAAAGATGCTACAATTAGCCTCAAGGTCCCTGGGTTTTGAGAGTTGTGGAGGAGGTGGGGAGAAGAGTGTGTTGACTAGGGTTCCTTCTTGATAGCCATTCAGTTAGGATGCAAGTGGATGTTGGGTGAGCAGAAGATCTCACGACCTGGCCACTGGCATTGGACAGTGACCGACACATATGGAAGAAGTCAAAATCTTCAGCAGAGGATTGGAAGGGAGAAAACAGATGAAGAAAAAAATAAAATTATGCATTTCAAATTGAAACAACGTACTCGGGATTCCCTCTGTTTACTGCATGGTTAGTTACACATATCGTCACCATAAAGATACAACAGTTAATACTTTAGCAGGTGTGACCTGGGTATGGTTAAGAACCAGATGTAGTGTAATGGGCTTCAGGAAGTGGTTGTGAATCAGACAGACAGATAAGTTAGAAACACCCAATTCTAAAACTGTTCCAAGATATTCAATGAAGCTTTTGTAGAATAATTAGAACCAGTCGTGTGCACAAAAATGTGGAAGACAAAAATATATAGAAAATAAAGTAGAACAGTTGTCTTTTTAAGAAAAATCTGAATAGTTAATTTGATTGCACACGTGGCTTGTGTCATCAGTTAGTAGCATCTTTCAGTTCCCACCCTCACCCTCTCTAGTTTACATAGGGTTAAGGAAGGGGTGAAATTCCCCTGTGCCCCAATTGGGGCCGGTAACTGGCTTGAGGCAGGCGCAGAAGTCTCGGCCCAGCCGCCGAATTGGGCTTACCGCCCCTCAAAAGGAAGTGGAACGCAATCTCGCGCGCTCCACTTCATTTAGGGGCGGGACCTGCGGCACGCGATCGGGAGCACTACGTGGATGATCCGCGTAGCGCTGCCACGCTTCAATGCCCCCTCCCCTTCGCTTAAAGGGGAGGGCCGCTGCGCACTCTGCAAGGCCCTCGCTGTACCCCCAGGGCAGCGTGAGACTGGGTCTGCAGCTTCACAGGCACTGGCTGTCCTCCAGCATTTCATCACGTATTAGTCAGAGCAGCAAGTGCTTCCAGGCTCACATCACAGGGGCAGTGCCCAGTTATCTTTACCTGACCTGCGCACACATCCAGTTCACAGCAGAAGTCATTGGATAATGACCAGGAACAGGAACCTCTGTTGCTTTTTTTTTTTACAAATTTTCGTTCATGGGCATCGCTGGCAAGGCCAGCATTTATTGCCCTTGAAAAGGGGTGGTGGGCCACCTTCATGAATCGCTGCAGTCCGTGCTGAGAAGGTACTTCCACAGTGCTGTTAGAGAGGGAGTTGCAGGATTTTGACCCAGTGACGATGAAAGAACATAAGAAGTAGGAGCAGGAGTAGGCCATTTGGCCCTTCGAGCCTGTCCGCCATTCAATAAGATCATGCCTGCTCTGATCTTGGCTCAGCTCCATTTCCCTGCCCGCTCCCCATAACCCTTCATTCCCTCATCGTTCAAAAATCTGTCCATCTCCACCTTAAATATATTCAATGACCCAGCCTCCACTGCTCTTTGGGGTAGAGAATTCCACAGATTTACAACCCTCTGAAAAGAAATTCCTCCTCATATCAGTTCTAAATGGACAACCCCTTAGTCTTAAATTATGCCCCTAGTTCTAGATTCCCCCACGAGTAGAAACATCCTCTCTGCATCTACCTTGTCGAGCCCCCTAAGTATCTTATATGTTTCAATAAGATCACCTTCATTCTTCTAAATTCCAATGAGTATAGGTCCAATCTGCTCAACCTTTCTTCATAAGTCAACCCCTTCATCTCAGGAATCAACCCAGTGAACCTTCTCCAAACTGCCTCCAATGCAAGTATATCCCTCCTTAAATAAGGAGGCCAAAACTGTACGCAGTACTCTAGGTGTGGTCAAACCAATACCCTGTACAGTTGTAGCAGGACTTCCCGGCTTTTATACTCCATCCCCCATTGCATTTGACTTCCTGATTACTTGCTGTACCTGCATACTATTTGTGTTTCATGGACAAGGAGCGCTGGGCTGCACAATGGCGGATTGGCCACACAAAAAAAAAACAGATAGGGTAGCCGGCCTGAGAGTCAGCAAAGGAAAATGGCAGCATTGACACCTGCGAGCACCAGCCTCTTGGGGCACGGGGCTATAACCCTTGCAGGACAGAAAGGGGGTCGCCGCGCATGTCGATGACGACATCACGGTTGCGCGGGGCACTACCCACGTGGCAGCGCCTCTGCAAACACCCGAGCAACTTCCCCCCTCCCTCCCCCACGCGAAAAGTGTTGTGTGCCCAGTTTTTGCCAAAGGACCTCTGAAAAAGGGGCAATTTCTCCCCCATGGTTTCTTGGGAGAATATATCCATTCGCTCCCATTCCTCCTTTAACAAACACCAGGAATTATGTTAAGCATAAGAACATAAGAAATAGGTGCAGGAGTAGGCCACACGGCCCCTCGAGCCTGCTCCGCCATTTAATACGATCATGGACTCAGGTCCAGTTCCCTGCCCGCTCTCCATAACCCCTTATTCCCTTATCGTTTAAGAAACTGTCTATTTCTGTCTTAAATTTAATCAATGTCCCAGCTTCCACAGCTCTCTGAGGTAGTGAATTCCACAGATTTACAACCCTCAGAAGAAATTTCTCCTCATCTCTGTTTTAAATGGGCGGCCCCTTATTCTAAGATCATGCCCTCTAGTTCTAGACTCCCCTATCAGCGGAAACATCCTCTCAGCATCCACCTTGTCAAGCCCCCTCATAATTCTTATAAGTTTCGAAAAGATCACCTCTCATTCTTCTGAACTTCAATGAGTAGAGGCCCAACCTACTCAACCTTTCCTCATAAGTCAACCCCTTCATCTCTGGAATCAACCTTGTGAACCTTCCCTGAACTGCCTCCAAAACAAGTATATCCTTTCGTTAAATATGGAAACCAAAACTGCACGCAGTATTCCAGGTGTGGCCTTACCAATACCCTATATAACTGTAACAAGATTTCCCTGCTTTTATACTCCATCTCCTTTGCAATAAAGGCCAAGATTCCATTGGCCTTCCTGATCACTTGCTGCACCTGCATACTAACTGTTATATATGTAGACTTGTATTTACTCTGTACAGCCACCAGAGGGCTCATCCCCCAGAGTCCCAATGGATCCCATAATCAGGTATTTAAGGAGGCTTCACAGGTTGGAGAGGCACTCTGGAGACCTGCAATAAAAGACTACGGTCACACGTTACTTTGAGCTCACAGTATTCAGTCTGACTCTTTCTCCATACACAACACTAACATTTTATGTTTCATGATAAGTACCCCCAGGTCCCGCTGTACTGCAGCACTTTGCAATCTTTCTCCATTTAAATAATGTTCACATGGTTATAGCGTCATTCTATTTTTCAATAAAGCTGGCACAATTGTGCACCACAATTTCCTAGAATAACATTTGTGAAGCACTTCTCAAAGTAGACAACTAAAACAGATTGTAGCACGTTGTCCAGATTGTAGCACGTTGAGCAACATGCTGTACTTCCTCTTAGACTGGTCAGCCAGCCATGCAGGTGAGTGTGAAAGCAAAAGCTCCAGTCTGACAATAACCTCTGCTCCTAACCTCAGATATGCAGCTCCCAGATGGATCTAAAAGGTCAATCACAAGATAATTACACCAGAATCGACCATTTGGTCCAGCTTAGTTCATCCATCCAGAATCCCCCGCAATGCAGCATTTCATTGCTTCTTCACTGATCCCAGGTTTTGCGATCTCACTACTTGAACTAGAAGTCTATTCTATGTGTAAAACATGACTTCCTGGTACCAGATTTAAGTTGACATTTTGCTAGTTTGAATCGGTGTCCTGATCTCTCAACTTAAATATACTGGATTTACCTTTTCCATAACAACAACTTGCATTTATATACCTGTAGCGCCTTTAACGTAGTAAAACATCCGCTTAACAGGAGGGTTATTAACACAAAACATTTTTTTACACCGAGCCACTTAAAACATTACGGCAGATGACCAAAGGCTTAAGGAGTGTCTTAAAGGAGGAAAGAGAGGTAGAGAAGCGGAGAGGTTTAGGGAGGGAGTTCCAGAGCTTGGGGCCTAGGCAACAGAAGGCACGACCACCGGTGGTTGAGCGTTTATAATCAGGGATGCTCAAGAGGTCAGAATTTGAGGAGCGCAGACATCTTGGGGGGGGGGGGGGCGGGGTTGTCGATTGGGAACATTTTCCGTTCAGAGGTCATTATCTCATGGACATTTACGCTCCTGTGAAGTGCCTTGGGACGTTTTACTTCACTACAGGCGCTATATAAATGCAAGTGGAGCCACTGTAGGTCAGCGAGCACAGGGGTGATGGGTGAGCGGGACTTGGTGCGAGATAGGACACAGGCTGCCGCGTTTTGGATGACCTCAACTTTACATAGGATGGAATGTGGGAGGCCAGCCAGGAGTGCATTGGAGTAGTCAAGTCGAGGTGTAACAAAGACATGGATGAGGGTTTCAGCAGAGGATCAGCTGAGGCAGTGGCGGAGATAGGCGATGTTACAAAGGTGGAAATAGGTGGTCTAAGATATGCTGCGGATATAGTCTTAATCATCTTGTACAAACTTATCGCCCTGCCTCACAGACACCTCCCTTCAAGACTAAATGTACTATGTTTCTGCAGCCTTCCCTCATAACTTAAACCTTTGACACCAAGGAGCAGCTGGAACATCAAACTGGCTTCTCACTTTTTAAGATACTAACAGGCCTATTGTAGCGTTCCAGCAACTTCCGTAAGTAGGAAAATAGCTCTTTTATAAAAAGGACACAATCATTGTCATGCAAAATGTATTATTTTAAGATGCAGCTGTGTATTCTGGCCTCTCCTTTTAAGGCTATCGAGTCCAGCTGTTGCAAAAAGGACATTCTGAGGTCGTGAGTGTATTTCATGACGCTGAAGAGGATTCATTGAAAATCACTGGCTTATTAACACTGTTCTAAGTGTGATACTGAAATCTTGATTAAGGTTGTGTTAGAGGTTTCTCCATCTCTATAAAATTACACTTAAATATTTCAGTCCTAGAACAATTAGAAATAGTAAAAAAGCTTGGTCATTTAAATCCCTCCAACTCTCTCTGTAAAATTACACTTTCAATATTGAAAGAAAGACGACTTGCATTTCTATTATGCTTTTCACGACCAGCGGATGTCCGAAAGCAGCCAATATTGCGCACAGCGAGCTCCCACAAACAGCAACGTGCTAATGACCAGATAATCTGTTTTTGTGATGTTGATTAAGGTATAAATATTGGCCAGGATATCAGGGCTAACGCCCCAGCTCTTCTTCGAAATAGTGCCATGGAATCTTTTACATCCACCTAAGAGGGCAGACGGGGCCTCGGTTTAACGTCTCATCCGAAAGACGGCATCTCCGACAGTGCAGCACTCCCTCAGCACTGCACTGGGATGCCAGCCGAGATTTTTGTGCTCGAGTCTCTGGTGTGGGACTTGAACCCACAACCTCTGACTCAGAGGCGAGGGTGCTACCCACTGAGCCACTGGTTGACACTGGCATCTGTGGAACAATTAGAAATAGTTTTTTTTTTAAAAGCTTGCTCATTAAAATCTCTCCACCTCGCTCTATAAAATGACACTTTAAATATTGCAGCCATCATCATTATAGGCAGTCCCTCGGAATCGAGGAAGACTTGCTTCCACTCTTAAAATGAGTCCTTAGGTGGCTGAACAGTCCAATACGAGAACCACAGTCCCTGTCACACGTGAGACAGATAATCGTTGAGGGAAAGGGTGGGTGGGACAGGTTTGCCGCACGCTCTTTCCGCTGCCTGCGCTTGATTTCTGCATGCTCTCGGCGACGAGCCTCGAGGTGCTCAGCGCCCTCCCGGATGCACTTCCTCCACTTGGGGCGGTCTTTGGCCAGGGACTCCCAGGTGTCAGTGGGGATGTTGCACTTTGACAGGGAAGCTTTGAGGGTGTCCCTGTAAACGTTTCCTCTGCCCCACCTTTGGCTCGTTTGCCGTGAAGGAGTTGCAAGTAGAGTGCTCGCTTTGGGAATCTCGTGTCTGGCAATCGGACAGCGTGGCCCACCCAGCGGAGCTGATCGAGTGTGGTCAGTGAGTGCTTCAATGCAGGGGATGTTGGCCTGGTCGAGGACGCTAACGTTGGTGCGTCTGCCCTCCCAGGGGATTTGTAGGATCTGGCGGAGACATCGCTGGTGGTATTTCTCCAGCGGCGTGAGGTGTCTGCTGTACATGGTCCTGATTGAGGACAATTAGAAATATCTTTTTTTTAAATAAAATTAGTCACAAGTTTAAAAAGGAAAGTGCATTTGGTTTGGAGGTTGTACAGGGAAGTGTGTCAACACAGGAGTCCCTTGTGTGAGGAAAGGCCAGTGCTGGATTGCAGTATGACAGCTCGAGGTTTACATTGCATCAGCCACTCAGTCGCAGGGCCCGCCCCCCTGCCCCGCGCCCATTGGTCGCCTGCTGCAACAGGGTTCCATATTTGGAAGGGCGGCAGCGGCTTCGGGGCTCCCTATTGGCCGGCGCAGCTGTCAGTCACAGCAAAAGCCAGCTGTCCTTCCAGAGGATCGAATTACACGGGAGTGGGAGTTTGCAAATTTCCTCCTTCTGACCTGGCAACTCAGACAAACAAAAAAATGCAAAAAAACTCGACTTTCTTTTTTTGTGGCTACATCGCTACAGATAATGCAAATAAAAGTTACTTTACAATTACAAGCAGCAAACACAGCAGAGCAGCACCAAGCCATGCAGCTGGATGACGTGTAGCTGAGGAGTTGAAGGAATTTGCAAAAAATTAAAACCCCGCAGCATTAAAGCAATCTTCAAACTCTTGCAGGGGAATAAAAGGCCAGAATGAGCCAGCAGCAGCTTCACAATTGGACCGGCATCAGGCGTGCAGCAGCAAAATGTTGAACTATTATTGTCTGACCTGGATTTGCAGAGAGAATGCAATGCAGCCGCCGCGACCATCTGGCGCCCCCGCTGCCGCTGCTCGCAATGCACCGGGATGTTTTGGCGGGGGGGTTGTACGGATTTGCAGGGCGATCGTGAAAGGGGGGTTTGTGACTCCGCTCCGCGCGCTCTGCCTGCCCCCGCGGTCACGCGCTCGCTCCTTCCACCTCACGTGCCGGAGGCTCGCCCGGCTGCGCCTCCGCTGATTGGTCGGCGGGCAGGAGGCGCGCCTGCTGCTCTCGCCCCGCTCCGCCCCCTTCCCCCCGGGTCACCTGTCAATCATCCTGCAGCCAAACCTTGCACTGCCACATTGTTACAATACACTGCTACAATGTTACACTGCGTTACTACACTGTTACAATACACCGTTACATTGTTACAATGTACTGACACAATGTTACAATGCATTGCTACATTGTTACAACACATTACTACATTGTTACAATGCGCTAGTACAATGTTACAATACACTGTTACAGTGCTACAATGCACCGACACAATGTTACAATGCATTGATACATTATTACAATGCACTGCTACAATGCACTGATACAATATGCATTGCTACATTGTTGCAACACATTGCTATTGTAACAATACATTGCTACAAGGTATCAACATGTACAGCAGTCACAGAGGTGTGACTTCAAATCCCACCATTCAGTGAATTAAATAAGTCAGTGTCAGCTGTGGCTCAGTGGGTAGCATTCTCGCCTCTGAAATCAGATGGTTGTGGGTTCAAGTCCCCACTCCAGGGACTAGAGCACATAAATCTAGACTGACACTCCAATGCAGTGCTGAGGGAGTGCCCCACTGTCAGAGGTGACATTTGGATGAGACCTTAAATGGAGGGCTCTGTCTGCCCTCTCAGGTGGCAGTAAAAGATCCCATGGCACTATTTTGAAGAAAAGCAGGGGAGTTATCCTCAGTGTCCTGGCCAACATTTATTCTCTCAATCATAGAAACATAGAAAATAGGTGCAGGAGTAGGCCATTCGGCCCTTCGAGCCTGCACCGCTATTCAATGAGTTCATGGCTGAACATGCAACTTCAGTACCCCATTCCTGCTTTCTCGCCATACCCCTTGATCCCCCTAGTAGTAAGGACTACATCAAACTCCTTTTTGAATATATTTAGTGAATTGGCCTCAACAACTTTCTGTTGTAGAGAATTCCACAGGTTCACCACTCTCTGGGTGAAGAAGTTTCTCCTCATCTCAGTCCTAAATGGCTTACCCCTTATCCTTAGAATCAGCATAACAAAAATAGATTATCTGGTCATCATCACATTGCTGTTTGCGGGAGCTTGCTGCCACATTTCTCACATTACAATACACTCCAAAAGTACTTCATTGGATGTAAAACGCTTTGAGATTTCTGGTGGTTGTGAAAGGCGCTATATAAATCCACGTCTTTTTTAATCTGAAATTTTTTTTAAAAGCTAGTACAGGTATCAGTAATAGTGACCATGTACAGGATCATCAGAAAACCCCCATCTGGTTCAATAATGTCCTTTAGGGAAGGAGACCAGCCGCCCTTACCCAGTCTGGCCTACATATGACTCTTGACCCACAACAATGTGGTTGACTCTTAACTACCCTCTGAAATGGCCCAGCGAGCCACTCAGTTGTACCAAAACTGCTACAACAAAGTCAGCACTGTGGGAGTATCTTCACCACACTGACTGCAGCAGTTCAAGAAGGCGGCTCACGACGACCTTCTTAAGGGCAATTTGGGATGGGCAATAACGCCTTGCCAACGTCGTCCACATCCCGTGAACAAATTTTTATAAAAGCATAGAGTTGTGAGAGCCTGAGATGTGGCAGGTTTGTTCTATCATGGGATTCCTATTGGGAATCAAGGGATTATGGGGATAGTGTAGGAAAGTGGAGTTGAAGTAGAAGATCAGCCATGATCTTATTGAAAGGCAGAGCAGGCTCGAGGGGACAACTGGCCTACTCCTGGTCCTATTTCTTATGTTCTTATGATTGCTGCTTTCTCTATCATCACTGCCCACCCCCACCGCTCCCCCCCCCCCCCCCCCCCACCCTCTACATGCAGGGAGTTCTCCCCAGTGACCTGGGGCCAATATTTATCACTTAATCAACATCACTTAAAAAAAACCCAGATTATCTAGTCATTATCACATTGCAATGCGCAATTTGGCTGCCGTGTTTCCTACACTATAACAATGACCACAGTTCAAAAAGTACTCGATTGGCTGAAAGGCGCTTTGGGACATCTGGTGGTCTTGCAAGATGCCACATAAATGCAAGTTCTTCTTTTTCTCAACTTTCTTTTTTGCATTCAGATCAATGAAAAAAGGAAACAGTGAGACTTAGCACTGTTTGCTATCATAGAACGGTTACAACATAGAAGGAGGCTATTCAGCCCCTCAAGCCCGTGCCGGCTTTCTACAAGAGTTCTTCAGCTAGTCCCACTCCCCCGCCCTTTCCCCATAGCTCTGTATTTTTTTTTCCTTCAGGTACTTATCCAATTCCCTTTTGAAAGCTACAATTGAGTCTGCCTCCACCACCCTCTCAGGCAGTGCATTTCAAATCATAACCACTCACTGCATAAAAAAGCTTCCCCTCATGTTGCCTTTGGTTCTTCTGCCAATCACCTTAATTCTGTGTCCTCTGGTTCTCGACCCTTCCATCAATAGGAACAGTCTCTCTCTATCTACTCGGTCTAGACCTCTCATGATTTTGAACACCTCTATCATATCTCTGCTCTAAGGAGAACAACCCTAGCTTTTCCAGTCTATCCATGTAACTGAAGTTCTTCATCGCATCATGACCACTGTTTTTTCTATGTGCACAGCCCACTCTCCACGTATTCCCAATTTTTTTGCATTCAATCAAAGTTAAAAGCAACCAAGGGAAATTTGGCAGTGTCTGCTATATTTGAAGAACACCTGCTGTTTTTGCAAAACGAGAGTACTTAGGCAAGCCTTCCTCCCTTTTCGTCACAGTTGCATCCTGTTCAAACAGTGCAAAAACCCTTTTTGCAAATAGAAATAACACGATTATAATCATGGGTTGATTGTGAGGCAAAACAAATAACTGTAATATTATTGAGGTCTTCAATGTCAATTGAAATTGTAGTTGACTTCAGGACAGAATTAAGTAACCCAGACATCTGTACTTTCTGTGGCAGCACTGCAGCGATTGCAGGATCAAGTCTGCAACCCTCGTCTTAATCTTTGTCTCAATATTTAGTTTCAAATTGGCAGGTAAGCAATGTAGTTTCATGTTTAGGTGGAGACAAATGCCTTAGTTCACAGAAATTCATAAAGAGTAAAATATTTTCAGTGTCTTTTCAGTTCCAGCCATGTTTCAGCTTTGGGCAACCAGACTTAAATATTCAGGGTCAGGAATTGCACAGGGCCACGTTTTAGGCAGCTAACTTTTGCAGTATTGCCGTGGGCTACACAATTGATTCCAGCGTGAACTTCCTGTATAGCGCTCTTAGAGGGAAGTCGAGCACTAAATCAAGTGCTACCACTTCCCTTAGAGAGCTAAAGGGAGCGAGAGAGGCGGTAGCAGCAGAGCACTGCACAATGTCCCGTGCAGTGCTGCCGGTTTTACAGGCTCTTTCCCTTCCTCAAAGGGAGGGGCCAATGCTGCGGTCATTGGAGGCTAAGGCAGGGAATGATCATCAACGGCACCCACGATACGCGCAGAGCATCCCCGAGTGTTCATCATCGCTGTGCATGCTCCAGCCCGGGGCGCAAATCGCGGGGCGCGGCACCCAACACCACCCAAACCTCCGGGGCAATTTCCCCAGAGGCGCTATCGACCACTTCCCCTGGGCGATAACCTCATTGCGCCCCATTAACGCCCTCAGGAGCCACTAATGGAGCTATAAAAAAGGGCAATTTTGCCCCCACTGAGCCTTCGGTAAGTCTGTTCTTGCTATGGGAGTGAAATTGGTCTTGGGTGGTCGTGCAGAACTGATGGTAACGAATCAGCAGCCCGATTTATAACGCACCGAAATCAATGGGAAAGAAAATCAGGCAGAGTGTCAAATGGGCTGCAAATTAATTAATGCCCATTTTGCACTGCTGCGAAGACCAATTCCACAAACTACTTTTTAAAACTATTTCTAAAAACTTTTATGATGGTGGGTGATATTGAGGCTTTGGAAAGGGTGCAGAGTAGGGCCACTAGACTAATTCCCAGTTTAAAGCATCTTAGTTATCAAGATAAGCCAAAAGAGTTGGGACGTCAGAGAAGCGTAGACTTAGTGGTGATCGGGTTGAGGTTTATAAGAAAGTGAAGGGAAGAGATTGTCTTCCAGTTGGACAGTTTGTTTCAATTCAATAGGTTAGGAAGCACCAGGGGGCACAAATTTCAGTTGTACAAAGGCTGATCTAGGTTCAATGTCATGAGGTGGTTCTTTTCGCAGGGAATAGTGGATCTCTGGAACAAGCTGCCGTCTCGTGCGGTGGACGCCGATTTGCTGAATTCCTTCAAATGAGAGCTGGACCTGTTTCTGGCTGGGGCGGAGATCACCTCTTACAGAAGGCAAGGAATTCAGGGGTAGAGTGATCTCCTGGATTAGTTTCAATTGCCTAGAGGAATTTCCATGACTTTTTTCCCCAAATTGGCCTAGGGTTTTTTTATCTGTTTTTTTTTGCCATTCCCAGGAGATCACATGTTTTCGGGTGGGGTGGAGTGTATAAGGTGTCACAATTGGGTGGGGTAGAATGGATGGAGCAGTCGGTCTTTATCTGTCCATCAATGTTCATATGTTCAATCTTGAATAATCTTGAAATCTGAAGAAAAAAGCAGGCAAACATTAAATGCAAACCATGAGCAACCATTGGGCAATTGGTGTAAGTTCAGATATGGAAATTCAACGGAAACCAGTGCAAAATACACAAGGCAGCATGGAGCCCCAAAATACTCCAAGGAGGTTCAAAAAGGACACAGGGGAGGCAGGGGAACAACTGAGGGATGGTAAAAGATTTAACAGCACGAAAGAGAGTGTATAAGCAAAAGCTTATTGGGGGAGGGCTGTGTGAGGATTGGAACCAGCAGGCAAGCCCACCTGATAAATTGAGAAATGGAAAAATGGGAACAAGAGCAAAAGTGGGAAAGAATATGGAAAAGGGAACTTTTAATATCCTTTCAATTCTAACATCTCAAAAATGGTGCATTTGAAGTTGTATGCAGCCATCATCTAACAAGACATTAATGTGAAAAGTACTCTGTGTCAGCCAGTGGCTCAGTGAGTAGCACCCTTGCCTCTGAGTCAGAAAGTTGTGGGTTCCAGTCCTAATCCAGAGACGTGAGCACACAATTCTAGGCTGACACTCCCACTGCAGTACTGAGGGAATGCTGCACTGTTGAAGGTGCCGTCTTTCAGATGAGGTGTCTGCTCTCTCAAATGGACGTAAAAGATCCCATGGCACTATTTTGAAGAAGAGCAGCGGAGTTCTCCCTGGTGCCCTGGCTAAAATGCATTTGTTCCCCTTGCTCCTCTGTGTGCTGTTTGTACCTCCTTAGAGCTCTGAATCAGACCCTGGAGCATATCATCGAGCGACTGCCCTCAGAAGTAATTCGAAGGCTGCCTATAAGATATCCATGCTGTTACACTGGAAGCTTTGGTCTGGATATCCAACTTAGATATTGATATTTGATTTGCTTTGCTACTACCATAGGAAAGAAGAAGACATCCTTGGAGTATTTTGGGGGCTCTATACTGCCTTGTGTATTTTGCACAAATTGATGTTGAATTTCCGTATCTGGGCAAAAGCAAAGGGAAGCTGTGCACCCATTGGCTGCTGCATTTTCTACATTACAACAGTGACTAAACTTCAAAAAGTGGGACTTGAACCCACAACCTTCTGTCTCAGAGGCGAGAATGCTACCCACTGAGCCACGGGTAACATGCAAAGTGCTTTGGGACGTCCAGCGGTCGTGAAAGGCGCTGTATAAATGCAAGTCGTTCTTTCTTATATTGGTACGGGGAGACTGAAGTTATTCTTGATTGGGATAGGTGCACTGAGAGTAAATGTGGCAACACTCTAAACAGAAAGGGTTTCACTGAGCGCGTCCTGAGGTTTGATCGGGGGTATACATCCGTTTTTAATATTTTTCAAATGTGTAGTCATACAGCAACTAACTGCCTTCTGAAAGCAGATCTAAAGGTTACTTCCAAAAAGATTAATCAATGCAAAATTGTACTTGGATCTGTTTTACATTGTCCTGCTTCTAATTCTCAGCTTTCACATTTCATCTCAAGTTCCGGAGCTATACATCAAAATTAAAGTGGAAACATGGTTTGTAACATGCTGCAAAAAAAAAATCAAAACCTGCTGTTGGTAAATGGAGGGAAAAGCTTATCGGCAATTCTAGCAAACAGGCCTCAGTAACATCATGTTTAAGATACAGAGCGCCTTCAAATCGTAAGCTTAAGACTGGAAATGGGTGACTTACAGAGGTGTTCATTCATTCATTCATAGGCAGTCCCTTGGGATCGAGGAAGACTTGCTTCCACTCTTAGCATGAGTTCTTAGGTGGCTGTACAGTCCAGTACAGCAGCAGGCAAATACATTAACATGGTCCGGTGTTCCACCAAACACTAACACCATTGCTACTATTTATAACTCATGGGGCTCAATTTTCCCCAATGCCGTTTTATGGCATTTGCAAGAGTTACGCCCATTTTTTTTGATCCCGACTACTCCAAAAATTAACTAGCAAGTTTCCCTGTTCTAATTTTTGAAATTGGCGCCGCGTAGCCCGTCCTTTAGGTTCGGGGGGTGGAGCCTAATGCCAGCGGCGAAAAAACGATGAAGTTTTTTACGTGACTGCTATGGGCGCGCATGCCCAGTACAGCACCCGGTCCGCATTCGGCCATTTTTAAAGAGCCAGTTGTGTGTGAGAACTTTAATTCTCAATGGAAAAATTGGAGCTGCAATACAATATGCAACGTGGCTCAAGGACCAAGAATTTCTTACAGGATGAAGTGGAGGACCAGTTACTGTGATTGTGGGCAGATGGCATGAGCTGGACACCAGCAGAGGTCACATAAAAATTTCAGCCAAAGAAATGAAGAAACACTGGAACCAATATGCAGAAGATTACTGTGCAATGGTGACTACCCTGAGGTCTGAAGGCCAGTGCAAACAGAAGTGGCAAGTAGTTAGTATAAGTAATATTTTCGTTTATTCACTGGAATTGCAATTATAAATGTGACCATCTGTATATGTCCCACCCAACAGAAAGGCACCCTTTCCAAGAATTTATATTTTCATCTTTGCAGAGGAAGGTGGCACACAACAAAAGGTAGCCTCCGGAATGGTCCAGGCATCGGAAATGCTGATTCAAGATGCCAATGGTCGTCTCTATTATGCTGCGCATCGCAATGTGCAACATGGTGTATTCTCAGTCAGCTTCTGTCCGGGTTACGCGTAGAGTTGTCATGAGCCAGTTGGCGAGGCCGTACCCTTTGTCTCCAGCTCTGCCCTTCTGGCTGCTGCTGAAACATGACAGATATAGCACTCTCGTGTAGGATGAACGCATCAAGGGTGCTCCCAGGGTATCTCGCATCAACTGCCATGATACAATGCATGTCATCACACACGGGCTGCATATTCATGGAGTGGAAGCCTTTTCTGTTCCTGTACATCTCGGAATCCTCTAAAGGTGCTCGCAAGGCGATGTGGGTACAATCAATGCAGCCCTGAACCTTTGGGAAGCTAGCAATCCTGGAGAAGCCCACAGCCCTGTCTCGCATTGCCTGGGCGGTCATGGGGAACTTTACATAGTCATTCCTCCGGGCATATAGTGCAGCAGTCACCTGCCGAATGCAGATATGTGTTGCATGTTGAGAAATGGCACACCCATCCCCAGCTGTGGCCTGGAATGATCCAGGTGCATAGAATGAAAGTGCAGCTGTAACCATCACTTCATCTGACACAGCAGTCCTCCTGATGCTTCTAGGGTGCAGGTCTGCTTTTACTAACTCACAGATGTTGGTTACAACTTCTTTGTGGAAACGCAGCCTTCTCACACAATCTGTATCACTCAGGTGCAGGTATGAATGCCTGTCTCGATATATCCAATGTGGGTGAGGCCTCCTGCCCATCATTCTACATGCTCTAAGGTTCCTCATGCGGTAATGTTGAATCAATCGTCTCCTCCGCAGCACCATCATACAGAAGGCTTGCACGAGGTCTGGCATTGTCAATATTGCCCCCATAATTAAATTGAAGCTTTGCAAGAAGCTCAAAACAGCAGGACAAAGGACTTAAAGCTTCATTCTTCTCTCTCTCCCCAAGGTCGATGCCGTGTATGGACCACACCCAGGTCTGCGCATGTGCAATAGGCTTGCTTAGAACGGGATGCTAGGCATTCAATGAAGACATTTGGGGCAACAAAGTCTCATGCAATTCTTTAATTTTAGATTTTTTTCGAAGTACCACCCCAACCACCGACCGAACATCTCCTCACCAGGCTCGAAGGTCGGCCGGCAGAATCGCTCCCTCACCAGCCACCTCCCCCCCCCACCCCTCCCCCTCCGATCCCTACTGCACCCCCACCACCGGGCTTCTTAATAAGCTGCTATAAAGTATAAGTGTTCCCATCCCTTCAGTTTGGCTTCCTACCTCCCCGGGGCTTCTTTTGAAGCCAAGCCTGGAGCCCATGTGTCCGAGCGAGGGAGCGATTCTGCCGGCCGACGCTCCGGCCCTTGAGCCCGGTGAGATGTTCGGTGGTGGAGTGGCACTTTGAAAAAAATCAAAAATTAATGAATTGCATTAGACTTCCATTTTCCCCATTTTAAGTTTGAAAAATTTAAGCTTCATGATTCATATTTAATGTGTTCATGACTTCCTCCAAAACTTCGCCAAAAAACAATGGCGTCTTTCTGCTGATTTTTTGATGGGCGCTGGTTTTTCTTAAGTGCCCAGAAGGTTTTTTGGGAGTGGTCACTATTGTGTTCCTAACACAGGTGAGACTGCACACAGGGAGGTTAAAGTAACAGTGACATCAGTCTTTATTAAGGTACTCCAGAGTGAGGAACAGGCCTTAGGGGCCGGCTTATATACAGTGCTCCCAAGGGAGCGGAACATGGGAGCGCATGCTTTACAGATACACAACATCACTCCCCCCCAAAGTCAAAGTGAAAACTATTTACAAGGTGAGGCGGTCAGGAGCCTTTCTTTCCCTGATGGACCGCCTCGGTACAAATGTCTGCTCTGGTGTGTTGGCTGTGCCCTCGCTGGGCAGGCGTGTTGTTAGCCCTGCAGGGCTGCTGGGTGAGCCTGGCCTTGCTGGGCTGTTGGGCGTGATGAGTTCGAGTTCCTGATCCAGGGTGGTGCCGTTGATCCTTTGGGTGCGTGTTGTGGGCTTGGAAAAGGTGGTGTCTGCTGTGGGTTGTTCAGGGCAGTCTGTGAACCACAGCCTCATTTTGTCCAGGTGCTTTCTGCAAATTTGTCCATTGTCTAGTTTGACTACAAACACCCTACTCCCTTCTTTAGCTATCACTGTACCCGCGATCCACTTGGGACCATGTCCATAGTTTAGCACATACATAGGGTCATTCAAATCAATTTCCTGTGACACAGTGGCACGACCATCGTTTACATTTTGTTGCTGCTGCCTGCTCTGTACCTGATCATACAGGTTGGGGTGAACCAGCGAGAGTCTGGTTTTAAGTGTCCTTTTCATGAGTAGCTCAGCCGGGGGCACCCCTGTGAGCGAGTGGGGACTCGTGCAGTAGCTGAGCAGTACTCGGGACATGCGGGTTTGGAGTGAGCCTTCTGTGACTCGTTTAAGGCTCTGTTTAATGGTTTGTACTGCCCGCTCTGCCTGCCCATTGGAGGCTGGTTTAAATAGGGCCGAGGTGACATGTTTAATCCCATTGCAGGTCATGAATTCTTTAAATGCAGCACTGGTGAAACATAGCCCGTTGTCACTGACCACAGATCAGGCAGGCCGTGGGTGGCAAACATGGCTCTCAGGCTTTCAATGGTGGTGGTGGTGGTACTTCCCGACATTATTTCACGTTCAATCCATTTTGAAAAAGCATCCACCACCACCAGGAATATTTTACCGAGAAACGGCCCGCATAGTCAACATGGATCCTTGACCATGGTCTGCAGGGCCAGGACCACAAACTTATTGGTGCCTCTCTGGGTGCGTTGCTCAACTGAGCACAAGCTGCATTGCCGTACACAGGATTCTAAGTCAGAGTCGATACCGGGCCACCACACATTGGATCTGGCTATCGCTTTCATCATTACTATACCTGGGTGTGTGCTGTGGAGATCCGAGATGAACGTCTCCCTGCCCTTTTTCAGTAGCACTACACGGTTATCCCACAACAGGCAGTCTGCCTGAATGGACAGCTCATCCTTTCGCCGCTGGAACGGCTTGATTAGCTCTTGCATTTCAACGGGGATGCTGGCCCAGCTCCCATACAGTACACAGTTTTTTACTAAGGACAGCAGAGGATCTTGGCTGGTCCAAGTCCAAATCTGGCGGGCCATGACATTTTCAAACGCTTCCATGATCATCAACAAATCTGCGGGCTGCGAAACCATCAACAAGTTTGCAGGCTGCGCCATTTCCACCCCCGTGGTGTACAATGGTAGCCGACTGAGAGCATCCGCACAGTTCTCAGTGCCTGGCCTGTGACGGATGGTATAGTTATACAATGATAGCGCGTGTGCCCACCTTTGTATGTGGGCTGAGGCATTAGTATTTATCCTCTTGTTTTCAGTGAACAGGGATATGAGGGGCTTGTGATCGGTTTCTAGCTCAAATTTGAGGCCAAACAGGTACTGATGCATTTTCTTTACCCCGAACACACAAGCTAATGCCTCTTTCTCAATCATGCTGCAGGCCCTCTGGGCCTTAGACAAGCTCCTGGAGGCATAGGCGACAGGTTGCAACTTCCCCGCAACGTTAGCTTGTTGTAATACACACACGTACGACGACGCATCACATGCTAGCAAAAGTCTTTTACACTGGTTATACAATACAAGCAGCTTGTTGGAGCATAAAATGTTTCTGGCTTTCTCAAAAGCAATTACTTGGTTTTTTTCCCCATACCCAGTTCTCACCTTTATGCAATGACACATGTAGGGGCCTTAAGAGGGTGCTTAACCCCGGTAGGAAGTTACCAAAATAGTTGAGGAGTCCCAGGAGCGACGGCAGCTCCGTGATGTTCTGTGGCCTGGAAGCATTCCTGATAGTCTCTGTCTTGGCGTCTGTGGGCCGAATGCTGTCCGCCGTGATCTTTCTCCCCAAAAATTCCACTTTTGTTACCATGAAGTCGCATTTCGACCTCTTCAGCCGCAGCCCTACGCGATCCAGTCGCTGGAGGACCTCCTCCAGGTTTTGTAGGTGCTCGACGGTGTCCCGACCTGTGACCAATATGTCGTCCTGAAAAACCACCATGCATGGTACCGACTTGAGTAGGCTCTCCATGTTTCTCTGGAAGATCGCTGCAGCCAACCGAATTCCAAACAGGCATCTGTTGTAGATGAACAGTCCCTTGTGTGTGTTGATGCAGGTGAGGCTCTTCGAAGACTCCTCCAGTTCCTGCTTCATGTACGCGGAAGTCAGGTCAAGCTTGCTGAACGTTTTGCCTCCTGCCAGCATCGTAAATAGATCATCTGCCTTAGGTAGCGGGTATGGGTCCTGTAGTGAGAAGCGATTAATACTTACTTTATAATCGCCGCAAATCCTAACCATGCCATCACTTTTGAATACTGGAACAATTGGGCTGGCCCACTCACTAAATTCCACTGGGGAGATGATGCCCTCACATTGCAGCCTGTCCAGCTCGATTTCCACTCTCTCCCTCATCATGTGAGGTACCGCTCGCGCCTTGTGGTGAATGGGTCGTGCCTCTGGATCCGCAGCTTTGCCCCGGAAAAGTTTCCAATGCCTGGCTCAAAAAGGGAAGGAAATTTGTTAAGAACCTGGGTACATGAGGCCTCATCGACATGTGATAGCGCTTGGATGTCGTCCCAGTTCCAGCGGATTTTGCCCAGCCAGCTCCTTCCAAGCAGTGTGGGGCCATCGCCCGGGATAATCCAGAGTGGCAGTTTGTGCACCGTGCCCTCGTAGGTGACCTTGACCATGGCGCTGCCCAGGACAGTGATAAGCTCTTTGGTGTACATTCTCAGTTTCGTGTGGATGGGGCTCAGGGCTGGTCTGAATGCCTTGTTGCACCACAGTCTCTCAAACATCTTTTTACTCATGATGGATTGGCTAGTGCCAGTGTCCAGTTCCATGGCTACAGGTAAGCCATTCAATTTTACATTTAGCATTATAGGTGGACATTTCATCAAAAATATGTGCAGCCTGTGTACTTCTGCATGTGCCTCCTCTCTCTCTGAGGCTCGAAATTGCTTTGATCCACCATGGACCGATCTTCCTCTGTGGTGTTTAGGAGATTTTGCAGAGCTTGCAGCTCGTCTGAAAGCTCGTTGGAGATGCCCCATTGTTCCACAGTTCTTGCAAACATACCCTTTGAAGTAACATGAATAGGCTGAATGGAAGCCTCCACAACGCCAACAAGGTGTGAATTGCCTTGCATTCATCCTTTGATGTGGGCTCTGAGTCATCTGGGTCACATGAGGCCTGCTGGCAGTTGCAGACTCGTGGTTTCTGCCCTGTACATTTCTGCTTGCAAACACAGTTCCAGTTAATTTATGAACATTGCTAGCACTTGTGTGCTGAGAGATTTGTTTGGTGTTATCACTGGTTGACATAAACGCCTGTGCTATCGCAATGGCCTTACTGAGGGTCGGTATCTCTACAGTCAAAAGTTTTCGTAGGATGGTCTCGTGGCCAATGCCCAGTACAAAAAATCTCTGAGCATGTACTCCAGGTAGCCATCAAACTCACATTGTCCTGAAAGTCGCCTTAGCTCGGTGACGCATCTCGCCACTTCCTGACCTTCAGATCACTGGCATGTGTAGAACCGATACCTCGCCATCAGCATGCTTTCCCTCGGGTTAAGATGCTCCTGAATCAGTGTACACAGCTCCTCATGTGACTTATCTGTGGGTTTCACCGGAGCCAGAAGATTCTTCATGAAGCTTTGGGTCGGTGCCCCTCAGACTGTGAGGATAACCGCTCTCCTTTTTGCAGCGCTTTCTTCTCCGTCCAGCTCATTGGCTACAAAGTACTGGTCTAGCCATTCGACATAGGCTTCCCAGTCCTCACCCTCAGTGAACTTCTCCAGGATGCCCACAGTTTGCTGCATCTTTGCATTGGATTTGTATACTCGTCGCCAGTTATTGTGTTCCTAACACAGATGAGACTGCACACAGGGAGGTTAAAGTAACAGTGACCTCAGAGTGAGGAACAGGCCTTCGGGGCTGGCTTACATCCAGTGCTCCCAAGGGATGCTGGGATCCCTTGGGACTTCAGGGGATGCACTCCCTGGTGGCGGAACATGGGAGTGCATGCTTTACAGATACACATCAGTCACATACGCCATTCCAGGAAAAATGTAAGTTGGCCAGACTTGCATAATTGTGAAAAACTAGCACAGACATCAAGTTACAACCCTATGATGCAAAAAAATACTAACCTAAAAAAAACCGTACCCAACTGAGTTAGGCTGGCGCAGAAACTTGGATATTTTAATTTTCGCCCAAAAAAGTGGCTCACGCCAAAAAAACAGTGCAGATAACTGGGGAAAATTGAGCCCATAGAGTCATAGAGTCTGTACGGCACAGAAGGAGGCCATTCATCCCATTTCTTTAGAGTAATCCAGTCAGTTCCATTTCCCGCTATATCCCCATAGCCCTGCAATTTTATTTCCGTCAAGTGCCTAACCAATTTACTTTAGAAATCATTGATCATCAGCTTTCACCACCCTCGTGCCTAAAAAAGTTCTTCCTCACATCCGCCCTGTATCTCTTGCCCAAAAACTTAAATCTGTGTCTCCTAGTCCTTGTACCTTTAGTTAATAGAAACAGCTTTTCTTTGTCTACCTTATCTAAACCTGTCATAATCTTTTACAACTCTATCAAATCTCCCCTCAACCTCCTTTGCTCCAAGGAGAACAACCCCAGCTTCTGCAACTTAACTTTGTAGCTGTGATATATTCACAGAGCACAGCACACACAGCCTCCTAACATGGCAGACAGCTCTCTCGGAAGTCTCTGGAAATCTGCCTGGGCTGTTTATTATTAACCCTGCACTTGCAATACACAATACGTCCACATCCATAGTGTGGAGCTACAAACATTACAAGCTTACTGACATTACACTTCTCCCTCCTTAATGAAGAAGCCATCATAACAAACATCATACATAACTTTCATGTTTATACATAACACAGGATATCAACTTTTTTTTACATATTTACAAATTTAACTTTACCACTTGTTTTCTGTTTCGAAGAGGATACCTTCGCTCTCGAACAGAACCTTCCAAACATGGTGTCGATTTCACACTCATTCGAGGCTCATCCTGAGGAACATTTTCCTCCACGGAATTTCCTTGATTTTCATTTGAACTCACTCTAACTTCAGGCTCTTTGTTTTCCTGACTCGGACTCAGACTTTCATTCTGATTCTCTCCTGGATTTGTTTCCAGTACATTGGATTTAGGATTTGCTACTGGTGTATCAAAACTATCTGATGAGTCAGAAATAATTGAATCATTCCCACCTTCAACTCCTTCCATGTCTGTAGGTAAAATATGATCAATATGAACAAACCTAACCTGTCCATTATCAAACATCTTTACCAAATATGTGCGAGGACCACATATCTTCACCACTCTTCCTGGTAATGGTTCTTCACTATCACCTTCTGATTCAATTTCACACTTCTCTCTTTTACTCTACCTCCATCATGATTCTCTTTCTGTCTTAATTGTGTCTCTTCTATGGACTGTGCCAAATTTGGCTTTAAAACGAGAATCTGGTTCGTGGCTGTCGTTTGAGAAACAACTCTGCTGGTGTTCTACCAGTAGTTGTATGAAGAGTATTTCGATATGTAATCAAAAAATTAGCCAATTTGTGAACCAATGACAACTGTTGTTTCCTTGGATTTGGATCTAACATTTGTTTTATGAGGGCACGTTTTACAATTTGTACAGTGCGCTCTGCTGCACCATTCAAAGCAGGATGGTATGGTGGAACCTTGGTCTGTTTCACACCATTTTTGCTTGTGAATTGTGCAAATTCTTCTGAACGAAATTGTGGTCCATTATCCGAAACAATCTCTTCAGGGAGGCCAAATGAAGAAAATAATTTTCATAAAATGTCTAATGTTTACTTGTTGTTATTTTCCACATTGGAAACACCTCAACCCACTTCGAATGGCTATCAATCACAATAAACAATTGTTGTCCTTCTAACTCAGCAAAATCAATATGTAGCCTTTTCCACACCCTGGGAGGCCATTTCCATGGCAGTAATGGTACTGGTGGTGGTTGATTGCTTACCGATTGACATGTCGTACACTGACTCACGATGTACTCTATATCTTTATCAAGACCTGGCCACCATAAATAACTGCATGCAAAACTCTTGGTCAAGCACATTCCCAGGTGCTGGTCATGGAGGTCTCCTAATAATTTGGACCTGAATTTATTTGGTATAACCACTCTTGCACCTCATATGATACAATCTTTATCGACGGATAATTCATTCCTACGAATGAAGAATGGATGTGTATCTTTGTCTGTTACCTGGTTTGGCCATCCATTTGCAATATAATCATACACCTTTGCCAGCACTGGGTCACGTTTGGTTGCTCTACCAATCTCTTCAGCTGTGTGAAAAATAAAACACTTCTTCCCTATCGGGTGTAACTTGTGATGGGGAAGGCTATCTGGACATTGCATCAGCATTACTGTAATCAGCTGATCGTCTGTATTCAATATCATATGTATATGCTGACAAAATCAAGGCCCATCTCTGCATTCGGGCTGCAGCTAATGTTGGAACTGGGGACTTTGGATGGAGGATTGCTGTTAGGGGCTTAGGGTCCGTAACGATGGTAAACTTACGACCATACAAGTGTTTGTGAAACTTCTTGATCCCAAAAATTAATGCCAAAGCTTCCCTTTCAATTTGCGCATAATTACTCTCACTGGCACTGAGAGTGCGTGAAGCAAAAGCAATTGGTCTTTCCTCCCCACTATTTAATACATGAGAGATTACTGTCCCAACTCCATATGGAGAGGCATCACATGCTAACTTAATCTCCTTAGATATTTCATAGTGAACTAACATGGTGCTCTCTACCAATTTTCTTTTACACTCTTTGAATGCTGTATCGCATTCTTTTGACCACTTCCAATGGACTTGTTTTTTTTAAAGTTCATTCAGTGGATGTAATAATGTAGCCAAATTTGGTAGGAACTTCCCATAATAGTTCAAAAGACCCAAGAATGAACGAAGTTCAGTGACATTCCTAGGAGTGGGTGCATTTCTAATTGCATCCAATTTTTCCATGGTTGGATGTAAACCATCTTTGTCCACTCTGTACCCTAAGTACTCCACTGAGTTTTTAAATAACTCACACTTATGAGCAGACACTCGTACTCTGTGCTTCTCTAGCTGTTTGAGGACTTCATTCAATATGTTATTATGAATTTGCCTATTTGGTGCTGAAATTAGTATGTCTTCCAAATAACATACTACCCCTTCAATACCTTGCAAAATCTGGTTCATCACCCCTTGGAATATGGCAGGGACGGAAGACACTCCAAACGGTAGTCTATTAAATTGATATCGGCCTAGATGAGTATTTATAGTAAAATATGACTTGGACTCCTCATCTAGCTCAAGCTGTAAGTAGGCATTCGTAAGATCCAGTTTTGAGAAGATCTGACCACCTGTCAGTGTTGTGAACAAATCTTCTATATTCGGCAATGTATTGGGGACATTACCTCTAGAACCTGGTTTACGGTTACCTTATAACCACCACACAATCTTACCTTACCATCGGACTTAGGTACAACAACAATGGATGTAGCCCAATTACATCGATCTATCTTACAAATAATGTTCTCAGTCTCTAGTCTTTTGAGTTCTTGCTCAACATTCTCCTTGAGTGCATATGGTACGGAACGTGGCTTGTAATAAACCGATCTAGTATCCTTCTGTACCCTGACACTCGCCTTGAAGCCTTGAATCGGACTGCCCGTTTCGCAGAACACCTTCAGATACTTCTTGATCACCTCATCTGTTGATCTCGTTTCCACACAGAAAATCTTACTCCAATCCAGCTTCAGTGAGCTCAACCAATTTCTTCCTAGTAAGGCCGGCTTGTCTCCTTTCATTGCTATTAGAGGCAAGTTCTGAAATTGATCTTTATATTTCACCAGTACGGTGATACGACCTACCACAGGAATTTTCTCTCCCGAGTAGCCTCACAGCTCTATCTTGGATTTCTCCAGTTGGAAATCACGCAATTTGTCGCGGTACAGTGACTCCGGTACTACACTCACGGATGCACCCGTGTCAATTTCCATTGGTATCTTGAATCCCGCAACTGCTATTTGGATTTTGATGCTTCCCAAATCGCTGTCTGTCAACCTCATGCTCCTGATGACATGTAACTCTAACATCTCCTCGTCCTGTTATTATTCTTCCATCCTATGTAGTCTCTTTGGATTTCTACTCACAGCTTTGAACGCTGGACTCATAGCTTTAAAAACTGGTTTACCTTTCAGTCGGCATGCCTTCGCAAGATGCCCAGTCTTTCTGCAGAAGAAACACTCTGCCTTCACATATGGACAACTTTGAGCAATGTGTTGTCCCAGGCACCTATAGCACGACTTCGATGCTCTGTTAGAATTTCCAGTTTCTGAGACTTTGGGCCCCATCATCTTTTACTTTGAACCTGCAGGTGATTTACCTCGGTTGACTGATGACTGTAATCATTATTTAATTCTCGGGAATATTGTTCGACCATGCCAATCGACCTCGCTGTCTGACAAGCAATCTCAAAAGTCAAGTCATCCGTTGTCAATAACTTCCTTCTGATCGCATCATTTTTCACCCCACAAACAAAACGATCCCGTAATGCTTGGTTTTGAAAGTTTCCAAAATTACAGTGCATTGATAGCTTTTTTAATGCTATGATGTAATCACCGATACCTTCATCAGCCTTTTGATTCCGAATCCCGAAACGATAATTTTCAGCAATTTCTAGCGGTTTGGGGTTATAGTGCTGCTCCAGCTTCGTTAAAATCTCTTTAAGCGTTGTGTCCTTTGGCTCATCAGGCACAAGCAGATTTACAAGAGTGTCGTGTAATGTCGGACCTGCCTCCGATAAGAAGATCGCTCTCTTACATTCCGACACAGCTTGATTCTGGACTGCATTGTCTGGAACTTCGATGATGTTATTTGCAATGAAATACATTTCTAGCCAATCCACGTACGCTTTAAAACATTCCCAGTCGTGTTAATATTCACCCAAATATCTCAATACACCTGCCATTTAATCTCTAGCTGTTCACACCGTGTGCTGTATTTTACCTTGGATTTTTGTAGCTTTTTTCAAAGACAGAAACTTCCAAAGTCTCTCTGTCGGCTGGCTGAATCTTTCACCAACAAAATTTCAGCTTTAAATCATCCGAAAAAATCCCATCTCAATCGCCAAATGTGATATATTCACAGAGCACAGCACACACAGCTTCCTAACATGGCAGGCAGCTCTCTCGGAAGTCTCCGGAAATCTGCCTGGGCTGCTTAATGATTAACTATACAGTTGCAGTACACAATACGTCCACATCCATAGTGTGGAGCTACAAACATTACAAGCTTACAGACATTACAGTCCCTCATCCATTCTGGTTAATGTCCTCTGCACCCTCTCAAGGACCTTCACATCCTTCCTAAAGCGTGGTGACCAGAACTGGATGTAATACTCCATTTGTGGCCTAACCAGTGCTTTATTAAGATTCAGCATAACTTCCCTGCTTTTGTACTCAATAACTTTATTTATGAAGCCTGGGATCCCATTTGCTTTGCTAACTATTCTCTCAATATGTCCTGCCTCCTTCAAAGATCTATGCACATGAACCCCCAGGTCCCGCTGTCCCTGAACACTCTTTAGAACTGTGCCATTAAGTCTGTTTTGCCTCTCCCTACCCCTTCTGCCAAAATGCATAACCTCACACCTCTCTGCATTAAATTCCATCTGCCACATGTCTGCCCACTCTGGCAGCCTATCCAAGTCCTGTTGCACTCAAATGGTATCATCAACTCCAACAACTGAAATATCAAAACAGCACTTCAAAGGAAGCAATCATGGTTTCTCGTTGGAATGCGCCAACGAATGAAGTTTGCCACATGTAGTTTGTGTTCTACTAAGAGGAAGAAACAATAAATAATCAAAGAAATCCACAGATGCTTCATTTCACGGCGCACACAGACAAGCGAGCTTACACCTTTTTGGCCGGTAGGCTTGGTGCCAGGAACATGGCACATACATGCAAGTGTCAGAAACTTTAAGCAGGGATTCATTTTGTCAAATTGATTAATGCGGTGTGCAATCTTTCGGCGATTCACGTTTCAACACATTACTAAAGAATGAATGGCCCCATAACACGGTTTCCCATCTGTTTAGGATGGGATCGTGCTGCACATTCAGTTTATCCATCGACAGTAGATGAAGATGGGAAATTCCAAGCACAAAAGTGTAGAAGCTTTTCTGTCTCAATTTTTAATTTTCCTTTTCTGCAGTGGAAAAGAAATAAAGGATTTCTATGCACCTCTGGACATCACAAAGTGCTTTACAGCCAATGCAGTATTTTTGAAGTTGTAGTGTAGGAAACACAACAGTGACCTCTACCACCTGGAAGGACAAGGGCAGCAGGTGCATGGGAACACCATCACCTCCATGTTCCCCTCCAAGTCACACACCATCCTGACTTGGAAATATATATATATTGTTTATATATGGAAATATATTGTCACTGGGTCAAAATCTTGGAACTCCTTCCCTAACAGCACTGTGGGAGTTACTTCACCACACGGACTGCAGCGGTTCAAGAAGGCGGCTCACCACCACCTTCTCGAGGGCAATTAGCGATGGGCAATAAATGCCGGCCTTGCCAGCGACACCCACATCCCGGAATACATTTTTTTTAAAAATGCGCACAGCAAGCTCCCACAAACAGCAATGAGATAAACGACCAAGTAAACTGTTTTAATTGTGTTGGTTGAAGGATAAATTTTGGCCAACTCTTTTTTAATGCTGTTTTTTGGGTGTTTTTCCAGTCATCAGAATATGTACTGAATGTTCATGTAGAAACAAAAATAGACTATAATTGGAGCATTTACAGGAGTTCAGCAGAATCAAAATAATGTAGGCGAGGATATGATAAGGGGCTTTTACAAAGTAAGATTTTACCGCAGCTCAGGGACTGACAAGGCATCCAACTGCAAGCTAGAGTTCTGTACTGGTTGGCAAGTCAATGCCAAACTAAAGTTAGGTGGTTATTTTACAGCACCTCAGATATAGTAGTTCATATATGATATATATATATATAATACCGACCTCTACCTTGCGGAGACTGAACGCCAACTTTCTGACACCTCTTCCTACCTCCCCCTGAACCATGACCCTATTACCGAACATCAAGCCATAATTTCCTAGACCGTCACTGACCTCATCTCCTCTGGCGATCATCCCCCCACGGCCACCAACCTCATAGCTCCCCAACCCCGCAAACCCTCTTTCCAAGATCCACAGGACTGCCCTGGTAGTCCCATTGTTTCAGCCTGTTCTTGCCCCACAGAACTGATTTCTTCCTATCTCGTCTGTTTTTCTCCCCTTGTCCAGTCTCTCCCCACGTACATCCACCACGAACAACCTTTCGGAAATACTAGGCGACAGAGGATCTAGCGAGAAGGAGGAACTGAAGGAAATCCTTATTAGTCAGGGAAATTGATGGGATTGAAGGCTGATAAATCCCCAGGGCCTGATCGTCTGCATCCCAGAGTACTTAAGGAAGTGGCTCTAGAAATAGTGGATGCATTGGTGATAATTTTCCAACAGACTATCGACTCTCGATCAGTTCCTATGGACTAGAGGGCAACGAATGTAACACCACTATTTTAAAAAGGAAGGAGAGAGAAAACGGGGAATTATAGACCAGTTAGCCTGACATTGGTAGTGGGTAAAATGTTGGAATCAATTATTAAAGATGAAATAGCAGCACATTTGGAAAGCAGTGACAGGATCGGTCCAAGTCAGCATGGATTTATGAAAGGGAAATCATGCTTGACAAATCTTCTAGAATTTCTTGAGGATGTAACTAGTAGAGTGGACAAGGGAGAACCAGTGGATGTGGTGTATTTGGACTTTCAAAAAGCTTTTGACAAGGTCCCACACAAGAGATTGTTGTGCAAAATTAAAGCACATGTTATTGGGGGTAATGTATTGACGTGGATAAAGAACTGGTTGGCAGACAGGAAGCAGAGAGTCGGAATAAACGGATCCTTTTCAGAGTGGCAGGCAGGGACTAGTGAGGTGCCGCAGGGCCCAGTGGTGAGACCCCAGCTATTTACAATATACATCAATGATTTAGATGAAGGAATTGACTGTAATATCTCCAAGTTTGCAGATGACACTAAGCTGGGTGGCGTTGTGAGCTGTGAGGAGGACGCTAAGAGGCTGCAGGGTGCCTTGGACAGGTTAGGTGAATGAGAAAATGCATGGCAGATGCAGTATAATGTGGATAAATGTGAGGTTATCCACTTTGGTGGCAAAAACATGAAGGCAGAATATTATCTGAATGGGAAAGGGGATTAGGAAAAGGGGAGGTGCAACGAGACCTGGGTTTCATGGTACATCAGTCATTGAAAGTTGGCATGCAGGTACAGAAGGTGGTGAAGAAGGCAAATGGTATGTTAGCCTTCATAGCTAGAGGATTTGAGTTTAAGAGCAGAGAGGTCTTACTCAGTTGTATAGGGCCTTGGTGAGACCTCACCTGGAATATTGTGTACAGTTTTGGTCTCCTAATCTGAGGAACGACATTCTTGCTATTGAGGGAGTACAGCGAAAGTTCACCAGACTGATTCCCGGGATGGCAGGACTGACATATGAGGAGAGACTGGATCGACTGGGCCTGTATTCACTGGAGTTTGGAAGGATGAGAGGGGATCTCATAGAAACATATACAATTCTGACGGGACTGGACAGGTTAGATACAGGAAGAATGTTCCCGATGTTGGGGAAGTCCAGAACCAGGGGTCACAGTCTAAGGATAAGGGGTAAGCCATTTAGGACCGAGATGAGGAGAAACTTCTTCACTCAGAGGGTTGTGAACCTGTGGAATTCTCTACCAGAGAAAGTTGTTGAGGCCAGTTTGTTCGATATATTCAAAAGGGAGTTAGATATGGCCCTTATGGCTAAAGGGATCATGGGGTATGGAGATAAAGCAGGAAAGGGGTACTGAGGTGAATGATCAGCCATGATCTTATTGAATGGTGGTGCAGGCTCGAAGGGCTGAATGGCCTATTCCTGCACCTATTTTCTATGTTTCTACGTTTAATGGTTTCCCGTTTCCTGGTCCCAATTGTTTCATTTTGCTTTTCAAGTCCCACTCCAGAGACTTGAGTACAAAAAAAATCTAGGCTGACACTCCAGTGCTGTCTTTCAGATGAGATGTTAAACCAAGGCCCCGTCTGCCCTCTCAGGTGGACGTAAAAGATCCCATGGCACTATTTCAAAGAAGAGCAGATGAGTTATCCCCGGTGTCCTGGCCAATATTTATCCCTCAATTGACATAACAAAAAAACTGATTATCTGATCATTATCACATTGCTGTTTGTGGGAGCTTGCTGTTCGCAAGTTGGCGTTTCCCACATTACACAGTGACTACACTCCAAAAGTAATTCTTTGGCTGTAAAGCGTTTTGAGATGTCCCGTGGTCGTGAAAGGCGCTGTTAGATCCCTTAATTTCCAATAAAATACGAACTCCGATTGTAGTTTTAATGTAACTTTATTCTGGCAGCAGCAACAAGCTCTTGGCTTTAAGCCAGGCCTTTGTCCTTCTGAGACCACATGGCCAAAATGGCTGTACTTATACCTGGTTCAATTTACAGAAAAGAACTCGCCTTCTTTGACCTTATTGGCTCAATTGATAGTCTTTTAACCTTTAATTGGCTCGCTACCCGTGGTCCTAAATTGTCAAGTTGATTCATGACTTAATGCAATGTGGTCTGTGTTTTTTAAAACTGCAGCCAGGCTGCAGAGCTTGAATTCTCTATCAATCCCCCCTTTGATTCTTTCACAAACTGAATCATAGAACATCAGGTATCGCTGGTTAAACATTCTACAAAATAATTTCATACATGTTAATAGAGTTTCCTTCTAAAATTTGTTGATGTGTTTTGCCACATGTCCAGACTAGTAGCTTGCACACAAATTTACACCAACCCGAGTTCCATCGTGGCCACAATGGAAGTCTGGTTTTAGTAGGTTAATTAACCTTATTCTAATTTAATGCAAATCAATATCTTAATTCAACCAGTAAACAACCTTCCCTTAAGCATAACATACCCCTGTGCCACGTACAGACAGTCTGCTAGGACCTGCAAGGCATCTCACCTGCGGGACAGCAGCTACAGCCGCCTGGTTGCAACAACATTTAATCAACATAAACAAACAATATAAAAGTAAAATAATTACAATGAATAGAATTGAACCTTCCACCAATGAAGTTCCTATTGAACCTAGCCATTCAGTGGCTCTGCTCCACAAAGTGAATGATGGGAGTTGATTAAGTTTTTCTACCTCCTTTTGGATATGCTCCGCTAAGTGGGTAATTTCTTCGGAGCTATCTGGGATATATGTGCAACACTCAGTTCGGAGTAGGGCGCAAGTACCTCCCTTTTCAGAATTCCGGGAGCAGTTACTATAATTCCCTTGCTACCCTACTATTTCCCTTTGGTGCAGAGGGTCGGCTAGTAAGAAGTAGGCAAATGCCTAGAATACCTACAATCAGTAATACAGTAAATTTATACATTTTGGCAAAAAGTAATTGTCCTTATTAGATTTCAGCTTCAGTTACGGGTGCTCATTTAACGTGTGAAGCGTGGATCCAGGCTTTCTTTCCTTGGACTTTAACAGCTGCCTGTGTGGTCAATAACACTTGATAAGGTCCCTCCCACTTGGCACCCAAAGGTTCTTTATGCAACTTTTTCACATACACCCAGACTCCCGGGATGATGTCGTGTCCTCCTTCGGGTGGATTACCCCAAGCTGCCGATACCTGTCGGGAAACAGAACTAATAGCATTGGTTAGGTTCTGACAGTATGATAAAAAAGTGTCACTCATTAAGTGAACATCAGCTTTCCATAAATCGATAGTTCCTGGCAGCGACATGGGTCTTCCTGTTATAATTTCAAATGGGCTTAGACCTGTAGTTCTGTTCGGGGTTGCCCTAATGCTACATAGCACTATTGGTAGTGCCTGGGGCCATGCTGTTCCTTCTTGGTGATATTTGGCAAGCTGTTGTTTCAGAGTTCGATTCATTTGCTCTACTTGTCCTGATGATTGTGGATGATAGGGACAGTGTAAATCCCACGTAATGTTCAGTAACCTACAGACTTCTTGTCAGACAGCACCTGTGAAGTGTGTTCCCTGATCTGAGTCAATGCTACTCGGGACTCCCCATCGGGGAATGTAATCCTTACACAAGACCTTTGCAGTGTGATTGGCTGTGGCTCTTTTAGATGGGACAGCTTCTACCCATCTAGAGAATCTGTCGACCATGACAAGAATGTTAGTGTATCCTTGGCATGAAGGAAGAGATATATAATCAACCTGCAAATGCTGGAATGGTCCAACAGGGGCAGGGGGCCTCAGTTGGGGCATTACCGTGATGGGTCCAGAATTATTTTTCTGGCAGACCACACAGCTGGGCATGTTTTTTAAATCCCCGACCCCACCAGCTTTTCTGGAACCATGCCGTCATCTGTTGTGAGGCCAAATGTCCCCACGAGTGGATCTGTTGGGCTAAAAAAGGCATAAGCGCTTGTGGCGCGACTGGCTTGTCGGTAACTCTTTGTCTCCAGATACCATCTTCACATAGCTTAATTCCTGCCTCAATCCATGTCCAATTTTCCTCTCGGGAGTACTCGCCTTGCATTGTTTGAAGGTCTCGTGTCAGAGTCCTGAGTGCTTTCAATCTGCACATCTGTGTTGGTTCTTCTGGGGGAGCGCCCTGTGAGGCGGCATCTTTAGCTGCCTGGTTGTCTAGGGCATTTCTCTGTGCTTCCGTGGTATTTTCCTTGGTATGGGCCTTACACTTCAGGATGGACACTTCCTGAGGTAATTGTATGGCCTTTAGTAAGTCTCCGACTTCTTTTCCATTTCGGATAGGTGTACCAGCAGCAGTGAGGAATCCCCTTTTCCGCCATAACAGATCAAAGTCGTGAGCGACTCCAAAAGCATAACGCGAATCTGTGTAGACATTAGCTGTCTGTCCTTCTGCTATTCGACATGCTTCTGACAGGGCCCGTAACTCAGCCTGTTGTGCTGACGTTCCTGAGGGTAAACATCCTTTTGCCACTACCTCATATAAGGTTGTAACTGCCCATCCTGCTTTTCTGGTACCATTGTCAACAAAGGAGGTACCACCTGTAAACAGGATGAGGTCTGGGTTGTGCAGAGGCTCCTCTGCTGCTAAGGCTGCTTCTTCTGTTTCTTTTAAAATCTCCACGCAGTCATGCTCTTCACATTCTCCCCCCTCTTGCTCCCTCGATTCTGACATCGGGAGCATAGTTGCGGGATTAACCGGGCTGGCCCGGACGATATGGAGATTAGGAGCTTCCAAAACTGCTGTCCAGCGGGTCCATCTAGCTGCCATCACCTGAGACATTCTATTCATAGACAGCAAAGCGTGTATAGTGTGGGGACACTTGACAATCAGCTTTTGGTCGAGGACTAGACCAGCAGTGATCATTATCATTCGACATGTAGCTTCCATGGCCCTTAGGCAACTTCCCCATCTGAGGGCTACCGCATCCAGTTTTGCCGAATAATAGCCAATAGGTCTTTGTCGATCCCCATGTTCTTGTGTCAGTATAGCTGTCATATATCCTTCTTTCTCATGGACAAACAGGGTAAATGGCTTTCCACTGTCGGGGTTTCCCAGAGCCAGTGCCGAACACAAAGCCTTTTTCAAACTCAGGAAGGCCTCTTGCTGTTCCTTAGTGAGGGTGATGGCTTCTTTAGAGGCACGTTTCCCCTTTAAGATATCATTCAATGGCTGAGCAAGCTGTGTGAAGGAGTCAATCCAATTTCTGTTAAAGTTACACAATCCCAAAAAAGACCTTAGTTCCTGAATAGTGGTGGGTTTTTTCGCAGCCCGAATGGCTGCAGTTCTATCCTGGGTAAGTTCTCTCTTTCCTTGTGAAATCTTTTGTCCCAGGTATACAACCACTTCTTGGGATATTTGTGCTTTGTCGATGCTGGCTTTATGTCCTTTCAGCCAAAGGTGGTCCAGCAAAGCTCGTAAATCTTGTTCATGCTGTTCTTCCGTGTTTGAAGCTAGCAGGATATCGTCTACATATTGGATGACTGTGGATGACAGGGGAGGTAATTCTTGCAAATGGCTTTGTAAAGCCATGTGAAATACCGTAGGGCTGTTGTGGAAACCCTGCGGTAACCGGGTCCAAGTATAATGTTGTCCTTGGACCGTGAAAGAAAACCACTGTCGAACCTCTGGTGCCAGAGGCACCGACCAAAATCCGTTGGCCATATCTATAACTGAGAAATATTTATGTTCCGGTTTGAGGGCATTAAAAATGGTGGAGGGATCTGCGACCAAAGGAGCTTTTTGATCAATACACTGGTTAGCTTTCCTATAATCGACAGTCAAATGCCAAGTCTCATTAGATTTCTGTACCGGCCACACGGGGCTATTGGAGGAGCTATGCGTTTTAATAAGCACCCCTTGTTTCTCCAATTGCTGAATAACTGGTAAGATTCCCGCGATGGCAGTTGGACTGATGGGATACTGTTTAGTGCATGGAGGCTTGGTCCCGGTAAATGACGCAGGCTCCATCTGGAGTAGGCCACAATCGTTCTTATCTTTAGCCCATATTGGGTGTTCCTTCAATTCTTCTTTCTTCAAAGTTCTAATTGACCATGTCACCCGATCATCCTCAAAATGTAACGATGAATCTACTTGGATTAGAACGTCCATTCCCAAAATGGGTTGATCTACTGGGCCTATCCAGACCGGCGTGGTTAGTTCATATGGACCCAGCCCTATAAGTACCGGTGTTGTCCTTTTAATTTCCATTTTATGGCCCCCAACTCCATAGGCTGTACGTGCCCTCCCATACAACGGCAAAAAATCTCCATATTGTAGGGGTAAGCATGTTAATTCCACCCCTGTGTCTAAAAGACAGTCCACATCCTTATCGCCCACCCTCACAGTTACATATAGCCCATCTCCCCTTTGTTGTATTAGTGCGAGGAGGGGAGCCAGGGTGGGCTCTAATCGTTTTTTGCTATCCCAAGTAACTCCTTCTGTTGTTGTATTGTCAGTCGCTTAAATGCTTCTATGAGGTTGTTATCTTGTGACAAGCCTGGTTTGTTGGCTGAATTGTATCCCTGGCTGCGTCCTCTTCCCTGGCTACGACCTTGCTGTTTTGCCCTGCACGTCTTGGCCCAGTGACCTTCTTTCCCACAATAATGACATTTTCCGGGTAATTTTCCTAATGACTGTTTATCGGAATCCTGGGATTTCCATCCCATAGCCTGTACAGCTCGGACTTTAGTTCCCATATCCCTGTCTAATTGGTTACGTCGATCCACCAATGCTGCAAAGGTAGTTCCTCTTCCTTCCCAGTCCGGTAACACTACCTTAAGCATTTTGGACAGTTCTGGCTTTAGACCTGCCACGAAAGCTGCTTTCAGGGGTCCAAACACTTGTTCATCCATTTCCTCATCCGTATGAGTCATACCCGAATGTTCTAGCCACGTGCATCTAAACCACTCGTCATACTCCAGGACCTCCTCTGTTCCTTTCTGTTGGCAGGTTGCAATTTTTCCCCAGTCTGTCTTAGCTGGACTGAAGGCTTGCAGCCAGTGTTTAATCGCCTCCCATCCTGCGTTTAATTCTTGCTCATCCTGCCCCAAAGCTTCTTCTACCTTGTTGTGCAATTTTCTTCCCTGTGTTTTTGGCACCATTATGGTCAAAATTTGCACTCCGTCCCAGGGATGAAGTTGATATATATTTCTTAAGCAGTCCAATTGGTCCCACGTTTTTACTCCCCCTTTCTTTGGGTTGGGCAATTCCTTGGACCATTTATCAATTTTCTCTGGGTCTGCCGGATCATGAAATAAGTATTCTGCGCACACCCTTTTCCTCGTTTTTTTGGTTCCGCCCTCATCCGCAGTCTCTTCTGATTTGACTACAACTTGTCTTTTTTTAAACGGGGCAAAGCGCACCCCTAATTCTTCATCCTCCGACCCTGTATTGTCAGAGGATTCAGGATCCGTATCTATTCCTTGGTCGTGTCTTCGGGTTTGCGCTTTTAATTTATCCAAACATGGGTACCCTGGGAATTGACCGATACATTTTCCTTTTCCTATTACTGTCTCTTGACCTAATGATTTTTTCCATTCTTTAATTTCACGTTTAAGATCTTTAACTTCCGCTTCCGACTTTTCAAGTTCAAATCTTTTCTGTCGCAGCTGTGCACAAACAGCTTGCAATTGGTCCTTTGTACTGGTCAGTTCTCGATCATGTTGGGAACACGTTATAATTTCATTCCGCTTTTGGATCTGTCCCATAACGGCTAGGGACCATCTGATTCGCTCTTTATTTTTCATACGGGTCGTTTTTCCCCAGACCCTTTTAATCTCGTCCAAGGACCATTGTCCTTTGGAGGTTCCTTAGTTTTGTTCGATTTTAATACAGGTTTTAGATAAGTTGAATTGTTGCTATATGTATTCTTTCAACTGTTGGGAGGATTTCATCTATCGAAACCTCAGGTGGTGCCCTCCCGCCTTTAACAGTTGTAGGCAATTCTTTGCTCTTATCTTCTGCTGCCATAATACTGATTTCTTTACTGGGGTCTCGAGTCGTAGGCTTTCCAGCCGATCAGTAGGACGGTGATTAATTAACTAACACACCGCCGAAGTTAGACGTCTATGGGACCTCGAGCTGACTACCAACCGGAGGGTTCGCAAACCGGAGGCTTTTGGAATCGCGTAGAAGGAGAGGTGAATTTAGACTTTTGACCAAGGACTTTTATAAAGAGTAGTCCTTACCTCAGTATGTAGGTCCGATGTCCAAAATTCAGTTTCTTTCCTCAGCGATCCTGTTCGTGACGCCAAAATTGTTAGATCTCTTAATTTCCAATGAAATATGAACTCCGGTTGTAGTTTTAATGTAACTTTATTCTGGCAGCAGCAACAAGCTCTTGGCTTTAAGCCAGGCCTTTGTCCTTCTGAGACCACATGGCCAAAATGGCTGTACTTATACCTGGTTCAATTTACAGAAAATAACTCACCTTCTTTGACCTTATTGGCTCAATTGATAGTATTTTAACCTTTAATTGGCTCGCTACCCAAGGTCCTAAAATGTCAAGTTGATTGATGACTTAATGCAATGTGGTCTGTGTTTATTAAAACTGCAGCCAGGCTGCAGAGCTTGAATTCTCTATCAGGCGCTATATAAATCCAAGTCTTTCTTTCTTTTGAATAGTATTTCATGGTTGAGCTGGAACAAGGAGGCATGCCAGGGAGATCAGCGGGTACCAGATCAGGACTGTTCCCTATTATATCATTAACTATATTTTTAGCCTCTGATATATTCAAAAGGGAATTAGATGTGGCCCTTATGGCTAAAGGGAGCAATGGGTATGGAGAGAAAGCAGGAATGGGGTACTGAGTTGCATGATCAGCCATGATCATATTGAATGATGGTGCAGGCTCGAAGAGCCAAATAGCCGACTCCTGCACTTATTTTCTATGTTTCTATGTTTCTATCTACCTAACAATTGCTTCCAGAGGTTCAGGGTCACCATGCAGCCAGTTGCAGAACTGTGCCACCAGCTTTGAGGAAACCTGGAGCCGACCTGCACCATTGGGAAGACACTGCCAGTTCCATACATTGCCACAAGGGGGAGCTGCATAAAGAACATCACTGTTGCACAAATATATTTTGGAGATTTGTACTTTAACTTTATACTGGGAGTTTCTTCATCCTATGCCACATTTCTGCTTCAGGATATGAGTGATTATCCATGCAGAATTGAATCATAGAATGGTTACAGCACAGAAGGATCCCATGCCGGCTCTCTGCAAGAGCTGGTCCCACTCTCCCGCCCTTTCCCCGGAGCCCTGCAAGTACAAAGCAGGGAAAACCCTCTTTAATTGACATTGGATTTGAGCAAATCATCTGCCTCCCTAACGCTGCTCAGACAGAAAACCCCAGGCAGCACAGTTTTGGCGCATTTCAGGCACTCAGCCCCTGATTTTCCCCAACATTTTCCATGGTTTGCATCTCTGCCACCCGCGCATGGGCACGGAATGTATGCAGCTGTAGGCCTAATGGAGTCTGCCTTCACAGGTAACCTCTTTCTCAGCAGTCCTCTACTGCTTTGTCAATCTTCATGTGTGAGACCAGGCTCTTCGGGGGAGAAATTAGGGGCATTTGCACCTCTCATTGGCGCCCCCGCAGGTTAGGGTTAGCCCGATGGTGGAATCCGTGCCGCGATCTTGCATCTGGCACTCCATTTGTGTGCCGGGCTGCCACTGCATCCTGCTCCAAAGAGTCGGCAGATTGGACTTCCCCTTTAATAAAGGGGAGAGCCCTGTTTACGCGGTAGTGCCACGTGTCCCACCGCGTAGCACTGCGCTCTTCGCGGAGTCTTTCCGCCCCGCTCCTGCCCCACTGAGCAAGTGCAGCACGATATTTTGCACTCCACTTGCCCTTGGGAGCGGTAGGCCGAATATATTCACGGGCAGGACTTCCGTGCCTGCTGCAGGAACTCCCGCCTCGCGGCTGTTATGCAATTTCGGCCCCTGGAGGGCCATTTGACTGTGACTCAAAAAGGTCAGTCAAGAGTCACAGAAAAGCCCGATCCTGTCCTCATCATCATCATAGGCAGTCCCGTGGAATCGAGGAAGACTTGCTTCCACTCTAAAAGTGAGTCCTTAGGTGGCTGAACAGTCCAATATGAGAACCACAGTCCCTGTCACAGGTGGGACAGATAGTGTTTGAGAGTAAGCGAGGGAGGGACTGGTTTGTTGCACGCTCTTTCTGCTGCCTGCGCTTGATTTCTGCATGCTCTCGGCGATGAGACTCGAGGTGCTCAGCGCCCTCCCGGATGCATTTCCTCCACTTAGGGCGGTCTTTGGCCAGGGTCTCCCAGGTGTCGGTGGGGATGTTACACTTTATCAGGGAGGCTTTGAGGGTGTCCTTGTAACGTTTCCTCTGCCCACCTTTGGCTCGCTTGCCGCGAAGGAATTCCGAGTAGAGCGCTTGCTTTGGGAGCCTTGTGTCTGGCATGCGAATTATGTGGCCTGTAAAGTCCTGACCCTGCAGTACAGACTTACACGAGGCACATGCTGAAGATAAGGTCACTCTGGACCTGCACCTTTATTTCACAGCTCTCGAGTGCCACGCTTGCCTGAGACTTACCTTTATATACCTGTGTGGAACAGGTATGCAGTGTCTCCTGCAAGTGCACCCCTAGTGGTAAAGTATGCTTGTGGTTACAGGTCATATCTAGTTACAGTCATGTATAGCATGGTAAGATACAGTTATATACAGTAGTGTGAGATACATGACATCACCCTCCCCCAAGGTCTTATTGTCTTTATAGATTCAATCTCTCAGGTGGTCTACGCTCTCGCGTGGAGCGTCTTAGTTGTGGTTCAGTTGTTTGCCTTGATGCCTGTTCTTCTTTCAGTGTGATTGCTGGTATCTCGCCTGGGCTGTCTGTTTCGTTCAGTATGATTGCTGGTATCTTGCCTGGGCTGTCTGTTGAGACTGCCCTTTCCTCAGGTTGTTCCCTCTGTCTGTCCACCAGGTGTGGTGTGAGTTCCACATTATAGTCTGCCTCTGGTTCTGCAGTGTTGTTGGTGAATCCACTTTTTACTGGGTTTACATGCCTCCGGCAGGTTTGGCCATTGTCCATTTGTACAACCAGTAGCGTGTTTCCTTCCTTGCCTGTTACTGTCTCTGCAAGCCATTTGGGACCACTGCCATAGTTTAGCACAAACACTTTATCCCCTATCTCATTTCACCTCCCCCTTGAATTTCGGTAATGGTACTCAGTTAGCTTCCGGCTCTTTGCCTCAACAATTTCATGCATGTCTGGGAGGATTAACGAGACCCTAGTCTTTAAGGTCCGTTTCATCAATAATTGCGCGGGGAGAACCCCGTCAACGAATGCGGACGAGATCTGTATGCCAGCAGCAGTCGTGACAGGCGGCTCTGCAGCGTGGGACCTTGGATTTTTAGCATGCCTTGTTTAACGATTTGCACTGCTCGCTCCGCCTGGCCATTGGAGGCCGGCTTGAACGGTGCCGTCTTAACGTGATTTATGCCGTGGTCAACTGTAAAATCTTGGAATTCTGCGCTGGTGAAGCACGGACCATTATCACTGACCAATATGTCAGGAATTCCGTGCGTTGCAAACATGGTTCTGAGGCTCTCCACAGTGGTGGAGGTGGTGCTCGAGTTTAAAATGGTGCATTCGATCCATTTTGAAAATGCATCGACGACTACGAGGAACATTTTGCCCATGAATGGGCCCGCATAGTCGACATGCACCCGCGACCACAGTTTGGTGGACCAGGGCCAGGGGCTTAGGGGGGCCTCCCTGGGAGCATTACTGAGTTGGGCACAAGTGATGTACCGCCGGACGCAGAGCTCCAAGTCCATGTCAATGCCAGGCCATCAGATGTGGGATCTGGCTGTGGCCTTCATAAGGACGATCCCCGGGTGCTCGTGGTGGAGCTCCCGGACAAATGCCTCTCTGCCTCGCAAAGGCATAGCTACTCGGCTGCCCCACATCCGGCAGTCTGCCTGTAGTGATAGTTCATGCATGCGCCTATGGAAAGGTTTGATCTCCTCGGGGCAGGCATCGCGAGCCTTTGCCCAGTCACCGGTTAAAACACATCTTTTGACTAAGGATAACGTGGGGTCGCTGGTCGTCCAGGCGAGCCGTCATGGGCGAACCTGTGGATTCAAAGGAATTGATTGCCATGACCATCTCACAGTCCTGTTCGTTGGACCCTTCCGTGGTCGCCAGGGGTAGCCTGCTATGCGCGTCGGCACAGTTGTTTGTGCCTGGTCTGTGCCTTATTGTGTAGTCGTAAGACGTCAGCATGAGTGCCCACCGCTGAATGCGCGCCGAGGCGTTGGCGTTTATTACCTTGCACTCGGATAGCAGGGACTTGAGGGGTTTCTAAAGCGAACTTGGCCTCGAAAAGGTATTGGTGCATCTTTTTGACACCGTACATGCACACAAGCGCCTCCTTGTCAACCATACCGTACCCGCGCTCCGCCCACGAAAGTGACCTGGAGGCATAAGCAATGGCTGTAATTTACCCGCATCATTGACATGCTGTAAAACGCACCCGACCCCGTACGCTGACAGATCACATGTAAGAACTAACTTTTTACCTGGGTCATAAAAGGCTAAAACACTGTTGGAACATAGAAGGTTGCGTGCCTTATTGAAGGCGCGTTCTTGGGCATCCGCCCAAAACCAATCACACCCTTTTCTGAGTAGCACGTGGAGAGGCTCCAGCAGCGTGTTCAAGTTCTGCATAAAGTTCCCAAAGTAATTGAGTAACCCGAGAAAGGCGCGCAGTTCTGAGACATTCCGAGGCCTAGGTGCCAGACGAATTGCTTCGGTTTTGGATTCGGTTGGGCGGATTCCATCAGCGGCAATCCTTCTGCCCTAAAATTGAACCTTGGGTGCGAGAAACAGACACTTGGATTTCTTAACCCATAGGCCTAACCGATCCAATCGACTGAGTACTTCCTCCAAATTGCGGAGATGGGAGTCGGTGTCCCTGCGTATGTCATCTTGAAACACAACCATCCCCGGGATGGACTTGAGCAGACTCTCCATGTTGCGCTGGAATATAGCAGCTGCCGACCTGATGCCGAATGGGCATCGATTGTACATAAAAAGGCCTCGATGTGTGTTGATGGTGGTGAGTAGCTTAGACTTTTCGGTCAGTTCTTGCGTCATATATGCAGATGTGAGATCTAGTTTCGAGAAAAATTTTCCTCCAGCCAACGTGGCAAATAGGCCCTCCGCTCTGGGCAGCGGGTATTGGTCCTGTAGGGAGACTCTGTTTATGGTAGACTTGTAATCCCCACAGATACGTACGGATTCATCAAGCTTCATGACGGGGACGATGGGACTTGCCCAATCACTAAATTTCACGGGTGAGATAATGCCTTCCCGCAGAAGCCGGTCCAGTCTTTTCCCTCATCACATAAGGCACAGCTCTAGCCTTGTGATGGACCGGTCTGGCATCCTGTGTGATGTAGATTTTAACTTTAGCCCCGTTGAAGGTGCCCACATCTGGCTGAAAGAGATGTTCAAAACGACTTAGAACTGTTGAGCAGGAGGTCCGTTTCTCTGACGACATGGTGTGAACATCATCCCATTTCCAATTTAGTTTTGCCAGCCAGCTTCTCCCCAACAGGGCTGGGAGATCCCCTGGGACAATGCACAAGGAAAGTCGGTTCACCGTCCCTTTGTGTGTGACTGAGAGCATGGCGCTGCCAAGGACTGGGACGATTTCTTTGGTATAGGTCCTTAGTTTGGTGTCGATCCTTGTGAGTTTTGGTCTGTTGCTTTTGTGTGGCCACAGCTGTTCAAATTGTTGGACGCTCATGAGAGATTGACTAGCTCCCATGTCCAGTTCCATTTTGATGGGTCTCCCGTTGAGTAGGACCCTCATCATTATTGGAGGCGTCTTGTTGTAAGAGCAGTGGCCATTGATCGTGCTGACCCGCTGTACCTCGGTGTCCCGGGCACTGTCCCCACTGACTTCTGGTCCGTTTTCTGACCCTTCCGATTCATATACCAGCCGAGCTGCTGTTTTTCTGCACATGCGAGCCAGATGCCCTGTATAGTTGCAGTTTCTGCAAACAGCATGCTGAAATCGACACCCTTGTTGAGTGCCTTCCCCCATATCTCCAGCACAGACTGCTTCCATTGTTTCCGAAGGATGAGCTGCGTCTGGCTGATCTCTCTTGAGCTTCTCTCAGTTTGTAGTTGATTGCTCGCATTGTGGGTTGATGAGGTGTGAACGGCCGTTCATGTGGCCCTTGATGGCTTCTGGTGCCACTGCCTGCTGTTGAAGGCCTGCTTTCCTGCCTTTGTCTGTGTGTGGGGGTAGCGGCTTGTTTCACGCTGTGAACCCCTTGTTCTGATGTTTCGTTAGTTGTCGTACCCGCAGTATAGATCAACCTCGTTTCTTCTTCTCCTGCCAAGAATGTCTGTGCGACCAGTGTTGCTGCCTCTAGTGTCAAGTTCTTGGTCTCTATGAGCTTTCGGAATATGCCTGCGTGGCCTATTCCTTCAATAAAAAAGTCTCTCAGTACTTCTTTCCTTAGTTCATCGGAGAACTCACATAATCTAGCCAGCCTCAGAAGTTCCGCCACGAAGTTGGGTATGCTCTGGCCCACACAGCGTCTGTAGTGGTAGAACCTGTGTCTGACCATGTGTAGGCTGCTTGCTGGCTTCAGGTGGTCTCTCACCAGTGAGCTCAACTCCTCAAACGACTTGCTTGCTGGTTTCTCGGGTGCCAGCAGGTCCTTCATTGAGGTGTATGTTTTCGAGCCACAGCTGGTCAAGAGATGTGCTCTTCTCTTATCTGCCTTATCGTCGCACAACCAGTCTTTGGTTACAAAGCTTTGCTGGAGCCTTTCTACAACGTCCTCCCAATTGTCTCCAGCAGTGTACTTCTCATCTGAGCCGTTGGTAGCCATTCTATGGATTCTGTGATCCCGTAACTCGTCGCCACTGTAAAGTCCTGACCCTGCAGTCCAGACTTACACGAGGCACGTGCTGAAGTTAAGGTCACTCTGGACCTGCACCTTTATTTCACAGCTCTCGAGTGCCACACTTGCCTGAGACCTGCCTTTATATACCTGTGTGAAACAGGTATGCAGTGTCTCCTGCAAGTGCACCCCTGGTGGTAAAGTATGCTTGTGGTTACAGGTCATATCTAGTTACAGTCATGTATAGCATGGTAAGATACAGTTATATACAGGAGTGTGAGATACATGACATGACCTGCCCAGCGGAGCTGATCAAGTGCAGTAGTGCTTCAATGCTGGGGATGTTGGCCTGGTCGAGGAGGCTAACGTTGGTGCTGTCAAAACTCGTTGTGTCAAAACGTTTTTCCTCATGTCGCCTCTGGTTCTTTTTCAATTACCTTAAATCTGTGCCCTCTGGTTATTGACCCTTCAGCCATGAGAAACAGTTTCTCTTTATTTACTCTATCTACAGTGATCAGCCTCTGGGTACAGTGTGGGAGCAGTGATCAGTCTCTGGGCATGGTGTGGGAGCAGTGATCAGCCTCTGGGTATGGTGTGGGAGCAGTGATCAGTCTCTGGGCATGGTGTGTGAGCAGTGATCAGTCTCTGGGCATGGTGTGGGAGCAGTGATCAGTCTCTGGGCATGGTGTGTGAGCAGTGATCAGCCTCTGGGCATGGTGTGGGAGCAGTGATCAGTCTCTGGGTATGGTGTGGGAGCAGTGATCAGTCTCTGGGCATGGTGTGTGAGCAGTGATCAGTCTCTGGGTATGGTGTGGGAGCAGTGATCAGTCTCTGGGCATGGTGTGTGATCAGTGATCAGTCTCTGGGCATGGTGTGGGAGCAGTGATAAGCCTCTGGGCATGATGTGTGAGCAGTGATCAGTCTCTGGGCATGGTGTGGGAGCAGTGATCAGTCTCTGGGCACGGTGTGTGAGCAGTGATCAGTCTCTGGGCATGGTGTGGGAGCAGTGATAAGCCTCTGGGCATGATGTGTGAGCAGTGATCAGTCTCTGGGCATGGTGTGGGAGCAGTGATCAGTCTCTGGGCACGGTGTGTGAGCAGTGATCAGTCTCTGGGTATGGTGTGGGAGCAGTGATCAGTCTCTGGGTACGGTGTGTGAGCAGTAATCAGCCTCTGGGCATGGTGTGGGAGCAGTGATCAGTCTCTGGGCATGGTGTGTGAGCAGTGATCAGTCTCTGGGTATGGTGTGGGAGCAGTGATCAGTCTCTGGGTATGGTGTGGGAGCAGTGATCAGTCTCTGGGTATATTGTGTTGCTAACACAGATGAGACTGCACACAGGGAGGTTAAAGCAATAGTGACCTCAGTCTTTATTAAGATACTCCAGAGTGAGGAACAGGCCTTAGGGGCCGGCTTATATACAGTGCTCCCAAGGGATGTTGGCATCCCTTGGGACTTCAGGGGATGCACTCCCTGGTGGGGGAACATGGGAGTGCATGCTTTACGGATACACAACATTACTCCCCCCTCAAAGTCAAAGTGAAAACTATTTACAAGGTGAGGCAGTCGGGAGCCTTTCTTTCCCTGGTGGACCGCCTCGGTACAAATGTCTGTTCTGGTGTGTTGGCTGTGCCCTCGCTGGGCTGGCGTGTTGTTGGCTCTGCATGGCTTCTGGGTGAGCCTGGTCTTGCTGGGCTGTTGGGTGTGATGGGTTCGATTTCCTGGTCCAGCGTGGTGTCGTTGATCCTTTGGCTGTGTGTTGTGGGCTCGAAAAAGGTGGTGTCTGCTGTGGGTTGTTCAGGGCAGTCTGTGAACCGCAGCCTCATTTGGTCCAGGTGCTTTCTGCAAATTTATCCATTGTCTAGTTTGACTACAAACCACCTACTCCCTTCTTTAGCTATCACTGTACCCACGATCCACTTGGGACCATGTCCGTAGTTTAGCACATACACAGGGTCATTCAGATCAATTTCCCGTGACACAGTGGCGCGACCATAGTTTACATTTTGTTGCTGCGCCTGCTCTCTACCTGATCAAGAAGGTTGGGGTGAACCAGCGAGAGTCCGATTTTAAGTGTCCTTTTCATGAGTAGCTCAGCCGGGGTCACCTTTGTGAGCGAGTGGGGTCTTGTGCGGTAGCTGACCAGTACTCGGGATAGGCGGGTTTGGAGTGAGCCTTCTGTGACTTGTTTAAGGCTCTGTTTGATGGTTTGTACTGCCCGCACTGCCTGCCCATTGGAGGCTGGTTTAAACGGGGCCGAGGTGACATGTTTGATCCCATTGCGGGTCATGAATTCTTTAAATTCAGCACTGGTGAAACATGGCCCATTGTCACTGACCAGTATGTCAGGCAGGCTGTGGGTGGCAAACATGGCCCTCAGGCTTTCAATGGTGGCGGTGGCGGTGCTTCCCGACATTATTTCACATTCAATCCATTTTGAAAAAGCATCCACCACCACCAGGAACATTTTACCGAGAAACGGGCCCGCATAGTCGACATGGATCCTTGACCATGGTCTGGAGGGCCAGGACCACAAACTTAATGGTGCCTATTTGGGCGCGTTGCTCAACTGAGCACTCACGCTACATTGCCGTACACAGGACTCGAAGTCAGAGTTGATACCGGGCCACCACACGTGGGATCTGGCTATCGCTTTCATCATTACTATACCCGGGTGTATTCTGTGGAGATCCGAGATGAACGTCTCCCTGCCCTTTTTCGGTAGCACTACACGGTTACCCCACAACAGGCAGTCTGCCTGAATGGACAGCTCGTCCTTTCGCCACTGGAACGGCTTGATTAGCTCTTGCATTTCAACGGGGATACTGGCCCAGCTCCCATGCAGTGCACAGTTTTTTACTAAGGACAGCAGAGGATCTTGGCTGGTCCAAGTCCTAATCTGGCGGGCCGTGACTGGTGATTTATCATTTTCAAACGCTTCCATGACCATCAACAAGTCTGCGGGCTGTGCCACCATCAACAAGTTTGCAGGCTGCGCCATTTCCACCCCTGTGGTGGGCAATAGTAGCCGACTGAGAGCATTCGCACAGTTCTCAGTGCCTGGCCTGTGACGGATGGTATAGTTATATGCTGATCGCACCTATGCTCACCTTTGTATGCGGGCTGAGGCATTACTATTTATCCCCTTGTTTTCAGCGAACAGGGATATGAGGGGCTTGTGATCGGTTTCCAGCTCAAATTTGAGCCCAAACAGGTACTGATGCATTTTCTTTATCCCGAACGCACAAGCTAATGCCTCTTTCTCAATCATGCTGTAGGCCCTCTCGGCCTTAGACAAGCTCCTGGAGGCATAGGCGACAGGTTGCAACTTCCCCGCAATGTTAGCTTGTTGTAATACACACCTGACTCCGTACGACGACACATCACATGCTAGCACAAGTCTTTTACATGGGTTATACAATACAAGCAATGTGTTGCAGCATAAAATGTTTCTGGCTTTCTCAAAAGCAATTACTTGTTTTTTTCCCCATACCCAGTTCTCACCTTTACGCAATAACACATGTAGGGGCTCTAAGAGGGTGCTTAACCCCGGTAGGAAGTTACCAAAATAGTTGAGGAGACCCAGGAACGACCGCAGCTCCGTGACGTTCTGTGGCCTGGGCGCGTTCCTGATAGCCTCTGTCTTGGCGTCTGTGGGCCGAATGCCATCCGCCGTGATCTTTCTCCCCAAAAACTCCACTTCTGCTGCCATGAAGACGCATTTCGACCTTTTCAGCCGTAGCCCTACGCGATCCAGTCGCTGGAGGACCTCCTCCAAGTTTTGTAGGTGCTCGACGGTGTCCCGACCCGTGACCGATATGTCGTCCTGAAAACCCACCGTGTGTGGTACCGACTTAAGTCGGCTCTCCATGTTTCTCTGGAAGATCGCTGCAGCCGACCGAATTCCAAACGGGCATCTGTTGTAGATGAACAGTCCCTTGTGTGTGTTGATGCAGGTGAGGCTCTTCGAAGGCTCCTCCAGCTCCTGCAGCATGTAGGCCGAAGTCAGTTCAACCTTGGTGAATGTCTGGCCTCCTGCCAGTGTCGCAAATAGATCGTCTGCCTTAGGTAGTGGGTATTGGTCCTGTAGCGAGAAACGATTAACAGTTACTTTATAATCGCCACAAATCCTGACCGTGCCATCACTTTTGATTACTGGAACAATCGGGCTGGCCCACTTGGTGAATTCCTGCCGGCTTCTCGGCCATTCTCAAAACACATAGTTTACATTTTTGAAAATGGGCGTTGCCGCGAGCGATATCAAATGGGTGGTAGCGTTAAATTTTTCTGACCTTCTGCCGTAAAGTGTGGCCGTCCTCAGCAACGACATGGCAACGCTCCTTTCCCGCGATTCAGCAGGTCAAGGGTCATCATGACATGTGCAGAGGAGGAGACAGAGAGCGAGTGAGCTCAGAGGCACTGAAAGCGTGTGTGGCTGTGCTGTGTGCTTCTTTGGCTGTTGTGGGAGGAATGACGGAGATTCACCCGCAGCAAAAAGCCCACTAACCACCAAGAACATAGTTGGCATTGAGTTTTTGTCCAACAAATAACATATAAAATGGAAGGGCTGGAGGAGGCCCTGGAGCTGGTAGCCAGGAACACTGGTGTCAGAGGGCTCCCAGTGGTCCCGGAGCGCGGCACTGCACCCCAAGGTGACGCACCCCCCATTGCCAACCACACATGAGAGCCAGCAGCAGCATCGTGCTTATGACTCGGAGCACACTCCCACCTCGGGACCGTCCTCTCCCGTATCCGTCCAAGCAGCGCTTCAGCCGTCAGCCCACCTGCCCTCCCCCCCCATGAAACATCGCCTGAGGACCTCCTCGGCCAGGCGGCTTGGAGTCAGGAGGGGAAGGGGAAAGGGTAGAGGTGGGGAGGAGAAGCAGTGGGGGGGGGGGGGGGGCGCAGGTGAGAGGGGGAAGGATTGGTTTGTACAGAAATTAATTTTTTTATTTCAAAATATACTTTATTCATATAAAAATTTGTACAGTACATTCAAAAGCAGCTCAGTACATTTAGCTGCGGACAGCAATCCCATACACTACATTTGGGTGCTGACGGCAGTTCCGTTCGATACATTTCCTTGCTTTTCATTTCAAGTACAATTCGATACAATACGGGATACATTGTAGTACATTCGACAAATTACATTACATGTGTCACCATACAGTACACGGAATGGGTGACGGTACATTTACATTTTGCTTTTCAACGTGCATTATGAAACAGACCTTGCATTGTACATGGCACTACATAGGTGTTTACTGATCATGGTGCTCCATGTACACAAAAAAGAAGTTACAAGTACGGCCCGAGGGGAGTTTTGTACTGATTCCTGCCCCCGGGTTGACAGTGGCAGAAGGGCTTTAAACTGTGGCCCTTCCCCACCGTGCCTTTGCGGCGAATGCACCAATTTTAAGCGCATCCCTCAGCATGTAATCCTGGATCTTGGATTGTGCCAGTCTGCAACACGCAGACGTGGATATCTCCTTGCTCTGGAAGACCAGCAAGTTTCGGCAAGACCAAAGAGCGTCTTTGACTGAGTTGATGGCCCTCCAGCAGCAGGTGATGTCTGTCTCGGTGTGTGTCCCTGGGAACAGTCCGTACAGCAGTGTCCTGTGTTACGGAGCTGCTCGGGATGAACCTCGACAGCAACCACTGCATCTCCTTCCAAACCTGCCTTGCGAAGGCGCAATGCTGAAGGAGATGGGTGACAGTCTCGTCCGCCCCGCAGCCGACTCAGGGACACCGTGCCGTGCTGCTGAGATGTCGGCTGTGCATGAACGCTCTGACGGGTAAGGCCCTCCTCACCGCCAACCAAGCTACATCTTGGTGTTGTGTGAAAGCTCTGGCGATGAGGCGTTCTGCCAAACGAGTTCGACAGTCCGCTCAGGGAACCGCCCAACCTCTCCTTCTTTCGTAGGGCGTCCAGGACGTTATGTGCTGACCACTGTTTTATGGCCTTGTGGTCAAAGGGTTTTTTGTGAAAAACTTTTCCACGAAGGACAGGTGGACAGGCATGGTCCAGCTGGTGGGGCGTTTCGTGGCAGCGTGGCCAGGCCCATCCTTCGCAACACCGGGGACAGGTAGAACCTCTGCACGTAGTGACACTTGGTGTTTGCGTACCGGGGGTCTGTGCACAGCTTGATGCAGCCGCACACAAAGGTGGCCATCAGGATGAGGGCCACGTTCAGAACATCCTTTCCTCCACTGTCCAGAGATTTGTACATTGTGTCTCTGCGGACACGTTCCATTTTGGACCTCCAGACAAAGTGGAAGACGGCCCGGGTGACTGCCGCGGCACAGGAGCGAGAGATGGGCCAGACCTGTGCCACGTGCAGCAACCCCGAGAGCACCTCACTCCTGATGACCAGGTTCTTGCCTGCCATGGAAAGGGAGCGCTGCTCCCACAATGCCAGTTTTTGCTTCACTTTGTTGATACGCTCGTCCCAATTTTTGGCGCACGCCCCGTCCGCTCCGAACCATATTCCCAACACCTTCAGGAACTCTGGCTTGACGGTGAAGGGAATGGAGGCTCGGTCGGCCCAGTTGTCAAAGAACATGGCCCCGCTTTTGCTGCGATTGACCTTCGATCCCGAGGCCAGTTCAAACTGGTCGCAGATTGTGAGCAATCTGCGGACCGACTGCGGATCCGAGCAAAAGCCGGCGACGTCGTCCATGTACAGGGAGGTCTTGACCTGAGCGCCTCCGCTGCCTGGGATCGTCACCCCTCTAATGCCCGCATCCCTCCTGATGGACTCGGCAAAGGGCTCGATACAACACACAAACAGGACAGAGGAGAGAGGACAACCTTGCCTGACTCCAGATCTGATCGTAAAGCTTTGAGTTTCCCACCTGTTGATTAGGACTGCACTACTGATGTCTGTGTAGAGCAGTTGGACCCAATTGCGGATACTCTCCCCAAACCCCATTTTGGAGAGCACGTCCATCAGGTACGTGTGCGATATCCTGTCAAAGACTTTCTCCTGGTCTAAGCTGATTAAGCAGGTGTCCATCCTCCTGTTCTGCACGTAGGCGATCGTATCCCTGAGTAGCGCCAGGCTATCAGAGATCTTCCTGCCGGGGACAGCGCAGGTCTGGTCCGGGTGAATCACCAGCTCAAGAGCAGACTTGACCCTGTTGGCGATGACCTTTGACAGGATCTTGTAGTCCACATTTAGCAGCGAAATGGGCTGCCAGTTTTTGATTTCCTCCCTCTCCCCCTTCTGCTTGTAGATGAGGGTGATGATGCCTTTCCTCATCGATTCTGACATGCTGCCGGCCAGAAGTGTACCCCTGTACACTTCCAGCAGGTCTGGGCCCATCCAGTCCCACAGAGCTGAGTACAACTTGACCGGTAAGCCGTCACTTCCGGGAGTTCGTCTCGAAGGACCGGACGGCCTTTGTCAGCTCGTCCAGAGTTAGCGGGTGGTCCGGACTCTCCCGCTCGCTGTCGTCTAAGACCTCCGAAATAGATGACAGGAAAGACTAGGAGGCCGCGCGGTCTGTGGGCTTGACGTCATACAGCCTGGCATAGAAGGATTTGCTGATCCTCTGCATGTCAGGCTGCGAAGACGTCACAGAACCGTCTTCTTCCTTTAGGCTGGTGATCACAGAGCTCCCCCTGTGTACCTTTTGGAAGAAGAAGCGCGAACACGTCTCGTCCTGCTCGACGGAGCGGACTCTGGAGCGGAAGGTGATCTTGGAGGACTCTGAGGCAAAGAGCGAGGCTTGCTGGCCCTTCACCTCTTCGAGTTCCTCCGCGACATCGACCCCCATCGACTGCAGCAGGAGCAGGTTTCGCATATTCGTCTGGAGTTGGGACAATTCCCTCTGTCTCCCTCTCGCCTCCTGAACACCTTTGAGGATGAAGAACCTCTTGATGTTCGTCTTGATTGTTTCCCACCAGTGCATCGGTGAATTGCAGAGGGGTTTTACGGTTCTCCAACCTTTGTAATCCCTCTCGAATTCCTCAACGTTTTCCGGAGTCAACAGTTTCACGTTCAGCTTCCATATCCCTCTGCCAACTTTCTGGTTTTCCTGTGGGCGACAGTCGGCCAGTAGGAGGCAGTGGTCAGAGAAGAACACCGGCGTGACGTCGGTGGATCTGACCTTGAGCGTGTGGGACACAAACAGGAAGTCTATTCTGGAACGGACGGACCCGTCTGGTCTCGACCAGGTGTATCTGCGCGGTGCTCCGTCTGCAGGGTTGCTGAAGACGTCGCACAGCTTGGCATCTTTTACCGCATCCATCAGGAGTTTGGACATGGCGTCCAGTTTGCTGTCGGCTCTGCTGGATCGTCCAGCCGCATCGATGATGCAGTTGAAGTCACCGCCCAGAATGACCGGCCTGGACGTCGCCAGCAGCAGTGGGAGCTGGGGTGTAAACATTAATTAACCTGAGAGGGGAGTTTTTGTACATTACACCTGCTACGTGGCGGCCGCCCACCACCTCCTTAACTTCGGTGATGGTGAAGTGGCCTCCCCGCAGCAGAATGCCTAGGCCGGGAGCCCGGCAGTCGTTGCCTCCTGACCATATGGATGGTCCATGGGCCCACCATCGTGACCACTGCCGGTCCGCTTTGACCTTGGCGAGGTACCCCAAGGTGGAAACACATCGCGTAGTGGATTTTACGCTACGCACGTTAATAGTAGCAATTTTTAAATCCATTTTAAAGTTACTGTTTACAGTTACAAACATTACACTTCAAATAAATCGTCCTTTAAGTCCGAGGTCTGCCCAGTGGCCAGTTCCGTCATACATAGGTTTAAATTATACAAGTCTACTGCACCTGGGCTGGCGTGGTCGTCATCCTCTGCCGTGGGGGTGTTTCGACCAGGGGACTGCTGCAGTGCTGTTATAAGGTCCGATATGTCCTCTGCATTGTCCTCGCCTGGTGTTGGTGGTTCCCTCTTTTCCTCAGTCGCGGCGGTCTCGAGCTGGTGTGCTTCGATCGCTGCGTCGCTCCCGGTATTCCGGAGGTGAGGTGTGCTGGGCACTTCGCTGCTCCCGTTCTCCCGGAGCTGGTCTGCGTTGGTCGCTTCTTCGCTCCCGGTCGCCTGTGGCTGTGGGTTGGCGTATTGCCTCTTGTTTTGGTGTCGGTAATGAGGGGCTTTTTCTCGCCTTTCCTCATCAGACGAGCTGCCATCGCTGCTGTCTGTCGAGGTTGTTAGCCGCCTCTTCCCTGTCCTTTCCGCAGGGGCCCTTGCTCGCCTGTTCTCCTTACGCTTGCAGGCCTTTTTCTTGATGGTCTCCCATCCCGCTTCATCGTCTGCTGTCTCCTCGTTCCTGGACTCGGTGCGATGGGGGAGAGCTTCACTGCTGGCTGCTGGTGTCTCGCAGCTCGCCGTGGCAGGCTTCTCTTCCTTGCCGACTTGTTCCGAGTCCACGGGGGCGGTTGCTTTTATGCCCAGGGCGTTGGTCGGGGGGAGGGTGTGGGTCTCCTCTGGAGCATTGTGTTCCTCAGCTTCCTCCTCCTCTGGTGCAATGTTCTTTGCTGCCTGCGCATAGCTGAAGTTGCGTTTGGGGCAGTTTATGTAAAGGTGCCCAGCCAGACCACAGAGGTTGCAGCACTTGGTCTCCTTACAGTCCTTTGTCTGGTGGCCTTCGTTCTTGCAGTTTTGGCAGATGAGAGTTTTGCAGCTTGCCGCCACATGGCCTGCCTTCCCGCAGGTCCGGCACACATTGGGCTGGCCAGCGTACACCATGTAGCCCCGACTTCCTCCGATGGCAAAGCTGGAGGGGGGGGGTGCAGGATGGTTCCGCTGGCGTCCACTTTCATGGCGACCTGGATCTGCTGCTTGCTGGTCCAAATCCCGTGCAAGTCTTTCAAGTCGCTGCTGTTTCCTGCCCCATCGACATGCCCCGAGGAAAGTCAGCACATCAATGACTGGGATGTGGGGGTTGTACATCTGCACTGTGATAGTGCGTCTTCTCTGCGACGGGAGGGTGAACAGTGACTCCCAAGTCAGCACTGAGCGCAGCGGTTCACTCGCCTCCTTCAGTCGCTTCAGGAACTTCAGGCAGAGGGTGACGGTTCTGAAGGTCACATCGAAGTAACCTCTCTTCGGGAGGTCCTGCAAGGTGAAGATGTCGGCGACTTTCATGCCGCATGTTCCCAGCAGGATTTTCTTCACGAACAGGTCCCGGTTGATCGTTGCCTGTCCATCCACTTTCTTCACCGTCACTCGGATGGTGTTTCGGACGCCCTGGTTTGCCGCTCGGTTGGCCGCCATCCGGGTTGCAGATTCCTCCTTTCGATGGGTATTTTGGCCGAAGCCTTCAATCTGTTGTGGTGCCAGTCCGGCACCTTGGCGGGCCTCTGGGCCCGCCCAATGGTCGGTCAACATGCAGATTTTCCTCTTCTCTCCAATTGGTGCTTGGGCCAAGCCAAAAGGCCAGAGCCAGCAAAACCGGTAAAACGAGTTTCTGCAATCAGTCAATTTGCATATGAATGCCCAATCAACCGAGACTACACTTGATCTTAGCCAAAAGGCCGAGAAGGGGTGGGGGAGGATTGGTTTGTACAGAAATACTGATGATTTCAGACTAATGTTCAGTTTAAATGTTTTTTATTTAACAAAACCTTGCAGCACATTGGCACAGATAGCTGCACCATTACATGCTGGTGATTCCTTAACAACAAAGGGTATAATCACACTTAACTTCAATCAACTTAAACTTTAACCGTCACCAAGGTGATGCCGACCACTTGCGGGAGGTGTAACGTCTGGTCCTCCTCATCTGTCTGTCACTTTGTACATTGGGCACGTAATGCCGTGCAGCGTCCCTTCGGCGATGTCGAGTCTGCTGCATGTATTTGGTCACCAAGAGAGGGTGAGAAAGGACAGGCCCCACTGCAACAGCTCTCTGTTTTCCACCGATTGCTCACAAACAAGGAATGTCCCGACGAACACACCTCTTCGATTCCAATCGGTCACAGCGTGGTCAAGGTGTTTTTAGAGATGTTCACATCAACTCCAACGACCTGCAGAGTACATCCGAACTCCGCCGAGGTTGAGGCACAGCAGCCTTTTAAAGGAAGCGACATGTGATCTACAACATGGCGTCCATAACGCTGTGATTAGTTCCTCCGGTTAGTTCCACTTTTTGTGGCCGTTTTTTTGAGCGAGCGATATTGTGGGCGATATGTGTGTGAGATGGTGAAATTGACGATGGCCGATCTCCATGGCCGCTAGTTTGGGTAAATATGCTCTTTACGATAAAATACAGTGTGCGCACGTTAATATTGAATCTCAGCGTTAATTCCGTGGGGAAAGTAACGCTGGGCGATATTATGGGCGTTGAATTCGTCCATTCTGCTGATTCCGCCCCAAAAAAGTGGGCAGGTGGTAATATTTTCTCTCAGCGTTAAGCACACGGGGAAAGTAACGCTCGCCGATAAGCTTCTGAAAAATGCCCGTCAGTTTCCATTTTGTGCCAAAATGGGCGATTATATGGGCGTTATATGTCATTTCAGCGATAAAATAGGCATTAAGTGGGCGATAAGCAGGCAAAATAAGTGGAGGTTCTAGCCCTATATCCCCGAGTTTTAGTTTCCCCTATGAGTGGAAATATCCTCTCTGCATCCACTTTGTCGAGCCCCCTCATTATCTTATGTGTTTCGATAAGATCACCTCTCATTCTTCTGAACTCCAATGTGTATGGGCCCAACCACAACTTATCTTCATAAGTCAACCACCCTCATCTCCGGAATCAACCTAGTGAGCCTTCGCTGAACTACCTCCAATGCAAGTATATCCTTCCTTAAATACGGAGACCAAAACTGTACACAGTACTCTAGGTGTGGCCTCACCAATACCTTGTACAGTTGTAGCATCTGCTTTTATATTCCATCCCCCTTGCAATAACATTCCATTTGCCTTCCTGTTTACTTGCAGTACCTACATACTAACTTTTTGTGTTTCATGCACAAGGAACCCCAGGCTCCTCTGTACTGCAGCACTTTGCAATTTTTCTTCATTTAAATTATAATTTGCTTTTCTACTTTTTCTGTCAAAATGGATAACCTCAAATTTTCCCACATTATACTCCATCTGCCAAATGTTTGCCCATCATTATCCTGTCTATATTCCTTTGCAGATTTTTTGTATCCTCCTCACAATTTGCTTTCCCACCCATCTTTGTATCATCAGCAAACTTGGCTACATTACACTCGGTCCCTTCATCCAAGTCATTAATATAGATTGTAAATAGTTGAGGTCCCAGCACTGATCCCTGAGACACCCCACTAGTCACTGTTTGCCAACTGGAAAATTACCCCTTTTTCCCGACTCTCTGTTTTCTGTTAGTTAGCCTATCCTCTATCCATGCTAATATATTACCCAACCCCGTGAACTTTTATCTTATGCAGTAACCTTTTATGTGGCACCTTATCGAATGCCTTCTAGAAATCCAAATACACCACTTCCACTGGTTCCCCCTTATCCACCCTACTCGGTACATCCTCAAAGAACTCCAGCAAATTTGTCAAACTTGATTTCCCTTTCATAAAACCATGCTGACTCTGCTTGATTGAATTTTGCTTTTCCAAATGTCCTGCTACTGCTTCCTTAATAATGGACTCCAACATTTTCCCAACCACAGATGTTAGTCTAACTGGTCTACCGTTTCCTGCTTTTTGTCTGCCTCCTTTTTTAAGTAGGGGCATTACATTTGCGGTTTTCCAATCCGCTGGGACCTCCCCAGAATCCAGGGAATTTTGGTAGATTACAACCAACGCATCCACTATCCCTGCAGCCACTTCTTTAAGGACCCTAGGATGCAAGCCATCAGGTCCAGGGTCCAAGCTTTTGATAAGGTCCCACATAGCAAACTGTTCACAAAAGTGAAAGCCCATGGGATTCAAGGCAAAGTGGCAAGTTGGATCCATAATTGGCTCAGAGGCAGGAAGCAAAGGGTAATGGTTGAAGGGTGTTTTTTGTGACTGGAAGGATGTTTCCAGTGGCGTTCCGCAGGACTCAGTACTAGGTTCCTTGCTTTTTGTGATATACATCCATGATCTCGACTTGAATATAGGGGGTATGATTACGAAGTTTGCAGCTGATACGAAAATCAGTTGTGTGGTTGATAATGAAGAAGAAAGCTGTGGATGCAGGAAGATAACTGGTCAGGTGGGCAGAACAGTGGCAAATGGAATTTAATCCAGGGAAGTGTGAGGTAATGCATTTGGGGAGGGCTAACAAGGAAAGGGAATGCACATTAAATGGTAGGAAACTAAGAAGTGTAGAGGAACAGAGGAACCTGGGCGTGCATGTCCACAGATCCCTGAAAATAGCAGGCCAGGTAGATAAGGTGGCTAAGAAGGCATATGGAATGTTGGCCTTTATTAGCCGAGGCATAGCATATAAAAGCAGGAGGTTATGCTTGAACTGTATAAAACACTAGTTAGGCCACAGCTGAAGTACTGCGTGCAATTCTGGTCACCGCATTACAGGAAGGACGTGATTACACTGGAGAGAATACAGAGGAAATTTAAGAGGATGTTGCCGGGAGTGGAGAATCTAAGCTATGAGGACAGATTAGATAGGCTGGATTTGTTTTCATTGGAACAGAGGAGGCTGAAGGGAAGACCTCATTGAGGTGTATAAAATTATGAGGGGCCTAGATATAGTGGATAGGAAGGACCTATTTCCCTTAGCAGAGGGGTCAACAACCAGGGGGCATAAATTTAAAGTAATTGGTAGAAGATTTAGAAGAGATTTGAGGGGAAATTTCTTCAGGCAGAGGGTTGTGGGGGTCTGGAACTCACGGCCTGAAAAGGTGGTAGAGGCAGAAACCCTCACCATTTTAAAAAAGTACTTGGATGTGCACCTGAAGTGCCGTGATCTGCAGGGTTACGAACCTTGAGCTGGAAAGTAGGATTAGGCTGGATAGCCTCTTGTTGGCCGGCATGGACACGATGGGCCAAAATGGCCACCTTCCGTGCTGTAAACTTCTATGATTGTATGATTCTATATTAATTACCTAGATGAAGGCCCGACTGTAATGTATCCGAGTTTACTGATGATACAAAGCTAGGCAGGATAGTAAGCTGTGAGGAGAACACAAAGCATCTGCAAAGGGTTATAGATAGACTAAGTGAGTGGGCAGTAATGTGGCAGATGGAGTATAATGTTGGGAAATGTGAGGTTATTCACTTTGGCAGGAAAAATAAAAAAACAGAATATTTTTTAAATGGTGAGCAACATTTACAACATAAGAACATAAGAAATAGGAGCAGGAGTAGGCCACCTTGCCCATCGAGCCTGCTCCGCCATTTAATACGATCATGGCTGATCTGATCATGGACTCAGGTCCACTTCCCTGCCCGCTCCCCATAACCCTTTACTCCCTTATCACTCAAACATCTGTCTATCTCTGCCTTAAATATATTCAATGGCCCAGCCTCCACAGCTCTCTGGGGCAGAGAATTCCATAGAATTACAACTCTCTGAGAAGAAATTTCTCCTCATCTCAGTTTTAAATGGGTGGCCCCTTATTCTGAGACTATGTCCCCTAGTTTTAGTTTCCCCTATGAGTGGAAATATCCTCTCTGCAGCCACCTCATCGAGCCCCCTCATTATCTAATATGTTTCAATAAAATCACCTCTCATTCTTCTGAACTCCATTATGTATAGGCCCAACCAACTCAACCTACCTTCATAAGTCAACTCCCTCATCTCCGGAATCAGCCTAGTGAACCTTCTCTGAACAGCCTCCAATGTAAGTATATCCTTCCTTAAATTACGGAGACCAAAACTGCACGCAGTACTCCAGGTGTGGCCTCACCAATACCCTGTACAGTTGTAGCAGGACTTCTCTGCTTTTATACTCTATCCCCCTTGCAATAAAGGCCAACATTCCATTTGCCTTCCTAATTACTTGCTGTACCTGCATACTAACTTTTTGTGTTTCATGCACAAGGACCCCCAGGTCCCTCTGCACTGCAGCACTTCGCAATTTTTCTCCATTTAAATTATAATTTGCTTTTCTATTTTTTCTGCCAAAGTGGATAACCTCACACTTTTCCAATTATACTCCATCTGCCAAATTTTTGCCCACTCACTTAGCCTGTCTATATCCCTTTGCAGATGTTTTGTGTCCTCCTCACAATTTGCTTTCCCATCCATCTTTGTATCACCAGCAAACTTGTCTACATTACACTCTGTCCCTTCATGCAAGTCATTAATATAGATTGTAAATAGTTGAGGACCCAGCACTGATCCCTGCGGCACCCCACTAGTTACTGTTTGCCAGCTGGGAAATGGCCCATTTATCCTGACTCTCTGTTTTCTGTTAGTTAGCCAATCTTCTATTCATGCTAATATATTACCCCCAACCCCGTGAACTTTTATCTTGTGCATGGACTCAGCTCCACTTTCCTGCCCGGTTCCCATAAATGTTGGTGTTCAGCGAGATTTGGGTGTCCTTATACAATAAACACAAAAAGCTAGCATGCAGGTATAGCAAGCAATAAGGAAGGCAAATGGCTTGTTTTTTTTAGTTGCTCAACAGCTCACGGGAGAGCTTGCTGTGGATGGAGCTGGGAGGCTGAATTTGGTGATGCAGCAGTGCCCTCTAGTGTTGGAAGGGCTGAAAGGCAAGTGTAATGGTGCAGATACAAACCTGATGAAAAGTATCTGTCAGCTAAAAGCAATACCCAGGCATAACACCCAGGTGTGATAAATTCATGGGACAGAAAATAGATGAATGCATGCTATATACAAAACCTATTTCAGTTATAAATTAGAACATCATTTCAACTTGAATAATGAAAATTAAAACCAAGGTCGGCTCATACAAACTAAGCAACCTATATGATCACATTTTGCTTCGAGACCATTAAAAGTCTTGCATAGTGTTTCATCGTTGAATTCAAAGGTAGTTAATTCGTGACCATTTGTCGAACATGCGAAGGATTATACGAGATGCGTGCACAAGCGAGAGTCCACACTATTTACCAACTCCAGTGCTGCAAAGTAAAGTAACAAACCAGTTTGTAGGACGAGCCTGTGACTATTCGCAGGTGCAAATTAGACAAACTCCTCCGATTAGTTAAATTAGGAATGCCAAAGATATTACAAACGCGCAGACCAACCCTGCTGAGAATGAATGAAAAGATAGTTTGTATGAAGCTACTTTTAAGCATGACGTTGGACTTTGATGGAGTAATGTTCAGAGAACGCGCTGGTGGTGGGACAGTTTGCCCGGCGGCAGCACATATCGATAGGAAACTGACCCTCTGCTCGTGATTTTCTGTTTGTTTGAATGAAAAACCAGACCCAGCACCCCTGTGATATTTTGATATGCGTTTCCGGTGGGTGAGGTTCCTCCGTGTCAGCAAATGGTCAGGAAATGAGCCCATGAGTTTCAGCGTGTAATGTCATGTGATGTTATATATGTTACTAAGGGCCTGTTTCACTGTTCCACATATTATTCATAAATAAACATTCTTATTCTCTTTAGCAAAATGAAGAGGGTTTTACCATATCCGCAGGATGTTGGGACATGTTTTTTCTGACATTAAGGGCGCTCTATAAATGCAAGTTGTTGTCTTGCCAAAGCCCCTTACAATGAATTGCTTATGAAGCGCAGTCACTGTTGTTCTACAGGGAGCAGCGTGCGGCGGTCCGGCCCGGAAATCTGTGCGTTCCCGGCCTGCAAGACCATCAGCAGATCGGGGTCATTGGAGGGAGCAGTGTACGGGGGCATACCACTGCGGGGAGCAGCGCGTGCTGCTGCAGGAGGGCGACGGCTGTGAAGCCAGGTCGCTGATTGCAGTGCGGGCAGGCCCAGCAGGAGGGGCGAAGGAGCAGCAAGAGTTTGCAGATGGAAGTGACTGGGGCCCAGGAGAGCCGTGAGTTCGGGGCCCAGAAGAGGCGAGAGCCCAGGGGCAACACGGGCCAGCCCACACTGCGGTATGTGCGCGCGCCAGGTCCGTACAGCAGAGCTGGTCTCCAGTCGTCTTGGGTAATCCTTGCCACTGAGCCAAGACCTAGCTCTGTCAAGCCCGTGTGGTGGCTGGTGTGTAATGGCCACCCCACTTTAAAAAGATCCACACACAGGCATCTTCCACCCTTCAGGATGTAGTTCGGGACCTGGAATATTAGGTCCTTCATTGAAACACCTGTGAACTCATCCCTTTTTGGCACAGAAGCAAGTCATCCTCGCTTCGAGGGACTGCCTATGATGGTGACAGGGAACTGCAGCAGTCAATTTGCGCAGATCGAGGTCCTATAAGCAGCAGTTGAATGACTGACCTGTTTTTGGTTTTCGGTTGAGGGAAGGATATTGAGCAGGACACCGGAAAAACACCCCTGCTCTTCTTCGGATAGTGCCATGGAATATTGCTAAGCAAGCAGACGGGGCCTTGGTTTAACGTCTCATCTGAAAGACGGCACCTCCGACAGTGCAGCACTCCCTCAGCACTGCCATACAGTGTCAGTGTAGATTATGTGCTCAGGTCTCCAGAGTGGAGCTAGAACACACAACCTTGTGACTCCAATGACAAGTGCAAGCTCAGAAAATTGGCACTTTTATTCTTTCTCCTTACTGTTTTTTCCTGCCCTTAAATGAGGATATCAAAACATTATTACAAGCGTTTCTTTTAGTTTTCAAACTCTTTTCATGGTTAGCTTCATGAAAATGGCCTCAAAAAATACTAATGATGTATGGTGTCCCCTCAAAATGAAAATGCGGAGTGTAAATTAATTTGTTCTCTTTCACCTAAATCCTGGAACTCCCTCAGTAACAGCACTGTGGGAGAACCTTCACCAAACGGACTGCAGCGGTTCAAGAAGGCAGCTCACCACCACCTTCTCAAGGGGCAATTAGGCATGGGCAATAAATGCCGGCCTTGCCAGCGACGCCCACATCCCAGAAATGAATAAAATAAATTGCATGGTTTTACCAATCAACTTTTTTTACTGAACACAATTCATATAAAGATAGATAGGAAAACTAATAATGCAAAATAAGGTAAGCCAAAAGTTAAATGTTAAGTGGGAGACACAGTTTTGTGTTTAAAGAACATAATAGGCCAGAATATACTGTAGCTGCCGTTCGTTAGACTTGCCCTAATTTCTATGGGCTAGAGTACCTTCATTTTTCTTGCCTGTTTAACGCCCACTTAATGCCCATTTTACCGCTGAAATGATGTATAACGCCCATATATCGCCCACTTTAGCATAAAATGGAAACTGACGGGCTTTTTTCAGAAACTTATCGGCAAGCGTTTTTTTCCCCAATGTGCTTAACGGCGAGAAAAAATATTACCGCTCGCTCACTGTTTTTGGGTGGAATCAGCAGAATGGGCGAATTCAACGCCCATAATATCGCCCAGCGTTACTTTCCGCGTGGAATTAACGCCGAGATTCAATATTAACGCCCGCCCACTGTATTTTATCGTAAAGAGCAGATTTGCCCAAACTAGCGGCCATGGAGATCGCCCAATGTCAATTTCACCACCTCGCACACATATCATCCACAATATCGCTCGCTCAAAAAACCGCCCACAAAAAGGTGGAACTAACCGGAACTAATCACAGCGTTATGGACGCCATGTTGTAGATCACATGTCCCGTCCTTTAAAAGGCTGCTGTGCCTCAACTTCGGCGGAGTTCGGATGTACTCTGCAGGTCGTTGGAGTTGATGTGAACATCTCTAAAAACATCTTGCCCACACTGTGACCGATTGCAATTGTGTTCGTCGGGACATTCCTTGTTTGTGAGCAATCGGTGGAAAACAGAGAGCTGCTGCAATGGGGCCCGGCCTTTTCTCACCCTCTCTTGGTGACCAAATACATGCAGCAGACTCGACATCGCCGAAGAAATGCAGCACTGCATTATGTGCCCAATGTACGAAGTGACAGACAGATGAGGAGGACCAGACGTTACACCCCTCGCAAGTCCAAGGAGAAGCATTCTTACCTCGACTTGCCCGACACCACCTGCCTTTAGAGGCTGCGCTTCCACAAAGAGGTTATCACTGAGGTATACCAGCTCATAATGGCATATCTGCAGCCTGCCAGCACCATCAGTACTGCACTGTCCATCGAGATCAAAGTCACCGCGGCACTGTCGTTCTACGCCTCGGGTTCTTTTCAGGCCACAGCTGGCGAGATTTGCGGACTTTCTCAGCATGCCACACATCGGTACATTAGACAGGTCACTGAAGCCCTGTATGCACGCAGGAGGGACTTGATCAGCTTCCCTATGACCAGGGAGGCACAGAGTGAGAGGGCTCTAGGATATTTCAGAATTGCAAACTTCCCCAAGGTGCAGGGAGCAATAGACTGTACGCACATGGAGATGCGGGCACCTTTTCAAGATGCTGAGGTTTTCAGGAACCGCAAGGGATTCCACTCCCTGAATGTCCAGCTGGTTATCAATCACCAGAAAATTTTACTGGCAGTGAATGCTCAATTTCCGGGCAGCAGCCATGATGCTCACATCCTGTGTGAGAGCACTGTATCTGACTTGTTTAACAATCAGCCACAAGGTCAATGCTGGATGCTTGGGGACAAAGGATATGGCCTCACCACCTGGCTGATGACCCCCCCTGCGTGACACCCACATCGAGGCCGAGAGGCAATACAACGAGAGCCACAGAACAACTCGCAATATCGTGGAGAAAACCATTGGAGTGCTGAAGCAGCGCTTTAGATGCCTGGACCACACAGGAGGCGAGCTCCAATACCACCCTGAGCAGGTAGCTCAATTCGTGGTGGTGTGCTCCATGCTGCACAACTTGGCTATCAGGAGGGGACAAGAATTGTCTGATGAGTCTGACAGTTCACCTCATCAGAGAGAGGAAGAAGAGGAAGAGGAGGCGGACACTGACATTGGGCCAGACAATCAGGCTGACGCTGAAACCATGCCCCCGTCCCCCTGTAGACCGCATGAAAGGGCCCATGGTGGCATGATAGCTGCAAGAGCCTTATGTCAGGAGCTCATCAATGATCGCTTTGCCTGAAAGAACGTTGGTGTTATTTACAAGGCTGATGCACTGCTGAGTGTGCAGGTCATTCATCAATGGTGGGCATCACCTTGGTGACAGTTAAAGTTTAAGTTGATTGAAGTTATGTGTATTTGTACCCTTTGATGTTAAGGAATCACCAGCGTGTTATCTGAGCCAATGTGCTGCAAGGTTTTGTTAAATTAAAAACATTTAAACCGACCATTAGTCTGAAATCATCAGTATTTCTGTACAAACCAACCCTTCCCCCCACCCCATCTCCCCCCGCCCCGCCCCTCTCCCTTGCCTCTCCTCCCCACCTCTACCACTTCCCCTTCCCCTCCTGACTCCAAGCCGCCTGGCCGAGGAGGTCCTCAGACGATGCTTCATTGCGGTGGGCGGTGGCGGGGGCGAGGGGTGATGGCTGAAGCGCTGCTTGGACGGATACGGGAGAGGATGGTCCCGAGATGGGAGCATGCTCCGAGTCATAAGCAAGATGTTGCTGCTGGCTCTCATGTGTGGTTGGCAATGGGGATGTGACACCTTGGGTTGCAGTGCCGCGCTCCGGGACCACTGGGAGCCCTCTGACACCAGTGTTCCTGGCTACCAGCTCCAGGGCCTCCTCCAGTCCTTCCATTTTATATGTTATTTGTTGGACAAAAACTCGGTGCCAACTATGTTCTTGGTGCTTAGTGGGCTTTTTGCTGCGGGTGAATCGCCGTCATTCCTCCCACAACAGCCAAACAAGCGCACACCACAGCCACACACGCTTCCAGTGCCTCTGAGCTCGCTCTCTCTCTGTCTCCTCTTCTGCGCATGTCATGATGACCCTTGACCTCCTGAATCGCGGGAATCAAGCGTTGCCATGCCGTTGCTAAGGACGGCCACACTTTTATGGCAGAAGGTCAGAAAAAACTTAATGCTGCCACCCATTTGATATCGCTCGCGGTAACGCCCATTTTCAAAAATGTAAACTATTGAGAATGGGCGAGAAGCCGGTGATTTGGAAATCCTTTTTTAACGCCCAAGCTGGAAATAACGCCCATTTTTGGAGGTTCTAGCCCCATGACTTTTTGCACTGGAGTGTAAGATTTCTAAATCTCTGGCATTAAATTGACAGCAAGACCAATTAGTTTAAAACAATTTGGAATAAGTTTATTAAACACGCACACATGCAAATAGCCACTCAAACCCAATAGCAGTCTCAGTATCCTACGGACTTGAGAAACATAGAAAAATAGGTGCAGGAGTAGGCCATTCGGCCCTTCGAACCTGCACCGCCATTCAATAAGATCATGGCTGATCATTCCTTCAGTACCCCTTTCCTGCTTTCTCCCAATACCCCTTGATCCCCTTAACTGTAAGAGCCATATCTCACTCCCTCTTGAATACATCCAGTGAACTGGCATCAACAACTCTCTGCAACAGGGAATTCCACAGGTTAACAACTCTCTGAGTGAAGAAGGTTCTCCTCATCTCAGTCCTAAATGGCCTACCTCTTATCCTAAGACTATGTCCCCTGGTTCTGGACTTGCCCAACATCGGGAACATTCTTCCCGCATCTAACCTGTCCATTCTCATCAGAATCTTATATGTTTCTAGAAGATCCCCTCTCATCCTTCTAAACTCCAGTGAATAAAGGCCCAGTTGATCCAGTCTCTCCTCATATGACAGCCCAGCCATTCCGGGAATCAGTCTGGTGAACCTTCGCTGGACTCCCTTAATAGCAAGAACGTCCTTCCTCAGACTAGGAGACCAAAACTGAACACAATATTCCAGGTGAAGCCTCACTAAGGCCCTGTACAACTGCAGTAAGATCTCCCTGCTCCTATACTCAAATCCCCTAGCTATGAAGGCCAACATACCATTTCCCTTCTTTACCGCCTGCTGTACCTGCATGCCAACTTTCAATGACTGATGAACCATGACACCCAGGTCTCGTTGCACCTCCCCTTTTCCTAGTCTGCCGCCATTCAGATAATATTCTGCCTTCGTGTTTTTGTCCCCAAAATGGATAACGTAACATCTATCCACATTATACTGCATCTGCCATGCATTTGCCCACTCGCATAACCTGTCCAAGTCACCCTGCAGCCTCTTAGCATCCTCCTCACAGCTCACACTGCCACTCAGTTTAGTGTCATCTGCAAACTTGGAGATATTACACTTTATTCCTTCATCCAAATCATTAATGTATATTGTAAAGAGCTGGGGTCCAGCACTGAGCCCTGCGGCACTCCACTAGTCACTGCCTGCCATTCTGAAAATGACCTGTTTATCCCGACTCTCTGCTTCCTGTCTGCCAACCAATTCTCTATCCACGTCAGTACATTACCCCCAATACCATGCGCTTTGATTTTGCACACCAATCTCTTGTGCCGGACCTTGTCAAAAGCCTTCTAAAAGTCCAAATACACCACATCCACTGATTCTCCCTTGTCCAGTCTACTAGTTACATCCTCAAAAAATTCCAGAAGCTTCGTCCAGCATGATTTCCCTTTCATAAATCCATGCTGACTTGATCCGATCCTGTCACTGCTTTCCAAATGAGCTGCTATATCGTGCTTCATGATCGATTCCAACATTTTCCCCACTACTGATGTCAAGCGGACCAGTCTATAATTACCCATTTTCTCTTTCCCTCCCTTTTTAAAAAGTGGTGTTACATTAGCTACCCTCCAGTCCATGGGAACTGATCCAGAGTCGATAGACTGTTGGAAAATGACCACCAATTCATCCACTATTTCTAGGGCCACTTCCTTGAGCACTCTGGGATGCAGACTATCAGGCCCCAGGGATTTATCGGCCTTTAACCCCATCAATTTCCCTAACACAATTTCCCTTCTAATAAGGATATCCTTCAGTTCCTCCTTCTCACTAGACCCACTGTCCCCTAGTATTTTGGAAGGTTATTTGTATCTTCCTTCGTGAAGACAGAACCAAAGAACATAAGAACATAAGAACATAAGAATTAGGAACAGGAGTAGGCCATCTAGCCCCTCGAGCATCTCTGCCATTCAATAAGATCATGGCTGATCTGGCCGTGGACTCAGCTCCACTTACCCGCCCTCTCCCCGTAACCCTTAATTCCCTTATTCATTAAAAATCTATCTATCTGTGACTTGAATACATTCAATGAGCTAGCCTCAACTGCTTCCTTGGGCAGAGAATTCCACAGATTCACAACCCTCTGGGAGAAGAAATTCCTTCTCAACTCGGTTTTAAATCAGCTCCCCCGTATTTTGAGGCTGTGCCCCCGAGTTCTAGTCTCCCCTACCAGTGGAAACAACCTCTCTGCCTCTATCTTGTCGATCCCTTTCATTATTTTAAATGTTTCTATAAGATCACCCCTCATCCTTCTGAACTCCACGAGTAAAGACCCAGTCTACTCAATCTATCAGCATAAGGTAACCCCCTCATCTCCGCAATCAGCCGAGTGAATCGTCTCTGTACCTCCTCCAAAGCCAGTATATCCTTCCTTAAGTAAGGTGACCAAAACTGCACGCAGTACTCCAGGTGCGGCCTTACCAATACCCTATACAGTTGCAGCAGGACCTCCTTGCTTTTGTACTCCATCCCTCTTGCAATGAAGGCCAACATTCCATTCGCCTTCCTGATTACCTGCTGCACCTGCAAACTAACTTTTTGGGATTCATGCACAAGGACCCCCAGGTTCCTCTGCACCTCAGCATGTTGTAATTTCTCCCCATTCAAATAATATTCCCTTTTACTGTTTTTTTTCCCAAGGTGGATGACCTCATATTTTCCGACATTGTATTCCATCAGCCAAACCTTAGCCCATTCGCTTAACCTATCCAAATCTCTTTGCAGCCTCTCTGTGTCCTCTACACAACCCGCTTTCTCACTAATCTTTGTGTCATCTGCAAATTTTGTTATACTACACTCTGTCCCCTCTTCCAAGTCATCTATGTATATTGTAAACAGTTGTGGTCCCAGCACCGATCCCTGTGGCGCACCACTAACCACCGATTTCCAACCCGAAAAGGACCCATTTATCCCGACTCTCTGCTTTCTGTTCGCCAGCCAATTCTCTATCCATGCTAATACATTCCCTCTGACTCCGCGTACCTCTATCTTCTGCAGTAACCTTTTGTGTGGCACCTTATCGAATGCCTTTCGGAAATCTAAATACACCACATCCATCGGTACACCTCTATCCACCATGCTCGTTATATCCTCAAAGAATTCCAGTAAATTAGTTAAACATGATTTCCCCTTCATGAATCCATGCTGCGTCTGCTTGATTGCACTATTCCTATCTAGATGTCCCGCTATTTCTTCCTTAATGATAGTTTCAAGCATTTTCCCCACTACAGATGTTAAACTAACCGGCCTATAGTTACCTGCCTTTTGTCTGCCCCCTTTTTTAAACAGAGGCGTTACATTAGCTGCTTTCCAATCCGCTGGTACCTCCCCAGAGTCCAGAGAATTTTGGTAGATCATAACGAATGAATCTGCTATAACTTCCGCCATCTCTTTTAATACCCTGGGATGCATTTCATCAGGACCAGGGGACTTGTCTACCTTGAGTCCCATTAGCCTGTCCAGCACTGCCCCCCTAGTGATAGTGATTGTCTCAAGGTCCTCCCTTCCCACATTCCTGTGACCAGCAATTTTTGGCATGGTTTTTGTGTCTTCCACTGTGAAGACCGAAGCAAAATAATTGTTTAAGGTCTCAGCCATTTCCACATTTCCCATTATTAAATCCCCCTTCTCATCTTCTAAGGGACCAACATTTACTTTAGTCACTCTTTTCCGTTTTATATGTCTGTAAAAGCTTTTACTATCTGTTTTTATGTGTTGCGCAAGTTTACCTTCGTAATCTATCTTTCCTTTCTTTATTGCTTTCTTAGTCATTCTTTGCTGTTGTTTAAAATTTTCCCAATCTTCTAGTTTCCCACTAACCTTGGCCACCTTATACGCATTGGTCTTTGATTTGATACTCTCCTTTATTTCCTTGGTTATCCACGGCTGGTTATCCCTTCTCTTACCGCCCTTCTTTTTCACTGGAATATATTTTTGTTGCGCACTATGAAAGAGCTCCTTAAAAGTCCTCCACTGTTCCTCAATTGTGCCACCGTTTAGCCTGTGTTTCCAGTCTACTTTAGCCAACTCTGCCCTCATCCCACTGTAGTCCCCTATGTTTAGGCATAGTACGCTCATTTCTGACACAACTTCCTCACCCTCAATCTGTATTACAAATTCAACCATACTGTGATCAGTCATTCCGAGAGGATCTTTTACTCGGAGATCATTTATTTTTCCTGTCTCATTACACAGGACCAGATCTAAGATAGCTTGCTCCCTTGTAGGTTCTGTTACATACTGTTCTAAGAAACAATCCCGTGTGCATTCTATGAATTCCTCCTCCAGGCTACCCCGTGCGATTTGAGTTGACCAATCGCTATGTCGTTTAAAATCCCCCATGACTACTGCCGTTCCTTTTTCACATGCCTCCATTATTCCCTTGATTATTGCCCGCCCCACCGTGAAGTTATTATTTGGGGGCCTATAAACTACGCCCACCAGTAACTTTTTCCCCTTACTATCTCTAATCTCCACCCACAATGATTCAACATTTTGTTCATTAGAGCCAATATCGTCTCTCACAACTGCCCTGATATCATCCTTTATTAACAGAGCTACCCCACCTCCTTTCCCTTCTTGCCTATCTTTCTGAATCGTCAGATACCCCTGTATGTTTAATTCCCAGTCTTGGCCACCCTGCAACCATGTTTCTGTAATGGCCACCAAATCATACCCATTTGTAATGATTTGTGCCATCAACTCATTTGCTTTATTTTGAATGCTGCGTGCATTTAGGTAGAGTGTTTTGATCCTAGTTTTTAAACCATGATTTTTAGTTTTGACCCCTCCTGCAGCCCCTTTATATTCAGTATTGGTTCAATTGGTCTGCCATTTCTTTGTTCCCCATTATAATTTCACCTGAATCCAGCTGCAAGGGACCTATGTTTGTCTTTACTAATCTTTTTCTCTTCACATATTTATAGACGCTTTTGCAGTCAGTTTTTATATTCCCTGCAAGCTTCCTCTTGTACTCTATTTTCCCCCTCTTAATTAAAGCCTTAGTCCTCCTCTGTTGAATTCTAAATTTCTCCCAGTCTTCAGGTTTATTGCTTTTTCTAGCCAATTTATATGCCTCTTCCTTAGCTTTAACACTATCCTTAATTTCCTTTGTTAGCCATGGTTGAGCCACCTTCCCAGTTTTATTTTTACTCCAGACAGGGATGTACAGTTGCTGAAGTTCATCCATGTGATTTTTAAATGCTTGCCATTGCTTATCCACTGTTAACCCTTTTAATATCGTTTGCTAGTCTATTCTAGCCAATTCACGCCTCATACCGTCGAAATTAACTTTCCTTATGTTCAGGACTCTAGTTTCTGAATTAACTGTGTCACTCTACATCTTAATAAGGAATTCTACCATATTATGGCCACTTTTCCCTAAGGGGCCTCGCACAACAAGATTGCTAATTAGTCCCTTCTCATTACACAATACCCAGTCTAGGATGGCCAGCTCCCTGGTTGGTTCCTCGACATAATGGTCTAGAAAACCATCCCTAATACACTCCAGGAAATCCTCCTCCACCGCATTGCTACCAGTTAGGTTAGCCCAATCAATGTGTAGATTAAAGTCACCCATGATAACTGCTGTACCTCTATTTAATTACAACAGATACAATGAGGTTACAATAAAAAAGGTATAAAAAGGTATATTTTACTTCCCTCTGACAAAGCACATGGTCTGCTCCTTTGTCTGTAGAGGGAGGTCCTGCCTTTTGTGTGCTTAAGAAAAAAAGAGATCAATCTTTGGCTTGAGTTTTTATACCTCAAGGCCATAGTTTCTCAGAACGCCTCAGGATTGGGTCTTGGTTCCAGGGTCGTTCCTGATTGGCTTCTCCTCATCCATGTGTCTGTCTGGAGGGCTTTCCAATAAATATCTTTTCTAGTTTGGTGAGTTTCAAAGCTATGCTTTCTTTGTTCCTTGAGCTCTGTCCAGCCAGGAGACAGGAACTTGGGAAATGAATCCATTTTGTTTCTTTTAACACTGCAGCCTTTCCTTATAATCTACACTTTTAACATTTATATATATACAGAATCAGTTTTATCATTACTAAACACTTTTACTCTTACAGACTCCCCACCTTGAGGGGGCAATATTCTTATTGACTCCTCTTTTGGTTTATCTCCTCAGGGCTTACATATCATAAAATTCTGACGGGTTTAGACAGGTTAGATGCAGGAAGAATGTTCCCAATGTTGGGGAAGTCCAGAACCAGGGGTCACAGTCTAAGGATAAGGGGTAAGCCATTTAGGACCGAGGTGAGGAGAAATTTCTTCACCCAGAGAGTGGTGAACCTGTGGAATTCTCTACCACAGAAAGTTGTTGAGGCCAATTCACTAAATATATTCAAAAAGGAGTTAGATGTAGTCCTTACTACTCGGGGGATCAAGGGGTATGGTGAGAAAGCAGGAATGGGGTACTGAAGTTGCATGTTCAGCCATGAACTCATTGAATGGTGGTGCAGGCTCGAAGGGCCGAATGGCCTTCTCCTGCACCTATTTTCTATGTTTCTATGTTTCTATAAACATTGAGAGGGTACTGAAAGCTCTGCTGTTTATGTTTCTGTGAGATGGATCACCATTGTATAATGGATTTTAAACTTAGAGAGAGGGAGAAAAGTGGATGGCCTGACTCGGTCCCCATCTCGTAAGGTGTATGCCACACGTAGGGGATTTACTATAGTACAACAACATCTCCAGCGGAGACTCTCCCCTTCCCGTATTTTCAGTGCACCGTTGCTTCTCACAGCACATTGACGATTGATGATGTCCGTGAGTCATGCTGCAGCTCCCGGTTCTCCATCTTCCCTCGGCTTCGGTCGTGGCCGGTATCGTCCTGACAATCGTGAGGATCCGTAACATGGTCTGTGGGAAACAAGACCAGTGCAGTGTTTATTCTTTGGAAGTTTTGAATGATTAATGTGAAACCACTTCTTGTACTTAACGCCCTTTCACCCCCCCCGGTAACTGAATCAAATAAACCGCAGGGTTCAATCGGTCTATAATCTTAAGCGGTCCCCACCACCTGGGCTCAAAGGCAGCTTCTTTTTCCCATAATTTGGAATCATTATTGAGTTTCCCACCTGATAGTCACAGGGACGTACTTTCTTCTCAAAGTACCTTTTAATTTGTCTTTTGACTTGCCCAATTTGGTGGCCACAAATCGATTGTTCTGATCAGTGTGATCTACCACTTGTTTTCCAGCCACTTGGAACTACATGGTTTTGTTGTCAGGGGACTCATCCCTGTTAGTGTTAGCTGGCCTGGTGTTCTCATGAGTCTCCCAGTCATGGCCTGATGTGGGGAGACACCTGTTGTTCTATGAGGTGTGGACCTCATTGCCATTAAGCACATTGGCAGCACGTTAGCCCATTGAGTGGGGTGGTCCACGCACAATTTATTTAACATGAACTTGAGGGTCCTGTTCCCCCTTTCGACCCCACCCGGATGACTGGGGGTGGTGACCAATATGTAATTTGTGTTTAATCCCCAACATTTCCTGCAGATGGGTAAAAATGTTACCGGTAAAGTGTGAACCTTGCTCATCCTTGTACTGGTACTCCCCACCTACAAAACACATGATTCAGTAGTGTTTTGGCTGCTGTGATTGCGGTGTTAGAGCGGCAGGGGAATGCTTCAATCCATTTAGTGAATTGATCCACCACCACTAGGACATGCTGAAAATTGCCTTGCGCCTGTGGAAGTGGCCCAATGAAGTCTATCTGGAGGTGAGTCCATGGTCCTTGAGGTGGGAGTGCGTTTTGAAGCAAGGCTTGGTTAGTGCATGCGGGAGGATTGTGTTGCAGGCACGGTCGGCATCGTGCCACGTATTGGTCGATTGTTTCCCTCATGGAAGGCCATCAAGCTGTGGATGCTACCTTATAGAAGGTTACCAGGGCCGAATAGTGCCCTGTTGAGGGGTGGGAGTGAAAGAGGGAGAGCAATTCCTGACCCACCTCTGGTGGAACACACACCACTGGGCGGGCGTTTGGCTTTCTTTTGAACATCAGCAACTGCTCATCTGAGTCAGGGGCAGTGGCTAGTCTGGTATTGGGAGCCCAGGCTGTTGGTTGAGGATGGGGTCTGCCTTCCTCGTGCTAGGCACTTACAACAGCATATGACCAGTATTGCTGCTACAGGGATTTTAAATCTAGGTGATCTGTTGGTCAGGCCTTGCTAACAGCATTGCAGGGCTCAACAACTACATCCTTTATCTCCCCATCAATCGCAGCACCCTTGGCTGCTCTGTCTGCTCTGGAATTTCCCTCACTATGTGGACACCCTTTTCTATGGGCTGCTACCTTTCTAATGAAGCAGGGCTGGGATCGTTGTTTAAGGTATGACCAGAGCAGGCGTAACCAGGGGCCATGGACCAGGGCCTTACTGTCTATCGTACAATAGTCATTTTTGTGGTATAAGGGCAAGGAGAGTATGGTGTTTATAGTATAGGCACTATCGCACTAAATATTCACGGGTCTGTCTGAGGTTTCCTTCACAGCGGTTAGAAGTGCGGCGGTTTCTGCATATTGTAAAGACTGTCTGTTGCATCTTCGCTGGATGGTTCTTTCTGGCAATACCACAACATATCCGGTGTGAGGGGATCCCTCAATGTGATATGAGGACCCATTGATGTAGACATCTGGGGCACCCTGTATGGGCTCTTTCTGCACAGGATGGGTCTCAAAGTTAATCAGGGGTAACGGACATTCATGCGGGTCCCCATCATAGATCAGAAATTGTGGCAGCAATGTGGCGGGTTTGGAAATGGTATCAATGTCTCTTTCCATAAGTTCTAATGTCCATTTGCTGAGGCGCTGCAAGGAAGCTAGCGAGTCTCCAGGTTTCGTCAGTAGTTTCAGAGGTGTGTGTCCACTGTGCAGGATTATAGCCTGTAACCCAGTAATAAAAGTAAAGTGATGTACCGACCAGAAGATGGTCAGTAGGTGGCGTCGCATGCGGTGTACGTCTTTTCTGCCCCCTGCAGGATTCGAGACGCATACGCAATTGGCCGAAGTCGATCAGCCCGTGTTTGGCACAGAACTGCGGTGAAGCTCCAAATGAAAGGCCTGCGTGGGATCGGGAGCGATCAGACGTGCGGCCTGTATCACTGCAGTTTTTAATTTAGCCACGGACTGGGTGTGGGCATCAGTCCATGCTGGGCGTATGTCATCACCCTGCAGTTTTATCAAATCATACAGGGGCTTTGCACACTCTGCAAAGCCTGGGAGAAAGTTCCTTTGGTACCCCAGCAAGCCCAGAAATGATCGTAGGGCTGTTTTGGAAGTGGGTAATGGCAATCGCTGTATTATCGCCACCTTGTGAGAGTCGCGGGATGATCCCGCTGGAGAAATGGACACTCCTAGAAAGGTGATCCGTTCTTTTACTAATTGAGTCTTACAGGGATTAACCTTTAGATCCACCTGAGCCAACAATGTCAAAAGTTTATTCAAAAGGGACAGATGCTCCTCCATGCTGCCGGTTGCCAGCAGTAGGCCGTCTACGTACTGCAGCAAGCAGGTAGGGCGGGAAAAGTCTTTCAAAATTGCAGCCATTCTTTTGTGAAAAATCGTCGGGGCATTGTGAAACCCTGAGGCAGGCATTTCTAGGTGCAGCTCTGGTCCTCAAATGTGAACGTGAATTTGTACTGGTCTTTAACTTGTACAGGGATACTCCAGCATCCATTGGCGATGTCGAGGGTCGAGAAGTACTTGGAACCAGCAGGAATTTGAGATAATATGGTGGGAGTTTCTCTTACTACCGGTGAGCAGGCTGGTGTTACAGAATTTACTTTGTGTAATCAATAGTCAGTCGGCTGCTGCTATCAGGCTTTTAAATCGGCCATGCGGGTGAATTGGTCGTGTAAGTGCCTGTCCTAAGAACACCCTGCTCGACTAGGGATTTTATGGTGTCTCGGATGTAGGGGTAACTCTCCCTCGGATGGGATACTGTTTAGTGAATAGACTCTTTGCCTGCCATTTTTCCACAGTCATGCTTGCATGTGGCAAACATCGCTAGGTGTTCCTGAATTAGTTTTGCCACAGCTTCATTTTCGCTCCCCGGAGGGTCATAGTCAGATGGCTTTTTAATAGCAAAAACCGAGTGAGCATCTGAAATTTCTATCACTCCTGCCTTATCTCTCAATTCCATCCAAACACAGTCCCGATTGTAATCTATTACTGCGCCATACTGATCCAACACATCAGTCCCGACAATTCCCCTTCCGTCGGGGGTGGTCATCAGCATCGGCGCTGGGACCTTACAGGTGAGGCCTCCCAACTGAAGTTCAGTGGCCTTCTCTGTATACGCAGCGGTTGTATCACCGTTAAACCCTTTAAGGGTCATACAACCATTGCCCGCCACTGCATGGCGTTCAAGGTATGGGGTGTGGGTGATGGTAATGACTGAGCCAGTATCGATAAGCATAGAAACATAGAAAATAGGTGCAGGAGCAGGCCATTCAGCCCTTCTAGCCTGCACCGCCATTCAACGAGTTCATGGCTGAACATGAAACTTCAGTACCCACTTCCTGCTTTCACGCCATACCCCTTGATCCCCCGAGTAGTAAGGACTTCATCTAACTCCCTTTTGAATATATTTAGTGAATTGGCCTCAACTACTTCCTGTGGTAGAGAATTCCACAGGTTCACCACTCTCTGGGTGAAGAAGTTTCTCCTTATCTCGGTCTTAAATGGCTTACCCCTTATCCTTAGACTGTGACCCCTGGTTCTGGACTTCCCCAACATTGGGAACATTCTTCCTGCATCCAACCTGTCCAAACCCGTCAGAATTTTAAACGTTTCTATGAGGTCCCCTCTCACTCTTCTGAACTCCAGTGAATACAAGCCCAGTTGATTCAGTCTTTCTTGATAGGTCAGTCCCACCATCCCGGGAATCAGTCTGGTGAATCTTCGCTGCACTCCCTCAACAGCAAGTATGTCCTTCCTCAAGTTAGGAGACCAAAACTGTACACAATACTCCAGGTGTGGCCTCACCAAGGCCCTGTACAACTGTAGCAACACCTCCCTGCCCCTGTACTCAAATCCCCTCGCTATGAAGGCCAACATGCCATTTGCTTTCTTAACCGCCTGCTGTACCTGCATGCCAACCTTCAATGACTGATGTACCATGACACCCAGGTCTCGTTGCACCTTCCCTTTTCCTAATCTGTCACCATTCAGATAATAGTCTGTCTCTCTGTTTTTACCACCAAAGTGGATAACCTCACATTTATCCACATTATACTTCATCTGCCACGCATTTGCCCACTCACCTAACCTATCCAAGTCACTCTGTAGCCTCATAGCATCCTCCTCGCAGCTCACACTGCCACCCAACTTAGTGTCATCCGCAAATTTGGAGATACTACATTTAATCCCCTCGTCTAAATCATTAATGTACAATGTAAACAGCTGGGGCCCCAGCACAGAACCCTGCGGTACCCCACTAGTCACTGCCTGCCATTCCGAAAAGTACCCATTTACTCCTACTCTTTGCTTCCTGTCTGACAACCAGTTCTCAATCCACGTCAGCACACTACCCCCAATCCCATGTGCTTTAACTTTGCACATTAATCTCCTGTGTGGGACCTTGTCGAAAGCCTTCTGAAAGTCCAAATATACCACATCAACTGGTACTCCTTTGTCCACTTTATTGGAAACATCCTCAAAAAATTCCAGAAGATTTGTCAAGCATGATCTCCCTTTTACAAATCCATGCTGACTTGGACCTATCATGTCACCATTTTCCAAATGCGCTGCTATGACATCCTTAATAATTGATTCCATCATTTTACCCACTACTGAGGTCAGGCTGACCGGTCTATAATTCCCTGCTTTCTCTCTCTGCTGCCGGCCCCCCTTTTAAGACGACAAGGACTACTGGTCTCCCGCTACCATCAAGTCGGAACCCCACTTCTGACCAATCTTTGGGGCCAAACCCCATTATAGGGTGGATCCCTGACAGGGTCTCTCTAATGATTGTGCATCGGCGATTGTATGCACTGGTAAATGATTTTGCATTCCCCCCCCCCCCACCAGGGCAATTTGGGTTTGTATAAGGGTTATCAACTGGTCCAATCGTTGATCCGTCCCGGAGGGTTTGGGTTCATCCCTCGGGAGGTATCAGTGCGTTGCACCATGGTCCGGTACCTGCCTGGGTCTGTTGCAGTCTTTTGCTAGGTGGCCTACCTTCTTACAATTAAAGCACTGTCCCTTAAAGTGGTAGCTTCGAGATCCCTCCACCGTTGACACTGGTTTATTTGCGGTGGGTGGTGACTTCACCTTTAGCTGGTCTTTTACCACCTCCCAGGCTATTTGAGCACTGGTCTCTATAGCTGTCCACTGATTGGTGGGCCTCATGGCTATGTCCAGGGTGGTTTTAACTAAAGAGTGGAGTTGGGTAAGGAACATCGATTTAAATTGTTCCTGATTCTTTCCTACTGTAACATTTGCGGGTGCCTGGTTCTGGGTACATTCATACATATCATACAGGCGATTACTGAAGGCTCTCGGGGTCTCTTTTGGGCGCTGCTTGGTCTGATTAAGCAGAGCCACTAAGTTTAAGTTTTGTATCCCTAAATGGTTTAGGATCTCGGTCATGAGTGCATCGGTCGCTGGGCCAGGCTGGAGGACTGTGTCTGGCAGATTATTTTTTAGGGAAGTGGAACGGACCAAGAGAAGGACTCGTGTTAAGTCTCTCTTCTAACTCGGGGTGACTCCTCCTGAAATTTTCCCACAGCCTGTTAACTCCCAGTGGGTCGTCCCCATCATTAATGGGCCCCAACCCTACCCACCCACCATGGTGTCAGCACCAGATATGGGCCGTGAGTCGGTATGGTTACTGGTGATGTGACCATGCACATTACGTCGAAAAGAAGTGGTTACTACGGCTACGATTGGCCCTCATGTCTCCAAGGTATCCCATCCTTCATCACCCTCCTGGGAATTATACTGACTGCCTTCCTCTTCCCAATCTGTCTCCCCCTTGTCCCCTTCTTTGGTCTCTGTTATGGCTCCCTGTGTTACTGCGGATACCAGGGCTTGGTGCTCTCCTAACTTACTTTTTAGCCTCGCTATTTCTAGTTGGCACCGGGAGTGGTCTGCCTCCCTATGTGGCTTCTTAATTACTTCCCACAATGCTCCCCTTGCATCTTCTACCTCTTGTAGGAGCCCCAAGTTTTCCAATTTATATCTTTTTACGTCTAATTTGTTTTCATTCGCTTCAACGACGGCTGCTGTGGCATTTAAATTTGAAAGCTTTATTGCTGTAGCAACAAAGCTGCCTGTTCGGCCCCTCTTTCTAATTGCCTAATACTGTGGTTTAATCGATCAATTTCTTGTCTCCAATGCTGTATTTACCCCTCCTTTAACTGCCGAATAAGTTGAAGGCTTTCTTCCTTTTGCTCTATTATATTTTGAATCTCTTTTACGTTTAGTCGAACCTCTTTTACTTCTGAATCTTTTAAATCTTGTATTTCTTTTGCTCTTTGGTATATTAAATCTTGTATCTCTTTCCTTAAATTTTGAATCTCTTTCGCATCCTGCCTCACTAATTCCTCATCTCTCTGAGTGCAGTAATGTGCGCAGTTTGACAAGGCCCATTTGACAAGGCCTTACCTCTCCTTGATTTACTTTTTCCTGGATAAATGCCATGAATTCCCCAAAGGGCGCATGTTGGCCCTTACGGAAGTATGGTGCCTGTGCCTTTAACTCTTGTATGTCCTTTATAGATACCCTTTTCTATACTTTCTCCTCGTAGGCTGCTTGTATATCTTTTGCTGGCTTTCTGTACATGACCGATCCCTTCATCCTGCCTTTTGAATATAACTACTTCTATCGAGACAACTGCTCCTTAGGATGCAACTTCTCCCGATCCGTTTCAAAGTTTATAGCTTACACTTTGCAACACAGGTTAGATTCACATTTCCCGAGATTTCCAATTGTTCAAAAGAATGATCAAAAGCTGTCTCGCCAGATCCTGGACGAGCCCTCAATTTTGGTAAGATTTCTAAATCTCTGGCATTAAATTACAGCGAGACCAATTCTTTTGAAACAATTTGGAATAGTTTATTAATCACACGCACATGCACATCTATCAGCAGTCATCAGCTATCCTACGGATCTACTTAGTTACAACAGATACAATGATGTTACAATAAAAAAAAAGGTATAAAAAGGTATACTTCATTTCCCTCTGGCAAAGCACATGGCCTGCTCCTTTGTCTGGAGAGGAAGGTCCTGCCTTTTGCTGTGTGCTTAAGAAAAAAAACAGAGCAATCTTTGGCTTGAGTTTTTATATCTCTTAACGCCATAGTTTCTCAGAAAGCCTCAGGATTGGGTCTTGATTCCAAGGTCATTCCTGATTGGCTTCTCCTCATACATGTGTCTGTCTGGAGGGCCAGTGCCATTCCTTGATTAGGTTAATGGCTTTCGAATAAACATCTTTTCTAGTTAGGTGAGTTTCAAAGCCATGTTGACGTGAACTTGGGGGAAGTCATCCATTTTGTTTATTTTAACACTGCAGCCTTTCCGTATAATCTACACTTTTAACATTTATATATATATATATATATATATATACACAGAATCAATTTAATCACTACTAAACACTTTAATTCTTACAGTCTGTTTCTGTGTGGTAAATTCTATGTAATATTTATCACTAAAGAAGGAAACACGCGCTTCCCTAACAACAACTCAGTGGGTGAATGCAGCGTATGGTGTGGGACTGAGTATTATGGGCCAGCAATTTCCAGGATGTGCTGAGCTCGCTGATCTCCGCTACACCGGTGCTACATTTGACCTATAAGATTGATACCAATACTCACTGGCCCAGCTGAGGAATCTCATAGGCGGTTTCGGTTGTCAGTTTTCCAGCTGCCACCACAGCTGAGAGTAAGAGTCTTAGTTTCCCAGTCAGAGTCTTAGTTTCCCAGTACTTTTTCCTTCTGCTTCAAAGGCTGCTATCAGTTCCTAAAAGCCAAAAATATCGTAGTTTCTCTTATTAAGCAACTTGCACAACATGATGGCTTCAAAAGATGACCCAAGAACCTTAGCTTCCTTGTTTTGAAAATGTTTCCAGGACCAAGTGTAGCGCAGTAATATGTCTAATACAAGGGTAGCACCAGAGATTTTTAGAAACAAGTAGTCTTTTAATACATAATTCAATTTACACAGGTGAGGAATCAGTTTTGGTATTTCTCATTCCAACTACGTCATTATCAACAGTTTCAAGAATTCTAGTAACTACATAGCTCTTCATCAATTGGTTTCAAAATTCTCTTTTCCGATAGGTTCACCACCCAACCAAGAGCAAGACCAAAGAAAATTTGCTGAGGATTCTTGCGCATTGTTAACATGCTATATATCCCATCTTTGGTAATGTCACCATATTTCTGAGCAAGTGCCATCCTCGACAGCAGTTACTGCAAACAAAGATTTTCTTCACTATGGGCTCGAAAGGGAGAGAAATGTCAGCTCCAGTTCCTGCTTCTGGTCAATCTCCAGTGGCCCCGTGCTGGTAATGTGCTTGTGTCGACATCAGATGAGGGCAGGATGCAGTTAACCAGAGATGGCCCACCATGATGGTATATCTGGGTAACATGCACTGTCTGGGCTGATACATGGCCAGTAGCCCTGTGGGTGAAGTACTGGAAGCAAAGTGTACCCCAGGGTGAGTCAGTGACTTCGGGAGGGGAGGGGAGGAAATTGGGTAAATGTTCCCGCCTCCCCCCCCTCCCCCGCGCCGCTTAGAAAAAATCTTGTTGGGAAAGATAATGTAAAAAGGAACCTTATTTAAAATGATTTTAATTGGAATCCACAATAAGGAGTTGTGTCACTTTAACATTATGATTGGTTCCAGATTTTTTTCAAGATCATTAAAATGGTTACCTCCACATTTGCATCCCATATTAATACAAGAACATGTCACTGACACTAACACGGTAATGAGTTTCATTTGCTTATTGATATGTTGTAAAAAAAAAAATTCTACAAATGACAACTAATTTATTCTGTGGGTAGTATTTGTTTTTTGGCAGTTCCTAGACTGAGTAACTTACCGGTTAGGTACGCTCGGTCTATAAGACAAAGGTCCTCCACCAACCTGACCCCACCACACAGCACTCCCCCCAGTCATCAAGATCCATGGTGCGGCCCTGGACAATATGGACCACTTTCCATACCTCGGGAGTCTATTATCAGCAAGGGCAGACATCGACGACGAGGTCCAACACCGCCTCCAGTGCGCCAGCACAGCCTTCGTCCACCTGAGGAAGAGAGTGTTCGAAGATCAGGCTCTCAAATCTGGCACCAAGCTTATGGTCTACAGGGCTGTAGTGATACCCGCCCTCCTGTATGGCTCAGAGACATGGACCATATACAGCAGACACCTCAAATTTCTGGAGAAATACCACCAGCGATGCCTCCGTAGGATCCTACAAATCCCCTGGGAGGACAGACGCACCAACATCAGTGTTCTTGATCAGGCCAACATCCCCAGCGTCGAAGCACTGACCACACTTGACCAGCTGCGTTGGACGGGCCACATTGTCCACATGCCCAACACAAGACTCCCAAAGCAAGCGCTCTACTCGGAACTCCTACACGCCAAGTGAGCCCCAGGTGGGCAGAGGAAACGTTTCAAGGACATCCTCAAAGCCTCCTTGATAAAGTGCAACATCCCCACCAACACCTGGGAATCCCTGGCCAAAGACCGCCCTAAGTGGAGGAAGAGCAACCGGGGGGGGGGCGCTGAGCACCTTGAGTCTTGTCGCTGAGAGCTTGCAGAAAACAAGCGCAGGCAGCGGAAGGAGCGTGCGGCAAACCAGACTCCCCACCCACCCTTTCCTCCAACGACTCTCTGACCCATCTGTGAGAGAGACTGTAATTCCCATATTGGACTGTTCAGTCACCTGAGAACTCACTTTTGGAGTGCAAGCAAGTCTTCCTCGCTTTTGAGGGACTAACTATGATGAATCTCCATCGTACCTGTGTTAGGGTTGTGAAGCGATGCTTGTCTTGCGGGGGACTTCCTCTTGACTCCCAGTCTATGTCCAAACCATCAAACCCGTATTTGCACAGTAAGCTCATCGCTGACTTTATGAATATTTGTTGATTTGCAGCTGTGGAAACCATAGTGCTGAACCTGGAGAAGAAAGTTATAGAAAGATCATCATTGATCACAATAATTGGCTGTGAAACTACAGGAATATTATTGATAATGTTTGATTCTCTTCGAATCTCCATGTGTTTTTTGGAGTTTGGTGACACTTGCCACCATATGTGAAGAACCAAAACAATATTTGTTAGTCAAACATTCTCATTATATTTCGTGAAGAATTTGGAAAGAAATGCTTCCCAAAACAAAAAATGTTTCCATTTTACTTTTGATTTCCAAAGGTCCAACCTCCGACAGAGAGAAGTGTTGTAAGGTTTCCATTCCTGTTGCAAATTAAACAGATAGTTGTATTAGAAAAAATAATGAATGTAATAAAACACATTCATTAATAAGAGAATAATTACTGAAATTACTCTAAAATATCACAGTCCTAATCTCTCCTCGTACTCTCTCTTTGATGCTAAATGTCAGTATCTCAGTCCAGTGCGTCTCGTTCACTGGTGTATAAACACAATATACAACAAGGGAAAGAGCATGACTAGAGGCCATCAATATAAGATAGTCACCAAAATCCAATAGGGAATTCAGAAGAAACTTCTTTATCCAGAGAGTGGTAATAATGTGGAACTTGCTGCCACAGGGAGTGGTTGAAGCGAATAGTATCGATTCATTTAAGGGGAGGCTAGACAAGCATATGAGGTAGAAGGGAATGATGATAGATTTAGATGAGGAAAAACAGGAGGAGGCTCAAGTGGAGCATAAATGCCGGCATGATGATGATGGACTGGTTGTGCCATATATCCTATGCAATCCTATGTAAGGTGATAGGGCTTTTTGTACAAGTTTGTAATTTTCACTCCAACAGTTTCCTATTGTTCACGGAGTTGTTAAGTGGAGGTGTGATGCTGCCTCACTGTAGAGGGCAGTGAATAAGTCGCTCTGCACCAAACTTATGCAACTCTTAATGGCCACATAACAGGTCAGGCAGAGCTTGCTGGTCCTCACGGAATGGAAATTATAAGAGGAACTTAAACAAGGTGAAAGAAGTAAATTATGGGGAATATAAGTACAGAGCAATATATCTTTTGTAGAAGGCTATATAATGTGCGGTTGATTAAAACAAGACATAGGGGGAGAAATTGGCCTCCATTGCGCCTCCCGTGAATGTCTCCGTGGGGCAATAATGGGGCGCAAATGGGTTTGCGACCGGCCAGGCGAATTGAGCGACGCCCGCGAAATTCCCTGATGCTTTTCGCTAAGAGTTGGTGCCTCAGTCCCTAGCGCCTAAATGATTGTGACGTCATCCTGTGTGCAGCGCCCCAGATCAGAAATTCCCTCTCGCCCCCTGTCTGAGAGCCTGCTGTTAACTACAGCAGGTAGAGGAAGCGGTATGCAGTCGGAAGGGCACTGGAGGGGCGATATTTAAAGGCGGCAACATCCAATTTATTGTTAGTTGGCAAAGAATGCTGCCTTGGCAGTTTGACATAGGCAAGCAGGCATTTTGAAAAATGATTCACTTTCATTTCGGTCAGATTTCAAAGTGCAACAATTCCATATTTTAATGGGGGCTGTACTGGCACTGGACCTCGCCCTCCAGCATCAACATCGGAGGCAGCGGAGGCAGAGAGAAAGGCAGCAAAATGTGGCCAGAGGGAAGAGGGCTAACAGGGCTCTCAACAGGAGGCCTCACCTCCCAAGGCAGCAGTTCTCCTACAGTGTGTTTGAAGGCTCTGCTTCACCAAGGATGTGGTCACAGAGCTCTGCCATCTCCTGCAACCAGACCTTGAGCCTCAGACTAGGGTCACCACGGCCCTTTCAGTGCTAGTCAAGGTCACTGTTGCTCTCAATTTCTAATCCAACGGATTCTCCCAGTGTGCAACAGGAGACATATCTAACTTATCGCAGTTTGCCGTCCACTGCTGTATCCGTGAGGTCACAAATACTCTGTACAGAAGGAGAAGGAAGTACAACTCCTTCCCCGTGACCAGAGAGAAGCAGCTGGAGCATACATGTGGCTACGTCAGGATAGCGGGCTTCCCCATGGTGCAGGGCGTCACTGACTTCACCCATGTCGCTTTGCGGGCACCACGTAACAATCCTGAGGTATTCCGTAACCGCAAAGGCTACCGCGCACTGAACGTGCAGTTGGTGCGTGACCACACGCGCAGAATCCTCACCGCCAATGCCCGCTATCCTGGCAGCAGCCACGATGCCTTCATCCTGCGCCAGACCGGTGTGCCAGCTCTGTTCCAGCCACCACATCAAGCTTGCGGCTGGCTGCTCGGAGACAAGGGCTATCCGCTCTTCTCCTGGCTCATGACTCCCCTCCGCAACCCCAACACTCCTGCCCAGCTCGCATACAATGAGAGCAATGCTGCCACCAGGAACATCATTGAGCAGACCATCGGAGCACTCAAGCAGCGGTTCCGCTGCCTTGACCGCTCGGGAGTTGCCCTCCAGTACTTGGTTGAGCAGTTGTCTCTTCATCATTGTCTGCTGCATGCTGCACAACTTGGCCATCATGAGGGCACAGCTATTGCCACCAGGCATAGCAGGACCTCCTCAGGAGGAGCAGGAGGGAGAGGGGAAGGACGAGGAGGAGGATGAGGAGGAACAGGAGCAGGAACAGCAGTGAGGGAGGAGGCAGCCACTCAGTCGGCCTTGTAGAAGGGCAATCCGTGACCGCCTCATCAGACTTCGGTTCCAATGAATTCGAGGCTACATCCTGGTTTCTCAGCACATCCCCATCATTACATCAATTTCTCATTCTGTTCCACACCCCAGAGCTGAAATGAGACACAGCAGCAAGTCTACAACATTCCAATAATAAATGTATCCAAATTCACTAACACATATATACAACAATATCAACTAATCAACCTTGTGCAAACCCTTATTCGATCACACTCGATCAGCTTCGCTGGGCAGGCCACATAGTTCACATGCCAGATACAAGACTCCCGAAGCAAATGCTTTATGTGGAGCTCCTTCATGGTAAACGAGCCAAAGGTGGGCAGCGGAAGCGTTACAAGGATACCCTCAAAGCCTCCCTGGTAAAGTACGACATCACCACTGACACCTGGGAGACCCTGGCCGAAGACCGCCCGAGGTGGAGAAAGTGTATCCGGGAAGGCGTTGAGTTCTTCGAGTCTCAACGCAAAGCGCATGAAGTGGTCAAGCGCAGGCAGCGGAAGGAGCGCGCGGCAAACCAGCCCCACCGATCCCTTCCCTCGACGAATGTCTGTCCCACACATGTGTCTCGTGTAAGTCAGTACATTAGAGTCAGGATTTAACACATGCCATAGTTGAATAGCTGTAATTGTAGGCAAGGCATGACATGTGGATGTGAGTTTGAGTAGGTGCAGATGCTTGGTGGGTGAGTGGTGGGGGTGTGGTGCTTTGTGCAATGTGCACAGACTGAGGTTCAGATGCCGGTATCTGGACCTCTTGAAACACGTACTCACCTTGACCACTCGACTAAGGTCGTTGAATTTCTTCCAGCTTGTATACAACCGCACTACTGGCTGAGACTTCCTGCTGCCACTTTCCTCCACATTGCCCTGAAGACCTGGGGCAATGGCCTCCTTCTAGTGGCCGGGAACAGCACTCCACGCCCGCCAACAATGCCTCCAATGCCATGTCCGTGAAACGACGAGCTCTCTCTGTGGGAGTGGGATTAGCCATTACAATCAGGGGATTGAGTTGGTTGCAGGTCGCGTTCACAGCCAGCAATGCTGACAATGACGATCTGTACAATGATGCAACCTCCCCTTTAAGAGCTGAAAGGAGTTACGTGAAGGATCATTGCTGATTGCATTGCACCTGAAATTCATTATCGCTCTGCTGGTAGAGCCCCTGTAGCATCCTACTGAGATCATTAGTGCTTGATGTAGTGCTCCTGGAGCGCTAACAGCCAATTTACTGAAAGCTGAGGATCATTAGCACCTGACGCTAATTTTTCAAGATTTCAAAAGTTAATGACTGTCAGCTGTGGCTCAGTGGGTAGCACACTTGCCTCTGAGTTAGAAGGTTGTGGGTTCAAGTCCCACCCCAGGAACTTGAGTATGTAATGTCTTTCAGATGAGATGTTAAACTGAGACCCTGTTTGCTCTCTCAGGTGGATGTAAATGATCCCATGGCACTATCTTGAAGAAGAGCGGGGGAGTTATCCCCAGTGTCCTGGGCATAATTTATCCCTCAATCAGCATAACAAACAATCTGGTTATCACATTGCTGTTTGTGGGAGCTTGCTGTGCACAAGTTGGCTGCTGCCTTTCCCACATTGCAACAGTGACCACACTCCAAAAAGTACTTCGTTGGCTGTAAAGTGCTTTGAGACGTCCGGTGGTCGTGAAAGGCGCTATATAAATGCAAGTCTTAGGAGTCCGTGTTCCATGTTTTTATTGAGTGCACGAGGTTGCAGCCCCTGTTCCATTATTTGAAGGGGCTGCTCCTGAAATTCTGGCTGCACTTCAGTCCCACTCTCCTGATCTTTGGGCACCCTGTGCGGAGGAGAGCGGGTAGGTCCGAGGGCCTCCTCGTAGGACTGCTCCTGGGCACGGCCAAGGGTGCCATCAGCTGGTCCAGGCAGCGGGCGGTCGAGGGGGTCGTGCAACCTGACTGCCTGCCTTTCTTCCGCTCTTACATCCGGTCCAGGGTGTCCTTGGAGATGGAGCACGCGGTGTCCACCGGTACGCTCGCGGCCTTCCGCGAGAGGTGGGCACCGGAGGGACTGGAGTGCATCATCACGCCCGGCAACCAAATTTTAATTTGATTTTACGTTTTAAAGTTTAACTTGTTTTAATTGCCGGTGCTTTTAGTGTCCCCCTCCCCTTTTATAGGGGGCACTGGAAAAAGGAAAATTTGATTTTAGTGCCCAAAAAAAAACCCAAAAAAAGGAAAAAAAAAAGAGGGCCTTGTAAATATCTGGTGTGTCATCCAGGGCGGGTGGCACCGATTAATGTTTTTGTCTTGCAGGTAAACTCCAAAAAGAGTTTCAAAAGTTAATGCTCCAAATGGGGCGCAAACGAATTTCTAGCCCTAAGAATTTAGGAGTTCATTACAGTATCTGGTTTTAAGAGCATTGAATGCTTTGTTGATCGTCAGATCATTCCATTCAGTAGTGACGATTTTATTGTTTTTCATACCAGCAAAAGCATAGATCAGGTAAGTGCGCATGCAAGGGTCCCCATCCTTTGGCTTGTAACTTGCTGCTCCTGGCCTGTACTGAGACCAGTTTGCAAAGTAGCAAGCCAATCTGTAGATCGAGCCTGTGAGTGGGGAGAAATGGAAATCAGGACAGTGCTTCTGCTCATTACATTGAATAAAGAAAAGCTTGAAATGCACAAAGACTTACCCAGTTCCAGGCATGCCAACAAAGCATAAAGAATATAAGATAAGTGTTAAAATTATGATCAAATGCTGCCTGAAGGTTCAGAGATTTGCAGTAGCATTTTTGCCCAAGTTGTTATGGTTACATTTTGAGCTCGAGTACCTCAGCCCAGTGAAACAATGCACTGATACATTAATGTGTCATGTTTGGCTTCCTGACTTGAGCTGTTATGATGAGGTGCTCACTGCAGTAATGCATCATTGACATTAACCATGCCAGCATGGTTATATTAATGCCTTAATTTGCTGATTAACATTTGCTCAGCAGTTACGGCATGAGACATAGAAACATAGAACCATAGAAAATAGGTGCAGGAGTAGGCCATTCGGCCCTTCGAGCCTGCACCACCATTCAATAAGATCATGGCTGATCTTTCACCTCAGTACCCCTTTCCTGCTATCTCTCCATACCCCTTGATCCCTTTAGCCATAAGGGCCACATCTAACTCCCTCTTGAATATATCCAACGAACTGGCATCACCAACTCACTGCGGTAGGGAATTCCACAGGTTAACAACTCTCTGAGTGAAGAAGTTTCTCCTCATCTCAGTCCTAAATGGCTTACCCCTTATCCTTAGACTGCGTCCCCTGGTTCTGGACTTCCCCAACATCGGGAACATTCTTCCTGCATCTAACCTGTCCAACCCCGTCAGAATTTTATATGTTTCTATGAGATCCCCTCTCATCCTTCTAAACTCTAGTGAATACAGGCCCACTCGATCCAGTCTCTCCTCATATGTCAAACCAGCCATCCCGGGAATCAGTCTGGTGAACCTTCGCTGCACTCCCTCAATAGCAAGAACATCCTTCCTCAGATTAGGAGACCAAAATTGAACACAATATTCCAGTTGAGGCCTCACCAAGGCCCTGTACAACTGTAGTAAGACCTCCCTACTCCTATACTCAAAACCCCTAGCTATGAAGGCCAACATACCATTTGCCTTCTTCACCGCCTGCTGTACCTGCATGCCAACTTTCAATGACTGATGTACCAAGACACTCAGATCTTGTTGCACCTCTCCTTTTCCTAATGTGCCGCCATTCAGATAATATTCTGCCTTTGTGTTTTTGCCCCCAAAATGGATAACCTCACATTTATCCACATTATACTGCATCTGCCATGCATTTGCCCACTCACCTAACCTGTCCAAGTCACCCTGCAACCTCTTAGCGTCCTCCTCGCAGCTCACAACACCACCCAGTTTAGTGTCATCTGCAAACTTGGAGATAGTACACTCAATTCTTTCATCTAAATCATTAATGTATATTGTAAATAGCTGGGGTCCCAGCACTGAGCCCAGCACTAGTGCAGCATCCCACTAGTCACTGCCTGCCATTCTGAAAAGGACCCATTTATCCCAACTGCCAACCAGTTCTCTATCCATGTCAGTACATTACCCCCAATACCATGTGCTTTAATTTTGCACACCAATCACTTGTGTGGGACCTTGTCAAAAGCCTTTTGAAAGTCCAAATACACCACATCCATTGGTTCTCCCTTGTCCACTCTACTAGTTACATCCTCAAAAAATTCCAGAAGATTTGTCAAGCATGATTTCCCTTTCATAAATCCATGTTGACTTGGACCGATCCTGTCACTGCTTTCAAAATGTGCTGCTATTTCATCTTTAATAATTGATTCCAACATTTTCCCCACTACTGATGTCAGGCTAACTGGTCTATAATTACCCGTTTTCTCTCTCCCTTCTTTCTTAAAAAGTGGTGTTACATTAGCTACCCTCCAGTCCATAGGAACTGATCGAGAGTCGATAGACTGTTGGAAAATGATCACCAATGCATCCACTATTTCTAGGGTGACTTCCTTAAATACTCTGGGATGCAGACTATCAGGCCCAGGGGATTCAATGGCCTTCAATCCCATCAATTTCCCTAACACAATTTCCCGCCTAATAAGGATATCCTTCAGTTCCTCATGCTCACTAAACCCTCGGTTCCCTAGTACTTCCGGAAGGTTATTTGTGTCTTCCTTCGTGAAGACAGAACCAAAGTACTTGTTCAACTGGTCTGCCATTTCTTTGTTCCCCATTATAAATTCACCTGAATCTGACTGCAAGGGACCTATGTTTGTCTTCACTAATCTTTTTCTCTTCACATTTCAATAGAAGCTTTTGTAGTCAGTTTTTATGTTCCCGGCAAGTTTCCTCTCATACTCTATTTTCCCACTCCTAATTAAACCCTTTGTCCTCCTCTGCTGAATTCTAAATTTCTCCCAGTCCTCAGATTTGCTGCTTTTTCTAGCCAATTTATATGCCTTTTTCTTGGATTTAACACTATCCTTAATTTCCCTTGTTAGTCACGGTTGAGCCACCTTCCCCATTTTATTTTTACTCCAGACGGATATACAATTGTTGAAGTTCATCCATGTGATCTTTAAATGTTTGCCATTGCTTATCCACCGTCAACCCACTAAGTATCATTTGCCAGTCTATTCTAGCCAATTCATGTCTCATACCATCAAAGTTACCTTTAAGTTCAGGACCCTAGTCTCTGAATTAATTGTGTCACTTTCCATTTTAATAAAGAATTCTACCATATTATGGTCACTCTTCCCCAAGGAGCCTCGCACAACAAGATTGCTAATTAGTCCTTTCTCATTACACATCACCCAGTCTAAGATGGCCAGCCCTCTAGTTGGTTCCTCGACATATTGGTCCAGAAAACCATCTCTAATACACTCAAGGAAATCCTCCACCATCGTATTGCTACCAGTTTGGTTTGCCCAATCTATATGTAGATTAAAGTCGCCCATGATAACTACCGTACCTTTATTGCATGCATCGCTAATTTCTTGTTTGATGCTGTCCCCAACCTCACGATTACTGTTTGGTGGTCTGTACACAACTCCCACTAACGTTTTCTGCCCTTTGGTATTCCGCAGCTCCACCCATACAGATTCCACATCATCCAAGCTAATGTCCTTTCTTACTATTGCTTTAATTTCCTCTTTAACCAACAACGCTATCCCACCTCCTTTTCCTTTCTGCCTTTCCTTCCTGAATGTTGAATACCCCTGGATGTTGACTTCCCAGCCTTGGTCACCCTGGAGCCAAGTCTCCGTGATGCCAATGATAACATATTCATTAATTGCTGCCTGTGCAGTTAATTTGTCCACCTTATTACGAATACTCCTCGCATTGAGGCACAGAGCCTTAGGCTTGTCTTTTTAACACACTTTGCCATTTTAGAATTTTGCTGCAATGTGCCCTTTTTAATTTTTGCCTTGGGTTTCTCTGCCCTCCACTTTTACTTTTCTTCTTTCTATCTTTTGCTTCTGCCCCTATTTTACTTCCCTTTGTCTCCCTGCATATGTTCCCATCCCCCTGCCATATTAGTTTAACCCCTCCCCAACAGCACTAGCAAACACTCCCCCTAGGACATTGGTTCCGGTCCTGCCCAGGTGCAGACCGTCCAGTTTGTACTGGTCCCACCTCCCCCAGAACCGGTTCAATCTCCCAGGAATTTGAATCCTCCCTTCTGCACCACTCCTCAAGCCACGGACTCATCTGAGCTATCCTGCAATTCCTACTCTGACTAGCACATGGCACTGGTAACAATCCTGAGATTACTACCTTTGAGGTCCTACTTTTTAATTTAACTCCTAGCTCCCTAAATTCAGCTTGTAGGACCTCATCCTGTTTTTTACCTATATCGTTGGTACCAATATGCATCACGACAACTGGCTGTTCACCCTCCCTTTTCAAAATGTCATGAGTATACAGAGGCTTAATGTGTTTGCCTGGAACACTCTGTCCACTATTTTAGCAAAAGTTTAACACTCAGGCCCAGAAATTCCCTGCCTTACCGTCACACGTTATCACTGGAATCCTGGCAAAAAATGGCGGCTGCCACTCTAGCGCCCTTCTCTGGTGCGGGACTCAGCGGTCGCCATTTTGGTGATGGCCTTACCGTTGCCGATAGCTGCGCTGGCCCTGGAGATGCAAATATCAAAAGCATGACGAGGCCGACTTAATATCACGCTCTGCGAACTTTGACCCCTGCACTGAGTTCAGCGCTGGGTCCTAAGCTCGCTCTGAAAAGTGAGCGTGCAGCAGACTGACTGAGACGCTGTCAGTACCTCTTAACGGAACACACACATCTTTCAGGTAGCTTTACATTTAAGCTTTTGGACTGGATTATTTATATTTATAGAAATAGTGGCTTGGTGCAATAACATGTTAAAAGCTTTTTTATGTGTGCAGGGAGTGCAGGGAGCGCTGCTGGATGCTTGCAAGGCCTCGGAAGGTAAAGGAAGGCCCCTGAGAAGACAGAAAATGCTGGAAATGTTCAGCAGGTCAGGCAGCATCCATGGAGAGAGAAACAGAGTTGATGTCTCAGGTCGAGATGCTCTCTGACCTGCTGAGTATTTCTAGCATTTTCTGCTTTTATTTCAGAAGAGGAAGGCGCAGACAAGGAGGAAGCAGAAGGAATGACGCAGCCCAGACAGCCCCCTTCATCTGCCAGTGGTACCAGTGTCCCCCTTTTCAACATTAGTCCCGCACCTTTCCTTCCCTCTGTTACTGACCATCACAGCGTCCTCTTGGCCACAATGCTGAAATAAAAACTACTACAATGCAAACTTTCCAATCCAACTTTATCCATCTCTCATCGCTCTTATGCATTCCCTTAGTGCCTATCTTGTGTGTGCCTTTGCCTATCCTACTGATGTCATGCAGTGCTACCCCAGTGGCTGCAGCATGGCTGGTGGAAGGCTGTTGACTTTCAGTGGGAGACACTGCAATTGGCCTTGCTGGTCAATCTTGAGGTGCTGGTGACTGGGAGGAGCTGGTGACTGGGAGGAGGTGGAGGAGGAGGAGGAAGAGGAGGAGGAGGATGATCTTCCTCCTCCTCCTCATCATCATCATCTTCTTCCTCTTCCTCATCTTCTTCCTCTCCCTCTTCTTGGTCAACCACTGGTTGGGCAGGCTGCATTTCTAGGGCACATGAAATGAGGAAGGCACAAGGGTGGATTTGTGGTGAGGGGTTGGCAGGAAAGCAAGAGACATATTGGAGAAGGAGAATAATGTATGAGGGCACCAGCATCTTGTATCTTTTCAACCCCACCTCTGGCCATGGGCTCAGCCATGCCCCTGCCCAGAAAGGGGTGTGAGTTGAAGCTAGGAATGCGAGGTGTGCCTCGTGTTTGTTACAGATTGTTGGGAGGTGAGTGAAGGGAGAGGAGTCGGTTCATGCAATGAGCAGTGTGTGAGGCTAATGGTGCAGTTGGTAGGAGACGGCTTTTGAAGATGCATTCACTTACCTTGCCCACTGGTCGGAGGTCATGAAACTTGTTTGGGCACTGGATCCAGGCCATGGGGACAACACTGCTGGCAGTGACGGCCTCAGTGATGTGGTCCCACATCCTTCTTTCTGGAGGGCATCCTGACCCCTGTGAGTAGAGGACCTCTCTTGCAGTGTTGACCTCCTGCACAAAGCTGGAGTGCTGTGTGCAAGACCCTGTACGCACCTTCCCTGGCTTGTTAAGTCATTTGTGTCAGTGCTGGAACACTTTGAACTTTTTTTTAATGTGCAGAATGCAGTTCAGCTTTAAGAGCTGAAGACTGCCATTTCAGAATTATTTTTTATGTTTTTTTTCCAGGAGGCAGTTGAGCTCCAAGAGCTAAAGACTGCCTATTTTTAAGTTTTAAAAAAAATTTTAGAAGGCAGTTCCCCTTTAAGAGCTCGACTCTCCTTTCTAAAATGACAGGCAAGCTTTAAGACCACGCTGTCTCGCTCCTGGGACGCTAGAACCACGCTACATTGAGGCACCTGCTGAGACCACCACCAGAAACAGTGCGTTACACAGTAGGTCTTACGCTCCAATCATTTAAATCAGCAGGCAGCACCAAAATATCAGTGCTGCCTGCACTCTTTTTGCAGGCGGCTGTTAACCTTGGCCACGGTGGTACCGGCTATTTGCCGGCCTAATCGAATTTCTAGGCCATAAAGTTTAAATCTAAGTTCCCATTCACTTACATGCATCTTGCTGTGGCCTCTCTCACCTCGGAGTCAGAAGGTTGTGGGTTCAAGTCTCACTCCAGGGACTGAGCCCATAAATCCAGGCTGACACGCCAGTGCAGTGCTGAGGAAGTGCTGCACTGTCAGAGGTGCCATCTTTCAGACAAGACGTTAAACCGTCTGCTCTCTCAGGCAGATATAAAAGATCCCATGGAACTAATTTAAAGAAGAGCGGGGGAGAGATATTCCCCGGTGTCCTGGTCAATCAACATCACAAAAACAGATTATCTGCTCATTATCACATTGTTGTTTGTGGGAGCTTGCTGTGTGCAAATTGGCTGCCACGATTCCTACATTACAACATTGACTGTACTTCATTGGCAGTAAAGCGCTTTGGGATGTCCGGTGGTCGTGAAAGGCGCTATATAAATACAAGTCTTTCTTCTTTGCATCTTGGTGTTCACATTTGGGATTTAGCCAACGATAAGGCACTAAGAACAGCCATTCACAAACCTACAAGACCCCAACAAGTGAGAAATATTATGGGGGCAAGTTTAACCAAACCCATCCATCTGGAACCTGAGGTTGGGTGCAATGCTTGTTTTCACACCCTGTCCGATTTTATTCTCGATTGAAGTCGATGACAAGTAATATTAGCTGGGACGTAAAACTGGCTTTCTACCCAATCCCCTGGGTTTCCTGTTGGATGGGTACAGTTAACATTACCCCCTGAACACAAATAGAACCGTGTTGAGTTGCCCGAGCTTCAGGAGCCTGATTTCCAGGGCTTGAGGGCTACCAATGGCCCTGGAGCTGTGGTTTAGAGACCTGGGGGTTGAAATTGTTCCCAACCCGTTTTGTGTGTTTGAGGTCGCCTCTTGAGCGAGATTCCACTCTTTGTTTTTTTTCTTTCACTTGGATCCGGATGCTGCTCTTAATGGGGGCGGTGAGTACACGAGAGGGGCGGAGACGAGGCGGTGAGTACACGAGAGGGGCGGAGACGAGGCGGTGAGTACACGAGAGGGGCGGAGACGAGGCGGTGAGTACACGAGAGGGGCGGAGACGAGGCGGTGAGTCCACCAGAGGAGCGGATACGGGGCGGTGGCAACACTTGAGGGGCGGAGGTTGGGGGCGGTGTGGAGTCACCGCCGCTATGACATCTGTCATGTATTGAACTATCATTGTAACCCATGTATAAGCTGACCTAAGTTGTATCCCTTGAGAACACTGACCACAGGGGGCGAACTTGTGGGAGACACTCCTAACCTGGACTTTCCGGTATAAAAGGGGAAGTTCCACCCACCGTCTGTCTCTTGAGGCCTTGGTAATAAAGGTAACTGGTCACAGAGTGATCTTTTCTCAAGTATGGACCTCGTGTGCATTTATACTGCCTAGTAAGGACATATTATTGGCGATGAGAAACTGGGATTTAAACCATGCGAGCATGGCCACTAGCAGCACATGTGTTGGTGATGATTGGGACGACTTTATTGAGAGACTACAGCAAAGTTTTGTCACTAAGGAATGGTTGGGACAGGATTCGGCCGACAAACGCAGGGCTCATCTCCTGACGGTTTGTGGATCCAGAACGTACTCCCTGATGAAGGACCTTCTGGCGCCAGAGAAGCCGGCGGACAAGACGTTCGAAGAGCTCAGTCAGTTAATCAGGGAACACCTTAAACCGGCGAGCAGCATGCACATGGCGAGACACCGGTTTTACACGCACCGGCGGCGAGAAGGGCAAAGCGTTCCAGACTTCGTGGCAGACCTCCGGCGACTGGTGAGCCGATGTAAGTTCCCAGATGCATGCAGAGCGGAGGTGCTGCGAGACTTTTTTATTGAGGGCATTGGGCATGCTGGGGTTTTCAGGAAACTGATTGAGACCAAAGAATTGACCTTGGAAGCGGCGGCTCTGATAGCCCAGACATTTATCTCAGGGGAGGAAAAGACCAGAATGATGTATGACAAAAATCTTCGCTTAAATGCGGCAAATGACCAGGGAGTCAACATTGTTAACGCGGCACACAGTTCTCTAGGCAGACAAGGGCAATCGGACATGCCCCAGCATGTAGTCGAACCCAAAGGGAGAATTCAACAGAGACAATGGCTAGCTGAACGGCGATTCATGCCATTGCAATGGACAATGCGGCCAGTAATGGGGCCATCAACACCTGTTAATGGTGCGCTTAAGGACAGTTACAGAGACAGTCAGAGACGATCGACTGGTAATGGACCTTTTGCTTTCAACAATGGGGCCTCTAGCTCATGCTGGAGGTGTGGAGGCAAACACCCAGCCAGAGCTTGCAGGTATCAGCAATATACCTGCAGAAACTGCAACGTCAGCGATTACTTGGTGTGTATGTGCAGGAAGCCTGCAGCCAGGTTGATGTACGAGGAGGACGGGCCCAATGTAAGCCCTACGAGGCCAAATGAATACTGGAGGAAATCGCTGGAAGTTGAAGTTCAGCGAGTTCATGTGGAGCACATATACAGTTCATATACCAGGACGCCACCGATAATGATGAAAGTGCTCCTCAATGGCATCCCAGTATTAATGGAGCTGGACACGGGGGCCAACGAGTCCCTGATGAGTATCAAACAGTTCGAAAAGTTGTGGGTGTCCAAGGCCAGGAGGCCAAAATTATTGCCAATTGACGCACAGCTACGGACATATACAAAGGAGATCATTCTGGTGCTAGGCAGTGCCACGGTAGTCGTGACTCACAAAGATTCGGAGAATAGGTTGCCACTCTGGATTGTTCGGGGGATGGTCCCGCACTACTGGGGAGGAGTTGGCTTGCTGTCATGAACTGGAAATGGGGCGATGTCAATGCAATTTCTTCTGTGGAGTGAGTATCATGCTCACAGGTCCTGGACAAATTTGACTCATTATTTCAACTCAGCATCGCCACTTTCATGGGGAACAAGGTAGTGATTCACATAAACCCGGACGCCAGACCAGTATACCACAAGGCCAGAGCGGTGCCGTACGTGATGCGGGAAAAGATAGAATGCGAATTGGACTGCCTGCTGAGGGAAGGCATCATCTCGCCAGTCGAATTCAGTGACTGGGCGAGTCCGATCATGCCGGTGCTCAAGGCGGATGGGTCGATCAGGATATGTGGCGATTACAAGGCCACCATCATTCGGGTGTCACTCCAAGACCAGTACCCGCTACCGAGAGCGGAGGACCGCTTTGTGACGCTATCCGGTGGCAAACTTTTCTCAAAATTGGAACTGACCTCAGCTTACATGACCCAGGAGCTGGCGAGTGAGTCAAAGAAGCTGACCACCATCACGACACACAAGGGGTTGTTTGAGTATAACAGATGTCCATTCGGGATTCGTTCGGCCGCCGCGATCTTTCAGCGAAATATGGAAAGCCTCCTCAAGTCAATTCCAAGGACGGTGGTTTTTCAAGACGACATCCTCATCACGGGTCGCGATACTGAAGAACACCTCCACAATCTGGAGGAGGTGCTACGCAGACTGGACCGGGTAGGGCTGCGACTGAAAAAGGCGAAGTGCGTCTTCTTAGCTCCAGAGGTAGAATTCCTGAGGAGGAGGATAGCAGCAGACGGGATCAGACCTATTGCATCCAAAACGGAAGCGATCCAGAGAGCACCCAGACCCCGTAACACGACGGAGCTGCGTTCATTCCTGGGGCTCCTGAACTATTTTGGCAACTTTCTTCCCAAATTGAGCACGCTGTTAGAGCCGCTACACGTGCTCCTATGCAAAGGTTGCGATTAGGTCTGGGGGGAACAGCCAGAAAAGGGCTTTTGATAGAGCACGCAATTTGTTATGCTCCAACAAACTGTTAACATTATATGACCCGTGTAAGAAACTTGTTTTAACGTGTGATGCATCATCCTATGGGATCGGGTGTCAGTTACAGCCTGTAGCTTATGCCTCCAGAAGTCTGTCCCGGGCAGAAAGGGGCTACGGGATGGTAGAAAAGGAAGCACTTGCATGTGTATATCCAGTAAAAAAAATGCACCAGTACCTGTTTGGCAGGAAATTTGAGCTGGAGACAGATCACAGACCCCTAACGTCCCTTTTGGCCGACAACAAGGCCATAAATGCGAATGCATCGGCCCGCATACAGATGTGGGCACTCACATTAGCCGCCTATGACTACACAAGTTGACACAGACCAGGCACTGAAAACTGCGCCGATGCACTCAGCAGGCTACCACGAGCCACCACTGAGGGGGCAGCTGAGCATGATGCTGAGATGGTCATGGCTGTTGAAGCTTTCGAAAGCGAAGGCTCACCTGTGACAGCCCGTCAGATTAAAGTCTGGACAAATAAAGACCCGCTACTGTGTCCTGAATGGGGACTGGGCAGCCACGTACGGGGTATGCCCTGAGGAGTTTAAAGGCGCAAGGATGAACTCTCGATTCAGGCTGATTGCCTACTGTGGGGAAACCGAGTAGTCATGTCCCAGAAGGGCAGAGAGGTGTTTATCAGAGAACTTCACAATGAGCACCCAGGCTTTGTCATGATGAAGGCAATTGCCAGGCCACGCGTTTGGTGGCCAGGGATAGATGGAGACCTGGAACTTTGTGTTTGCAGGTGCAACACGTGTGCTCAGCTGGGCAACGCACCCAGCGAAGCCCCCCTTAGCCCCTGGTCCTGGCCCGCCAAGCCATGGTCACACATCCATGTGGACTACGCAGTCCTTTCATGGGAAAAGTGTTTTTGGTTGTAGTAGACGCCTACTCCAAATGGATTGATTGTGCCATTTTAAATTCAAGCACATCCTCTGTCACGATTGAAAGTCTATGGGCAATGTTCGCCACCCATGGTCTACTGGACGTCTTGGGCAGCGACAATGGCCCGTGCTTCACAAGCACTGAATTCCAGGACTTCATGGCAGGCAATGGAATCAACCATGTCAGAACGGCACCGTTCAAGCCGGCCTCAAATGGCCAGGCGGAACAAGCAGTGCAGATAATCAAACAGGGGATGCTCAGAATCCATGGGGGTTCCCTACAAAGCCGCTTATCACGCCTCCTGTTGGCCAATAGATCCCGACCACACACGGAACAGGGGTTCCACCCGCAGAGCTGCTCATAAAAAGAACGCTCAAAACCAGGTTATCCCTTATACACCCTACTATGAAAGAAATTGTTGAGAGCAGGTGTCAGTCACAATGTGACTACCATGACAGGAATGCGAGGGCACGATGTATTGATGTCAATGACCCTGTTTGTCCTTAATTACGCTGCAGGGCCCAAATGGCTTGCAGGCACTGTGATTACCAAAGAGGGGAATAGGGTTTTGGTAGTTAAACTTATCAATGGACAAATCTGCCGCAAACACGTGGATCAAACTAAAATGAGGTTCAGCAACCCTATAGAAGAAGCAGAGGAAGAACACGACGTAGAGTTTACTCCACCACAGGTGACCGAACACCGGAACCAAGTGGAGGAGAGCCCAGTCACTGTGGGCAGTCCGGACAGGCCTGAGGCACCGCAAACAGCAGACACTCAGGCCAGTGCCCAACAACCGGAGCTCCAACTCAGGCGCTCTACAAGAGAGCGTAAACCACCAGAGAGACTTAACCTGTGATCCCAATAAGACTTTGGGGGGGGAGGTGATGTCATGTATTCAACCAGCATTGTAACCCATGTATAAGCTGACCTAAGTTGTCTACCTTGAGAACACTGACCACAGGAGGGCGAACTTGGTCCTAAGTTCGACTTTCAGGACCAAACCTGGACTAACCTGGACTTTCAGGTATAAAAGGGGAAGCTCCACCTATCTTCAGTCTCTTGTGATCTTGGTAATAAAGGTAACTGGTCACAGAGTGATCTTCTCTCAAGTATGGGCCTCGTGTGCATTTATACTGTATAGTAAGGACATATTAACATCATCATGGCGCCGCATCACCACGGCTCTCCCCTTCACTTAAAGGGGAGAGCCTGTGCGAGAGGAGTGTGCCAGGCTACCTGTTGGAGGCCCGGCCGAACCTGGAGGCATAACTGTCAGCCGGTGGTGTGACATGGAAGTCGGCCGACAAAAGAAAACATGCCGGCAGCAGCAGTGCGCCCTCCCCTTAAAGGGAAGTCACACCACCGTTGAAGAAGGCCACAGCCTCACTGGACCACCAGGAAAAAACAGGTTTTGGCACCGCTGGGTGGGCCGAAGGAATTTCACCATCGGAGTGGGGGGGGGGGGGGGGGAGGGTGGTGTGGTTAGATCGGCGATGCGCATGGTGATGATGCAAGTATCGTGGATCGGCAACAACGGAGCGGTAAGGGGGGCATCGGGGGCACCACCGGGAGAACTCGGGAGGGCAATTGTGCTAGCAGCGGCCATGCCACGAAAAGTCAGCGGCCACTCCACTCCACAGCGTGGCTGCCGATTTGCGGTGGTAAAAGACGTTAAGGAGAGGGGCAATTTCGGCCCTCTGTAGAGTAGAGTTACTGGTGTAAAACGGGTGCCAAGATATCCAATATACTGGGCGGACTATTCTGAGCCAGAACTGCACCACACGTCATATTGGTATAGGCATCAAAAGTGGCATCCTGGGCACCGTGGCTGAAACATATGCCAATAAAAGGCCTGATGCCTGTTTACATAAGAACATAAGAACATAAGAAATAGGAGCAGGAGTAGGCCATTTGGCCCCTCGAGCCTGCTCCGCCATTTAATAAGATCATGGCTGATCTGATCTTGGACTCAGCTCCACTTCTCTGCCCGCTCCCTTTACTCTCTTATCGTTCAAAATCTGTCTATCTCCGCCTTAAATATATTCAATGACCCAGCCTCCACAGCTCTCTGGGGCAGAGAGTTCCATAGATTTACAACCCTCTGAGAGAAGAAATTTCTCCTCGTCTCAGTTTTAAACAGGCGGCTCCTTATTCTGAGACGATGTCTCCTAGTTTTAGTTTCCCCTATGATTGATGCCCCCTTTACCAAATGTGTTTGCCCTGAACGCAGCCAGCTACCGGCCCAGTTGCATTCAGGACAACCAGATCTGCGACCAGCCTAATCTGTGGTCCTTAAGTGCATCGCTGCGGACCACCACCAAAGAGAGACGTTTAAAAAAAATACTTATCTGAATGAGGAGCTGAGCAGTGCAGGACTGCTCCTCCTGATTCCACTTTAAAGCCACCGCTGATTAGTGCCTCGTCCCACCCTCCCGCTCTCGATCGCTCCTCACTTCCCTCGATCATCCCCCCACCCCCAATCACTCCCCTCCCTCCCGATCGCTTCTCCTCCTCTCCCGATTGCTGCCCCTCCCCCCCCCCCATCGCTGTCTCGACTACCTCCCACTTGCAGCCTCATTTCCCCTCCTGATCGCACCCCTCGCTTTCCCTCTCGCAAGATCTGCACGTCCGATAATAATACTTAACCTGACTGTAGTTGCTGGAAGTACAAACATTACATGACACTCCCAGGGCAGGTACAGGGGGTTAGATACAGAGTAAAGCTCCCTCTACACTGTCCCATCAAACATTCCCAGGGCAGGTACAGCACGGGTTAGATACAGAGTAAAACTCCCTCTACACTGTCCCATCAAACACTCCCAGGGCAGGTACAGGGGGTTAGATACAGAGTAAAGCTCCCTCTACGCTGTCCCATCAAACACTCCCAGGGCAGGTACAGTTTAAAATTCTGATGGGTTTAGACAGGTTAGATGCAGGAAGAATGTTCCCAATGTTGGGGAAGTCCAGAACCAGGGGTCACAGTCTAAGGATAAGGGGTAAGCCATTTAGGACCGAGATGAGGAGAAACGTCTTCACCCAGAGAGTGGTGAACCTGTGGAATTCTCTACCACAGTAAGTTGTTGAGGCCAATTCACTAAATATATTCAAAAAGGAGTTAGATGTAGTCCTTACTACTAAGGGGATCAAGGGGTATGGCAAGAAAGAAGGAATGGGGTACTGAAGTTGCATGTTCAGCCATGAACTCATTGAATGGCGGTGCAGGCTAGAAGGGCCGAATGGCCTACTCCTGCACCTATTTTCTATGTTTCTATGTTTCTATGACAATATCTGAAATCGTTTTGCCTGCTGTGCTGCAAATGAATAGCAACCAGCACCCTCTTAGCCCAGCTCATTGGCTGAGACAGCACAGCTCATTGGCTGAGACAGTGGTGTCAATAGACACAGGGACCGAATTTTCCCCGCCCCGGCCGCGAAATTTGGGTTACTGCCCCTTACAGGAAGTGGAGCGCAATGTCGCACGGTCTACTTCCTCTTGGGGCAGCTATGCGGGCAGGATCGGCAGTTTCAATGCCCCTCCCCTTCCGTTAGAGGAGTAAGGGGGGTATGCTGCAGGCTCTACTGGCCCTTTGATGGCCTCCGCTGGGCCACCAGGGCTGCGCGGTGCCGTGGCTGCACGATCGCGGCCCGGACCATGTGACGCCGACAGAGCGCGGGCCGACGGGTGAGCTGGCCGAAGAAAGAAAACGGCGTCCCGCGGCACAGCGCACCTCCCGTTCAACTTCTGCCCCGGGAGCGGAGGTCGGCCCGGTTCGCGACCCGTGAGGCTGGTGCGGGCATCACCCGCGTCAGCTTCACGGGTTGCCAGGCAATTTCCGCCACGGGGCGGAAAGGGGTCACCGTGCATGGTGATGACATCATCAATGGAGGCACGGTGGCCCGGGGTGCGGCCCCACCGTGTTCGCGCCTCCGCTGACTCGTGCACAATGTCGCGGAAGCCGGTAGCGCCCCGCCCCCACCTCCCCATCGTGCGGAGACAGGCTTGCCCAGAGGCGCTAACGGGCGGTACAGAACAGGGCAATTTCGCCCCCACAGTTTTAGTCCAATGTGAACATCACAGTAACACAAAAGCAAAATACCGCGGATGCTGAAATCGGGAATAAAAACAGAAAATGCTGGAAATCTCAGCGGGTCAGGCAGCATCTGTGGAGAGGAAGCAGAGTTAACGTTTCAGGTCGATGACCCTTCGTCAGAACTGGAGAGTGTTTGGAAAGAACACATTCTTAACGAGCACTGAAAGGGGGAGGGGAAGAAAGAACAAAAGGGAAGGTCTGTGACAGGGTGGAAGGCAGGAGAGATTAGAGAGACAAAAGGGGTGATGGCCCAAATTCAAATGCTAATGCCCGGAGTTGGAAAAACATTAGTCGCGATAGGGTGTGAATGGCGGGATAATGACCGACTGCCATTAGAGACAAGGAGGAAAAAAGTCAAGCATGATCCCATCCTCACCTCACATCCACACGTGAGCACTTCCAGTAGGCTTCACTGGTTAGTGATCCGGAAACGAATACCTTGGCTGATTTTCACCTCCTCAACATAGGGGCACTGAGGCCAACTGTAGTGTCACCTAATCAACTAACACATGGGGATCAAACCTGGAACTTGCGTAGTTTGAAGGGCTCATCACTCAACAAGGTCGTTGCGGCCCTGGGGAAGCATCTTTAAAGATTCAGAATGGACACCATCGCTCCTAGCCTTCTCTCATTATAACTGACATGGGGTAAACTACACAAACTCAGGTCAGCACACAGTCTATAATAAGAGAATCGCAGTGTATTACTTTTCTTTTCTGAGTATGTTCAAAACACGGGGGTCAATTGTCAATTAAATACCAAGGAAAGGATCATCCCAATGCAATAAATGAAGTGGTAGATTAAGCTGCACTCATACTTAACAATAATTACTGGGTGTTAACTAAAATATATCATCATCATCATAGGCGGTCCCTTGAACAAGGATGACTTGCTTCCATGTGAGTTCACAGATGTTTCAATGAAGGACCCGTTATTCCAGTCCTAAATTCCAATTGAATGGTGGAAGATGTCTGTGCATGGATTTATGTAACATGTGGTGGCCATTCCAGAGCAGCCGCCACACGGGCTTGACAGAGCTAGGCCTTTATCCAGTGACAAGGGTTAACCAGGACGACTGGAGTCCTGCTCTGCTAATTTAAAATATATCCCTATACCATAGGCATCATCATAGGCAGTCCCTCGGAATCGAGGAAGACTTGCTTCCACTCCAAAAATGAGTTCTCAGGTGACTGAACAGTCCAATATGAGAACCACAGTCCCTGTCACAGGTGGGACAGACAGTTGTTGAAGGAAGGGGTGGGTGGGACTGGTTTGCCGCACGCTCTTTCCGCTGCCTGCGCTTGGTTTCTGCGCGCTCTCGGCGACGAGACTCGAGGTGCTCAGCGCCCTCCCGGATGCACTTCCTCCACTTGGGGCGGTCTTTGGCCAGGGACTCCCAGGTGTCGGTGGGGATGTTGCACTTTATCAGGGAGGCTTTGAGGGTGTCCTTGAAACGTTTCCTCTGCCCACCTTTGGCTTGCTTGCCGTGTGAGGGGTTGTGCATAACTATTGGTCGTCGCTGGCTTACGTTTCCGGAACTGCCTACCTAAGAGCAATGTGGGAGCACCTTCACCACACGGACTGGAGCGGTTCAAGAAGAAGATCCACCACCACCTTCTCAAGGGCAACTAGGGATGGGCAATAAATGCCAACCTTGCCAGCGATGATCACACCCTGAGAATTAATTTTTTTTAACACTGGATGAGAGTCAAAGAGGGATTCTTGTGGGCCCTGCAGCTAGCTTATTGCACAGGTGGCAAGGCGTTGTCATAGCAACGGACTGTGAAGGTGCGAGGCCTGTGTTCTGCTGGCAGTGAGTCAACCAGCAGGCGACGTAATGCCTTTCTACTGAAGACAGCTTAATCAGGATTAATTAGAATGTCATTCAAATCAATATTGCTCTGTGATAAGATCATTTCCTCTCTGCGTGCCTTGCTAATTTTGATGTTGAGTTGCACATCGTGCCACCACCAATATCACCTCTGCTGCTGGGACAACAAACAAACTGATATCAGTAGCAGTGCCTGGAATTGCAAAATTGAGGGAGTATCAGCAAATGAAAATAAATATTTGACGAAAACGCAAATAAAAACCGGGCGAGAGATAAAACGGGCTGGCGGATTCACTATTACCCGTTTACACAATTGCATAAAGTCAAAATCGACCTCTACCTGACAGGGATTCAAAACTAACATTCACTCTTCCTCAGAGTTCACAAAGGTCCACTTGTCTCTAACAATAACAACTTGTGTCTTCAATGTGGAAGAATGTTCCAAGGCGCTTCATGTACATGGTAAGTCCATTAGGAGAGCAGACCAAAAGCACGGTCGGAAAGAGAAAGAAAGGTCCTGCATTTATATAGCGTCTTTCGTGACCTCAGAATGTTCCAAAGGGCTCTACAACCAATTAAGTACTTTTGCAGTGCAGTCACTGCTGTAATGTAGGGAAACACGGCAGCCAATATGTGCGCAAACAGCAATGAGATAAATGACCAGATAATAGCAAAAGATCAAGAGGAGAGATGTGGAAAATAACATTTATACAGCGAGTTGTTGTGATCTGGAATGCACAGCCTCAAAGGGCGGTGGAAGCAGATTCAATAACAACATTCAAAAACCAGTTGCATCAAAACTTGAATGGTAAAAATTTGCGGGACTATGAGGAAAAGGCAGGGGCTGAGACTAATCGGATCGCTCTTTCAAACAGACGGCACAGGCACGATGGGCCGAATGGCCTCATTCTGTGCTGTATCATTCTTTGATCAATCTGTTTTAGCGATTTTGGTTGAGGGATAAATATTGGCCGGGGCACCGGGAGAACGCCTTTGCTCTCCTTCGAATAATGTCAAATGATCTATTACGTCCACCTGAGAGGGCAGACGGGGCTTCGGTTTAACATCTGATACAAAAGGCAGCTTTGTTAAGTGTGCAGCGCTCCCTCAGCATTACGCTGAAGTGTCAGCCTGGGTTTTGCGCTTGACTCTCTGGAATGGGGCTTGAGCAAACAACGCTCTGACTCATAGCTGCGAGGACTGCCACTGAGCCAAGGCTGACACTTTGATTTTGAAGAGGCTTTTAAATGCAAGGAGGGTAGTGTTATGTATTGTCCATGTACATTAAATGTATAGTTACAATGGTGCGCCACAAGGGGCGCTGTGGTGGGAGACCCGAAAGTACCTGCGAGACAGAGTATAAAAGGCTGCCCACCACACCTGAGGGGCACTCTGGAGTTACACAATAAAGGACCAAGCTCACAGCAGTTACTACAACACCAGACTGTGTGGAGTCAGTGATTTGGGTGCTACACACATCACAAATTGGCGACGAGGACACGGACGAGCTCTTCACGCAACCATGGCTACTTTGGGCATGCTAAAGGATTTCACAGAGGGTAATGACTGGGATGCCTTTATGGAAAGGCTCGAGTACTATTTTATAGCAAACGACCTGACAGGGGACACGAACGCACTGAGAGACAAGCGTAAGGTGATATTGCTGTCTAGTTGTGGCGATGAGGTTTACCGTCTCATCGGGGATTTGCTGCCACCCGCGAGTGCCAAGGACAAGTCATACGAGAAGCTGATTGAACTCATTCGTAACCAACTGAAACCGAAGGAGAGCATCCTCACAGCCAGGCACAAATTCTACCACCACTGCCGACCTGAGGGCCAGGATGTCACAAAATATGCTGCGGACATCAGGAGACTTGCTGCACCATGCGATTTTGGCACACACCTTGACGACGCGTTGCGAGACGTCTTTGTTATGGAGATTGGCCATGAGGGCCTCCTTCACAAGCTGCTATCCATTGAACCCACAGTCAGCCTGCAGCAAGCCATCAACATCAGCCGGGCATTTATGACCTCGACTTGCAGCACCAAGCAGATGATCCACACGGTCTCGAACCCGGCAGGTACTATTCACAGGATAGCGCCCGTCACGGATAAACGAGCCGAACGTGGCTCTGCCCAGGGCAGAGAGCACGGACCTCAAAGTCCTGGAACTCAGAGACCGCCGAGGGGGGCTAATCGAGTAGCACCATGCTGGCGCTGCGGAGGAAGCCATGGGGCTCACCGGTGCAGGTTTCCGGAGTATACGTGCAATACCCGCCACACGAAAGGCCACCTTCAGCGTATGTGCAAAAGAAACACGACTCACCGTGTGGCTGAGGAGATGGTAGATGATCTGCTGTCCAGCGAGGAGCATTGCAGTTTGGCTCGACGGGCATCCCAGCCCCAGGTAGAAGAAGATGATGCGTCTGGACTGTATACGTGTACCGATGGTTCGGCCCCAGTGATTATGGAAGTCAAGATTAACGGAGTCCCAGTGAGTATGGAAGTATACACGGGGTCGGGTCAGTCGCTGATGAGTCAGGAAACTTTTGATAAACTGTGGATCAACCCAAGCTGGTCCCGGTCACGGAGAAGCTGCACACTTACACCAAGGAACTGATACCTGTTCTTGGCAGAGCGGATGTGCAGGTATCTCACGGGGGCGAGATGCACGGTTTACCTTTGTGGATCATTGCAGGCGATGGGCCGACACTAGGTCCGTGGGAGCTGGGAAGACTTCCTTCCTCCACAGACCGCTGTCACCCGTGTTCACAAGCAGAGCAGGCCTCCACCTTTGGATCGGATGGCAGCGAAGGAAGCGTGTGTGGGGTTGGGCAGAGCAGCGGAGGCCGTCGACTCTCCCCTGCAAAGTCTGAGAGTGAGAAAGAGGCGCTGGAACCAGCAGCAGCGCCGACCGAGCTGGAGAAGAGAGAAGGGCTTCGTCGGCCTGCAGGCAGAGGCGGCCATTCACGGAGCTTGCAGCGGGAGGAGCGGTGAATCGGCAGTTCCGGGAGCGGGACTCGCTCGGTAACGTGGTGAGGGCCGGTGCTCCGAGGAGCGGGGCTCGTCCAGGATCGGCTGCGGCAGTGAGAAGGTCGGCTCCGGAGGACGTGTGTGTGTGGGGCGGCTCCCGGGCAAAAAGGCCAGCTGCGTGGGGTGCTCCGGAGGATGCGGCGGTGCGGGGGCCGGTGCGTTGCAGCTCCCGGGTGCATTCAGAGTGTGGCGGCTCTCTAGAGAGAGAGAGAGAGAGAGAGAGAGAGGGAGAGCAGGCAGCAGCACAACGAGTTCAAGATGGCGGCGAGCCTCATGGCAGCAGAGTTCTGCAGAGAGAGCGGCAGGCAGGCACCAGCAGAGTACCTAAAATGGCGGCGCCCAGTAGAAACCTCATGGGAAAAACAAAATGGCGTCTTAAAAGGGAAATGTACCCAGGAGTCTTAAAGGGGCCTTACACTGTTGGCGGTCCCCACAAAGAGACTTTTGTAAGGGTAAGAGTGAGTCAAAATGATTACTGTGATTTGTATGATGACGAGATTTATGACAAGAGTTAATATTTTGATGCTAAAATGATTACTGTGATTAAAATGATTGATATGTTTGGTGAAAAGAGTTAATATCACAATGCACAGTTAAAAGGATTAATGCGATTTCTGATTTTATGTGATTTATGCAATTGTTCAGCGGCTGCAGATAAGCCGCAAAGGCAACTATTTTCTGAGAACAGAGGCAACGCACCAGTTGCCATACCCTGTCTCAGCGCAGCCCATTACCTCGGGCAAAAAGGGGCAGTATGCCGCCACCATACCTCACCCAGTGGAGCTGGGATTTAATAACTGTTCAGTGTACCTGCAACCTTTTGATATAACTCTTCAACGCATCTATATGTATCATACAAATGTACTGTCTATGTGTACCTGCTTTCTACTGGAGATTATGTTTGTGTACTTGTATCACCCACGTAAGGACTGCACCGGATCGCAAGCATAATCTCTACATGGGGGGGGAAGAGGGAAGTGGATGCTCATGGACTCACACTCACAAATCAACCAGGACGAACAAGGCCGAGGTTACCGGCAATTTGCTTTTGGAACTGGGGGTGGGGAGTGAGATGTTATGTATTGTCCATATACATTAAATGTATAGTTACAATGGTGCGCCACAAGGGGCGCTGTGGTGGGAGACCCGAAAGTACCTGCGAGACAGAGTATAAAAGGCTGCCCACCACACCCGAGGGGCACTCTGGAGTTACACAATAAAGGACCAAGGTCACAGCAGTTACTACAACATCAGACTGTGTGGAGTCAGTGATTTGAGTGCTACATACATCACAGGTAGGATCAAGGAAAAGTGGTTTAAGGAGGGAGCGAGACTGTTGAAAACCAGGTGAGGAATGTTGGGTGAGGGAGATAAACATGGGAAGGTGGAATCAGAGGACGGCAGAGGTTGGGCTGGCAAAGAAGGCTACAGAGATGAGGAGAGGTCAAGAAGGGATGTGTGCAACAAAAAATAACTTACATTTGTATCGATCTTTCACCACCTCAGAACATCCCAAAGTGCTTCTGACGTCAACTGTTACAATGTAGGAAACGTAGCAGCCAATTTATGCATGGCAAGATCCCAGAAACAGCAACTTGATAATGACCAGTTATCTGTTTTAATGATGTTTGTTGAGAGATAAACATTGTCCAGGACACCAGGGGAGAATTCCACTGCTCTGCTTTAACATAATGCCATGGGATCTTTTACGTCCACCAGAGCTGGCTGACGGGGCCTTGGTTTAACGTCTCATCCGAAAGACGGCACCTCCAACAGTGCAGCACTCCCTCAGCACTGCACTAGAGTGTCAGCCTAGATTTTGTGTTCAAGTTTCTGGAGTGGGAATTGAACCCACAACCTTCTGACTCAAGAGGCGAGGATGCTACCAATTTTCACAGAGTTACAGTACAACACCGCAAAACAATCCAAAGTAGCTCTCTATCAATAGATATTAAAAACTAAGAACTGCAGGAGCAAGGAAATTGCTGTAGATGGCGTAATAACACAACACGACAGAAAAGTAACACTCCTGATCTGAAGAAGAGTTATTACACAATAATAATTCCAGTCCTTGCTAACAGCAGGCCCTGACCAGGGAGCCGAAACCAGGGAGTTGGGAGGATTGACTTATATCCAAAGCACATTTGTGGACCAGGCAAATAGGATAGAAGCATTTAAGGGAAAGCTCGGTAAGCACGTGGGGGAGAAAGGAATAGAGGGGGAGAAATTCGCATAGTTTGCGCCTCTCGTTAACACCTTAACGGAGCGCAAACAATTTCTAGCCCAGGGCACGGGGCCACTACCGCCTCCCATGAAATTGCGCGGGAGTTAGTGGGGGCGCAAACTGGCTGTACGTTCCATGTAATTCTATGTAACGTTGTCAGGGCTGGGGTCACCTACACTGAGCGCACCAAGTGCAGGGTGGTCACTGCCACCACGCGTGCAGTGTACACTCTGAAACACCAGGGCTGCACTCTCTGTGGATCAAGCATCTGAACAACTCGACCCTTCCTACAAAGCACCAAAAAAAAGACAAAGCCTCTCCCTGTTAGGTTGTGTTTTCCAACACATTCTATCCGCTCCGCGGGGGAAGTTCACCGCTGACTCACGGCTGATCCATTACCGACTTTGCCACGCTGCACGAGGCGCCTGTAAACAATCATTGTGGACGCTGAGGTTCTCCAAGAGCGGGCCAGGCAGCCATGCGGAATCTCAGAGAGTAGCTGAGCTGGCTGTCTTCCATCTATGCCCTGGCTGTTTTAAAAGTAGCACGAGCTTGCGATCACTTCAACTTGATCAATTCAACTTGCGCTGGGGTTTCAAATGGGTCTCGCCCACTGTAGCACAATCATTAAATGCATTTGCTCAGAATTAACATTTTATGGTCTGGATGTGAACTTTAAGGCTAAATTGCAGACTGCCAACAGTTAGAGTGTTGGTTTAATCTGTCCTCCCCAATCAATTCCCACTGAAAACAAACAGACTGACACTTATAGATGGGAAAGAGTTAAAAGACTGTTCCTTTTTAAGAAATAATTTAATTACCTTGTAATAATTTCATGGCTATTGGGTAACTTTAAAAAAAATTTAAGAACACCTTGGCTTGTTTGCCTTGCATTTAATTATTCCAAGCAGCACAATTTACTTAGTCCCACTGGACTATCCTATTTCAGGAATTATTGCATAACCATTTCAGTTTCTTGCCAGAGCCTCCCCTGTTTATCTGAAGCACAAGCTCTCTGACTAGTTGCTCCCCGTCTAATTGCTATCACTGTTATTACAGGACCTCTCTCTGGTTTCAGTTCAAAAAGGACTGTGTACGTTAGACAAGGACTGCAGTCTTTAACTTGGGCAGCTAGTCGAGGAGCGGGGGAAGCGGTTAGAGAGAGTGTGGGAACAATAACAAGCAGAATTGATATATAACAGCCAGCTCCAGTTGATGGAGGGGAGGTCTACCTCCGGCGATCTCTTCTGCAGTTTGACGTTCTTGATCTCCTCCGCTTTTTATTGTCTTATAGTGCCCTTCGTTTCTTCTCCTTTATGATTTCTCAGATTTTAATTTTCCGTGTTTCCTTATTCTATACATTTTAAATGTTACTGAATATCTCATGACGTTACTCAAGGTATGTTAGATGTTTCATAATGACACGGGCATTGTACCATAGAATTCACACGGTATTAATTTGTGCAGCTATCATTAACCAGGCCTGAACCATAAAGCCTGCAAAATCCAATTACTGTAAATTGGAGATCTCAAGGTCAGCTAGAGCTTAATTGGTATCGATGAGGAACATTTTCAGATTGATTCCTGGTCAGAGGAATTAAGCACGAAATGGCTGCTCTATTTATATTTTTGTGGGTCTGATGTCTGAAGGACTCTGTTTGTTTATATATTTGGATAAATACTGGAGTTTTTTTAAATATTTGTTTCTGGGATGTGTGCATTTATTGCCCATCCCCAATTGCCCTTGAGAAGGTGGTGGTGAACCGCTGCAGTCCTGGTGGTGAAGGTACTCCCACAGTGCTGTTAGGGAGGGAGTTCCAGGATTTTGACCCAGCGACGATGAAGGAACGGCCGATATATTTCCAAGTCGGGATGGTGTGTAACTTGGAGGGGAACTCGCAGGTGATGGTGTTCTCATGCGCTTGCTGCCCTCCTCCTTCTAGGGTGGTAGAGGTCACGGGTTTTGGAGGTGCTACCAAAGAAGCCTTGACGAGTTGCTGCAGTGCATCTTGTAGATGGTACACACTGCAGCCATGGTGGGCCAGTGGTGGAGGGAGTGAATGTTGAAGATGGTGGATGGGGTGCCGATCAAGCGGGCTGTTTTGCCCAGGCTGGTGTCGAGCTTCTTGAGTGTTGTTGGAGCTGCACTCATCCAGGCAACTGGAGAGTATTCCATCACACTCCTCACTCCTGACTTGTGCCTTGTAGATGGTGGAAAGGCTTTGGGGAGTCAGGAGGTGAGACGTTCACCACAGAATACCCAGCCTCTGACCTGCTCTTGTAGCCACAGTATTTATGTGGCTGGTCCAGTTAAGTTTCTGGTCAATAGTGACCCCCAGGATGTTGATGATGGGGGATTCGGAGATGGTAATGTTGTTGAATATCAAGGGGCAGAGGTTAGACTCTCACTTGTTGTAGATGGTCATTGCCTGACACTTGTGTGGCGCGAATGTTACTTGCCACTCATCAGCCCAAACCTGAATGTCGTCCAGGTCTTGCTGCATTTGGGCATGGACTGCTTCATTATGTGAGGAGTTGTGAATGGAACTGAACACTGTGCAATTATCAGCGAAAATCCCCACTTCTGACCTTATGATGGAGGGAAGGTCATTGATGAAGCAGCTGAAGATGGTTGAAAACAGAAGGCCTGGTAAATGAATTCAATCTGTCAAAACAAACTGGATCGGTTTATTTGTGAGCCCTTTCTTGGCAATGTTAAGAACGACTTGCATTTATATAGCTCCTTTCACAACCTTGGGACATCCCAAAGGGCCTTACAGCCAATGAAGTACTTTTCTTTCAAGTGTAGTCGCTGTTGTAATGTGGGCAACACGGCAGCCAATTTACGCACAGCAAGCTCCCACAAATAGCAATGTGGTAATGACCGGATAATCTGTTTTTAGTGATGTTGGTAGAGGGATAAATGCAGGCCAGGACACTGGGGATAACTTCTCTGCCCTTTTTCGAAAAATAGTGCCATGGGATTGCTTGCATTCACCCGAGAGGGCAGACGGGGCCTCGGTTTGACATCTCATCTGAAAGGCGACACCCCCGATTAAGAGTGCAAGGGGATTGAGTGGGATGGATTTTCTTTTGCTAAGAAAATAATACTTGCCTCAATTGTGCTCTGAAATTAAGCTGAAAACAGTTTGAAATGTGTAGGCCCATGGTCTACTGGGGCCAGGCTGTATTTCAGTGAGATAGTGAGTGGCTTCAGGAGAAAACCAGAGAGAGAAAGAGGGGGATGGTGGGAGAGAGAAGTAAGCTAACACAGGATTAGTGCATTAAGTATTCTGTTTACCTCATGTTTTTTTCAAATTTCAATTTCAATGGAAGAGGGATGGCTGCATAAATAAAGGCAATCTGGATTCATGTTTTTCTGATAGCGATGAAGAAAAATAAAGATAATGTTTCACTTAATTAAAAACCCATTAGCGTATGAATCCGACCAAAAGCAGCAACAGCTGGCTGGCTGTGTGCCTGGATACTGTGCGGTCACAATGCCGAGGACAGGCGTTGAGTGGATGTGTGGGGGGGCTGCACACCGAGAGTCATTACTGTAAATAGCATTGCCAGGCAACGAGGAGAATTCTTACTCTATCTCGAGAGTGCTTTATTTTTCACTAGGGAGCCCTGACTATTTGAGAGTTCTGCATCTCCAAAGGGCTGAGGGCCCCAAAACAAGCGAGTTCATTGTTCGGTTGGAGAACCCGGTGACTCATTCTTTGAGACCTACGTGGTCTTATCGTTTAAAACAATAACACATTACATTTCTCGGAGAGTCACCTGCTTAAAAGCTCCATGTGGCTTTTGGAAAATGATCAGTCTACATTCAGTTAGGCCCGGTATTAACCGGAGGGAAACTGGGCGGATGTCGTTAAAATCGGGGAAGCGACTTACTCCTCCCCGATCCCGCTGCCTTCCCGCATGGATGTGATTTTCCTCATCATCGTCATCATAGGCAGCTCCTTGGAATCGAGGAAGACCTGCTTCCACTCTAAACATGAGCTCTGAGGTGGCTGAACAGTCCAATACGAGAAACACAGCCCCAGTCACAGGTGGGACAGACAGTCGTAGAGGGAAGGGGTGGGTGGGACTTGTTTGCCGTACGCTCTTTCCGCTGCCTGCGCTTGATTTCTGCATGCTCTTGGCGATGAGACTCGAGGTGCTCAGCGCCCTCTCAGATGCACTTCCTCCACTAAGGGCGGTCTTTGGCCAGGGACTCCCAGGTGTCGGTGGGGATGTTGCATTTTTTTCAGGGAGGCTTTGAGGCTGTCCTTTGTAACGTTTCCTCTGCCCACCTTTGGCTCGTTTGCCGTGAAGGAGTTCCGCAAAGTAGAGCGCTTGCTTTGGGAATCTCGCGTCTGGCATGCGAACAATGTGGCCCGCCCAGCGGAGCTGATCGAGTGTGGTCAGTGCTTCGATGCTGGGGGTGTTGGCCTGGTTGAGCACACTAACGTCGGTTCTGTCTGACCTCCCAGGGGATTTGCAGGATCCCCGGTGCGTGTGGATGTGATTTTAACCTCCTGTCATGGGGCACCCTCGGAAGGCAGAGGGGCCCTGATTTAAATATGCTCCTCGGGGCGTGACTGCAATGTTAACCTCTGACCTGCGACAGGGGAACCATCGTGGCATCTCCGTCCACGCCCACCTGGTGGGAAAGTGGATCTGTTGCCCAGGGGAGGCCCAGAAAGGTGTGGCTTGGATTTGGTTGTTGTTTCCTTGTTGGCCAGCAGGGGGCCACATGTGGAAACATTGAGCCTCCCCCCACCCCCCCCCCCCCACCCCGCCCCCTTGCCCTGAACTCTTCATTCCCCCTCCCCCTGACGGCAATGCCCTTCCGACCACCCACCCCGCACCTACCCCTAACCACTCGCCTGACAACCAAGGCCATTCCTTGGGGTCATGTGGAGGCCTGGCCCCCGAAATCCCGTTCCCCGCTTGGCGGCCAGACTCGTGCTCCTCGCCGGGTTCGGGCAGGAGACTGATGGCAAGCAACAACAACAACAACAACTTGTATTTATATAGCGCCTTCAACGTAGTGAAACGTCCCAAGGCGCTTCACAGGACAAGGCAAAAAATATAAATTTGACACCGAGCCAGATAAGAAAAAAATCACGGCAGCTGACCAAAAGCTTGGTCAAAGAGGTAGGGTTTTAAGGAGCATCTTGAAGCAGAAAAGGGAGGTAGAGAGGCGGAGAGGCTTAGGGAGGGAATTCCGGAGCTTGGGGCCCAGGCAGCTGAAGGCACGGCCACCGATGGTGGAGCGATTATAATCAGGGATGCTCAAGAGGGCAGAATTAGAGGAGCGCAGCTATCCTGGCAGGCAGATGAGAGTTAAAGATTTCCTGGACCTCACAATGTGGAAAGTCGGATGGAGTGCTCTCCCCCCGCACATTTACCGCTGGCAGTTAAAAGCCAGGCTCATGACTTTCACGGTTTTCTGAATGAGTTGCTTCTCATTTACTGTAGGTGTAAGTTAATTTCATGCTAGTTTCATAAAATCAATATAAATTAGTGGGAATCATGGGGATACTGCACTCATCTTTAATACGGTTTATCTGCCAACCTCAATATCAGAAATAAATCTCAGGCGGGGTTGGAGTGCTGCAGAAGACCTCAGAATTGGAAGTAGGGGAGAGCAGCCTGGCTCCCCCGTCCAGAGGTGGAGCAAGGGCAGGAAACAAGCGGGGTCGTGATGCCACCCATGACAGAATAGCTCGCTGATACGCACTATCCAGGCTCATTCATGAACAATGACCACATGAGTGAGGCACTGGAAGACATCCAGACCGCGCTTGTTCCTGCTCTCACACCACCTCTGGACGGGGGAGCCAGACTGATTCCCACTAATTTATATTGATTTTATGGAACAAGCTTAAACTGTGAGCACTGACAGGCTAATTGATTATGTGAGATTCTCAGTGAAGCACAATCCTGCACTTACATACTCACTGACTCACTCACTGACTCACTCACTCACTGACTCACTCACTCACTGACTCAATCACTCACTCACTCACTCACTCACTCAATCACTCACTCACTCACTCACTCACTCACTCACTCTCATCATCATCTTAGGCAGTCCTTCAAAATCGAGGAAGACTTGCTTCCACTCCAAAAGTGAGTTCTCAGGTGACTGCACAGTCCAATACGGGAATGACAGTCTCTGTCACAGGTGGGGCAGACAGTGGTTGAGGGAAAGGGTGGGTGGGGAGCCTGGTTTGCCGTGCGCTCTGTCCACTGCCTGCGCTTTGTTTTCTGCATGCTCTCGGCGACGAGTCTCGAGGTGCTCAGCGCCCTCCCGGATGCTCTTCCTCCACTTAGGGCGGTCTTGTTACACTTTATCAAGGAGGCTTTGAGGGTGTCCTTGAAACGTTTCCTCTGCCCACCTGGGGCTCGCTTGCCGCGTAGGAGTTCCAAGTAGAGCACTTGCTTCGGGAGTCTCGTGTCGGGCATGCGGACAATGTGGCCCACCCAACGGAGCTGGTCGAGTGTGGTCAGTACTTCAATGCTGGGGATGTTGGCCTGAGTGAGAACACCGATGTTGCTGCGTCTGTCCTCCCAGGGGATTTGCAGGGTCTTGCGGAGTCAGTGCTGGTGGTACTTTTCCAGCGCTTTGAGGTGTCTACTGTATATGGTCCACGTCTTTGAGCCATATAGGAGGGCGGGTATCACTACTGCCCTGTAGACTATAAGCTTGGTGCCAGATTAGAGGGCCTGGTCTTCAAGCATTCTCTTCCTCAGGCGACCAAAAGCTGCGCTGGCACACTGGAGGCGGTGTTGGACCTCGTCGTCGATGTCTGCCCTTGCTAATAGTAGGCTCCCGAGGTATGGAAAATGGTCCACGTTGTCCAAGGCCGCGCCATGGATTTTGAAGACCGGGGGGCATGCTGTGTGACGAGGTTAGGTTGGTGGACGACCTTTGTCTTACGGATGTTCAGCATAAAGCCCATGCTTTCGTATGCCTCGGTGGAGGTGTTGATGATGGCTTGAAGTTTGGCCTCTGAGTGCGCAGACGCAAGCGTCGTTTGCGTACTGTAGTTCGATGACAGAGGATGGAATGACCTTGGATCCAGCCTGGAGCTGAAGTAGATTGAACAGGTTCCCATTGGTTCTATAGTTTAGTTCCACTCCAGCTGGGAGCTTGTTGATAGTGAGATGGAGCATTGCAGCAAGGAAGATCGAGAAGAGCATTGGTGCGATGATGCAGCCCTGTTTGACCCCGGTCCGGACGTGAATTGGGTCTGTGATGGATCTATTGGTAAGGATCACGGCTTGCATGTCATTATGGAGCAGGCAGAGGATGATGACAAACATTTGGGGACAGCCGAAGCGGAGGAGGATACTCCATAGTCCCTCGCCTTTGTCAAAGGCCTTTGTCAGGTCAAAAAAGGCCATGTACAAGGGTTGGTGCTGTTCCCTCCATTTCTCTTGCAGTTGTCACGCAGTGAAGATCATGTCTGTTGTACCCCTCAGTGGACGGAATCCGCATTGTGATTCTGTGAGGAGCTCTTCAGCCACAGGGAGAAGACGATTGAGGAGGATTCTTGCGATGACTTTCCCTGTGGCTGACAGCAGGGAGATTCCTCTGTAGTTGCCGCAGTCGGACTTGTACCCTCTTTTGAAAATAGTCACGATTACGGGAGCTCTGAGATCTCCCGGCATGCTCTCCTCCTTCCAGATAAGAGAGATGAGGTCATGCATTCGTGCCAATAGTGCTTCTCCGCCATACTTTAGTGCCTCAGCGGGGATTCCATCTGCTCCTGATGCCATGTTGTTCTTGAACTGATGGATGGCCTTTTTTGCTTCGTGTAGGGCTGGAGTCGAGGACACTCATGTCGAAGGCAGAGTCTCAGTTGAGGAGATCTGTGAAATGCTCCTTCCAGCGGGCCCTGACTACCTCGGTATCCTTAACGAGTGCCTCTCCGTTCTTGACCAGCAGTGGGGTGTGGCCTTGAGTGCTTGGGCCGTAGGTGGTCTTGACTGAGCTGAAGAATCCTCGCACGTCATGGTTGCTGGATCTCCTGTGCTTTCTTCACCCAACATCTATTCTTTAGGTCGCGGATTTTTTGTTGGACCTCGGCCTTCAGCCGCCTGTAGAGCTGCTTTGCTGACCCCGAGGTGGGTTGCTGCTTTAAGTTCAGAAATGCCTTGTGCTTGCAGTTTATTAGCTCCTAGATCTCCTGGTCGTTCTCGTCAGACCAGTCTTGGTGTTTCCTGGTCGAGTGACCGAGCGTCTCTTCACAGGCGCTGGTTATGGAGGCCTTGAGGGCAGACCAGGTGCTGTGGGGATTCTGCGTCTTGGGGTCGTTGAGGGTCGCCAGGTTGGTAGTGAGGTGCTGGCTATATAGGGCTTTCTTATCAGAGTCATTGAGTGCCACACTCACTTACACTCACTCACGTTGACACACAAATACACACTCACACACTCACTCAGATTGACACACAAATACACACACACACACACACACATTGACACACAGACACTCACACTCATACACACACTCATTTACATACATTCACTCATACATATACTCACGCACTCATACACTCAGTCACTCACACACACTCATTCACTCACATACAGACATACACTCACACACACACATACACTCACTCACACACTTACTTACACACACTCATTCACAGACTCGTTCACACGCACACTCACACATGTACTCACCCCACATACACATTCACACACACACTCAGTCACACACACACACACACACACAACACAGTCTCACACAATGCAACACACACACACACACACTCATACAACAGAGTCTCACACATGCAGTCACACAAACTCACACACACTCACACAACACAGGCCAATGAGATCATGTGTACTGGAAGCAGTTGGCTGAGCACAGAGCAGGGATCCAGTGTGAGCTACCCCCTGGTCTGTGTGGCTGAGTCCTCCCTGAGCAGTGTATTATCCACTGGACCAAAGGGGGCGCTCTAACTTTGTCAGATTTTTAATAAAATCTGAACCACGGTGTAAACTCTGGAATGTATTGATCTTGGAACTCTGCAGCACAGGAGTGTCCAAGCTGTGTGTCTGTGTGAGCTGCTTAGACGTGCACCATGGAGCCTCGGGGACCACTATAAAGTTTAACTCAATATTAACTCCTATTAATTTACATATACCTCAAGTTGTGGATACTAATTAGGATTTATCTACTAATGCGGTAATAGCACCAGAAACAGCTTGTTCCAATACTTCAGGCCCACAAAATTCAAGTGGGACAAACAAGCACATAATAAATTCCAGAAATTGCATTCATTTTATTTCTTGTTACGTCTCCATTTGAAAATTCTCATCCTTATTTTCAAATCCCTCCATGGTCTCGACCCTCCCCATCTCTGTAATCTCCTCCAGCCCCACAATCCCCCCCGAGATATCTGCGCTCCTCTAATTCTGCCCTCTTGAGCATCCCCAATTATAATCGCTCAACCGTCGGCGGCCGTGCTTACAGCTGCCTGGGCCCTAAGCTCTGGAACTCCCTCCCTAAATCTTTCCGCCTCTCCACCTCTCTCTCCTTAAAACCTACCTCTTTGGCTAAGCTTTTGGTCATCTGCCCTAACTTCTCCTTATGTGGCTCGGTGTCAACTTGTATTAGATAACGCTCCTGTGAAGCGCCTTGGGATGTTCCACTATGTTAAAGGTGCTATACAAATACAAGTTGTTGTTGTTGTAGTATTTCTGCTCCCAACGCACTGCTTTGCAAACCAGAATGTTCGGTGTGGAAGTTAGCGTTCCCTCAGGTTGTTCTGGCCGTTAATTTTCATAGATGCAAAAATCCTACATGGCCAGCTGACCTATGAACCCATATTCCCAATCTCTGCTGCCAATTCATGAAGCTTGGGGTCAAAAATCCATAAAATCCATCTTTGTAACTGCACCCAAATAAAATGGGATAGAACAGCACAAGATAGAGGGATACAGGCTTGACCCAATGTTTCAGGAGCCAGCAGTCCTTATAAGGAGGTCAGTGGACCTCGTAGGATTTACTGACCATTAATGGAAAGACCTGACCTCTGTATCTGAATTACTGATAGGGTAGATAGAATGAAACTTTTTATCTGCTGGTAGTGATGGGGGGTGGGGGGGTGGGGGTGTGAGGGGGTGTAGGACAAGGATACAACAACTTAAAATAGAGCCAGACCATTCCGGAGTGAAGTTAGGAAACACTTCTTCACATAAAGGGTGGTAGAACTCCCAAGGTGGGCAGAGGAAACATTACAAGGACACCCTCAAAGTCTCCTTGATAAAATGCAACATCCCCACCAACACCTGGGAGTCAATGGCCAAAGACCGCCCTAAGTGGAGGAAGTGAATCCGGGAGGGCGTTGAGCACCTCGAGTCTCGTCGCCGAGAGCATGCAGAAACTAAGCGCAGGCAGCGGAAGGAGCGTGCGGCAAACCAGACTCCCCACCCACCCTTTCCTTCAACCACTGTCTCTCCCACCTGTGACAGAGACTGTAATTCCTGTATTGGACTGTTCAGTCACCTGAGAACTCACTTTTAGAGTGGAAGCAAGTCTTCCTCGATTTCGAGGAACTGCCGATGATGATGGAAGTGTAGAACTCCCCCTCCCCGCCCCCCCCCCCCTCACAAAAAAACAACAGATCCCAGCTCAATGAATAATTTTTAATCTGAGATCAATAGATTTTTGCTATTCAAGGGTATTGAGGGATGTGGAGTCAAGGAGGGTAAATGGAGGTAGGGTATAGACCAGCCATGATCTCATTAAATGGTGGAACAGGCTCAAGGGGCTGAATGGGCCATTCCTGTTCTTATGTTCCTATTAACACCTCCAGTGGGCAAAGTACTTAATGGATGGAAAAACCTGTGGGCCCCCACATCTGGATTCCTGATATAGGAAGTTCCATGCCAGGAACACATATTTGCAAAATCTACCTTTAGAAGTGCAAATTAAACTAAATTGGCTGAAATTCCCCGGCCAGATAGCAAGGGTTTAGTGGCCCTTGTATGGCCTCACTGTTCAGTAACATTTAATAAAAAACATAATTGACAATGAAATGTTTTATAATAAAGCTGTTCAAATCCACATCATTTTGAGATGAAATAGCAAAACAAGATGTTAATAAAAACAAAGCTAAAAATGTGCTGAAACCATGATGCAGAGATTGATGCTACATTAGATATACCAACTGATCTTCCCCTCCGACATGCTTAGCACTCAGGCATGATGGGCAGGTAAAAAGGGACAGAGACTCGTGGTGTTGGGTCTTCACCTACTTTCCCTTTCTTGGGGATTTCCCTGGGGGGTTGGGCGGGGGGAAGGAGGAAACGCTTGTGTCGGAAACAGAAAGCTTTGCATTTATATAGCGCCTTTCACGACCACCGGACGTCTCAAAGCGCTTTACTTTTGGAGTGCAGTCACTGTTGTAATGTGGGAAACACGGCAGCCAATTTGCACGCAGCAAGCTCCCACAAGTAGCAATGCGATAATGACCAAATAACCTGTTTTTTTCTTATGTTGATTGAGGGATAAATATTGGCCAGGACACCGGGGATAACTCCCTTGCTCTTCTTCAAAATAGTGCCGTGGGATCTTTTACATTCACCTGAGAGGGCAGACGGGTTCTCAGTTTAACGTCTCATCCAAAAGATGCTCCCTTAGCACTGCATTGGAGAGTCAGCTTAGATTTTTTTGTGCTACCGATTCCTGGAGTGGGACTTGAATCCACAACCTTATGACCCAGAGGCAAGAGTGCTACTCACGGAGCCACAACTGAGACTACACTGATACAAGCGCAGGTAAGAGGCGGCCTTGCGATTGAGGCAGGAAGGCATATTGGGTGGTGGGTAGGGGAGTCTTCCATCTTAATTTGCTGCATAATCAGTTCCTGAACACCAGGGGGGCGCCAGTAGAAGTTGGCAGTCGGCTTTGTGCCTGTCCCTCATGTTGGAGGATCTGACAGTGGCCAGGCAGCAGGGCCAGTGAGGCCCAAATAGGTAAAAGGCTTGTTTTTCAGCCCAAGGTTCTGCAGTTCTTCCTGCTTTTTTAAGAAGGCAGTCAGAAGGCCTCCACATCAGTGGCCATTTGTAGCGGCCTGCATCAATGGCTGGATTCCCACCCAACTTCACCCGGGACATACACATGGGAAATCCAGGTGACGTCCTGTCCTTTCCAGGACTCATCATCATAGGCAGTCCCTCGGAATCGAGGAAGACTTGCTTCCACTCTCAAAATGAGTTCTTAGGTGGCTGAACAGTCCAATACGGGAACCACAGTCCCTGTCACAGGTGGGACAGATAGTTGCTGAGGGAAAGGGTGGATGGGACAGGTTTGCCGCACGCTCTTTCCGCTGCCTACACTTGATTTCTGCACGCTCTCGGCGATGAGACTCGAGGTGCTCAGCGCCCTCCCGGACGCTCTTCCTCCACTTAGGGCGATCTTTGGCCAGGGATTCCCAGGTGTCAGTGGGGATGTTGCACTTTTTCAGGGCCAGTCTTTTTTGGCCAGTCTTGTCCTGTCCTTTCCGAAAACCGCTCCAACATGGCAACAACAGCCCTTTAATAAACATAAAAATGACTTAATTACAAGGATAAAAATTTGCTGGTCTATGGAGAAAGAGCAGGGGGGGGGAGTGGGACTAATTGGATAGCTCTTTCAAAGAGTCGGATGATGAGCCGAATGGCCTCTTTCTGTGCTGTATGATGCTGTGGTCCGAGATACCAGCAGAGTACTTCTACCCTATACCCAATGGCAAGGAGGCTATCGGTGGTAATGCAATAACTAACCCAGTGGTTGCTAAAACTCCGCCCCCCTTGGAGGATGCTTCAAGGCTGCAGCCGATCGCTGGGTGCTACATATAGTAAGACAAATGGCTGACGATGGCGGCATTGATGCTTCATTGATGTCTGTCAGCCATTGAGGAGAATCCTTTCGCCAGTTATCCGTTTCCTTGCAGACCGAGTGTGCGTCCACCATTTTGTAATTAAATGAAACAGACAAAAGGGAATTGGATATATAACAGGTCTAGGGGGGAAGAGTAGGGGGGAGTGGGAGTAATTGGGCAGCTCTTTCACAACGAGGTACGATGGGCCTCCCTGTGATATGATTCTACAACGTTAAACTGTAAATGGGATGGGGCAGATGTAGCCGCAAGGGAGCCAGGTTATCGAAATAGGGCATAAAGTAAGAACCACTGCTGGCTCCAGTATAAAGCTGTACTTTGGCTAGGTTGTGGAAAATAATCCATCAATCATCATCATTTCGCTCATGGAAAATCCGCTGGAGTGTTTTAGCCAGCAGAAGAGCTGGACCTCCATCCACCTTTGCAGTCGGCCCAGAGGCCCAATTTGTAGGCTGCGCTGGCTCTCTGAAAGAAGAAAGGGGGCGAAATTGCCCTTTATCATAACCCCATTAGTGCCTCTGGGTGACGCTAATGGGGCGCGACGAGGTTATTGCCCGGGGGAAGGGGTAGATAGCAATTGCCCCAGAGGTTTGGAGGCGGTGTGCTGTTAGCGCCGCGCCGCTCAATTTGCACCCCGGGTTGGTGCACGCACAGCGATGATGTCATCGCCGTGCGCCAACGCCTCATCACCCCGCGCCGACCCCTTAGCGCCTCGCGAGAGAAATTGGCTCGCGGGCGGGGAGGTTGGCGCCGGCTGAAGAAGCTGTTGGACATCTGTACCCGGGGCGTCCCTTAAAGGGTAGGCCGCTTGTGCCATGGGTTGCCTTCTGTCGGTCCAACAATGGCGGCCCTCACTTCAACTGGGCTGCCATCCTGAAGGGAGTCTACTGTCAGCAATTTCAGACATTGATGATGAGGTCCGACGCCGCCACCAGTGCACCAGCGCAGCCTTCGATCGCTTGAGGAAGAGAGTGTTTGATGACCACGACCTCAAATCTTGCACCAAGCTTCTGGTCTACAGGGCAGTAGTGATACCTGCCCTCCTGTATGGCTCAGAGACATGGACCGTATACAGTAAACCTCTCAAAGTGCTGGAGAAGTACCACCAGCGCTGCCTCTGCAAGATCCTGCAAATCCACTGGGAGGATAGACACAGCAACGTCAGTGTTCTTGCTCAGGCCAACATCCCCAGCATCGAAGTACTGACCACACTCGACCAGCTCTGTTGGGCAGGCCACAGAGTTCGCATGCCCAACACGAGACTCCCTAAGCAAGCGCTCTACTCGGAACTCCTACACGGCAAGCGAGTCCCAAGTGAGCAGACGAAAGCCTCCTTGATAAAGTGCAACATCCCCACCGACACCTGGGAGTCCCTGGCCAAAGACCGCCCTAAGTGGAGGAAGAGCATCCGGGAGGGCGCTGAGCACCTCGAGTCTCGTCGCCGAGAGCATGCAGAAACCAAGCGCAGGCAGCGGAAGGAGCGTGCGGCAAACCAGTCCCACCCACCCTTTCCTTCAATCACCTGCGACAGAGACTGTAATTCCTGTATTGGACTGTACAGTCACCTGAGAACTCACTTTTAGAGTGGAAGCAAGTCTTCCTCGATTTCGAGGGACTGCCTGTGACGACGATGATGATGCCTCCGTTATGGGTGCCGGGTTGTTAGCCCGGTCGAGGACGTCGCAGTGGCAGCCGCCAAATGGACTGCAGAGCGCACAGCGGCCCTCCCCTTTAATTGAAGGACGAAGGGCGCTTTGTCGCGTCAGAGCTACGCGGAGCGTCCGCAGAGCGCAGACGTTGCTGGGCCGCTGGTCTCCGGATCTCGCCGCTGGTCACAGCGCCGCCCTGCCACCCTGGGCACGCCCCTCCACGGGCGATGAGTGCCTTCATTAGCGCCCCTCCTCCGCTGAGGGGGGGTGGAACGACCAAATTCCCCCCCCCCCCCCCGGGGGCGAAACTTCCGTGCGGGGCGATAAATGTCCCGGCCCCGGAAGGTTACCGCCTCCAAACGGGGCGCGGGGCGATTTCACCCCCCCCCTATCTATCTCATCTCATTCCCCTGTACTTTTCTCCTGCCCTCTTATATTTTGTTTTTCAAATACTTATCCATCCCTTTAAAAAAGCCCTTGTGGGTTGTGCTTCCTGGGTGGGGAATCACCTGTCCTCCCAACAGGCACAATTTCTCCTGACCTCGACCTTTGTTCTTTTGCTGACGATCTTGCGGACTAGAGATAGTTCCGTTCCTTATTTACCTTATCGCAACCCTTCATAATGCAATCTTGAATGGGCCGATTGTTGGGCCGGTGCTGCAGCCTGTCAGTGTTAGTAGGGCTCCGGCCTGGCACTGTGGCACCAACTGTTCTCATCGGGGACCTTCCATACAGCGAGGCGGGAATCGCGAGCAGCTGGAGGTTGGGGGGCGGGGGGTGGGGGGGGGAGCCGGCAGGAAAGATAAACAAAGGAGGCCAGAGGAAGTGAGTGACAGACTTGAAGCCAGCTAGACACGACTCGGGCCCAGGGGGAAGGAGCCAGATCAAATACAAGAGAGCAGCAGGAGGAAAGTGAGCAACTGCCAACCTGTGGGCGAGTGGGAGGGAGTTGGTGGTGGTGGGGGGGGGGGGTCACATGCATTCATTTTGAAACATATCTCCGGTGTGAGGCTTGTGCGCCACTGAACATAGGGTTGTGCTGTAAACCACAGATCTGTGGAATAAAGAAGATATGACTGTTCATTGAATTAATGTGGGTCGAGATTCAAATGAGGAGCAGTGCAGTGACACCGGCCTAGAAATTCCATGGCGCTGCACCCGTTTTTCGTGCGCTATACCGACGCCTACACCTCCAACATGGCGGGCATGAAGTGTGCGCTCATTGTGAGCTGGAAGTGAAGCGTCTGCCATGTTAATATATGCAAAATAATAGGTGTCCAGCGCCTGTACCCGAAACAGATGTTAAGTCCGTTGAATATGTAAATAAGAGGCTTAACGCCTGTTTTGAGGCGCATTCTACAAAATTGGGTTGCCCCGAACGTCGCTGGCTGCATTCAGGAAAATCAGGTTTATGTGCGGCCTACCCAGGGACCACTATAGGCCGCCCCCTCGCACCATTCCAGGTTGCCCCCCTTCCCCCCCCCCCCCCCCGACCCGATCGGCATCCCCGCCCACCCCGGTCCAGATGTCCTGATCACCCTTCGCCTCCCCCCCCCCCACCCCCCCGCCCCCCCCAACCCCCGTCTGATATCCCGATCACTTCCCCTTTAACGACCTATCTGGAGACGCAGCAGTCTGAAACTTGAAGCCTCTTCACCGGCGAGGTGCCTGGGGAAGACCAACAGGTGTCCGCTGCTCGCCGGTCTCGTTTAAGTGAGGCCCAAGGCCCAATATTGGGTGCGCCTCAGGCCTAGCCCTTCAGCTGCAGGGATTGCAGTACTGAGGGAGTGCGGCACAGTCAGAGACGTGGCGAGACGTTAAACCGAGGCCCCGTCTGCCCTCTCAGGTGGATGCAAAAGGTCCCATGGCACTATTCATAGAAGAGCTGCATTTATATAGTGCCTTTCGTGACCTCAGGACATCCCAAAGCACTTTACAGCCAATGACGTACTTTGGAAGTGAAGTCACTGTTGCAGTGTAGCAAGTGGAAGCAGGTCGTGTCTCACATTTAAGCCCCCTCTTCAGAATCTCTCTCACCACTGTTCTGCCTATCTGGGACTGAGTTTAATAGCCGACTTAATCTACTTAGCTAATGTACAGATTTAACAATACGACTTCATTGAACAGGAACTGTATAAGTTAACTGTGCCGTACCACAAACCAGTGGGCATACATACATCTTTTAAAGAAAATGTAAGCAGTTTCATTTGGAATGTGTATAACAGCAGACTTTAAGTTAATTGATAAGCTGCAGTCAAAAATGGAATGCTTTTGCCCCATATGTAAATTCCTGATTGGTGGGTTGTGCGCTGGTGCATTCGCTCTGAGCTTTTACTGACAAAGTCAGTCAGTCATGGGGCCTGAAGACTCAGTATGACGCTTTTTTATTCTAATAATTCATTATTTTTTCAAACTTTTTTTAGGGCTAGCACTTCCTTCCTATTCCCTTGTCTTGTGTCTTTCTTTCTTTGGGTAAAGTTGTCAAAGTAGCCCTTTCCAACGCGTGCTCCTTCACGTGAAGCGTTGCACTCTGGGAGGCCATAGTGAGTCGATTCTGCTGCCGGGCCGGGAGCCAGGGGTGTGGATCCACCTCGCTGAAAGCACCCGAGATATCCTGAGCCGACTTTCAACCAGAAAGGCACCCTAACTGAGCCTTTCCCAGCAACCCCACATGCGCATTCCAGCAAGTGACTTTACCCTCCGAAACCAGAGGCAACGTGTACCTCCCATGATCAACACCCTGACCGAGAAGCATCATCATCATGGGCGGTCCCTCGAACGAGGATGACTTGCTTCCACAAGAGTTCACAGGTGTTTCAATGAAGGACCCGATGTTCCAGTCCTGAGCTCCAATTGAGGGGGTGGAAGATGCCTGTGTGTGGATTTGTTTAACGTGTGGTGCCGTTACACATCAGCCACCACACGGGCTTGACAGAGCTAGGCCTTTATCCAGTGGCAAGGGTTGAACCAGACTGGAGACCAGCTCTGCTGCACGGACCCAGTGCGCACACATATCGCAGTGTGGGCAGGCCCCTGCTGCCCCTGGGACCTTCGCTCTTCTGGGCACCTTACCCTCATTCACCACCCCTTCGCCCACGATGTTCCAGGGCCCGGCGCTCCAGCTCTATTTATAGCCCCGACCTGCGGTGGTGTTCTCACACAGGTCGGGGCGGCCCACGGCCCCAAGACTTGTTAACTCAGCGCAAAGCTGGGTGGCAGTGTGAGCTGCGAGGAGGAGGCTAAGAGGCTGCAGGGTGACTTGGACAGGTTAGGTGAGTGGGCAAATGCATGGCAGATACAGTATAATGTAGATAAATGTGAGGTTATCCACTTTGGTGGCAAAAGCAGGGAGGCGGAATATTATCTGAATGGTGACAGATTAGGAAAAGGGGAGGTGCAACGAGACCTGGGTGTCATGGTACATCAGTCATTGAAAGTTGGCATGCAGGTACAGCAGGCAGTGAAGAAGGCAAATGGCATGTTGGCCTTCATAGCGAGATTTGAGTATAGGAGCAGGGAGGTCTGACTGCAGTTGTACAGGGCATTGATGAGGCCACACCTTGAATATTATGTACAGTTTTGGTCTCCTAATCTGAGGAAGGACATTTTTGCTATTGAGGGAGTGCAGCGAAGGTTGACCAGACGGACTCCCGGGATGGCAGGACTGACATATTGGATCTACCAGGCATATATTCATTGGAATTTAGAAGAATGAGAGGGGACCTCATAGAAACATATAAAATTCTGACGGGACTGGACAGGTTAGATGCAAGAAGAATGTTCCCGATTTTGGGGAAGTCCAGAATCAGGGGTCACAGTCTAAGGATAAGGGGTAAGCCATTTAGGACCGAGATGAGGAGAAACCTCTTCACTCAGAGAATTGTGAACCTGTGGAATTCTCTACCACAGAAAGTTGTTGAGGCCAGCTTGTTAGATATATTCAAAAGGGAGTTAGATGTGGCCTTACGGCTAAAGGGATCAAAGGGTATGGAGAGAAAGCAGGAATGGGGTACTGACGTTGCATGTTCAGCCATGATCATATTGAATGGTGGTGCAGGCTCGAAGGGCCGAATGGCCTAGTCCTGCACCTATTTTCTATGTTTCTATGTTAAACCAGCCTAAGAGTTTCCAGTCGGTGTGGCTCAGTTACAAAATGCTGCGTTCACCAAGTAGGCCATTGGTGAGCTTAACACACAAAGATTTCAAGATGTGATTGAAGAACTGTACCAGAATTTGACGTACTGCCCCTGCCCAACGGAGGTGAGAACCGATTAGCCTGACAGTGTCTCATCCTTCAAATCATCCTGGGAAGATGTTTCGCAAGTTACTCACTGTTTGGCAAGTAGAACGTTGTTCTCAACTTGAGTAAATTATCGTTTCTTTCGGCCAAAATCTGTTACTATAACCAGAGTCGATGAATCTTGAAAACTTTTACTTGCCTACACATTCACACAGCAGAATGAAAGGTGCAGTCATGGTGATTTAAAGAGTTTATTCGAGCCTAATATTTTAATTATCCTGATGCCCACGTGATGTTACGTTAGCTGTTCTTCATCATTGCTGTTTTCTTATTCATTTCCTGGTCGGTTGGAGTCACTGATTGCTGCGGCCTGGGATCGGGTTTACAGGTATAATCCCTGCCTTCTCCCCATCACAGATCTTTCCTTCTGTTCTTTCCTGCCCTCCCCCCTTTCCCTGGCTCTGTCCATTTACAGTAGACACCTGAAATCTCTGGAGAAATACCACCAACGATGTCTCCACAAATTCCTGCAAATCCCCTAGGACAGACGCACCAACATTAGTGTTCTCGATCAGGCAACATCCCCAGCATCGCAGCACTGACCACATTTGACTAGCTCCATTGGGTGGGTCACATTGTCCGCATGCCCGACACAAGACTCCCAAAGCAAGCGCTCTGTTCTGAACTCCTACACAGCAAGCGAGCCCCAGGTGGGCAGAGGAAACGTTACAAGGACACTCTCAAAGCCTCCTTGATAAATAGCAACATCCCGACCGACACCTGGGAATCCCTGGCCAAAGACCGCCCTAAGTGGAGGAAGAGCACCCGGGAGGGCGCTGAGCACCTCGAGTTTCGTCGCCGAGAGCATGCAGAAAGCAAGCGCAGGCAGCGGAAGGAGCGTGCGGCAAACCAGACTCCCCACCCATCCTTTCCCTCAACCACTGTCTGTCCCACTTGTGACAGAGACTGTAATTCCCTTATTGGACTTTTCAGTCACCTGAGAACTCACTTTTAGAGTGGAAGCAAGTCTTTCTCGATTTCGAGGGACTGCCTATGAAGACTCGCTGAACACCTTGACCTTTTCCCAGTTCTGTCGAAAGGTCATCGCCCTGAAACGGTAACTCTGTTTCTCTCTCGACGGATACTGCCCGACCTGCTGAGCGTTTTTCAGTGTTTTTTTTTCATTCTTTTAATTCCTGATTCTGTTGTAGCTCCAGGTCGATTCATGTTGCAATTTCGCCCTTGCCTTTACCCCTAAGTCCTTTTACCCTACATGAATGCAACAAGCTACAGGCACCTGCCAGCACTGCATTGCATGAACAAGCCCAGCTTCCAGAAACCGCAGTGGCCCACAGAAATGTCGGCCTACTCTGCCGTCGTGGGGATAAGCCTGCCATTTTCATGGGGAGCTGGTTGAGTGCATTAGCCCTCAGGCCCTTAGGATGCAGAGAGGATGTTTCCACTGATGGGGGAGACTAGAACTAGAGGGCATTATCTTAGAATAAGGGGCCGCCCATTTAAAACAGAGAGGAGGAGAAATTTCTTCTCTCAGAGGGCTGTAAATCTGTGGAATTCGCTGCCTCAGAGAGCTGTGGAAGCTGGGACATTGAATAAACTTAAGACAAAAATAGACAGTTTCTCAATCGATAAAGGGTTATGGGGAGCGGACAGAAAAGTGGACCTGAGTCCATGATCAGATCAGCCATGATCTTATTGAAGCAGGCTCGAGGGGCCATTTGGCCTACTCCTGTTCCTATTTCTTATGTTCTTATAACACTGGTTGGACGTATTCCTGGAGGTTATATCACATGACCTCTGTAATGTATTTGCTTCATGGGCTCTTTGCTTAAGAATTCATAGCAACACATTGCTATTAAGAACTAGTTGGTTTATTAACAAAAGTTTAACAATCACACTACACATTATCAGTTCATCCACTAGGCTCACAACTGCATACCTCATCGTGGATGACCTGGACCCAACTGACTGGGGTTTTATTGAGTTTTGTGGACATCATGTGACTGGTTAAGCCACTCACAATGCAACAACCCTACACACTTGTACGCACACACTACCCATCCCCCGATGTTCTTATTAATCTTCTTTCCTCCCCGCCACCGATTAAGCAAAGTCTTTTTTTGGGGAGTGTACCAAAATACCCTGTTGATGTTGACCATGGCTCTCCCTCCCACACAGTTGGTGAGTAGTTGAATGGCTGCTGTTCCTTCCTCTTCTCTCAAACTCTTCAGCAGTACCAGGAGTATTGGTAACTCTCCCTCCTCTCCCCTCTCCAGGCAGCAGGCCTCCTCCTCATCCCAGACGCTCACAGTCTCCCTGTAGATGTACCTAGAAGGCAGCTTTTCTTCCTCCTCCTCTCACGGGGTCCTGGGTTCACTCTCACTCTCACTGTAGTTGTAGCAGTATTAACAAAGGTTTAACAATCACACTACACATTACCAGTTCATCCACTAGGCTCACAACCGCATACCTCACCGTGAATGACCTCGACCCAACTAAGTGGGGTTTTATTGAGTTTTGTGGACATCACGTAACTGGCTAAGCCACTCTCAATGCAACAACCCTACAAACCTCTGAGCATGCTCACAGGTGCATACATTACAACCTGCCACTTCCAACCGTCCCGCACAAACAGGTTTTCTTTTTTACCCATCTCCAAAATATTTAGAGCGAATAAACAGAACTGTTCAAAGAAAAGGAAATACGAAATACACACAATGTTTTTAATGCTCCTATGATTTTTCTCCCGGGTTTGCTCACAGCAGCGTCCAGAAGATTAATCCTTAATTCCTGGAGACTCCAGGACATTCCTGGAGGGTTGGCAATCCTAGTGCCTGTATTAACTATGGACTTCAGCGCATCGATAGGGACTTGCTCCTATCTCTGAGTGTAAATAGAGGAGGTTGGCTCTCTCAAAACACGTTACAGCAAAAGCACAGAATATAAAAGCACCTTATAACTAGAACATAAGAACATAAGAATTAGGAACAGGAGTAGGCCATCTAATCCCTCGAGCCTGCTCCGCCATTCAACAAGATCATGGCTGATCTGGCCGTGGACTCAGCTCCACTTACCCGCCCTCTCCCCGTAACCCTTAATTCTCTTATTGGTTAAAAATCAATCTATCTGTGACTTGAATACATTCAATGAGCTAGCCTCAACTGCTTCCTTGGGCAGAGAATTCCACAGATTCACAACCCTCTGGGAGAAGAAATTCCTTCTCAACTCGGTTTTAAATTGGCTCCCCCGTATTTTAAGGCTGTGCCCCCTAGTTCTAGTCTCCCCGACCAGTGGAAACAACCTCTCTGCCTCGATCTTGTCTATCCCTTTCATTATTTTAAATGTTTCTATAAGATCTCCCTTCATCCTTCTGAACTCCAACGAGTAAAGACCTAGTCTACTCAATCTATCATCATAAGGTAACCCCTTCATCTCCGGAATCAGCCTAGTGAATCGTCTCTGTATCCACTCCAAGGCCAGTATATCCTTCCTTAAGTAAGGTGACCAAAACTGCACGCAGTACTCCAGGTGCGGCCTCACCAATACCCTATACAGTTGCAGAAAGACCTCCTTGCTTTTGTACTCCATCCCTCTCGCAATGAAGGCCAACATTCCATTCGCCTTCCTGATTACCTGCTGCACCTGCAAACTAACTTTTTGGGATTCATGCACAAGGACCCCCAGGTCCCTCTGCACCTCAGCATGTTGTAATTTCTCCCCATTCAAATAATATTCCCTTTTACTGTTTTTTTTTCCAAGGTGGATGACTTCACATTTTCCGACATTGTATTCCATCTGCCAAACCTTAGCCCATTCGCTTAACCTATTTAAATCTCTTTGCAGCCTCTCTGTGTCCTCTACACAACCTGCTTTCCCACTAATCTTTGTGTCATCTGCAAATTTTGTTACACTACACTCTGTCCCCTCTTCCAGGTCATCTATGTATATTGTAAACAGTTGTGGTCCCAGCACCGATCCCTGAGGCATACCACTAACCACCGATTTCGAACCTGAAAAGGACCCATTTATCCCGACTCTCTGCTTTCTGTTAGCCAGCCAATTCTCGATCCATGCTAATACATTTCCTCTGACTCCACGTACCTTTATCTTCTGCAGTAACCTTTTGTGTGGCACCTTATCGAATGCCTTTTGGAAATCTAAATACACCACATCCATCGGTACACCTCTATCCACCATGCTCGTTATATCCTCAAATAATTCCAGTAAATTAGTTAAACATGATTTCCCCTTCATGAATCCATGTTGCGTCTGCTTGATTGCACTATTCCTATCTAGATGTCCCGCTATTTCTTCCTTAATGATAGCTTCAAGCATTTTCCCCACTACAGATGTTAAACTACCACTACAGATGTTAAACTAGCCGTAACTTTGAGTTGGCTTGACATGGGGCTCATGTTTACCTGGCTCCCGACATAGCGCTGGTCACAACTTGGAAGTTGGCAGTGGGACAAGCAAAAAGCATGCACACAGAGACTCGAAATTTTGCAGCCACCTTCCTCCCAGAGTCAGCAATAAACTACTCCCAATCTCAGAGGAGATACAGCAGTCAGGGACATGAGTGGAATGAGGAGTTATGAATCCAGCTGGCATCCGTACAGCAGATCAATTGATCTGTGGCCAGAGAATGGTCCCAGAGAGATAGAATGCCCATTTCAATAGTGCCATGGAAAGAGGCCTATTGCAAAAGTGATAACATGCACTTTTGTAGATGAAGGTTATTTGGATAAGGTTGCGAAAAATCACAGTGCCTGACAGAAAAAACAGCTGTTGTTAGAAACCAAAGAAAGAAAGAATGAGGGATAGGAGACACACACACTCGTTATCAGTTGAAAGTTGCCTGGTTAACTTGACCTAGGCCAGTGAGTGAGTCGAATTTCTCGATTATGTGATGAAGCTGTGCACTTATACAGAATCAGTTCTATGTGTATACTCAGTATTGATAAATTGTACAACCACAAAACCAATCAACACCACTATTGGTGAGACTATCAACTATTGATACGACTTTCAAAGTGATTTTGTTTTTCAAATGCTGTGACACAATTGTCGAGTGAGAACTCTGTTGAGCTCTGCAGAGATTTAATTTTAAACTGCAGCAGACGTTGCTGAAAAAAGAAGAAGCAAATCTTGTCAAGAAGTTACATTTGAAACCATAGCATCAAGTTATTTCTTAGAATTTATCAAATAAGGTGACATGTTGATGCCAATGATAAGGTAACAAATTAATTTCGCCCCCACCCCCCGCCTGTAGGCTCGTGTCAGTGTGCAGTTCCCCAGGCACAAGCGCTTCTTATACCAAGTAGCCATTCATCTAATATGAATTTAGACAGGTTATTCAACTGTGGTGGCATCACAGTCAAGCCTGATTGAATCCATAAGGACCAACTGTGGCATCCCTGCTGCAACCACAGATCAGCCAATTTAGCACCGAGCAGGAATTGAATCTGGAGCCAACTGAGCCATCATTGGAACTCAATCCATCGTTTCTACAGAGGTGCAAAGAAAACTCATTGCAATGTCCACTAAATGCTCAAAGGGTCATTCTCTGCTCTCGTGCCCTGCCACACAGCACTACCCCCCAGTCATCAAGATTCATGGCGTGGCCCTGGACAACATAGACCACTTTTCATACCTCAGGAGCCTATTATCAATAACGGCAGGCATCGACGATGAGATTCAACACCACCCCCAGTGCACCAGTGCAGCCTTCGGCCGCCTGAGGAAAAGAGTGTTCGAAGATCAGGCCCTCAAATCTGCCACCAAGCTCATGATCTACAAGGCTGTAGTGATATTTACCCTTCTGTATGGCTCAGAGACGTGGACCATGTACAGTAGACATCGCAAATCGCTGGAGAAATACCACCAACGATGTCTCCTCAAGATCCTGCAAATCCCCTGGGAGGACAGACGCACCAACGTTAGCGTCCTCGACCAGGCCAACATCCCCAGCATCGAAGCACTGACCACACTCGACGAGCTCCGCTGGGCGGGCCACATTGTTCGCATGCCTGACACAAGACGCCCAAAGCAAGCATTGTACTCGGAACTCCTACTCAGCAAGCGAGCCCAAGGCAGGCAGAAAAAACATTTCAAGGACACCCTCAAAGCCTCATTGATAAAATGCAACATCCCCACCAACACCTGAGAATCCCTGGCCAAAGACTGCTCTAAGTGGAGGAAGTGCATCCGGGAGGGGGCTGAGCACCTCGAGTCTCGTCGCCGAGAGCATGCAGAAATCAAACGCAGGCAGCGGAAGGAGCGTGCGGCAAACCAGACTCCCCACCCACCCTTTCCTCCAACCACTGTCTGTCCCACCTGTGACAGAGACTGTAATTCCCGTATTGGACTGTTCAGTCACCTGAGAACTCACTTTTAGAGTGGAAGCGAGCCTTCCTCGATTTCGAGGGACTGCCTATGATGATGATGATGGCTCCGGATGCAAAGTCCTTTTGTCGGGACATTGGGAAATCACGTGTGAGCAGCCCATGATTTTGTCATCAGGATGGAAGATTCCGGGCTGTGTGCGGATGATGTGCGCTCCCCACAGGCGAGACTTCCCATCAGAAACAGGAAAGTGAAAAAGTAACTCTTTAATTTTCGATAAAAAGAGTGATTTCACCTCCTCCCACCCCATGCCCCATGCCCTCCCCTCACACACACACATTTTATTGCAAGAAATCAGATATTACAAACAGGTAGGCTACACGTTAAAACAGGAAAACTTCAAACGTAACATTTAACGGCCTGGAAAGAAAAGAAAGACTTGCATTTATATAGCGCCTTATACGTCCTCACCCAAAGTGCTTTACAGCCAATGCAGTACTTTTAAAGTGTAGTCACTGCTGTAATGTAGGAAACGCGGCAGCCAATTTGCAACCAACAAGGTCCCACATACAGCAGTGTGATAATGACCAGATACTGGGGCCGAAATTGCCCCGCGACCCGTCCAGGGGCGATACCCTTCCGGGCCCGGGTCATTTAACGCCTGGAATTTCCATTTGCGCCCCTCAAATGTGGCAGCGCTGGCTCAGGCTCTCCACCTCGTTGGAGGGGTACTCCCGAGGCGCTATTTCCGCATAGCCCTGACGCGCCACAATGCCCCTCCCCTTCAATTAAAGGGGAGGGCCACCGCGAACTCTGCATGGCCCTTTGGTGGCCACTACTGGGACACCAGGGACCCCCTTAACTGGGCCGGCAGCCCGGCACGCAAAAAGGAGTGCCGGGCTGTAGGATGGCGGCCCGGATGAGACGAGGGCCGCCATTATCGGGCTGACCTAAAAGTCGGCCGACAAGAAAAATATCGGCCCGGGGCGCGCACGGCCTTCCCTTCAAGGGGTGCCCCAGGCTGGCGCTAGCCTCACGTCCCGCGGGGCGCTAACGTGTCGGCGCAGGACAGTGAGGGGTCGGCACACGCGGGGCACAAATCGCCCCCAAAATCTCGGGGGCAATTTCGTCCCAGGTGCAACTGTTGCCCGCCCCCCGGCGATGCTAAAGGGGGGCAAAAAAGGGTCAATTTCGGCCCCAATCTGTTTTATTGATGTTGATTGAGGGATAAATATTGGCAAGGATACTGGGGATAACTCCCCTGCGCTCCTTCGAAATAGTGCCATGGGATCTTTTACGTCCACCTGAGAGAGCAGACGGGGCCTCGGTTTAACACCTTATCTGAAAGACGGTACCTCCGGCAATGCAGCAGTCCCTTGGCACTGCACTGGAGTCTGAGCCTGGATTTTTGTGCTCAAGTCCCTGGAGTGGGACTTGAACCTGCAACCTTCTGACTCAGAGGCGAGGGTGCTACCCACTGGGCAACACCACATCCAGGTAGAAACAATTAAAAAAAATTTTAAATCCACAAAAAATGTGCCACACAGATATCGTATTCTGAGCCTGCCTTGACTTTTAGATGGTATGCAGGTTTTGTAAGGCAGAGCACATGTTCAGACCACTTTCTATGAGTCACTTGCCTGACCACATTACGAGCGTTAATCAATCCAATCCAGAGTGAAGACGCTCGGATGGAATCAATTATTAAGGATGTCATAGCAGTGCATTTGGAAAGAGGTGACATGATAGGTCCAAGTCAGCATGGATTTGTGAAAGGGAAATCATGCTTGACAAATCTTCTGGAATTTTTTGAGGATGTTTCCAGTAGAGTGGATAAGGGAGAACCAGTTGATGTGGTATATTTGGACTTTCAGAAGGCGTTCGACAAGGTCCCACACAAGAGATTGATGTGCAAAGTTAGAGCACATGGGATTGGGGGTAGTGTACTGACATGGATTGAGAACTGGTTGTCAGACAGGAAGCAAAGAGTAGGAGTAAATGGGTACTTTTCAGAATGGCAGGCAGTGACTAGTGGGGTACCGCAAGGTTCTGTGCTGGGGCCCCAGCTGTTTACACTGTACATTAATGATTTAGATGAGGGGATTAAATGTAGTATCTCCAAATTTGCGGATGACACTAAGTTGGGTGGCAGTGTGAGCTGCGAGGAGGATGCTGTGAGGCTGCAGAGTGACTTGGATAGGTTAGGTGAGTGGGCAAATGCATGGCAGATGAAGTATAATGTGGATAAATGTGAGGTTATCCACTTTGGTGGTAAAAACAGAGAGACAGACTATTATCTGAATGGTGACAGATTAGGAAAAGGGGAGGTGCAAAGAGACCTGGGTGTCATGGTACATCAGTCATTGAAGGTTGGCATGCAGGTGCAGCAGGCGGTTAAGAAAGCAAATGGCATGTTGGCCTTCATAGCAAGGGGATTTGAGTACAGGGGCAGGGAGGTGTTGCTACAGCTGTACAGGGCATTGGTGAGGCCACATCTGGAGTATTGTGTACAGTTTTGGTCTCCTAACCTGAGGAAGGACATTCTTGCTATTGAGGGAGTGCAGCGAAGGTTCACCAGACTGATTCCCGTGATTGCGGGACTGACCTATCAAGAAAGACTGGATCAACTGGACTTGTATTCACTGGAGTTCAGAAGAATGAGAGGGGACCTCATAGAAACATTTAAAATTCTGACGGGGTTAGACAGGTTAGATGCAGGAAGAATGTTCCCAATGTTGGGGAAGTCCAGAACCAGAGGTCACAGTCTAAGGATAAGGGGTAAGCCATTTAGGACCGAGATGCGGAGGAACTTCTTCACCCAGAGAGTGGTGAACCTGTGGAATTCTCTACCACAGAAAGTTGTTGAGGCCAATTCACTAAATATATTCAAAAAGGAGTTAGATGAGGTCCTTACTACTAGGGGGATCAAGGGGTATGGCGAGAAAGCAGGAATGGGGTACTGAAGTTGAATGTTCAGCCATGAACTCATTGAATGGCGGTGCAGGCTAGAAGGGCCGAATGGCCTACTCCTGCACCTATTTTCTATGTTTCTATGTTTCTTATCGTGGCCGGGAAGGAGCACGAGTCTACCTTGTCACAAACCATCGCTCACCTGACTTCTTTTATCTACCCTTTAGTTAGTAACAAATTTCTATGGGCTTTTTAATCTATCCCACTCATCTTTGGCTTTGATGAAAAAAAACACAGAAACACAAGAGATGGTGCTTTTCAAAGGCAGATGCCCACTCTCCTGATTGACCAAGTAAAGATTCTGTTGACTTGTACTGGGGCGTATTGGCTAAAACTGAGAAGTGAGAAAGGTGAATAAATAACATTTTGAAATAGTAAAACCACTTAAAACACAAAGGGGAAGATATTTCAGGAAGAAGGTCCACTTATTTATTTAGATGTTCCATTCGTTCCTTTCTTTGTGGTGCAGTGACAAACTTGGGCATCATTATTATAGGCAGACCCTCGATAAAACTCTGAAAGTGAGTTCTCAGGTGACTGAACAGTCCAATACGCAAATTACAGGTCTCTGTCACAGGTGGGGCAGACAGTTGTTGAAGGAAAGGGTGGGTGGGGAATCTGGTTTGCCGCACGCTCCTTCCGCTGCCTGCGCTAGTTTTCTGCATGCTCTTGGCGACGAGACTTGAGGTGCTCAACGCCCTCCTGGATGCACTTCCTCCACTTCGGGCGGTCTTTGGTCAGGGACTCCCAGGTGTCGGTGGGGATGTCGCACTTTATCAGGGAGGCTTTGAGGGTGTCCTTGAAACGTTTCCTCTGCCCACCTGGTGCTAGCTTGCCGTGTAGGAGTTCCGAGTAGAGCCCTTGCTTTGGGAGTCTCGTATTGGGCATGCGAACAATGTGGCCCGCCCAACGGAGCTGGTCGAGTGTAAAGCTTGGGTACATAAGGAGCAACAGAGTAGCACTGCCTCATTTCAATATCATTCACACAGGACCTTTAGGACTACTTCATGGTTCAATGCAAGTCTGCAACCAAGTTTGAAGCTCTGGGAGAAATTGGTCTCCTTTACGCCTCCCATTAACATCTCCAGGGGGTGGTAACGGGGTGCTAGGGGTTTACTAACCGGGTACCACGGAATCACCGATGCCCGTGAACTTGCATGGCGGGTTAGTGCTGGCGCTAAGCCTTACCGCCTCAATCTTCTGCACCCCGGGGATCATGATGTCCTCTGGTGCGCAGCGCCCCGTTACCGCCCCGGGTGTCAAATTCGCTCCCGCCCACTGCAGCATCGCCGGGCGTCCTCTGCCCACCTGGGGCTCGCTTGCTGTGTAAGGGTTCCGAGTAGAGCGCTTGCTTTGGGAGTCCGGCATGCGGACAATGTGGCCCACCCAACGGAGCGCTAATTAAAGGCAGTGGTGGTCAGGTAGGCCAATATTTAATAATGTCCCCAGTGTGCTACATTTAGATTTGTTTCCAGCCCGCGATTGATCAGCCCCTGCTCTCTCTCAGAGCACTCGGGGCTGCCCTTCGCATATTGTGAGTGCCGTCGATGACCGTTTCCAGCCTTAGCCTCCAATGACCGCAGCATTGTCCCGTCCCTTTAAGGGAGGGAAGGAGCCTATGAATCCGGCAGTGTTGCACGGAACATTGTGCAACGCTCTGCCGCTACCGCTCCCTTTAGCGCTCTAAGGGAAGTGGTAGCGCTTGATGTAGCGCTCCACTTCCCTCTAGGAGCGCGATACAGGAAGTTCCCATTGGAATCAATTGTGTGGCACCCAGCGATACTTTTGCGCTCTCGCAAAAGTTATCGCCCCAAACAGGGCACTGCCCAATTTCTAGCCCCTTACCTCAAAAAGGGAGAATATTCTATAAACGGTCATCTAATAATAGCTTCAATGTAAATGAACATAAATTGACTTCATTGTGATGAATCGGATTCAATCTGAGCAAGTAGATTCTACTTCACTATTCCAAACCAGTCCCATTCTAAAACTCAGTTTGTATTGCCTTGAATTTAGAAGGTTGAGGGATGACCTAATGCGGGCCTGTAAAATGATAGAGGGTAGGTACAGAGAAACTATTTCTTCTGGTGGGGGAGTTCCAAATAAGGGGGTATAATCTTAAAATTAGAGCCAGTTAGGAGTGAAATTCTGAAGCGTTTTTTTAACACAAGTGATTGTGGAAATCTGTAACTGCCCCAAAAGACTGTGGGGCCGAACTTGGTGAACTCACCACCCGCTGCCACCTTCTGCCGTCGAGTTTTCTGGGCGGTCTCCCCTCCGAGCGAGTTTGGTGGAGGCCTCCCGCCGACGGGGAGGGAAGACGGCTGGGAACTGCCCGCTGATGCCTGCTGGCAGTTTGGTCCGGGCGGGAGTCCGCTGCAGCAAGGGAAGGGCCGTCGCTTGGAGGCAGGTCCAACCTCAACGGTAGGTAAGAAGACCTAGCAAAAAACAGTTAGTAAACTTCTTTTTTTTTCCCCAGTGATTCAGGTGGATGGGGGTCCCCTGAAGGTTTTCCAGTGTTTTTTTTTATTTTTTGAAAATGTTAAATTTTATATGTTCCTCCCTCCCTGTGCCCGACTCAATCCTCGGCAGTACTTTGCCGAGGATTGCATTTGGCACCGGATTTGGGAGCTCCCGCCCGCTGCTGCCCAGATTCAGGGCGTAAGTCGTTGTTTTGCTGCCGGGCGATCTTTCCAGGACTTTTCCACGAAACTCCCGCCCAAAGAACTTTCGATGGCACTTGGGCAGAACTTACCTTCCACCAAGTTCGGGGCCTGTGAATGTTGGGTGAACATAAGAACATAAGAACTAGGAGCAGGAGTAGGCGATTTGGCCACCTCGAGCCTGCTCTGCCATTTAATAAGATCACGGCTGATCTGGTTTTGGCCTCAACTCTACTTTCCTTCCTGTTCCCCATAACCCTTGGCTCCTCTGTAGTTCCAAAATCTGTCTATCTCCACCTTAAATATATTCAATGACCCAGCCTCCACAGCTCTCTGGGGCAGAGAATTCCAAAGATTCACGACCCTCAGAGAGAAGAAATTCCTCCTCATTTTCGTCTTAAATGGGCGACCCCTTATTCTGAAACTATGGCCCCTAGTTCTCGACTCCCCCACAAGGAGAAATATCCTCTCAGCATCTACCCTGTCAAGCCCCCTCAGAATTTTAGATGTTTCAATAAGATCACCTCTCATTCTTCTAAACTCCAATGAGTATCGGCCCAACCTGCTGAACCTTTCCTCATAAGACAACCCCTTCATCTCAGGAATCATCCTAGTGAACCTTCTCTGAACTGCCTCCAATGCAAGTATATCCCTCCTTAAATAAGGAGACCAAAACTGTACGCAGTACACCAGGTGTAATCTCACCAATGCTCTGTACATTTGTAGCAAGACTTCCCTACTTTTATATTCCATCCCTCTTGTAATAAAAGCCAATATAAAGGATGAATTAAAATAATCAAAACTGAGCTGAAAGATTTTTATTGGGTAAGAGTGTCAAGAGATATGGAGTTAAGACAGGTAAATGGAGTTGAGATACATATGAGTCATGATCTAATTGAATGGCGAAACAGACACAAAGGGCTGAATGTCGCCCTCTTGTTCCTATGTTCAACAAATGCAGTTCACACCAAAAATGTTTATCTTTTATACAATGTGGAAGCTATTCACATGTTTATTCTTGTGTCATTGTTCACAGAGAATTCCTCGGTTTGCGGTAAAATAACTAGCAACAGGAAACTCATTGGATTAAATACAAAATAACCATGTTCGAGAGTGAAATCAAATCTACATTGTGAAGGAGATTCCTCCTTCATGCACGCAATGCTTTACTCAACATATAATAAGCAGCATGATGTAAACTCCTCCAATGGCCTACTGAATCTTACACATGAAGTGTTTCCAGGGACAATCCCTAGATTTGAATTGCTTAATCTGAACTGAAACATTACAATTGGCCTTCACCAGGTTTAGGGAGGAAACAGTTCAGCCACTCCTGATTGTCATCTAGCAGTTATTTGCTGTGAATTCTGCTAGTCGAAATGAGGACAGAACCAGGCTTGATGCCTCTCGACAGTCAAGCAGCCAGCCAAAGCTCGCTTTCTAGGCTCAAGAAGAATGACCACTTGCTTGAAGTACCAGAGGGCTGATGGCCTGTGGATCTATATGTTAGCAAGTGTCAGAGGCCTCAGCACAGAAAGGGAGAAAATGGGGGGGGGGGGGGGGGCGGTGGGGAGAAATGGCCTGGAAACTCCAGGCCATCCGACGCAGCGAGGTATGTGCATCAGGCCGGGACTTATACCCATTGAGATTGGAGGAGGCTGACCCTGTCAGAAATCCTGGGGTCATCTAATTGAAATAATGGTAGTGGGACAAGGGCAGGACTCCAGCCTGCAGGGGGCCCTATAGAGGGAGAACACAGAAAATTCAGGCAGTAAGAAACATAAGAACATAAGAAATAGGAGCAGGAGTAAGCCATTTGGCCGCTCCAGCCTGCTCCGTCATTCAATAAGATCATGGCTAATCTGATCATGGACTCAGCTCCACTTCCCTGCCTGCTCCCCCTTACCCCTGTATTCCCATATCACTCAAAAATCTGTCTATCTCCGCCTTAAATATATTCAATGACCCAGCCTCTGCAGCTCTCTGAGGCAGAGAATTCCATAGATTTAAAACCCTCTAAGAGAAAAAATTCCTCCTCATCTCAGTTTTAAATGGGCGGCCCCATATTCTGAGACTATGTCCCCTAGTTTAAGTTTCCTCTCTTCATCCAACTTGTCGCGCCCCCTCATTATCTTATTTCTTTCGCTAAGATCACCTCTCATTCTTCTGAACTCTAATGTGTACAGGCCCAACCTACTCAACCTATCTTCATACGTTAACCCCCTCATCTCCGGAATCAACCGAGTGAACCTTCTCTGAACAGCCTCCAATGCAAGTATATCCTTCCTTAAATTTGGAGTGGGTGGAGCAAGAATGCAGCTTATATATTTAAAGTGCTCCATGCAGTTAAAAGTCTGAGCTGGATCTTGGAAGAGGGACTGAAATGGCTGGAGGTAAAGAAGGAAAAAGACAAAAAATTAACTTTTCAGAGGCTGATTTGAAAGTGGAGAAAGGAGGGAGGTACTTACTGGAATACCAGGGAAGAAGCCATCAGAGGCAGCATCGGAGATCACGTAGATGGAGGCGGCTGTGAATGGGACCTCCAAAGCCCGAAGGACTCCCTTGTAGTGTCACAAGAAGTTTAATGACCTCACCAGACCCTGTACAACTGCAGTAAGACCTCCCTGCTCCTATACTCAAATCCCCTCGCTATGAAGGCCAACATGCCATTTGCCTTCTTCACCGCCTGCTGTACCTGCATGCCAACTTTCAATGACTGATGTACCATGACATCCAGGTCTCATTGCATCTCCCCTTTTCCTAATCTGCCGCCATTCAGATAATATTCTGCCTTCGTGTTTTTGCCTCCAAAGTGGATAACCTCACATTTATCCACATTATACTGCATCTGCCATGTGTTTGCCCACTCACCTAACCTGTCCGAATCACTCTGAAGCCGCTTAGCGTCCTCCTCACAGCTCACACCACCACCCAGCTTACTGTCATCTGCAAACTTGGAGATATTACACTCAATTCCTTCATCTAAATCATTGATGAATATTGTAAATAGCTGGGGTCCCAGCATTGAGCCCTGCGGCACCCCACTAGTCACTGCCTGCCATTCTGAAAAGGACCCATTAATCCCGACATCTCTGCTTCCTGTCTGCCAACCAGTTCTCTATCCACGTCAGTACATTACCCCCAATAACATGTGCTTTAATTTTGCACACCAATCTCTTGTGTGGGACCTTGTCAAAAACCTTTTTAAAGTCCAAATACAGCACATCCACTGATTCTCCCTTGTCCACTCTACTAGTTACATCCTCAAAAAATTCTAGAAGATTTGTCAAGCATGATTTCCCTTTCATAAATCCATGCTGACTTGGACCAATCCTGTCACTGCTTTCCAAATGCGCTGCTATTTCATCCTTAATAATTGATTACAACATTTTCCCCACTACTGATGTCAGGCTAACCAGTCTATAATTCCCCGTTTTCTCTCTCCCTCCTTTTTTAAAAAGTGGTGTTACATTAGCTACCCTCCAGTCCATAGGAACTGATCCCGAGTCAATAGACTGTTGGAAAATGATCACCAATGCATCCAATATTTCTAGGGCCACTTCCTTAAGTACTCTGGGACGCAGACTATCAGGCCACGGGGATTTATCGGCCTGCAATCCCATCAATTTCCCTAACCCAATTTCCTGCCTAACAAGGATTTCCTTCAGTTCCTCCTTCTCAGTAGACCCTCGGTTCCCTAGTATTTCCGGAAGGTTATTTCTGTCTTCCTTTGTGAAGTATTTGTTCAATTGGTCTGCCATTTCTTTGTTCCCCATTATAAATTCACCTGATTCTGACTGCAGGGGACCTATGTTTATCTTCACTAATCTTTTTCTCTTCACATATCTATAGAAGCTTTTGTAGTCAGTTTTTATGTTCCCAGCAAGCTTCCTCTCATATTCTATTTTCCCCCTCCTAATTAAACCCTTTGTCCTCCTCTGCTGAATTCTAAATTTCTCTCAGTCCTCAGGTTTGCTGCTTTTTCTTACCAATTTATATGCCTCTTCCTTGGATTTAATACTATCCCTAATTTCCCTTGTTAGCCACGGTTGAGCCACCTTCCCCATTTTGTTTTTACTCCAGACAGGGATGTACAATTGTTGAAGTTCATCCATGCGATCTTTAAATGTTTGCCATTGCCTATCCACCGTCAACCCTTTAAGTATCCTTCGCCAGTCTATTCTAGCCAATTCACGTCTCATGCCATCGAAGTTACCTTTCCTTAAGTTCAGGACCCTAGTCTCTGAATTAACTGTGTCACTCTCCATTTTAATAAAGAATTCTACCATATTATGGTCACTCTTCCCCAAGAGGCCTCGCACAACAAGATTGCTAATTAGTCCTTTCTCATTACACATCACCCAGTCTAGGAGGTCCAGCCCTGTAGTTGGTTCCTCGACATATTGGTCTAGAAAACCATCCCTAATACACTCAAGGAAATCTTCCTCCACCATATTGCTACCATTTTGGTTATCCCAGTCTATATGTAGATTAAAGTCGCCCATGATAACTGCTGTACCTTTATTGCACGCATCCCTAATTTCTTGTTTGATGCTGTCCCCAACCTCACTACTACTGTTTGGTGGTCTGTACCCAATTCCCACTAGCGTTTTCTGCCCTTTGGTATTCCGCAGCTCCACCCATACAGATTCCACATCATCCAAACTAATGTCCTTCCTGACTATTGCGTTAATTTCCTCTTTAACCTCCTTTTCCTTTCTGTCTATCCTTCCTGAATGTTGAATACCCCTGTATGTTGAGTTCCCAGCCTTGGTCACCCTGGAGCCATGTCTCTGTGATGCCAATTATATCATATTCTTTAATTGCTGCCTGCACAGTTAATTCGTCACCAAAGCTAGGTGTTGTATCGTAATGGAATGCTTTCCAAGAGTAAAGCAGAATGTAAAGGAAAGCTTCCTGAACATAAGTAAAAATATTTTTCCAACAGAACATAAGAACACAAGAAATAGGAGTAGGATTAGGCCATACGGCCCCTTGAACCTGCTCTGGCATTTAATCCGATCATGGACTCAGGTCCACTTCCCTGCCCACTCCCCATAACCCCTTATTCCCTTATCGCTTAAGAAACTGTCTATAAGAACATAAGAAATAAATATCTACAGTGTGTTCAGGATGTGGTCAAAAGGCTCTATAATTAATCTCAGTTGAGCAATGTCCCTTTAGCAAGCTATCTCCACCTTGATGAACAGGTCCTGAGAAATTACACACACTCACATTCTGGGTACGCGGAAGTCGCTGAATTTAGGCTGAGTGACAACACCTTGCTCTACCTCCACTGGATGCATACAGCTGCCACTGGGAGGACAGCCCCTCTTCAGCAACCCCTGAAATTGAATGGAATTCACGGCAGGGCGCCTTCTCCAGTGGAATTCCAGCGTACATCAGCCTCATCAGAAATTCCTCCGTAAAGGTGTAATTGTTGTCTTATGTTCTCCCTCTAACCCAGAAATGCTGTTTTTAAGCCCAAGTACTGGTTGTTCCATAATGAGATCCAAAGTAGACTATACTACTTACGATTTCCAGATTCAAAATGATGAAACTATATGGCTGGATTTCAGAGTGCCATGAATGTGGAATCTTTTATTTTACCAGCATCGAAGACAGCCAAAGGAAAGAATAAGTGCTGTCTTTTTCAGGCCAAATAAAGCAGAAAGATGAAGGATGAAGCTTTACTGTACATCTGGGCATGTTATATCCTTTGTTGTAGGAATGCCCAACTAAATGTCAGCAGTGGAAAAAATGTTCCATTCTTCAGAACTGGCATTGCTCCTTTTACAAGGAATGGAGCACTCCGACTGCCCACAAAAACATCCCCGCCCTCCGCTGCCCCCAACCCCAATTAATGTAGCTTCAAGCATTCTACTGCACCTCTTTTCTTCCATCATTTCTCATCCTGTCCGGCCTCCCACATTCTACCCTATATAAACTTGAGGTCATCCAAAACTCGGCAGCCTGTGTCCAAACTCACACCAAGTCCCGCTCACCCATCACCCCTGTGCTCGCTGACCTGCATTGACTTCTGGTTAAGCAATGCCTCGATTTCAAAATTCTCATCCTTGTTTCAAATTCCTCTGTGGCCTCGCCCCTCCCTATGTCTGTAATCTCCTTCAGCTCCACAACCCCCAGAGATGTCTGCGCTCCACTAATTTTGCCCTCTTGAGCATCCCTGATTATAATCGCTCAACCATTGGTGGCCGTGCCTTCTGTTGTCTACGCCCCACGCTCTGGAATTTCCTGCCTAAATTTCTCTTCTTCTCTATTTCTTTTTCCTTCTTTAAGACAATCCTTAAAACCTACCTCTTTGACCAAGCTATTGGTCACCTGCCCCAATTTCTCCTTACGCGGTGTCAAATCTTTTGTCTTATAACACTCCTGCAAAGCGCCTTGGGACATTTCACTATATTAAAGGCACTATATAAATACAAGTTGTTGTTGTTGTCCATCTGTTTAACAGAAAGGAAAAGTTATTGAGTTGGTCATCCTGAACCCACCCTTCAGGTAATGCTGTCTAGACCTGAGGTGGAGATGCACCTTTCTCTTCTTTTTTGGCGGGGACAACTTTACTTCAGTTTGATTATGAAAATTCTTGTGTTTCAGCAGTTTATCTCTCCTTCCAAGGCACACATCCAGATCCCGTCCAATGAATCTAGAGCAATTCATTTGGAGTGAAGGGAATGCGATGTTCTTCGATTAAACTGGCAATTCAAAAGATGTATTGGGCTCAGGCACAGCACATTGTTAATCACCATAGAGTAAAGCATAGATCTCAAACTGAAGTCTGATGGATCCCGAGCGGAGCAGATTAATTGCCCTGACTTTGCGGTCGGTATGAGGGCATTCACACAGAGAATGCCGTCATACCGCCTTTGAAACTGACCGCAACCTGTGGATTTGGCGTGTGCGGAAACCCAAAGCTGTCAATGACAACTCCGAAACTGGCTGCGTTGTGCCCCCACCCCCATGCCCCCCCACAGAGCCGGCAATCAGTGAAATCTCGTAAATTATTGAACCTGACAAAAACCTCGGCTCTTCCACAGTAATTACTCTGTTAAATTCCCCACTAAAAGTTAGACCCAAAGTGGCTGAAATTGACCCTCTCCTTCAGGCCTGTTACCATCGCAAATCGGCGGCCACGCTGCGGAGTGGAGTGACCGCTGACCTTTGGTGGGACGGCCGCTGATAGCCCCATTGCCCTCGCGAGTTTCCCCGGCGGTCCCCCGATCCCCCCCACTCACCACTCCGCTGCCGCCGATTGGTATTAACCGCATCATCACCGTGCGCACTGCTGATCTAACTCCCCCGATGGCGACATTCCCTTCCAAAAATCTTTGGCCCGCCCGGCGGTGCCACGACAAGATTTCATCCAGTAGTCCAGGGAGGCTGTGGCCTTTTACAGCAGCGGTGTGGCTTCTCTTAAAGGGGAGGGCGCACTGCCGCTGCGGCCAGATATTTTCTTTGGCGGCCGACTCCTGGGTCGGCCCGACAAATATGCCCCCCCCCCCGGGTTCAGCTGGCATTCGGCTGGTTGGGCCGAATGGCCTGTTTCTGTGCCGGATATTTTATATGATCCTATATAAATAAAAACTTGCATTTATATAGCACCTTTAACGTAGCAAAACATCCAAGGTGCTTCATAGGAGCGTTATCAGAAAAAAATTGGCACTGAGCCACACAAGGAGATATTAGGACAGATAACCAAAGGTTTGGTCAAAGAGAGAGGTTCTAAAGGAGGAGAGCGAGAAAAGAGGGGCGGAAAGCTTGAGACAGGGAATTCCAGAGCTTAGGGCCCATGCCACTGAAGGCATGGCCACCAATGGTGAAGTGATTAAAATCGGAGATGCGCAAGAAGACAGAATTGGAGGAGCGCAGGATTGTAGATCTGGAGGAGAGTAAGGGAAGGCGTAAGGCCATGGAGGGAATTGAACACAAGAATAAGAATTTAAAATTCAGGCATTGCTGGACTGGGAGCCAATGTCGGTCAGCGACTACAAGGGTGAAGGGTGAACAGGACTCGGTGCGAGTTAACACACGGGCTGCCGAGTTTTGAATGAGCTCAAGTTCACGCAGGGTGAAAGATAGGAGGCCGGCCAGAGGAGCATTGGAATACAGGTCGAGAGGTAACAAAAGTATGGATGAGGGTTTCAGAAACAGATGCACTGAGGCAGACATTTAAAAAAACACTAATTCATTGGATATGAAGCACTGCAAGACATTCCGGGGCTGTGGTAAAGAGTTATGTGTGTGAAAGTTCTTTGTTTCTCTCCCATTATCCTGTTAAATTGTTTTATCACCAGTAACATTGGCAATTTCCAGGTCATTCCTGCGCCTCTTACAATCTAACACTAACCATTCTCGGGACTGAGCTAATTGGAGTTTAATCACTGGCTCCAACATTTCTGCTTGAGTTCCACTGTGGGAAGATGTGAATGATCTAACAAGCTCTCACATTATATGCCAAAAGCCTTTCTACCAATGCCATTTACCAGGAACCATACAACCCTGAACTTAAAATTTACTCCAGAATACTTATAAAATGAGTAATTATTCTGACACTTTTTAGAGAAATGTGTTTACTGATTCAGAATAACAGTATGGTTCCTGAATGTGGCTCAGCAACACAATCAGAGAATCCAGGTTACATCACAAAACAGAAGAGAGAAGCTTCCGTGTTTCACGAATTCAGCTTTGTGTTAGAACTTAAAATACTTGATTTAAACCGGTTTTATTCATGTATGAAGAAAGCACAACAGCGTAGAACTGCTCCACACATTTCAGGCGCTACTCGGGCTACTAAGTCCCCAATGAGTTGAGTGGGAAGCCTGTGTTCATTCCGGGGCAGAACTGTACCATCTGCCATATTGGGTGAGGACAAAAAATATGCGCCCTTTACTCATGCCTGAAATGGGCATTAAGCTCTTTACAAATGCAACTAAGGGGACTGATGCTTGTTTGAGGACTCCTCTCCAAGATTGGTTTGCCCTGAGGCAGCCAGCAGCCCAATCAGGGAAACAAGACCCAAGGCTAGGCGAGTAACTTACCTGAATGTGGTGCTCCTCCTGACCCCACATTAAAGGAAACAATCGCCACTACTTCCCCACCCCTCCGCCATTGCCACTGTCATCCCCCCTCCCACCTCAAATGCCCCGCTCAGGGTCCCATCTCCTCCTGATCTCCCTCCCTCGCTTTCGGCCCCACCCCTCCGATTTCCCTCCCACACGCCCAACCCCCGATCCTGGACCCATGAGCCTGGCCAGGGCGATTACCTGCTTCCGGGATTCCCAGGCCCAACTCCGATCCCGACTCCTGGTCTCCAATCCCGGATCCACTTACCTGAGGTTCGCTGCGACTCTAGCAGCAGCCTGAGATCGCACTCCTTTTTGCCGGCCGGCTCCGTTGTAATGAAGGCCGAGGCCCAATGTCTGGGGAGTGTAAGGCCTCACCATTTAGGGGTAGGGAATAAAAAATGGGGCCGCCCGGGTTTCTGGGCCAACTTGTTTTGTTATTCGAAAAGAAAACTTCCATGACAGTTGAATGAAGGAGTGCCCAAGCTTTTTGTTTTCTGGGTCACTTAGAAACGTAGGTGATGCCTTGGGGCCAGGTATGAACTTTATCCTCCTAATTTGCGAGTATCTTAAATTGCTGATAACAAATCTTGATTTTCCAAATCTCCAGGCTCTGAAGTTCAAACAGGATAAATCAGCAAGTGAAAAATATAAGAGCAAAAAGTGTTGAGTTACTTGGGCTTTGAGAGCTGGAAAACTTGGGGCTGCTCCATCCCACCCTGAACCCCGGTGGACCACTGACCCTGCCAATGTCTGCACCCAACCAGGCCTCGGACCACCGACCACCAAGGGTGTTGCCCAGCACCGAGCCTGCAGCCAACACCTCGCTGTAAGGCAATTAGGCCCATACAGCAGTACCTGGTCTCCAGTCATCCTGGACCCCTTTGCCACTGGACCAAGACCTCGCTCAGCTAAGCCCGTGTGGTAGCCAGTGTGCAATGACCACCTCACATTAAACAAACTCACTCACAGGCATCTTCCACTCCTTTAACATGAAGTTCGGGATCTGGAACGCCAGGACCCTCGTGGACAATAGAAACATAGAAACATAGAAAATAGGTGCAGGAGTGGGCCATTCGGCCTTTCGAACCTGCACCGCCATTCAATAAGATCATGGCTGATCATTCCCTCAGTACCCCTTTCCTGCTTTCTCTCCATGCCCCTTGATCCCTTTAGCCGTAAGGGCCATATCTAACTCCCTCTTGAATATATCCAATGAACTGGCATCAACAACTCTCTGCGGCAGGGAATTCCACAGGTTAACAACTCTCTGAGTGAAGAGGTTTTTCCTCATCTCAGTCCTAAATGGCCTATTCCTTATCCTAAGACTGTGTCCCCTGGTTCTGGACTTCCCCAACATCGGGAACAATCTTCCCGCATCTAACCTGTCCTGTCCCATCAGAATCTTATATGTTTCTATGAGATCCCCTCTCATCCTTCTAAACTCCAGTGAATACAGGCCCAGTTGATCAAGTCTCTCCTCATATGTCAGTCCAGCCATCCCTGGAATCAGTCTGGTGATCCTTTGCTGCACTCCCTCAATAGCAAGAACAGCCTTCCTCAGATTAGGGGACCAAAACTGAACACAATATTCCAGGTGAGGCCTCACCAAGGCCTTGTACAACTGCAGTAAGACCTCCCTGCTCCTATACTCAAATCCCCTAGCTATGAAGGCCAACATGCCATTTGCCTTGTTCACCGCCTGCTGTACCTGCATGCCAACTTTCAATCACTGATGAACCATGACACCCAGGTCTCATTGCACCTCCCCTTTTCCTAATCTGCCGCCATTCAGATAATATTCTGCCTTCGTGTTTTTGCCACCAAAGTGGATAACCTCACATTTATCCACATTATACTGCATCTGCCATGCATTTGCCCACTCACCTAACCTGTCCAAATCACCCTGCAGCCTCTTAGTGTCCTCCTCACAGCTCACACCGCCACCCAGTTTAGTGTCATCTTTAAACTTGGAGATATTACACTCAATTCCTTCATCCAAATCATTAATGTATATTGTAAAGAGCTGGGGTCCCAGCACTGAGCCCTGCGACACTCCACTAGTCACTGCCTGCCATTCTGAGAAGGACCTGTTTATCCCGACTCTCTGCTTCCTGTCTGCCAACCATTCTCTATCCACGCCAGTACATTACCCCCAATACCATGTGCTTTGGTTTTGCACACCAATCTCTTATGTGGGACCTTGTCAAAGGCCTTTTGAAAGTCCAAATACACCACATCCACTGGTTTTCCCTTGTCCACTCTACTAATTACATCCTCAAAAAATTCCAGAAGATTTGTCAAGCATGATTTCCCTTTCATAAATCCATGCTGACTTGGACCGATCCTGTCACTGCTTTCCAAATGCGCTGCTATTTCATCCTTAATAATTGATTCCAACATTTTCCCCACTACTGATCCCGACAGCGACAGACGGGAATGCCGCACCGCCATAGTTGCGTGGGAACTCAGACGTTTTGATATAGACATCGCCGCCCTAAGCGAGACCCGGCGGGCAGGGGAAGGCCAGCTCAAGGAACAAGGTGGAGGTTACACCTTCTTCTGGAAAGGGAAACCAGAGGCAGAACCCCGCATTCATGGACTCGGCTTCGCTATTAGAAACGAGCTGGTTGACCGCCTCGAAGACTCCCCCTGCGGGGCTAACGAACGCCTCATGACTCTTCGACTCACCCTGTCACGGAACCAGTGTGCCACAGTCATCAGTGCGTATGCCCCGACACTCGATGCAACAGATGAGGCCAAAGAGGGTTTTTACACCAACCTCGAAAAATCCCTGTCCTGCATCCCCGCGGTGGCCAAACTGATCCTCTTCAGTGATTTCAATGCCAGGGTTGGCATGGACACAGACCTCTGAGGGGGTGTGATTGGCAGAGAGAGGGTAGGGAAAGCCAACTTCAGCGGTACCCTACTCCTGACAAAATGTCTAGAACATGAACTTGTCATCATCAACACCTTGTTCCGCCAGAGGGACAAATACAAGGCATCGTGGCAACACCCTCGCTCCACGTACTGCCACCTGCTTGACTACATCATCATCCGAGCCAGGATGTGTGCATCACCCACGCCATGACAGGAGCCGATTACTGCTGGGCGGACCACCGCCTAATCTGATCCATCATCGACAACAACATAGCCCTAAAGCAGAGGGGACAGCAGAAGCAGTGCCGCAAAATAGTCAATGCCGGGGCACTTAAAGACCCAGCGAGCAGAGCCCAATACAGCCAGTGCCTCACAGATAACCTGGCGTGCCTTGATGACCCCGAGACGCAGAATGCCCACAGCGCTTGGTCTGCCCTCCAGGCCTCATAACCAGTGCCTGCAAAGAGACGCTCGGTCACTCAACGAGGAAACACCAGGACTGGTTGATGAGAATGATCAGGAGATCCAAGAGCTAATAGATCGCAAGCGCAGGGCATTTCTGAGCCTTAAACAACAACCCAATGCGGGAGCAGCAAAGCAGCATTACAGATGGGTCAAGGCTGAGGTCCAACAAAAAACCCGGGACCTAAAGAACAGGTGGTGGATGGAGAAAGCACAGGAGATACAGCAGCTGGCCGACAGCCATGATCTGCGAGGATTCTTCATCACAGTCAAGGCCACCTACGGGCCAAATAGCCAAGGCCACACCCCACTGCTGGCCAAGAATGGGGAGACACTCATCAAGGACACCGAGGCAGTTAGGGCCCGCTGGAAGGAGCACTTCGAAAATCTCCTCTCAATAGAGATTCTACCTTCGTCTCAAGTGTTCGCGACTCCATCGCGTAGCATGCTACCCGCCACCACCTCAGTGAGACCCCAACACTGCACGAAAAAGCCATAAGACAGCTTAAAAACAACAAGGCTACAGGTGCGGATGGAATCTCTGCTGAGGCACTGAAGTATGGCGGAGAGGCACTGCTGGCGCGAATACACGACCTCAACTCTCTCAGCTGGAGGGAGGAGAACATGCTGAGGGATCTCAGAGATGCAGTAATCGTGACCATCTTTAAAAAAGGGGACAAGTCCGATTGCGGCAACTACAGAGGAATCTCCCTGTTATCAGCCACAGGGAACGTCGCCGCTAGAGTCCTCGTCAACCGTCTTCCTCCCGTGGCCGAGGAACTCCTCCCGGAGTCACAGTGCGGATTTCCTCCCCTATGGGAAACAACGGACATGATTTTTGCGGCGCGACAGCTACAGGAAAAATGCAGGGAACAGCGTCAGCCCTTATACATGGCCTTCTTTGACCTTACAAAGGCCTTTGACACTGTCAACCGCGAGGGTCTATGGAGCGTCCTCCTCTGTTTCGGATGCCCCCAAAAGTTCGTCACTATCCTCCGCCTGCTCCACGATGACATGCAGGCCGTGAGCCTTACCAACGGATCCATCACAGACCCAATCCACATCCAGACCGGGGTCAAACAGGGCTGTGTCATCGCCCCAACCCTCTTCTCAATCTTCCTCGCTGCCATGCTCCATCTCACAGTCAACAAGCTCATCGCTGGAGTGGAACTAAACTACAGAACCAGTGGGAACATGTTCAACCTGTGCCGTCTCCAGGCTAGATCCAAGACCACCCCAACCTCTTGTCGTCGAGCTACAGTACGCGAATGACGCCTGCGGCTGCGCACATACAGGACATAGTCGATGTATTTACTGAGGCGTACGAAAGCATGGGCCTTATGCTAAACATCCGTAAGACAAAGGTCCTCCACCAGCCTGTCCTCGCCGCACAGCACTGCCCCCCAGTCATCAAGATCCACGGCGCAGCCCTGGACACCGTGGACCACTCCCCATATCTTGGGAGCCTCCTATCAACAAGAGCAGGCATCGACAATGAGATCCAACACCGCCTCCAGTTCGGCCGCCTGAAGAAAAGAGTGTTTGAAGACCAGGCCCTCAAAACTGCCACCAAGCTTATGGTCTACAGGGCTGTAGTAATACCCGCCCTCCTGTATGGCCCTCCCAGATCCCACTTAGGGCGGTCTTTGGCCAGGGACTCCCAGGTGTCAGTGGGGATGTCGCACTTTATCAGGGAGGCTTTGAGGGTGTCCTTGTAACGTCTCCGCTGCCCACCTTTGGCTCGTTTGCCGTGAAGGAGCTCCGAGTAGAGCACTTGCTTTGGGAGTCTCGTGTCTGGCATGCGGACAATGTGGCCCGCCCCGTGGAGCTGATCGAGCACCTCAAGTCTCAACGCCGAGAGCATGCAGAAATCAAGTGCAGGCAGCGGAAAGAGCGTGCGACAAACCAGTCCCACCCTCCCCTTCCCTCAACGACTGTCTGTTCCACCTGTGACAAAGTCTGTGGCTCTCGTATTGGACTGTTCAGCCACCAAAGAACTCACTTCAGGAGGGGAAGCAAGTCTTCCTCGATTCCGAGGGACTGCCTATGATGATGATGATGATGACTTGGGGCTCCATGTGGTCCAGAGGCTGGAGGTGGGACACTGTCTATTGGATAATGTCGCCTCCCAGATAGCACTATCCAAACAGATCAAAGGATCCCAGGTCACCGGTAGAACTCCTTGCTCTTCTTCAAAAAGAGTACTGTAACAGGATCACCTGGTGTAAAGAAAGAAAGACTTGATTTATATAGCACCTTTCAGCTGTGGCTCAGTGGGTAGCACCCTCGCCTCTGAGTCAGAAGGTTGTGGATTCAAGTCCCTCTCCAGGGACTTGAGCACATCATCATCATCATAGGCAGTCCCTCGGAATTGAGGAAGACTTGCTTCCACTCTTAACATGAGTTCTTAGGTGGCTGTACAGTCCAATACGAGAACCACAGTCCCTGTCACAGGTGGGACAGATAGTCGTTGAGGGAAAGGGAGGGTGGGACTGGTTTGCCGCATGCTCTTTCCGCAGCCTGCACTTGATTTCTGCATGCTCTCGGCAACGAGACTCGAGGAGCTCAGCGCCCTCCCGGATGCACTTCCTCCACTTTGGGGCGGTCTTTGGCCAGGGACTCCCAGGTGTCAGTGCACTTTATCAGGGAGGCCTTGAGGGAGTCCTTGAAACGTTTCCTCTGCCCACCTTGAGCACATAAGTCTAAGTTGACACTTCCAGTGCAATAGTGAGGGGATCTTTCGGATGAGACGTTAAACCGAGGCTCCGTCTGCTCTCTCAAGTGGACGTAAAAGATTCCATGGCTGTATTCCAAAGAAGAGAAGCATTTAACAAAAAAGAAAATGTATTGAAGTGAGTACAGTGTGAGCAGGAACAAGAAGGGTTAACTTTTGTTTTTACGCAATCACAAATACTGTGTGTGAGCTTCAGCTCTGTTTAAAGCAGGCAACTGTGCTACACTCCTATTGGCTAAAAGTGTGATACCATGCACAGTTAGCAGCTTCTGAAATAGATTCATGACACTGACGGGGAAACATTCGAAACAGTGAGTACACATAACGCTTCAACATCTGAAATGAATAGCATGTGCCAGGGCGTGACACACAACTGCAGTACATGTCCCAAGTCACCTCTCCAATCGTGCTCCGGCCTGCGCACTCACTCCGTCAAACAATGCTCGGGAGTGGAATGCAAACAAAGCGGTGGACACCCTGCCAATCGCATATGAGAAGCAGTGTACTCCTTGGGCAAAGCCTCCGAGGGCACAAAGCTTCCAGCCAACCTCCCCAAGCTTGTTGACGTTGGACAACCCGATTTCCTGCCGTTGCCCCTCTTAAACCCCACCCCAATTATCAATGTTTATAAAAAAGGATTGCGAGCTTTTCTATCCTCACCCTTATCTACGAAGAACTATTTCTGTTTACGGTCTGAAAACAATTTTTTCTTTTTGCGTGTCAGAGATCGACATTTCTTGAATTCTGCCCTATGAATGATGTCATGACACGCAGCAGTAAAGTCGGTCTGGTCTTGTTACAATCACCTGGTTCAGTCAGTGAAAGGCTGACCGACATCCTATTCACTTTAGCTCACACAAGTCTTTATTTTTCCACTTGGCAGACGACTAACAATCTCAGTAGGATATTCAGGCTGGGAAATTGAAAAAAAAAAATGCAATTAACGGCAACACTGTGATTAGCTGCCACGAGATTGTGAATCCCCAAATGTATTAACTGAGAAGGGGATATTGGAACAGAAGGTGTGGAGGGAATTACAAAGAGCCGGGATATTATCAGATGGCATACCTCGAGTGTGATTAAACAGATGAAATGCGTCCAATGTTAGGAACTGCTGTAAACTCAATCTAACATGCTAGACCTATAAAATGAATAATGACAGGTCATGCATAGCATGTGAAGGTCTTATGGCTGACTTAATTTAATTAGATGGAAACTTTAATCTGCTTTGTTTTTACACTAGTGACCTAAAATACTCCTTTACAGCACAGTTACTGCAAAGACGCTGCATCCTCTGGTATGGAGCCAGACAGAGCAGGAAAAGTTGCAGGTCAATCCTGGCTCTGCACTATGTTAAATGATATAGGCCAGGATGTTTTCGGTGTCCTGAGTTAGAGAGAAGAGGAATCAACCAGGGTTTTTGCTGCTGACTGCTGACTAGTAACCAAAACCGCCTATTTCCACCTCCGTAACATTGCCCATCTCCGCTCTTGCCACAGCTCATCTGCTCCTGAAGCCCTCATCCATGCCTTTGTTACCTCTGGACTTGACTACCCCAACGCACTCCTGGCTGGCCTCCCACATTCTAAACTACGTAAATTAGAGGTCATCCAAAATTCGTCTGTGCTCGCTGACCGACATTGGCTCCCGGTTAAGCAATGTCTCGATTTCAAAATCCTCATCCTTGTTTACAAATCCCTCCATGGCCTCGCCCCTCCCTATCTCTGTAATCTCCTCCAGCCCCACAACCCCCCCGAGATATTTACGTTCCTCTAATTCTGCCCTCTTGAGCAGCCCTAATTATAATCGCTCAACCATTGGTGGCCATGCCTTCTGTTGCCTAGCCCCCAAGCTCTGGAACTCCCTGTCTAAACCGCTCCACCTCTCTACCTCTCTTTCCTCCTTTAAGACGCTCCTTAAAACCTACCTTTTTAACCAAGCTTTTGGTCACCTGCGCTAATTTCTCTTTATGTAGCTCGGTGTCAAATTTATTTGTTATGTCTTCATCATCATCATAGGCAGTCCCTCGAAATGAAGGAAGACTTGCTTCCACGATAAAAGTGAGTTCTTAGGTGACTGAACAGTCCATTACAGGATTTACAGTCTCTGTTATAGGTGGGACAGACAGTGGTTGAAAGAAAGGGTGGCTGGGGAGTCTGGTTTGCCGCACGCTCCTCCTGCTGTCTGCGCTTGCTTTCTGCATGCTCTCGGCGACGAGACTCGAGGTGCTCAGCGCCCTCCCGGATGCTCTTCCTCCACTTAGGGCGGTCTTTGGCCAGGGACTCCCAGGTGTCGGTGTTTTTTTATCAATGAGGCTTTGAGGGTGTCCTTGAAATGTTTCCTCTGCCCACCTGGGGCTCGCTTGCCGTGTAGGAGTTCCGAGTAGAGCGTTTGCTTTGCGAACACTGCTGTGAAGCACCTTGGGATGTTTTACTACGGTAAAGGCATGATATAAATAATAGTTGTTGTTGTAGTAACCCCTACTGTAAACTCTGTGCGGGTGAGGACAGGTTTGGTGGTGACGATGATGGTGCGATGGTTGAGAAACATTGTTCAGGTTCACATGTGAAGAATGGCCGTTCGGGCAGGACTGCTAACATTCATCATGAGTCACAGCCTTCAGAACAAGACTCATCATTGTCTATGGTTTCATGTCAACGGCCACCTTCTGAGAACTTTGCCCAAGGCTCTGCAGCAGCTCTCTCACCTCTGAGTCAGAAGGTTGCAGGGTTCAAGTCCCACTCCAGCGACTCGAGCATGGCAATCCAGGCTGAAACTTCAGTGCAGTACTGAGGGAGTGCCGCACTGTCAGAGATACCGCCTGCCCTCTCAGACGGACGTAAAAGATCCGATGGCACTATTCGAAGAAGAGCAGGGAAGTTCTCCCTGGTGTCCAGGCCAATCTTCGTCCTTCAGTGTCAGCTGTGGTTCAGTGCCTCTGAGTCAGAAGATTGTGGGTTCAAGTCCCACCCCAGGAACTTGAGCACATAAATCTAGGCTGACACTCCAGTGCAGAGCTGAGGGAATTAAACCAATGCCCCATCTGCACTCTCAGGTGGATGTAAAAGATTTTTTAGCACTATTTTGAAGAAGGGCAGGGGAGTTATCTTTGGTGTCTTGGTCAATATTTATCCCTCAATCAACATAACAAAAACAGATTATCTGGTCATTATCACATTGCTGTTTGTGGGAGTTTGCTGTGCTCAAATTGACTGCCGCGTTTCCCACATTACAATCAGTGACTACACTTCAAAAGTATTTAATTGGCTGTAAAGCGCTTTGAGACGTCCGGTCGTCGTGAAAGGCGCTATATAAATGCAAGTCTTTCTTTTTTTTCTCAAGCAACATCACTAAAAGAAATAATCTAGACATTATCTCATTGCTGTTTGAGGGTCCTTGTTGCGTGCAAATTGGCTGCGGTAATTCTTACATTTCAACGTTCTTTCTTAGAAAACTGGGCCAAAATCGCAAAAAGTAAACTTATAACCAAAAGTTAGTGTTGTAGTATCACGCGCAGATTTCTGCTTCACGTCTTTCCTTGAAGTTCCACGGAAAGCTTTTTTCCCTTAATGAAGAAATAAACAAATTGGACTAATGCCAGCTCTCACATCTCCCTTTGATCTCCCTGGAGACATTATGTCCTCGCCGCTTTGTACAGGTGGCTCTCCTGCATGGCCCCTGGCATCATCTAAAACCCCAGAGTGAGATGCTCATTACAGATGAATGCCAACAAAGTGAATCACTGCCACTATTGTGACAACCGCTCTAACAGCTGCTATCGCACTCCTATTTTACATTGAATTAAAACCTTCATCTTTGGGTTCATCATCATCATAGGCAGTCCCTTGGAATCGAGGAAGATTTGCTTTCACTCTAAAAATGAGTCCTTACATGGCTGAACAGTCCAACACGAGAACCGCAGTCCCTGTCAGAGGTGGGACAGATAGTCGTTGAGGGAAAGGGTGGGTGGGACAGGTTTGCCGCATGCTCCTTTCGCTGCCTGCGCTTGTTTTCTGCATGCTCTCGGCGATGAGACTCGAGGTGCTCAGTGCCCTCCCGGATGCACTTCCCCCACTTAGGGCGGTCTTTGGCCAGGAACTCCCAGATGTCGGTGGTGATGTCGCACTTTATCAGGGAGGCTTTGAGGGTGTCCTTGAAACCTTTCCTCTGCCCACCTTTTGCAGGTTTGCCGTGAAGGAGTTCCGAGTAGAGCGCTTGCTTTGGGAGTCTCTTGGACCATGTACAGTAGACACCTCAAGTCATTGGAGAAATACCACCAACGATGTCTCCTACAAATCCCCTGGGAGGACAGACGCACCAACATTAGCGTCCTCGACCAGGCCAACATCCCCAGCATTGAACACTTGATCAGCTCCGCTGGGCAGGCCGCATTGTCTGCATGCCAGACACGAGACTCCCAAAGCAAGCGCTCTACTCAGAACTCCTTCACGGCAAACGAGTCTTTGGGATCAGCGCATCTGAAGTGACTGGGAACCTTGAATATGAACAGCAGACCTTGAATCCGTATTACTAATAGTGGGCTCAGATTTCACATCAATTGAATACACAAGCTATTCAACGTTGTGTTGGATGCAGTGATAACTTGAGAGACAGGCTGGCAGGAGGAAACATTCTGCGAAATGTTCTCAATAATAATACACAGGTCAACCTCCATTATATGCCTTCCCATTTATCTGCATTTTTACTCATCTACAAGAATTTTTGTAGTTAATCAGGAGCAGATGGTGCTGGTGAAAAGCACACTCACGAGTCCAACCTGCAGAGCCGAGAGAGGCAGCCAAAAATGCTCCCGCAAATGTGTGTTAAGATGATGAAAGTGTTCGATAGGGTAGACAACAACAAAAACAACAACTTGTATTGATATAGCACCTTTAACGTAGTGAAATGTTCCAAGGCGCCTCACAGGAGCGTTCTGAGATTTTTTTAAAATGTTGACACTGAGCCGCAGGAGTAGAAATTAGGGCAGGTGACCAAAAGTCTTGGTCAAAGAGGTCGGCTTTAAGGAGCGTCTTGAAGGAGGAAAGAGAGGTAGAGAGGTGGAGAGGCGTAGGGAGAGAATTCCAGAGCTTGGGGCCTAGGCAAAAGAAGGCACAGCCACCAATGGTTGAGCGATTATAATCGGGGATGCTCAAGAGGGCCGAATTAGAGAAGCGTAGACATCCCGGGGGTTTGTGGGGCTGGAGGAGATTACAGAGATAGGGAGGGGCGAGGTCATGGAGGGATTTGAAAATAAGGATGAGCATTTTGAAATCGAGGCGTTGCATAACTGGGAGCCCATGTGGGTCAGCGAGCACAGGGATGAATGGGACTTGGTGCGAGTTAGGACACGAGATGCCAAGTTTTGGAACGTCTCTTGTTTACGTAGGGTAGAATGTGGGAGGCCAGCCAGGAGTGCATTGAGTAGTCAAATCTAGAGGCAACAAAGGCATAGAGAAGATGTTTCCATCTGTGGGAGATTACAAAACTAGGGCCATAAATAGAGGATAGTCACTAATAGATCCAATAGGGAACTCAGGAGAAATATCTTTACTCAGAAAGTGATTAAGACAAATAGCATAGATGCATTTAAGGGGAAACTAGATATGAGGGAGAAGGTACTAGAGGAATTATGCTGATAAGGTTAGCTAAAGAGGGATGTGAGGAGGCTCGTCAGTGTCAACTGTGGTTCAGTGGGTAGCACACTCACCTGTGAGTCAGAAAGTTGTGGGTTCAAATCCTACTCCAGAGACTTGAGCACATAAATCGAGGCTGACACTCCAGTGCAGGGCTGAGGGAGTGTCGCACTGTCAGAGATGCGTCACTGTCGGAACTGTTGTCTTTCGGATAAGATGTTAAACCGCGCCCCATCTGCTCTCTCAAGTGGACGTAAAAGATCCCACGGCACTATTTTGAAGAAGAGAGGGAAGTTATCCCTGGTATCCTGGCCAATATTTATCCCTCAATCAACATAACAAAAGCAGATTATCTGGCCATTATCACATTGCTGTTTGTGGGAGCTTGCTGTGCGCAAGGCGGCTGCCGCGTTTCCCACATTACAACAGTGATTGCAATTCATAAGTACTTCATTGGCTGTAAAGCACTTTGGGACGTCCGGTGGTCGTGAAAGGCGCTATATAAATGCAAGTCTTTCTTTCTTTTCATAAACCCCAACGTAGACCAGTTGTGCTGAATGGCCTGTTCCTGTGCTGTAGACTCAATGTAATTCTATGTAAAACAAAATGGCGACCAGTGCTTTCCAGACATAGTGGAGAATGGTAACGGCAGCCTGCTAGTGCCTGCTGTGGTCCCAACAACAGCCTCTGCTCACCGGCACCGGATCAGGCTCTTTATCAGTTCTAAAGTCTTTAGATCGGCCGAGATCAGTGCTGCAGTTCATTTCTCCTCTCATGAGGATTCATACTGCGTTCCTGCTCCACAGTGACTGGCACCTCAAGCCAATTACCAAACTTTGCCCTGTGAGCCCGGGGAGTGTTCATTATTGGGCTAGTCAACTGTGAGAGGCATCACAGCTGAGACTGATCTGATCCCCAGCTAATGTCCACATGCAAACATTTCCGAACGGGTATCACTGAAAATGGCTAGTGTCTAATCCTGGCTGTATGATAGCCAATTCCCTGAAGAAATAGGAGCAGGAGTAGGCCATACTGCCCCTTGAGCCTGCTCCACCATTCAATAAGATCATGGCTGATCTGATCATGGACTCAGCTCCACTTCCCTGCCCGCTCCCCACAACCCCTTAACCCCTTATCGTTTTAGAAACTGTCTTAAATTTATTTAATGTCCCAGCTTCCACTGCTCTCTGAGGCAGTGAATTCCACAGATTCACAACCCTTTGAGAGAAGAAATTTCTCCTCATCTCAGTTCTAAATGGACAGCCCCTTATTATAAGATCATGCCCCCTAGTTCTAGTCTTCCCCATCAGTGGAAACATCCTCTCTGCATCCACCTTGTCAAGCCCCCCCATAATCTTATACGTTTCTATGAGATCACCTCTCATTCTTATGAATTCCAATGCGTAGAGGCCCAACCTACTCAACCTTTTCTCAAAAGTCAACCCCCTTATCCCCGGAATCAACCTAGTGAACCTTCTCTGAACTGCCTCCACAGCAAGTATATCCTTTCATAAATATGGAAACCAAAACTGCACGCAGTATTCCAGGTGTAGCCTTACCAATACCCTGTATAGCTGTAACAAGACTTCCCTGCTTTTATACTCCATCCCCTTTGCAATAAAGGCCAAGATACATTGACCTTCCTGATCACTTGCTCTACCTGCATACTATCCTTTTGTGTTTCATGCACAAGTACCCCCAGGTCCCGCTGTACTGCAGCACTTTGCAGTCTTTCTCCATTTAAATAATAACTTGCTCTTTGATTTTTTTCTGCCAAAGTGCATGACCTCACACTTTCCAACATTATACTCCATCTGTCAAATTCTTGCACACTCACTTAGCCTCTTTATGTCCTCCTCACACATTGCCCTTCCTCCCATCTTTGTATGGTCAGTAAACTTGGCTGCGTTACAGTCAGTCCCCTCTTCCAAGTTGATAATATAGATTGTAAATAGTTGGGATCCCAGCACTGATCCCTGCGGCACCCCACTAGTTACTGATTGCCAACCAGAGAATGAACCATTTATCCCGACTCTCTGTTTTCTGTTTGTCAGCCAATCTTCTATCCATGCTAATATATTCTATAATAAGGGGGCAATTGATTTACCAGTTCAACTAAAATAGTTGTATGATGGCCAATACGATCACTGGATGAGATGGCATATTTAACATGCCCAGTATTGAAGCACTGACCACACTTGATCAGCTTCGCTGGACAGGCCACATAGTACGCATGCCAGATACGAGACTCCCTAAGCAAATGCTTTATGCGGAGCTCCTTCATGGTAAACGAGCCAAAGGAGGACAGCGGAAACGTTACAAGGATACCCTCAAAGCCTCCCTGGTAAAATGCGACATCACCACTGACACCTGGGAGACCCTGGCCGAAGACCGCCCGAGGTGGAGAAAGTGCATCCGGGAGGGCGTTGAGCTCTTCGAGTCTCAACGCAAAGAGCATGAAGTGGTCAAGCGCAGGCAGCGGAAGGAGCGCGCGGCAAACCAGCCCCACCCACCCCTTCCCTCGACGAATGTCTGTCCCACCTGTAACAGGGTCTGTGGCTCTCGTATTGGACTGTTCAGCCACCAAAGAACTCACTTTGGGAGTGGAAGCAAGTCTTCCTCGATTCCGAGAGACTGCCTATGATGATGATGATGAGGTCAATTGAAAATTTCAAAACTGAGGTTGATTTTTTTTTAGGTATTACGGGTTACAGAACCAAGGTGGGTAGATGGCGTTAGATGCAGATTAGCCATGATCAAATGTAATGGTGGAACAGGCTCGAGGGGCAGAATGGCCTACTCCTGTTCCTCTGTTCCTAATTGTACCTAATTCAAAAGGCTTTAAGTATTGAAAAGAAAGAAAGACTTGGATTTATATAGCGCCTTTCACGACCACCGGACGTCTCAAAGCGCTTTACAGTCAATGAAGTACTTTTGAAGTGTAGTCACTGTTGTAATGTGGGAAATGCGGCAGCCAATTTGCGCACAGCAAGCTCCCACAAACAGCCATGTGGTAATGACTAGATCGTCTGTTTTTTTGTTATGTTAATTGAGGGATAAATATTGGCCAGGACACTGGGGATAACTCCCCTACTCTTCTCCCATATTGTGCCATGGGATCTTTTACGTCCACTTGAGAGGGCGGTTGAGGCCTCGGTTTAACGTCTCATCTGAAGGACGGCACCTCCGACAGTGCAGCACTCCCTCAGCACTGCACTGGGAATGTCAGCCTAGATTTTTGTGCTCAAGTTCTTGGAGTGGGACTTGAACCCACAACCTTCTGACTCAGAGGCGAGAGGGTTCATTCCACTGCTCCAGGATATAATTGTACAGTATAAATTTACCCCAAATAAAAAATCCAGACTCGAGCTTGGAACCTGTCCCTCTTGATAGAAGTTGCTATTTTGGATTGATTCCAGAGCTGCGATAGTGAAAATGCAGATCGAGAATTACCCAGCCCAGAACCTGTCGTAGAAATAAGCAGACCCAGGCAATAGGTCATCAGAGTGTTGCCGCAACTCAGTTCTTTTGGTCTGTGTGCAGTTGCTGTAGTTTGCTGGTGTAAATAGATCTTAAAATACATGTAGCGAAGCTAAATGAGGCACATGGCTTTGTGCACCAAGCACCATCTGACAACCTAATGCCTTCTTAAGCACTTTCCTTTAACGTCTACAGCATCAGCCTCACTGATGGCTCAGCAAATGTACCCAGTGAGTCGCTGAGCACTATAGACCAGGGAGGTCGAAGGTTAGATCCTTACTCTGTGATGAGTCAGCTGATTTCAGTCAGTGCTGTTCTTGGCCTTAGTGACCCGAGGTTAGTCAAAAGAAATACAGCCAGGATTCCCAGTCTGAGACAGGAGCCACTGATTCCCGTTCGCAATTGCTTACATGTGGACATTAGCTGGGGGTCAGATCAGTCTCCCACAGTAATCATCATCATAGGCAGCCCCTTGAAATCGAGGAAGACTTGCTTCCGCTCTAAAAGTGAGTTCTTAGGTGACTGTACAGTCCAATATGGGAATCACAGTCTCTGTCACAGGTGGGACAGGCAGTCGTTGAGGGAAAGGGTGGGTGGGACTGGTTTGCCGTGCGCTCTTTCCGCTGCCTGTGCTTGGTTTCTGCATGCTCTCGGCGACGAGACTCGAGGTGCTCAGCACCCTCCCGGATGCTGTTCCTCCACTTAAGGCGGTCTTGGGCCAGGGACTCCCAGGAGTCGATGGGGATGTTGCATTTTATCAAGGAGGCTTCGAGGGTGTCCTTGAAACATTTCCTCTGCCCACCTGGGTCGGATCGCTTGCCGTGTAGGAGTTCCGAGTAGGGCGCTTGCTTTGGGAGTCTCGTGTCTGGCATGTGAACAATGTGGCCCACCCAACGGAACTGGTCGAGTGTGGTCAGTGCTTCGATGCTGGGGATATTGGCCTGATCGAGAACACTGACGTTGGTGCATCTGTCCTCCCAGGGGATTTGCAGGATCTTGCGGAGACATCGTTGGTGGTATTTCTCCAGCGATTTGAGGTGTCTACTGTATATGGTCCATGTCTCTGAGCCAAACAGGAGGGCGGGTATCACTACAGCCCTGTAGATCACGAGATTGGTGGCAGCTTTGAGGGCCTGATCTTCGAACACTCTTTTCCTCAGATATTAGCTGAGGGTCATATCAGTCTCAGCATGCGATGCCTTCCACATTTAACTAGCCCAATGATGCACACTTCCCAGACTCACAGGGCAAAGAATGGCAATTGGTTGGAGGTGCCAGTCCCTGTGGAGCGGGAGCCTCCCCAGGAGAGGAGAAATGAAAAAGGGCAAAACAATCGCTGAAAGGAGAAACAAACATCAATATTTAGTAACAAGCTGGGGGTTCAAAACACCTGAGGGGCAAGACTTTCCTTCCTTTCACTGACCATTTGCAGGTGGCACCGGGGCAGGAGGGGGAATGAAATTGTCCAAGGAGCCACTCCGACAATCCATGCCACTTTCAGGACTGTGCTGCATAGAAACATAGAAAATAGTTGCAGGAGTAGGCTATTCGGCCCTTCGAGCCTGCACCGCCTTCTATCCATACCCGCTGATCCCTTTAGCTGTAAGAAGTGACGGCAGACACAAAACACACCCGGCTATATTTTGGATCTTAATGGAGGGACTAGAGTATCTAATAAACTTTCCTTCATTAACGCATTAGCAATGCAGAGAGTCAGGAATGTCACTGCATTGCGGGACCCAGCATTGCTGAAGAGGCGGGAGGGAGGTCTAAAATTTAAAACTCCGCTTTGACTAAGGCAAAGTGATCAATTGTCTTTTGTCAGAGTGGCACTTTTTAACGTTTTAAACTTTAATTACAGTTTTAAAAATCTTCAGGTGGTACCCTTGGCCAAGCACCACAGCAACTTCCCTCGCCTTGTCACCTCAGACAGATGCCCCAGTGTCACTGTGAATGGCCTACTGTCGACCCTCCGTATATAGACCCTGGCAAATGAGCATGAGCCACGTGCTCATGCCTGGACGCAATAGGGTAATCTAGGCCCGTGAAGTTTTATGGTGTGGATGAAAATCTTTCTCATGTACCATAATCGTAATACAACAAACATTCTTCATGGGGTCGATACTAACCCCACCACGATGGGGAGGAGAGGGTTAAAAAAAAAAATTGTAAAATAGGCCCCCAACGTGGCACGCCTGTGTCCCCTCTTGCCGAGGCAAGATACTTCAATATAATATTTAAGGATGCGTCTATTTGTACTGCCAAAATGGCCGCCTTGTCTCTGATTGGCTCTCCATTTTCACATGACCTATTGCTGATTGATCCCCTTGGAGGATAAGCCACACCCTGAAGTTTCTCTGGAATGTGTAACTGGAACCGCCCAGCCCAAATTCTGACTGACCTTGCAAATTGTAACTCGATCCATTTTGACTTCAGAAGCCACAAAGGACAGATCGCCCCAAAAGCCACCAAGTTCCAGCCGAAATCACTTACCCCAGCGTAAGTGCATTCCTCCCCCAGCCAAAATCCCTTACCCTAGCGTCCCAAGGCGCTTCACAGAGTATTATGAGTTAAAAAATTTGACACCAAGCCACATAAGTAGAAATTAGTGCAGGTGACCAAAAGCTTGGTCAAAGAGGTATGTTTAAGGAGCTTCTTGAAGAAGGAAAGAGAGGCAGAGAGGCGGAGAGGTTTAGGCAGGTAGTTCCAGAGCTTGGGGCCTAGACAACAGAAGGCACGGCCACCAATGGTTGACCGATTATAATCAGGGATTCTCAAGAGGGCACAGACATCTTGGGGGGGCGGGGGGGAGGGGGGAACTGAAGGAGATTACAGAGATAGGGAAGGGCGAGGCCATGATGTGAATTTTGAAATCGAGGCGTTGCTTAACCCGAAGGGGTGATGGGTGAGAGGGACTTGGTGCGAGTTTTGGATCACCTCTAGTTTACGTAGGGTAGTATGTGGGAGGCCTGCCAGGTGTGCGCTGGAATAGTCAAGTCCAGAAGGAAGATTGAAATGAGACTTAACAAGGTGTGCCACAACTTCAGAGCATTAAGTGGTTTATTTGCATAAAGTAGCTGAATAAACATGCATAGATTTCACAACGAGAGCAATCAATACAGTCCCGAGCTATGGAAAACAAGAAAATGTAACTTGCTATCTCACTACAAACAATGGTGCACCTTCTCTAGCTCAGCTTTCAAAACCACACTGGTTTTTACTGCTGTAAAAACACAACCTACAATTTTTCTGGGAAAGAGAGATAGTCAATATTGAAATAAGGCGTGCGCTGATTTCAGGCCTCCGCCGGGGACGCCTAAAAAAAAGGCCCCGACCGGTTTGGCAGTGAGCCCTTGCCCTGCGGAATTGATTATGGTTAACAATATTAGCTTTAGTCCTCGCCATTTTTTGTCTGCACTTAGGAAAGAACAATACCGACACGTTGGTTAAACTGATTCTTAAAGTCAGCATTTCTGTGCAAACATTTGGATAGGAATCCAGTTCCATCCACAATATTGTATTCAAAGGCAGAATTTGCTTGGCCGAGGCAAATACCTCAGTTCTTGTAATATTTTCCACACAGAGAGTTGAGCAACTGTTTGACTTCGAGCCGTTTATCCACCTAATGTTTTTTTTTGAATCCACGGCAAATACTGTGCTCGCCTTTTGAAGCTTATGGAAATTTTTCTGCACCCAAATAAAATAACATCTTAAATAAAGTGTAGGTGGCAACTGTGTTCTGCTCCAGTGCAATGTAGTGGTTAGATATGCATTTAAGTCTCTGATTCCCTTGCACCATTGTTCCATTTTACCCATGCTGTTGAAGATTCTTTTCCCCCCCCAAAATATACTTTATTCATATAAAATGTTCACAATACATTGGAAAATAGTTCAGTACCTTGCGGTCAGCAATTCCATACAATTCCTTTGGATGCTGACAGCAGTTCCATACAATGCACTAGCGTGCATTTCATTTCAAGGTAGAGTTTAGTACAATCCGTAAATCACGTTACATGCAGCACTGTGCAAATAAGAGTATTACATGGAGCAGATAAGAACAGGCTTACATTACATGTTGACAAGACACTAGGTACTTACCCACAGGGAGAGGTCATTAAGAATGAAAGGACTTGCATTTATATAGCACCTTTCATGACCTCAGGACATCCCAAAGCACTTTACAGTCAACACAGTACGTTTGAAGTGTAGTCACTGTTGTAATGTAGGATTTGTGACAACCAATGTACGCACAGCAAGGTCTAACAAACAGAAATGTGATAATGACCAGATAATCTGTTTTAGTGAGATTGGTTGAGGATTTCCCTGCTCTTCTTCTAAATAGTGCTGTGGGATCTTTTACATCCACATGAGAGGGAAGACAGGCCCTTAGGTTAACGTCTCATCCGAAAGATGCCATCTCTATCAGTGCAGCTCTCCCTCAGCACTGCACTGGGGTGTTAGCCTGGATTATGTGCTCAGGTCTCTGGAGCGGGACCTGTACCCACAACCTTCTGACTCAGAGCCAGGAGTGCTACCCACTGAGCCACGGCTGGCACATTAAAGAGTATTGTTGTTCTCATCGGAACCTAGGCCTCGCTTTTAAAGGGGGAGCAGGTAGTCGTGAGCCCCCAAATCTGGCGGTGAGCGCGGGGAGTCCGGGATGTGGAAGCAGTGACGGTTAGGGATGAGAGTATGGTCAATTTTCCTACCCTCTGGCGGGAGACACTGAGACCAACTGCAGCACCCCCAGTGCTGCCGTGGTGGAGATTGGCTCTTTTGGTACACAGCAGGAGATGATCCTTTCTGGTGGGTATAGTTCAGTGATCCTGGAGTTCAGCCTCAGAACGTGCGCAGACGCAGGTGTCGTCCACTTACTGCAGTTCAACGACAGAGGTTTCGGTGATCTTGGATCTGGCCTGGAGGCGTCGTAGGTTAAACAGCTTCCCACTGGTTCTGTAGTTTAGTTCCACTCCAGCGGGGAGCTTGTTGACAGTGAGGTGGAGCATGGAAGCAAGGAAGATTGAGAAGGTTATAGTTGATGTATTCACTGAGGCATATGAAAACATGGGCCTTACGCTTAACATCCGTAAGACAAAGGTCCTCCACCAGCCTGTCCTCGTGCACAGCATTGCCCTCCAGTCATCAAGATTCACGGCGCGGCCCTAAACAACGTGGATCTCTTGTCAACAAAGGCAGACATTGATGCGGAGATTCAACATCGCCTCCAGTGCACCAGTGCCGCCTTCGGCCGCCTGAGGAAAAGAGTGTTCGAAGACCAGGCCCTCAAACTTACCACCAAGCTAATGGTCTACAGGGCTGTAGGAACACCCACCCTCCTGTATGGATCAGAGGCATGGACGATATATAGACGACACATCAAGTCGCTGGAGATATATCACCAACGATGTCTCCGCAAGATCCTGCAAATCCCCTGGGAGGACAGTTGCACCAACATCAGTGTCCTTGCCCAGGCTAACACCCCCAGCATTGAAGCACTAACTACACTTGATCAGCTTCGCTGGGCAGGCCACTTAGTTCACATGCCAGACACGAGACTCCCTAAGCAATTGTTCTACACGGAGCTCCTTCATGGCAAACGAGCCAAAGGTGGACAATGGAAGCGTCATAAGGGCACCCTCAAAGCCTCCCTGGTGAAGTGCGACATCACCACTGACACCTGGGAGACCCTGGCCGAAGACCGCCCTAGGTGGAGAAAGTGCATCAGGGAGAGCGTTGAGCTCTTCGAATCTCAACGCTGCAAGCGTGAAGAGGTCAGGCGCAGGCAGCGGAAGGAGCGTGCAGCAACTCAGTCTCAGCCCCCTTTCCCCCGACAAATGTCTGTCCCACCTGTGACAGGAACTGTGGCTCTCATGTTGGACTGTTCAGCCACCAAAGAACTCACTTTAGGAGTGGAATCAAGTGTTCCTCGATTCCGAGGGATTGCCTATGATGATGATGATGAGTTCAATGATGAAAGAAAGAAAGATTTGCATTTCTATGATGTCTTTCACGACCACCAGATGCCTCAAAATGCTTTATAGCCATTGAAGTACGTTTTGAAGTGTAGTCACTGTTGTAATGTGGGAAACGCGGCAGCCTATTTGCGCACAGCAAGCTCCCACAAACAGCAATGTGATAATGAGCAGATAATCTATTTCTGTTATGTTGAGGGCAGTGCAGTTACCCAATGAGCTGTCGGGCAGCTTGTGTATCACTATTGTTTGGAATTTGAATCCAAATTTGGCCAAGTTGAGATTTTCTGTAGTGATCACAGAATTACAGAGTATGTACAGAACAGACACAGTCATTGACCCAACTGGTCCATGCTGGTATTTACACATCCTCCAAGCATCCTCCATCTAACCCTATCAACGTATCTTTCTGTTCCTTTCTCCCTCGTGTTTATCTCGCTTCCTCTTAAAGACATCTGTGCTATTTGCCTCAACTACTCCCTGTGGTAGCGAGTTCCACATTCTCACCACCTTCTGGTGAAAAGGCTCAACTCAGGAAAGTGAAAGTCCAGCAATGGAATTCATTATTTATTTTGAAATAAGATAAAGAATGAAAGACTTGTATTTATATTTCTTTTTTTGCACCCCCAGGACATCCCAAAGAGCTTCATAGCCAATGGATTTATTTTTAGGCTATCACCCAGACAAGTGTGGCTGCCAATTTGTGCACAGCAAGGTCCAACTAACAGCAATAAGATGAATGACCAGTTATCTATCGTGGTGGCGTTGGTCGAGAGAGGAATGTTGGCCAGGACACCGAGAGAACTTCCTGCTCTTCTTCAAATAGTCTTTCACATCCAAATGTTGAGTTTAACATTGCATCCGAAATACAGCGCTTCCGATAAAGCAGCATTCAGCAGTGCCTCGAGAGCAGTGGTAACATTCGTGCCTCTGGGCCACAAGGTGCCGGGTTCAAGCCCCACTCCAGACGGTCTCGGCAAATGGAGTCAGAGCACCAGGCTTTGAATTCTGGGTTGACAGCTAGCGGGATACCCGTGGGCTATGGGTGGCACCTCCTCTCCCACTTTCCCCCTCTCCTCCCACTTTCCCCCTCTCCTCCCACTTTCCCCCCCTCCCTCCACTTCCCCCCCCACTTTCCCCCTCCGCTTCCCCTGTCCCCCCCACTTCCCCCCTCCCCTCCCACTTCCCCCCTCCCCTCCAACTTTCCCCCTCCCACTTCTCCCCTCTCCCATTCCCCCCCTTCACAACCCCCTCATCGTATGGGTTGTGTGAGCCCATAAAACCCTCCCACCATACAGGACTAACCATCCTGTAGGCTGGTATACAAAGGTGGTTATGGGCCAGTCAGACCGTTAATCAGCCTGCGAATCCATCCACTACTTCGTATGGTTCCCCAAGATACGAACATGATAATGAACCAGTGCCTGATTGAAGTGGCAGCCGAGGGCATACGCACAAATTCTGGAGCAGGATTTAAACCCACATCCTTCTGATACAGAGGGTAGAGTGTTACCAAGCGAGCCAACTTGGCATCTGGCCTTTGAGTAAACAGAGGGCTGAACATAGATATTGCACAAACTTTAGAACTCAGCATGAAGTTCACGTAAGTAAACAGTAGTAATAAATAAATACATTTTTCCTCAGTAAGAATCAACTAAATATTTATACTGCTGCTCTCATCGGCTTGGCTGGATTCCACTGTGTAAATTGTTCTAAGCACAAAGGGCCTTGCTTCGTCTTTTTAAAAACAAAGTGGTAATGGTCCTTGATAATATCAGTAAGTTTTCTGATTTCATCCCGAAGGCAGAACACGATGTCGAGGTAACATTGAGCCTGTCCTACGTGTAGAAAGCATGTTTTCACAAATAATCAGTGAGGAATTATAGCTGCATGAGCTAAGCCAGAGGTCACTGAGCCGGGATATTAACATCTGCTGAAACACTTTTGATGCTCGCGAGTGCTGCCCATTTGTATACTGCATTAGCTTCACAATGTAAACTCTGCTATTTGAGCCTCACATGTAAACAAGGCAGCCTGGTCTCTGTGGGAAACAGCGAGGGAGGGCCTCTCTGACAATAGTCAGCAGATGACGGATGTTTGAGCCTCTGCAAATGATTAGAAACAAGCTTCCATATAAGGAAATCTAAATTCTGCCTAAGCAAAATCAACTGCTGGCATCGATAATAAAAGAACAAAGTAACTATTTGTACTAACGACTTTCTGCGCATGTACTTCCCGACCCGCCCCCACCGAGCGAAATTTGTACGAGTGATTTTCTGCACATGCGTCCTCCCGAAACTGAAACTGAAGTGGGGCCCCGAACACGTTAATTCCCAAGTCTGCCGGCGAGGGGGGGCGGTGGAGGGTGGGGAACGGCAGCAGTGGCCGGGGGGAGAGAGCCTTGTGGGGGGAGGAGAGCGCGAGAGCCTTGTGGTGGGGAGGGGGTGGGGGGGTGGAGAGAGAGAGCCTTGTTGGGGGGGTAGGAGAGCGAGAGAGAGAGCCTTGTGGGGGGGGGGGGGTGGAGAGAGAGCCTTGTTGGGGGGGGGGGGGCAGAGCGCAAGAACCTTGTGGAGGGGGGGGGGGGAGAGGTGGGGAGATAGAGTGTGCCTTGTGTGGGGGAAGAGAGAGAGCCTTGTGCAGGGAGGGTGAGAGCAAGAGAGAGAGAGCCTTGTTGGGGGTGGGAAGAGAGAGCAAGAGCCTTGTGGCGGTAGGGTGAGGGGGGGAGAGAGAGAGAGCCTTGTTAATGGGGGGGGGGGGAGAAAATGAGAGAGCCTTGTGGCATGGGGGGGGGGAGAAAAGAGAGAGAGCCTTCTGGGGGGGGGGGGAGAGAAGAGAGAGAGCCTTATGTGGGGGGCAGGAGAGAGAGAGCCTTGTTTGAGGGGGGGGAGAGAGAGCGAGAGCCTTGTGGCATGGGGGGAAGAAGAGAGAGAGCCTTATGGGGGGGGGGCATGAGAGACCTTGTTGGGGGGGAGGAGAGAGAGAGAGAGAGAGAGAGCCATTTGGCGGTGGGGTGGAGAGAAAGAGAGCCTTGTGGAGGGGGCGGTGTGGAGGGAGAAAGAGAGAGAGCCTTGTGGAGGGAGGGGGAAGAGAGAGAGAGTCTTGTGGTGGGGGGGGGAGGGGTGGGGGGTGGGCAGAGGGAGATCCTGGAGGGGGGAGAGAGAGAGAGAGAGCTCTGGATGGGTGGTGGGGAGGGCAGGGGAGAGAGAGCCTTGTCGGGGGTGGGGGTGGAGGGGAGAGAGGGGAGAGAGCACAGGGCGGGGGGGGTGTGGGGGAGAGACCTGAGCACATAAATCCAGGCTGATTCTCCAGTGTAGTACTGAAGGAGTGCTGCACTGTTGGAGGTGCCGTCTTTCGGATGAAACATTAAACCGAGGCCCTGTCTGCCCTCTCAGGTGGACATAAAATATCCCACGACACTGTTTCAAAGAAGAGCAGGGGAGTTATCCCCGTGTCCTGACCAATATTTATCCCTTAATCAACATAACAGAAACAGTTTATCTGGTCATTATCACATTGCTGTTTGTGGGAGCTTGCTGTGCACAATGTGATTGCTAAAATTTCCCACATTACAACAGTGACTACACTCCAAACGTACTGCATTGGCTGTGAAGCGCTTTGATACGTTCGGTGGTTATGAAAGGCGCTATATAAATGCAAGTCTTTCCTCTTTCTTCCTTTTGTCAATTTATTGTGTTGTTCTTTATGTTGGAGGCCCCTCGCTTCATTTGGAACTTTCCCTTGACACTCTTTTTTGTTTGGGATATTTCCCAAAAATGAAGGGGAAGGCTGCAAAATATGCTCCCCATAGGAATTCCACTTCTCATGATTTATTTGTTGGAGGAGGAAGAAGATTGGGAACAGCAGGCAACCGAGAATTTAGGCTCACAAGGCATCACTGCAGGAGATCTAGAGCCTCCTACTGATGCCTAACCATCAGGATTGATAGCCGCAGGAGACCATTCCTCAATATATCCACGGAATGATGTGTCCAGAAGCATTGGTGTTCTGCAAGGCATGTGTAGTGTTTCCTGGAGCCACGACTCACTCCAGAAAGCTCTGTATTGTAGAGACCCTCTCCGATAGTGCCACGGAGAATGGCATTGGATGCTGCCACTATCCCTGACATCGGCTGGGCAGCTTTGGAATGTCTCTGCGGTGCTTTCGTATGGCTCAGCTTTCTTCCTCTGTTCTTGGTAGGACCCCTGGCCTCCAAATGCCCAACACCTCCTTAGCCTCCTCTCAGATACATCATGCTCCACCTCCAATACCTCATCCTCCAGCTTCCTTACGAATCTCCCTCTGTCAATTCCTTATCCACACGATCGGTATCACCCTGAGTGAACATATCTCGGCTGGTGTGTGCAAGTGGCAAGAGTTCATGATGGAGTGGGACAAATCCTGCTGGCAGTGCCAGATGTTGAAAGTTCCGGCATTGGTTCCTTCTCTCTCTCTCCCTATCAATGACAACAATGACTTGTATTTATATAGTGTCTTTAACATAGTGAAATGTCCCAAGGTGCTTCACAGGAGCATTATGAGATTTAAATAATTTGACAGCGAGCCGCATAAGTAGAAATTAGCGCAGGTGACCAAAAACTCGGTCAAAGAGGTAGGTTTTAAGAAGCGTCTTGAAGGAGGAAAGAGAGGTAGAGAGGCGAAGAGGTTTAGGCAGGGAGTTCCAGAGCTCGGGGCCCAGGCAGCTGAAGGTTGAGCGATTATAATCAGGGATGCTCAAGAAGACAGAATTAGAGGAGCGCAGACATCTCGGGGGAGTTTGTGGGGCTGGAGGAGATTACAGAGATAGGGAGGGGGCGAGGCCATGGAGGTATTTGAAACTAAGGATGAGAATTTTGAAATTGAGGCGTTGCTTAACCGGAAACCAATGCAGGTCAGCGGGCACAGGGGTGATGGGTGAGCAGGACTTGGTGCGAGTTAGGACACGGGCAGCCGAGTTTTGGGTCACCTCTAGTTTACGTAAGGTTGAATGTGGGAGGCCAGACAGGGGTGTGTTTGGAATAGTCAAGTCTAGAGGTAACTGCCGGGTTTTACTTCTGCGGAGATCAGAAGGATGAGAAATGAGGTGCGTGGTCCGCTTTGCCCATCTTGTCAGGCTCAAAGATCTCAGAATAAAAAGAGAAATAATTTCTGATCTTTGACCAATGTCTCTTTAGTCAGCAGAAACCATCTGTGGGTGCTGACATTCCCAGCATCACCTTCAACTTTAGCCGAGTGAGTTCCCAGGATTTGCTTTACTTCCTCCTCCCTCCGCCTGCTGTTCTTGTAGCCTGTATGGGCTAAAAATTCGTTATAGTCCGATTTGAGGCGGTTACACCGCCTAGTCGCTAACTTTAGCACCAGGTGATGTTTACCGACTCCAACCGGGATACTCATTTTTAGCGTCCCCACGAGGGGAGTGGAGTGATAACTGATGCATTCCACACTCCTCTTCGGGCACTAACGGGGCAGGAGCGCTACTGACATCGAGGCTCGAGGATACCGCCATCCTAGCACCTCGAGAGGAGGAGAAGTGGAACAGGCAAAAAACTTCAAGGAAATGGAAGAAAAGTTAGCAACAGTCTTCTAGAGGTCAGAAAGGTAAGTGACTGTAAATAAAGTGCCACCTGAACATTTGCCTGGTCAGTCCACCAGATATCGCCCCGGGGTCCTCAGTGCCTGATTTCCCTGTCAGGAGTAGCACCGGGCGCTACGGCAGGTCAAAGCAGTCAACGCATCGCTAAGAGGGCGTTAGACGCGCGTGACGTCACCAAACGGGCGGCGCTAGAGTGTGCAGCGCTAAATGGCAGCGCTGCCGCTAAACCAGCAATGAAGTGCGCGCAGGCTACCATAGCGTGGTGCTCGGGCGGGAGGTGCTTCATGGCCCGTTAGCACCCCTCTCTGGCACTAACGGGTGGCGCTACGCCAACGAATATCTCGCCCTATTTACAGCACAGGAACAGGCCATTCAGCTCGATGACGGTGTTTATGCTCCACACGAGCCTTCATATCTTGAAGGTGGGAGGGCAGTTGGGTGGAAGGTGTGGGGGGAGAAGGTGGGGGCACGGGGGGAGGGAGGAGGAAAGACAATCCTTGGCCCGACTCTCTCTCAGGGGCATTATTCCTTCTTGGGAATTGCATGCCATCATTTTCGACATCACAGAAGAGTGCTTGTTATTGTCAGTCACAGACTGTTTAATTTGACAACTATTTGAGAATTCTCCTCGTTTTTCTCATGGCATTCCCACGGAGATAGTGAGGCTTCAATCAGCATGCACGCGTTGCAGGATGCTATAACCAGTGAACTTAATTCTTCCCTGTGCAGGTGTCACAACAGCTTTGTGCACAGAGTGAGACCCTTTGATTCTTAAATACATTTTTAATATAACTATAGGTCTAAAATATAAAAAATGTAAATCAGAAGCAAACTGCAACGTGTCTGACCTAGTGGGGTCTATAATCGCACCTTTGTCAGATTCCCAGCACTTTGCACTTTTTATTTAGCCGGTTAATAATCGTCATCAAGGCTTACGCAGGAACATTGGCCCCAATTTTTCCTCAGCAAAAATAAAGGCGTACACTGACCTGTACGTATGTTTCGTTGTGGTCTTTCAGTGCTGAAAAAAACCTGCAGGTTTTCTGCAAACCGACACACCCTGTCGCGCCGGTAATACCCAAGTCGATCTTGGGATGGGGGGGTGTGGGGGGGTGGGGGGGGGGCTGGGGGGCGGGGCTGGGGGCCGGCGGGCGAAACAGAGATTAGAGTGGGCGCCTAAAACACACAGCGCATGCGTGAAAAAAACCCCAAAAAACAACCAACTCATTGCGCATGGGCAACGCGTGCATTCGGCCGGGGATAGCAACGGGTTGAGTCGGCTGCGTGGAGCATTGCGAGAAGGCTGTCCTTGATGTTTTTCGGTTGAAGAAGATTATTTATCTGATTACTGTGCCTGCAGTTTCGATTTTTAAGGACTACCAGGACTTCAGAAACATCTTCGAAAATATTGGGGCCATGAAGGAAAAGGTGGTGAAGAATTATTTATTATTTGTATGTTTACAGTTCTATCATCGAGGGAGTAGCAGCAATGGTAAGTTTTCTATTATTTATTTTATTTTTGAAGTTATATAAGGTTCCATAAAGTTTCTCTAAAATAGGGAGGGGGTCCCTTCGGCCGGGGATAGGAGCAGACCAGCGCGGCTTTCTTTAACTGCAGGGAAGGGTTTTTCCTACGGTATTGTAGTGTATGCGCCGATTTAAAAAATATCGCTAATCAGGAAACTTGGCCTTTTGACCCGAAATGGTGTGTATTGTACATTTCACCATTCACCAGTGCCATAAGCTGCCAAACATTCTGGTGCTGGTAGTCAACGCCAGCCCCCCATAATTGGGGAATCTCTAATCTACACTCCTGCGCCAGAAAAATCGCTGGGCGCCGAAAAAAACAGCGCTCAGTGCTGGGCAAAGTTCAGCCCAAAGTTACATGGACAAGGTACTGAAGGGTCCCTGGTGCCTCAGGAGCGGTGAGTGGAAGAATGCACAAACTGGGTTTACGTTTAAACTATGCAATAGAAGGAATAGAATGGGTATTGGGCAGTTCTTCTTTTGCCAGCGAGCACTGGCCTCAGGAACGCATTGTTGGCTGCGGTGTGCACATGACTTCAAGAGGAAGTTGAACCGGTTTTTAACTGGAGTAGCAATTGCACCATAAAGAAGATAAATTAATTAACTGCTACCACATGGCCCATGCAATCTCCTCAATTGGTTTCGATTGCCAAAGGGGATCGGAGAGGAATTTTCCAGTGTATTTTTAGCCCTTATTGGGCCTGGAATTTTTCTTTCTCCCAGGATAGAATCATAGAATCATAGAATGGTTACAGCATGGAAGGAGGCCACCTTGTCGGCTCTCTGCAAGATCATCTCGGCTAGTCTCACTCCCCCCCCACCACCCCCCCCTTTTCCCCGTAGCCCTGCAATTTTCTTTTCTTTCAGGTCCTTATCGAACTCCCTTTTGAAAGCCGTGATTGAGTCTGCCTCCACCACCCTTCCAGGCAGCGCATTCCAGATCCTAACCACTCGCTGAGTCAGAACGTTTTTTCTTACGTCGCCTTTGGTTCTTTTGCCAATCACCTTAAATCTGTGTCCTCTGGTTCTCGACCCTTCCGCCAATGGGAACAGTTTCTCGCTCTATCTACTCTGTCCAGCCCCCTCGTGATTTTGAGCACCTCTGTCAAATCTCCTCTCAACTGTCTCTGGGTATGACATGGTTGCGGGGGCTGGGTGGGTGGGAAGAGTAAAGGGGAATGTCTAGACACGTTGTTCCATTCAGCATGAGTGTGGGGCTTAATGGACCAACTGGTCAGTTCCTGCCCGCCCTCTTCGTATGTTCAGATGCAGCAGGGGTCTTGGGAGAGGAGCTTCTGAGCAACACTGTCCCACATTAACTTGTGGAGGGTGCAGACGATCTTCCTGTCAGACCAGCTGCCATTGTGGTCTGTGGCCTCACTATCTTGTGCACACACAGTCTGACCAGGATTATTAGTAAGTGGGCACGCAGCTTGGGACCATCATCATCATCATAGGCAGTCCCTCCTGATTGAGGAAGACTTGCTTCTACTCTAAAAATGAGTCCATATGTGGCTGAACATTCCAATACGAGAACCACAGTCCCTGTCACAGGTAGGACAGATAGTCGTTGAGGGAAGGGGTGGGTGGGACTGGTTTGCCCCACGCTCTTTCCTCTGCCTGCGCTTGCTTTCTGCATGCTCTCGGCGATGAGACTCGAGGTGCTCAGTGCACTCCCGGATGCACTTCCTCCACTTCGGGCGGTCATTGGCCAGGGACTCCCAGGTGTCGGTGGGGATGTTGCACTTTATCAGGGAGGCTTTGAGGGTGTCCTTGTAACATTTCCTCTGCCCACCTTTGGCTCGTTTGCCGTGAAGGAGTTCCGAGTAGAGCGCTTGCTTTGGGAGTCTCGTGTCTGACATGTGAACGATGTGGCCTGCCCAGCGGAGCTGATCAAGTGTGGTCAGTGCTTCAATGCTGGGGATGTTGGCCTGGTCGAGGACGCTAATGTTGGTGCGTCCGTCCTCCCAGGGGATTTGCAGGATCTTGTGGAGACATCGTTGGTGGCATATCTCCAGCTACTTGAGGTGTCTACTGTACATGGTCCATGTCTCTGAGCCATAAAGGAGGGCGGGTATTACTACAGCCCTGTAGGCCATGAAATTGGTGGCAGATTTGAGGGCCTGGTCTTCAAATACTCTTTTCCTCAGGAAGCCGAAGGCTGCACTGGCGCACTGGAGGCAGTGTTGAATCTTGTGGTCAATGTCTCGGGACCATCGTGCACGTATATGACAACGTCATTGGCAACGGATGCGCTGCTGGCTCCATATTCGTTGGTTGCGAGACTGATGCCAGTTAAAAAAAAGATGCCTTCTGGCCCACCTGTTTAAAAAAAATTCCAATCATGCAGCATTCAGGTGCAGTCAACAACAGGGACCATAAAAGCGATGAGAATCACTGTTTGCCCAACACTCAGAGGTAATGGTCCAATTTGCATCAAGATGCTCCAGCACCACACAGTAACATCATTGTATTACTTTCACACTGCTATGGTGACTAATGGTGCATTAACTTTACTATTCTGCTGACGATACCACGCCCCCCCCCCCAGCTTTGGAGGCAGTGCTGTACATAACTCAGTCGGCACTGATATCATCTCACTGCCTAATGAGGTAACAAATATAATTACTGTGTCTGGATGCTATGGCTATCTAAGGGGCTCTGGCCACATGTCAAACTTCATTGCTAACCATGGACATTCCTGTACCATTGGTGAAGGTTGTGTAGGCAAGAATATGAATTATAGAATCATAGAATGGCACAGAAGGAGGTCACTCGACCCGTCGAGCCCGTGCCAGCTCTCTGCAAGAGCACTTCAGCTAATCCCACTCCCCCATCCTTTCCCCTTAGCCCTACAATTTTTTTCCCTTCAGGTACAGTACTTACCCAATTCCCTTTTGAAAGCCAGGATTGAGTTTGCTTCCAGCACCCTTTCAGGCCACATTGTTCGCATGCCAGACACGAGACTCCCAAAGCAAGCTCTCTACTCGGAACTCCTACATGGCAAACGAGCCAAAGGTGGGCAGAGGAAACGTTACAAGGACACCCTTCAAGCCTCCTTGATAAAGTGCAACATCCCCAGGTGACACCTGGGAGTCCCTGGCCAAAGACCGCCCTGAGTGGAGGAAGTGCATCCGGGAGGGCGCTGAGCACCTCAAGTCTCGTCGCCGAGAGCATGCAGAAATCAAGCGCAGGCAGCGGAAAGAGCGTGCGGCAAACCTGTCCCACCCTCCCTTTCCCTCAACGACTATCTGTCCCACCTGTGACAGGGACTGTGGTTCTCATATTAGACTGTTCAGCCACCTAAGGACTCATTTTTAGAGTGGAAGAAAGTCTTCCTCGATTCCGAGGAACTGCCTATGATTCAGGCAGTGCATTCCAGATCCTAACCGTAAAAAGGTTTTCCCTGATGTCGCCTTTGGTTCATCTGCCAATCACCTTAAATTTGTGACCCTGGACCACAATTTTCAACCTAATTTTTCAAGCTTTTGCATGCTCTGGTCTCAGCTCTATCAACCGCCTTGACTTCCAGCTCATACTAAACTCAGAGCTGGGAAGATCGGCTCCTGTTTGACCCAAGCTGAGATTCCAACCCCACATCTGATCCTTCACCAACATCATTTTGTCTTATCTCTGCCCTCGTACATTTTGTCTTATCTCTGCCCACATACTTTTCCCTCACCACCAGCTAATAAAATGGAATTTGTTAAGGTACTAAAATGGCAAAGGTACAAACCCTTGTCCACTTGTTTATCTTTAACTCTGCCCTGAAATGGTTGGCAGTAAGCTCTTCCGAATCTCCCTAAACGTCAGGCCAAACCGAATCCTCAGCCCACCTCCAGACTTAAGTCCAAACCCTAACCCTGAGCCCAAGTCCTAATTTCAGCTCAGACCCTAGACCTCAGTCCAAAACATAGTCATTGATCCAAAGCTTCAGCCCAACACTAAATAAAACAAATCCCCGAAAATGTCAGCTTTATGTTGTACTCCCATCATAACTCCAGTGGAAGTGCAGCTGTAGGTCTGAGGATTAGGGTGGGACAAAGATTCAGAAGGTCATGGACTTTGCCGGTAGTTTCCAGAACATACAGAACCTCCATTGGCCCCAAGCATGGTTCCCCACATCCGAATGAGGAGGTGAGGGTGGGGGATTCCCTGGAAGCTTCCATTTTCCTGTAAATTAGTGGGACTTGGCGTATGTCTGGGGGCACCTGTGCTCTCAGTGCGGTGAGGCGTACCACTGGGGGTGTCCAGGCCAAGGTCCCAGCCTGGACCACCAAAGAAAAATACATTTTTTTAAAGTTTTATTATTGAGCCCCATTTGTAAGGGGGCTGGCTAGAGTTTCTTGGGTGTGGGGCAGTTGGGCTGGGCATCAGATGTTGGAGTTTCTGGTCTGTATGAGCCAGTTGTCAATGTCATGTATGTACTTTTGGGATCACTAGCCACTAGATGGCATCACTGTTGGAGGCCATTGGGTTGCACGCACGTGTGTGCAGCCCAAGTATAAAAGGCCAGCCATTTTGTATATTAGTTAGTTTTGGGCCTTAATAAAGCAGAGCCAAGGTCATACCTCTTGGAGTTAAACAGTACTCAGTCTAACAGTTATTGCATACACAACAGGCAACTAACAGATATCTCTTGTGCTATGGGTGTCCGCTGGGCCCATGATAATAATATACCCTCCCTCTGATTCCATATACAGATAGGAAGGATGTAGCAGGAATGGTGTGGGCAGGAGTTTAAGATGGTTGGGGAGTGAGGTTTGCATGCATTTCCAATGTTTCCACCCTCCCCCCCCGCCCCATTCAGGCACAGGAAGGCCGCTCCCCCATAGGAGCAGGGACCTACTTTCACTGGGAAAGTCGTGTCCAGATGATGTCATCGAGATGGCCACTTTTACCCACCAGCGAAAGTGAAACCACTGGACATAAAAATCGGGAGAGCTGCAAGAGATCACCCGTTTTCCCCTGTCAAGCAAAGTCAAAATCGACCCCAATCTGTATGTCTCTCATTCATTGTTGTTAGTCTGACCGCTGTGGCTCAGTGGGTAGCACTTTCACCTCTGAGTCAGAAGGCTGTGGGTTCAAGTCCCACTCCAAGGACTTGAGTACAAAGAAATCCAGGCTGACACTCCCAGTGCAGTGCTGAGGGAGCGCTGCACTGTCGGAGGTGCCGTCTTTCAGATGCGACATTAAACCGAGGCCCCGTTTGCTCTCTCAGGTGGACGTAAAAGATCCCATGGCACTATTTCAAAGAAGAGAAGGGTAGTTATCCCCGGTGTCCTGACCAATATTTATCCCTCAATAAACATTAAAAAACAGATTATCTGGTCATTATCACTTGGCTGTTTGTGGGAGCTTGCTGTGCACAAATTAGCTGCCGCGTGTCCCACATTGCAACAGTGACTACACTCCAAAAGTACTCCATTGGCTGTAAAGCGCTTTGAGACGTCTGCTGGTTGTGAAAGGCGCTATATAAATTCAAGTCTTTCTTTTTGCAATGGTTTCTTATTAAAAGCACCATCAATATAAGTATGATGATTGGCTACGTTTGATTTTTGAGAAAATTCAAAATGCTTGCTTCACTGGAACAGTCCTAGAATCAATACACAAATCAAATCAAATTGTCTAAAGCTGTCAGAGATCAAGGCCCCCATTTCATTTTAACTACGCCAGTGTCAATTACTTAATGGCTTTGACCGCCCTTCATTCAAAAGGACAGAATAAGACAACCGGGTGCTCCTTGGAGCTCTTTGAAGCAAATGAACGTCATTATTTTCGAAGTGTTTCATCTTAAAATATTTAAATGTTTCATAGCAGGTGGTAGCCCAGTAAACCCCAGCAGCATTAAATGACCACGCGCAAAGTCATTACGAAAATGCGCAACTTGAATCGAGACAAAGTCCATCTTGAGATATTTACATCACAGCTGATGATTTTCTTATGAGATTCCATTTAAGATGTTCCATTATAAAAAAGCAGTGTAGAAACAGGGGGGACTTTTAAGACTATCCACTAGAGAGTTGTAAATGTATGCAGATGCAGAGCAGTCTATGTTTCCGAAAGCTCCCAATGCACAATATCAGAGATCAGTCGGAGGCGTTGGAATGGAATAGCTGTTTTATTGTTTCATTTGTTGTTTGGAGGCAAGTTCCACCAAACACTTGGAAATTGAGCACGATCATGTCTTGTTTATCTTGACACCCAGCAGTCTGGCTTCTGGCTTCTATATCAGTCGGGGCTCAGGGGAGAAATGCCTGGAATTACCTTGTTTGATGAATTGCCCATTCTCAGCAAGAGAACCTGCCCCTGACTCGGATAGCTTTGTATTTTTACGTTTTTGTCTCATGTGAACGCACAGCTTGTACATCAGAGACTGCTGCTTGCAGTTTTGACGAAATATCAAAATCCTAATTGACCTCACCTCTTCCTATCTCTGTAGGGTCCTCCAGCCCTACAACCCTCCAAGATCTCTGCGCTCTTCCAATTCTTGTCTCTTGTGTATCCCCAATTTTCTTTGCACCAACATTGGTGGCCGTGCCTTCAGGCTGACGAGGTCCTAAGCTCAGGAATTCCCTCCCTAAACATCTCCGCCTCTCTTCCTTTAAGACGGTCCTTAAAAACGATCTCTTTGACCAAGCTTTTGGTCACATGTCCTAATATCTCCTTGTGTCAACCAGTAGCTCCCTCATCTCCGAGTTGGAAAGTTGTGGATTCCCACTCCAGGGACTTAGGCACAAAAATCTAGACTGACACTCCAGTGCAGTGCTGAGAGAGTGCTGCATTGTTGGAGGTGCCTTCTTTCGGATGAGATGTTAAACCGAGACCCTGTCTGCTCTCTCAGGTGGACATAAATGATCTTGTGACAATATTTTGAAAAAGAGCAGGGGCGTTATCCCTGATGTCCTGGCCAATATTTATCCCTCAATCAACATCACTAAAACAGATTATCTAGTCATTATCCCATTGCTGTTTGTGGGAGCTTGCTGTGTGCAAATTGGCTGCCGCATTTGCTACATTACAACAGTGACTACACTTCAAAAAATAAATACTTCATTGGCTGTAAAGAACTTTGGGATATCCGGCGGTCGTGAAAGGCGCTATAGAAATTAAATTATTTCTTTGATTATATGGCTTGATGTCAAATTTTGTTTGATAATCGCTCCTGTGAAGCACCTCAGGAAATTTTATTACATTAAAGACACTCTATAAATACAAGTTGTTCTGTTGTTGTCTACACCCGAAACATTAACACATCCCGTTTTGCTATAGATGATGTCTGACCACTCTGAGTGTTTTCAATATTATTTTGTTTTTGCTTTGTGCGAGGACAAATCCGATATTTGCACAAAAATAAGTTACTTGCAATTTAAAAGGTGCTGAAAGTGGACAGTAAGCAGACGGGATAACATAAGAACATAAGAAATAGGAGCCATGGCAGATCTTAGTCGGAGGTGCAAGGAACAGATGGAATAGATTATGACAGGCAGAATGTGGGAAGCTGCTTACAGTGACTTGCATTGGAACTAGAATCATGTGAGAGTTATGCCAGGAATATTGTCCATTTATACATGGCTCAGTTCCTGTTGTGCTGAATTTATCTAATTTATACTGGGATGGACTCTACAAAAAAATGGATGTGCTCAAGAGTTCTGCAACTGCGGTTGCTCATAAGTTGCATTTTGCGTCCAGGCACTTTCATTTCCACTGAGTCAGATGTTGACTACACATCTGGTTCCAGGAACTGATTGTATCACGACTGAAGTGCAGCTGCTTTACCCGCCATTAGTTGCTGAGGTCCAGTTAAGGGGCATGTCTGTGCATTGGGCACTAAAGGTCCTCGAACATCCAGGAGCAAGCATGATCTGCCGCCTCTCCTCCTCCCAAGCGTCTCGCAAAAAGAGACTCGATGCTAAACCCGCAATACTGTATTCACTGAAAGACTCCTTGTTGACAACTTCTGTAAACTATTTCCTGCTCTGCTAACCCTCCAACTTTGCCAGCTGCCTGTGAGGCGTGCGTGCCAGCTTCAATTGTGTGCAATCAATGCAACGTGTGTATGGAGTAAATACTGGGCAAATGTGGAGGTGTCAGCCCTGACTCAGTGGTAGCACTCTCACCTTCCGAGCCAGAGGATTCTGGGTTCAAGCCCCATTCCTGAACTTGTAGCACATAATCTCAGCTGACTGGACTGAGGGAGTGCTGCACTGTTGGAGGTGCCATGTTTCGATGAGATTTTAAACTGAGGCATCATCTTGTGTAAAAAAGTTGGTGTAAACGATCAATAGTGTCTTCAGCTTGTTGGAGGACTTCTGATGCCGTGCATTCCATTCTTCAGTTTAGCTGAGGCTTCTTTAATCTCCTCGGGGAGGGGGCTCACTAGATATCGACGTGCCAATTCTTGTATTTTTGGTTCTATTGATGAGTTCCTGATGTGGAACTCTGGATGTGAATGTGAGCAGCACATTGCTGTACTCCCTCCATCGCTCTGGTTGATCATTACAATGGACGACAGGTCTACATTGCCAGCTGCTATGGGGCCATTTTATGGCTGGCTGTGTTTTTTCCGCAGTCTCTTCATTGTTGCCTATGTTTTTTGGGGTGTTGTGCTATGCTGGTGTTTCCTCCTCTTTGTCTCTCCAAATACCTGTCTTTTCCGACTACATAAGCTATGAGAAGATAGTAGCCCAAGTTGCCAAACTTGGCACTCCTGAAGACCCGGATATTATTAACTACATGTCAATGAGTGTTTGTACCAGCGTAGCACCTCAAATCGCTGGCGAAATACCACCAACGATGTCTCCGCAAGATCCTGTAAATCCCCTGGGAGGACGGACGCACCAACGTCAGTTTCCTCGACCAGGCCAACGTCCCCAGCATCGAAGCACTGACCACACTCAACCAGCTCTGCTGGGCAGGCCACATTGTTTGCATGCCTGACACAAGACTCCCAAAGCAAGCGCTCTACTCGGAACTACTACACTGCAAGCGAGCCCAAGGTGGGCAGAAGAAACGTTTCAAGGACACCCTCAAAGCCTCCTTGATAAAATGCAACATCCCCACCGACACCTGGGAGGAAGTGCATCCAGGGGGGCACTGAGCACCTCGAGTCTTGTTGCCGAGTGCATGCAGAAAACAAGCACAGGCAGAGGAAGAAGCGTACGGCAAACCAGACTCCCCACCCACCCTTTCCTTCAATGACTGTCCCACCTGTGACAAAGACTATGGGCCCAAATTTGCCCAACCCCTTTTTTCGGCGCACTCTACTGAGATGCGGCGACTTTGTGCGCTGGAAACGGCACCGAAAAACTTACTTACGATTCTGGCCGCTCTGCTGTGTGTCCCGGGTCCTGGCGCGGAATGGGGGGGGCGGAGCTACAGCCCTGTGCTGAAAACAGTGCCGGCAGCTACGCGCATGCGCAGTAGAGCGGTCACACATGAGCAGTAGCTCCATCCCATGATTGTGACGATGATGCCTGCACGACGCGTCCAACCCCTATCCCAGGCCGAATGGTCTGCCACACAGAGGGCTGCAAGAAACAGGTTGGTGCCACTGAGTTTTGATCGGGGCGAGAGGGAGGGGGAGAGGTTGGTCGTCTTTGGCTGCAGTCTAATGGTTTGGACCGAGGATAGCTTGTCATGTAGCGACGTCGCTTGCCATGTTGGGCTGGCTTTGCGTTCGTTTGGTTGGGTGGCGGTTTGCCAAAGAGTCTCTGCAGTGCCGTGTGTTGCGCTGGACCTCGGTGTCCTTCCACACGTGGCCCACCTGGCTCTAGCACACTTGCCGACCCCTGGGTGCCCAAGTCAGTCCCCATACGTCTCGCCACCGTTGCTGCTGCCTGCTTTTATCCTCTGACACTCCGCGTTGCCCAGCCACTGCTTCTGGCCTTTCTATCTCTCTCTCTCTTTCGCTCCGATGTCGCCTGTCCCTCTGGCTCTCTTTCTCTCTCTCTCTCTCTCTCTCTGAATCGAGACTCCAGAATGGTGTGAGCCTGTGCTAGCCCGCCCGGGTTGGTCTTGAGGACAGCGGTGTGCGTGTTGTTGTGCTGGCGATGCCGGCTGGCGCCGACAAAATACCTTTCTGCCCACGACCTACGACCCCAGGGCTGAACTCAGGCATGTTACCCGATCTCCGAACTCCTTTCGGGGCTAAATGGAATCGTCTGCGGTCCCTCACGCAAGGGAGCCAAAGCCCCATGTCTCTGCCAGGTTTCAGGCTGCTAATTTTAAAGCCCGACCAAAAACCCGAAAAATAGGCAAAAAGGAAAAAAATTCCCGCCCGAAAAAGGTTGGAAATGGGTGGGGCGGCAGCCTCGTTCTCCCTTCCCTATCCCAGGCCGAAAGGATTCCCGCACGGCCAGCCACTGCCAAGTTTAGTTGAAGGTAGGATTTACTTCAGTTCTTTATTTGTTCATTTAATTATTTACTTCAGTTCTTTATTTTTTATTGAATGCTTATTACTTTTTTGTGCTTTGTTTGGTGCTTGGTGGTGCTTTAAACGTAGTTACTTGCGCCGATTCCTTAACTAGGTAAGGTTTTTCTGTGCGGACAGAAGTGGCAACATACGCTGGCCTAAGTTAGTTTGGAGCAACTATTTGCCGGCCAAACACTTAAAACAGGCGTAAGTGGCTGGGAGCGCCCCCTTTTGAAAAAAAAAACTAAACTAAAAAAATACCTAACTAACTCATTTATACTGGCGCAAATTAAATGGCCAGAATTGCAACTAAAAAGATACTCCAGAAAAATCAAGTTTCTCCAAAGAAAACAGAGCAACTCCTGGGGAAATTTGGGCCCACATTCCTGTATTGGCATGTTCCGTCACCGAAGAACTTACTTTTAGAGTGGGGGCAAGTCTTCCTTGATTTCGAGGGACTGCCTATGATGATGATGATGTATATTTTCTTTTTGGTCGTCCCATCGTTGCTGTACCAGGTGAATCTGTGGAGGTTTTCCCTGGGAAAGAAGGTGCCCCATTTCTTGAGGCCGTGAGCATCACAGATGCCAACGACCCCGGTCGCTCACCATTGTCCTTCAGCTGTCCGTGGCCATCTACCCTCTCAGATGAACGTAAAAGGTCCCATGGCACGATTCGAAAAAGAACAGGAGAGTTCTTCTGGTGTCCTGGCCAGCATTTATCCCCACACCCAACACTATCAAAACACTTCCATTGGTCACTTATTTCATTGCTGTTTGTGAGAGCTTGCTGTGCACAAATGGGTTGCCACGTTTCTTGACAGTGGCTACACTTCAAAAAGTATTTCATTAGGCGTGAAACACTTTGGGATATCCTGAGGTCATGAAAGGTGTATAAATGTAAGTTGTTTCATTCCCTGTTATCTGCTGCTTAGCAAGCACATACAAGGAAATGGCAGTGGACTTCCGTGCCTCCATGCTCGGAGGGAGAAACCAGTTAGGGTTGTCACACCTGATTGCCATCCTGTGACCCACCAAAAGGTTTCTCTGGACAGCAGTTAAGGAGATCCTCAATTGTAGAGGCCCCAATAATTGAATAACTATCTCTTACTCAGTGACTAGGCTCACAAATGAAGAATAACCATTTGCATGAAGTTCTGAAACAAAATCAAAATACTGCGGATGCTTGAAATTTGAAATAAAAGCAGAAAAAGCTGGAGACACTCAGCAGGTCAGGCAGCATCTGTGGAGAGAGAAACAGCGTTAACTTTTCAGGTCGATGACCTTTCATCAGAACTGCATGAAGTAGTGAATGGATACTGACGATTCTGGGATCATACTTTAACATGAATCAGGACTGCAGAGATAAAGGGAGAAAACTGGGGCACAGGCGATGTCATATTTGATCTTGTTTATGGTAAAATCACAATTTGCATCACATTGTACAGTGCGTTACTTCTTCGGAATTTTTTTAAACTCAGTTTGAAAACACAGCAAGTTAAAATTAGACGATGAAATAGTTTTGCAATGCAACATAAATAAAAAGCACACGTACCGATATTGGAATGTGAATTCTTATTTGTCCAGTAAAACGCAGTTTCCTTTGACATTAATGGATGTTACTGTATAATTTTAAAATCATTTGTCTAGATCTGGTTTAGGTCTAATGCTCGCTGGAACACATGTCCTCACAAAGGCCCCATTTATATCAGCAGCTGGGCATATGCTCGAGAGCAGCATTGAGGCTTTTGAAGCTATGAATTTGGCAGTGTGAATGAGTTGTTGGCAGGGGTGGGGGGGGGGGGGGGGAAATAAAAACGGATGCAATGCTTTGCTGAGTGTAACTGTTAAAATTACTGAAACCCATTCCCAGGAAAGTTGAGCACTCAGCACTGAACCTGCATCCAAATGATGTGAATTAGGTAGAAAATAACCCTATGTTTCCTGAAACAATTTTGTTGGAAATGAGTGATTGATGTCCAAAAATATGGCAATGCAAAGGGCAAACAAAAGCTGCTTCCTGTTTAGCGCAGCACTAAGGTCGGTGTGAGCATGAGTGGGAGAGTTCGAGAAATTCAGTTCTCCTTTAGTGCAGCTCTGTAGGTTGAACCCAAAGTTATCATAAATTATATCTAAATGCTATTTCCTGCAATGCTGGGTGTGTGAGGCTGCCAGTTCTTGTTTGGATTGTGGGCTTGCCAAGTATAAGAAAGTTTGCATATACAGGCACAACCTCGAGAACAGAAAAACACTCCTACGTGTTTGCAATATTTGTTTTAGAACTATAGCGTTTCACTGAATGCAATTTGAGCGTATTTTCTGAACAGTTATCACCTCTTGTCTCTTTCTGGTTTCAAGGACAGTGACTGGCCTGCATTACCGTCATCTACTGACCAATCATAGAAACATAGAAACATAGAAAATAGTTGCAGGAGTAGGCCATTCGGCCCTTCGAGCCTGCACCACCATTCAATAAGATCATGGCTGATCATTCACCTCAGTACCCCTTTCCTGCTTTCTCTCCATACCCCTTGATCCCTTTAGCCGTAAGGGCCATATCTAACTCCCTCTTGAATATATCCAGCAAACCGGCATCAACAACTCTCTGCGGTAGAGAATTCCACAGGTTAACAACTCTCTGAGTGAAGAAGTTTCTCCTCATCTCAGTCCTAAATGGCTTACCCCTTATCCTTAGACTATGCACCCTGGCTCTGGACTTCCTCAACATCATGGGTGAGTCCAGACAGTATGGAGGTCATTTTAACTTAACCCGTTCTGCAGATCGAAAAGAATATCGGCTTTACACCCAGCTCAATATTACACTCCATTGACTTCAAGTTAAATTGCCCCAATGTGTTGGTCGGTTATCCAACCACAAAGAGAATTGCAACACACCTGACATCGACGCATGTCCACTTTCCAGTAAGGATAACAACAACAACTTGTATTTATATAGCACCTTTAATGTAGTAAAACGTCTCAAGGCGCTTTACAGGAGTGTTATAAGACAAAAATTTGACACCGAGCCACATAAGAAGAAATTACGGCAGATGACCAAAAGCTTGGCCAAAGAGGTAGGTTTTAAGAACCGTCTTAAAGGAGGGAACAGAATTAGAGAGGCGGAGAGGTTTAGGGAGGGAGTTCCATAGCTTAGGGCCCAGGCAACAAAAGGCATAAGCCACCAAAGGTTGAGCGATTATAATCAGGGATGCTCAAGGGGGCAAAATTAGAGGAGCGCAGATATCTCAGGGAGTTGTGGGGCTGGAGGAGATTACAGAGATAGGGAGGGGTGAAGCCATGGAGGGATTTGTAATTAAGGATGAGAATTTTGAAATCGAGGCATTGCTTAACCAGGAGCCAATGTAGGTCAGCGAGCACAGGGGTGATGGATGAGAGTTAGGAGACGGGCTGCCGAGTTTTAGATGACCTCTATTTTACGTAGGGTAGAGTGTGGGAGGCCAGCCAGGAGTACATTGGAATAGTCAAGTCTAGAGGCAACAAAGGCATGGATGAGGATTTCAGCAGCAGATGAGCTGAGGCAGGGGCAGAGACAGGCGATGTTACAGAGGTGGAAATAGGCGGTCTAAGTTATGCTCCGGATATGTGGTCGGAAGCTCATTTCAGGGCCAAATATGACCCCAAGGTTGGGAACAGTCAGGAATGGTCAGAAATGCCTCCGGTCTGAATTTTGTTTCCCTTTCCTAACTCAGAAACACCAAAACCAGCACACCAACTGCTGCTGTGACTGAGATCAACAAACTCGCCACAGACTGGCCACTGAAACTGGGACCTTCTGATCTGCAAGGCTCAGTACCACGGCAACCAAATGTTAACCCATCACAGTCAGAACGCAAATCAACACAACCAGGTCTAAAGGGACTGAGGCATCTACTTTTCCTTATAATAAGAATTAAATTTGACGGGAGTCATTCTTTTGAGAAGATGATTGAATTTTAGCTTCCTATAGTTTGACCTGTATTTGTTTGTATAATGCACTGCATAATCTTCCTGGTCAGGATCTCTCAGTCAGTGCTCAGGCCTCAATGTTCCGGTGGGCAAAAATCCAGGCCGTTACGCCAGATTCATGCCTACCGCTCTGCTGCAGCACTCACTGGAGTTTAAAGGTCAAAGGGCGGGCCATCCACGGGTCGGCCTTCAGTAGCTTGGGGGTCTTCCCCGGAAGAGTAATATTGGTGCGCCGTTGCTCCAAGGGTCTAATCCTGGTAAAAAAAAAATTCTTCTTTGATCTTCATCGGGAGTTGGACTCCGATCGCAGTCTGGAGCCCCAGGTTGGCAATATTTCCATCGCGATCGGGCAGGTATGTCTGATGAAATCAGATGCAGCTGTGCCAATCATGCGGCAGGTTTTGACTGGGGTGGGGGGGGGGGGGGGGGGGCGGGGGGGTGAGGTGGGAAGGGGGGGCAACTAATAACTTTGGGACCTGGCATATCCAGTCCGCAGTCGCGTTTGCTGACGCTCTGGCAGAACCCACCGGATCACCCGCACAGTTTTTGGGGCTGCTGTCCAATGTGTAACTGATTCATGCAGGCCGCAAGGCCCCAGAATAGATTCCTGGTCTGTGCCGTGGTAGCTGATCACGGCCAGGGTAGGAGGTGCGAGAATTGGTCTCAGGGCCCCTGGTTTAGCCAGAATTCCTGCTATCCAATGGTACCTTCTAAAATGAAAGATATTTTTAGCCACAGCACTGCCCCACAGTCATCAAGATCCATGGCGTGGCCCTGGACAACGTGGACTATTTCCCCTATCTTGGGAGCCTCTTATCAACAAGAGCTGACATTGATGACGAGATTCAACACTGCCTCCAGTGCGCCAGTGCAGCCTTCGGCCGCCTGAGGAAAAGAGTGTTTGACGACCAGGCCCTCAAAACTGCCACCAAGCTCATGGTCTACAGGGCTGTAGTAATACCTGCCCTCCAGTATGACTCAGAGACATGGACCATGTACAGTAGACACCTCAAGTCGCTGGAGAAAGACCACCAACGATACCTCCACAAGATCCTACAAATCCCCTGGGAGGACAGGCGCACCAACGTTAGCGTCTTCAGCCAAGCCAACATCCCCAGCATTGAAGCACTGACCACACTTGATCAGCTCCGCTGGGCAGGCCACATCATTCGCATGCCAGACACGAGACTCCCAAAGCAAGCGCTCTACTTGGAACTCCTTTACGGCAAACGAGCCAAAGGTGGGCAGAGGAAACATGACAGGGACACTCTCAAAGCCTCCCTGAAAAAGTGCAACATCCCCACTGACACCTGGGAGTCCCTGGCCAAAGACCGCCCGAAGTGGAGGAAGTATATCTGGGAGGGCACTGAGCTTCTCGAGTCTCATCGCCGAGAGCTTGCAGAAATCAAGCGCAGGCAGCGGAAAGAGCATGCGTCAACCAGTCTTACCCACCCTTTCCCTCAACGACTATCCATCCCACCTGTGACAGTGACTGTGGTTCTCGTATTGGACTGTTCAGCCACATGAGGACTCATTTTAAGAGTGGAAGCAAGTCTTCCTCGATTCCGAGGGACTGCCTATGATGCTGATGAGTACAGGATTGGGCTTGATTGTGAGGAACTTGCCAACACTCTCAATGTTCAGAGTTGTGTGTCAAGATTGATCGCTTGGATGAGGTACCACAGGGAAACCACTGGCAGTGGAACCCTTCCCTCGGCAAGTCAAAACCTTCAGTTCAGGAGCAGGAGAGAAAAGAGGAGAGAGTTAGCACAGAAATGAACCATTGGAAAATTCAAAGAATTGTGGCATTAAAAGGCAGGTATGGGAGGTGGGGGGGCGGTGGGGAAGAATTGTTTTAGCCTTTCTAAAGACTGAAAGACTATAAGGGGGAGAAAAGGAGATGGCAGGTAATAAGCAGGGGAAGACAACTCCTATCTGGATGCCTGTCAGCAATTAGCAAGGCAGCACAGCCCTCAACCCCACCATTTGATGGCTGTGATGTGGAAATGGTGCTAAATGAGATAGGCATTTAGCACTTTGGGGCACCCTCCCATGAGATGGAAGTGTACCAGAGCTGGAAGGAGCTGGCAGCCCAGCAGAATAAGGTGGCAGCCAGACCAATACTTGCAGGGGCTGGGGGGAGATGCAAACAAAAATGGCATACTTTAAGGAACATACCCCACGGTAAGATTGCCGAACAATACCATGTGCAACTAGATATCCCCCCCCCCCCCCCCACCCCCAAGTAGGTACAGGACAAAAAGTCGCCCAGCAACCTATTCCACATTTACTGCAGAGAGAATCTGTGGAGCTCCCAGGAGAGCTCCGCAGAAACAGTTTTTAAGGGGTCCCCTACCCCACACCCCCCCACCACCACCCTCAGATAATCCACAGGCCTCGGGCCCTCCTGGCTGTTGCTCTCCTGTTTCTACCCCCCTCCAATCCAAGTACAAGGCCCTGCAAGGGAGCAGAAGCTGTGTGAGGAGGGTGCCCAGACCACACAACTAGGCCTGAGCCAGGAAAGGTTGTCTTGTCTCCTCCCTTTACGGGCGAAGCACATCTCTGGTACACGACCTCAGTCAGGCAACTGGGGGGAGGAGGATGGGGGCGGAGGCGGTAAAGGTCTATGGAGAATCAGTCGACATAAAGACCTCTCTGTCTTCGGTCTCCTACACCATTCCAACGAAGCTCAACACAAGCTCGAGGAACAGCACCTTATCTTTCGTTTAGGCACTTTACAGCCTTCTGGACTCAACATCGAATTCAAAAATTCAGAGCATAACCACTGTCAATCTTTGGCTCCCTTTCCCCGCTGCCCCTCAGAGCCTGTTCCTTTCTTTTTTCTCTCCTTGTCTCCAATGGCAGCTGGTCATTATCCCACCATTCACACCCTATCTTGACTAATGTTTTTCTAACTCCTGGCATTAGCATTTGAATTCGGTCCATCATCCCTCTTGTCTCTCTAACCTCTCCTGCCTTCCACCCTATCACAGACCTTCCCTTTTGTTCTTCCCCTCCCCCTTTCAGTGATTGTTAAGAATCTGTTCTTTCCGATCACTCTCCAGTTCTGACGAAGGGTCATCGACCCGAAACGTTAACTCTGCTTCCTCTCCACAGATGCTGCCTGACCCGCTGAGATTTCCAGCAGTTTCTGTTTTTAGTTTACATCAAGTGTCTAGTAATGTAAGCAACTGTGAGTATGCTCTAAGGTTTGTAGAGCTGTTGCCTCTCTTCCGCGGTTACGTTCGAGCCAGGGTGTCCCTGGAGATGGAGCATGTGATGTCCACCAGTACGCTCGCTGCCTTCCACGAGAGGTGGGCACTGGAGGGACTGGAGTGCATTATCTCAACAGAGAACAACATTTTAATTTAATTTGATTTGTCAAGGTTCCCTTTAATGTTTATTAGTTAATTTGTGGATTTTTGTGCCCTTACAAAAGGCGGTATTTAGCTTAAAGATATATTAAAATAGTTGTAGAGCTGTTGCATTGTGAGTGGCTTAGCCAGTCACGTGATGTTCACAAGACTCAATAAAACCCCAGTCAGTTGAGTCTAGGTCATCCACAATGAGGCAGGCGGTTTTGAGCCTGGTGGATGAACTGGTAATGTGCAGTGTGATTGTTAAACCGTTTTTAATAAACTGTCTAGTTCTTAATAGCAATGTGTTGCTATGAATTCTTAAACAAAGAACCCATGGTGTGTTCAGTTTTGGTCTCCTAATCCGAGGAAGGATGTTCTTGCTATTGAGGGAGTACAGCGAAGGTTCACCAGACTGATTCCAGGGATGGCTGGACCAACATATGAAGAGAGACTGGATCAACTGGGCATTTATTCACTGGAGTTTTAGAAGGATGAGAGGGGATCTCATAGAAACATATAAGATTCTGATGGAATGGACAAGTTAGATGCAGGAAGAATGTTCCCAATGTTGGGGAGTCCAGAACCAGGGGACATAGTCTTAGGATAAGGGGTAGGCCACTTAGGACTGAGATGAGGAGAAACTTCTTCACTCAGAGAGTTGTTAACCTGTGGAATTTCCTGCCGCAGAGAGTTGTTGATGCCAGTTCATTGGATATATTCAAGAGGGAGTTAGATATGACCCTTACTGCTAAAGTGATCAAGGGGTATGGAGAGAAAGCAGGAAAGGGGTACTGAGGGAATGATCAGCCATGATCTTATTGAATGGCGGTGCAGGCTCAAAGGGTCGAATGACCTACTCCTGCACCTATTTTCTATGTTTCTATGAAGCAAATACATTGCATGTCTGAAGTAAATAAAATTCACGCAGTTGGAGTGAAGAGCGCACCACTGAGGTTGGGATTAACGCACAATATTTGGGGAAAGGGAGAACCTTGTGGTGCGGTGGGTTGGAACTTTCAATGCCGCTCTTCCCAGGGACAGGACATTTGAATAACAGGAACAAGCGGCTGTGCCTGTAGTGGCTGAACTGTGGTCACCTGACTCACGGAGGCTGTGGAACTCGCAGCTGTACCCTGCTGTCCCTAGAGGGGGAGCCAGAGGCCCAAATCGGGCTGAAGTAAAAGGTGAGGATACCTTCTCCTCAGCAGGGATACTTACCAACAGTAATCAGTTCCTTTGGAATCGATTAGCTTTACACTTTGTACCCACTGTGGCCTTCATTAGACAGAGTGGGTTGTGTACCTGCTCCCAGCAGGCACAGATGCCGCTCGACCCGTTATAGAATCATGCAGCACAGAAGAGGCTATTCGGCCCATCGTGTCTGTGCCTGCTCTTTACAAGAGCTATCCAATTAGCCCCACTCGCCTGCTCTTGCCCCATAGCCCTGCAAGTGTTTCGCTTTCATCGCCGAGAGCATGCAGAAATCAAGCGCAGGCAGCGGAAAGAGCGTGCGGCAAACCAGTCCCACCCACCCTTTCCCTCAATGACTATCTGTCCCACCTGTGACAGGGACTGTGGTTCCCGTATTGGACTGTTCAGCCACCTAAGGACTCATTTTTAAGAGTGGAAGCAAGTCTTCCTCGATTCCGAGGGACTGCCTATGATGATGATGATATATCCAATTCACTTTTGAAAGTTACTTTTGATTCTGCTTTCACCACCCTTTCAGGCTGTGAATTCCATGTCATGACAACTCACGACATGAAAAGTTTCTGCACATCTATCTTCTATTATTTTTCCAATTACTTTAAACCCATGTCCTCTGGTTACCGACTCTCCTGCCAGTGAAAACAGTTTCTCCTCAATTCCTCCATCAAAACCCCTCAACATTTTGAACACCTCCATCAAATCTCCCCCTCACCTTCTCTGCTCTAACATTACAACAGTGACTACACTCCAAAAAATACTTCATTGGCTGCAAAGCACTTTGAGACGTCCGGTGGTCATGAAAGGCGCTATATAAATGCAAGTCTTTCTTTCTTCAAGGAGAACAATCCCAGCTTCTCTCGTCTCGTCACATAACTAAAAAGTCCCTCATCCCTGGTGCCATTCCAGTAAATCTCCTCTGCATCCTCCCCAAGGCATTGACGCCTTTCAGAAATTCCCCTATCAAGGGTGTTTCTGACTGAGTTCCCAAGGTAGCCCAGGAAATCCCCCTCCCACCCCACAACACGTCGCCAAAGTGCTGGCATGGCGTGAGTGGGTTGGGCAAAAATAGAAGCTGTCCCGCTTGATCGGGACTTCTGAAGTGCAATTTCTACCCTGAGGTGACTCACTCTAGATCTGGTTTGCACTATATCGGCTAATGTTCTATCCTGGCTTCTCCTTTGAGTAACAGCCCCATGTCTGAGAATGAACAGCCATGTGCACAATCTTGTCTCTTATGTGCTGTCACTGACTGTCAGCCTGATTAACATTCCTGTCCAATTCTGTATATTATACAGATATCTGTTCTTTGGTCTTTCTCTTGGCTTTTCATTTCCCCCGACTTATTTATTTTGTCACCAACTTGACGAGACCATTTTCTCCCAGCCCCTCCTCATTGAAATAACTAAATTCTACTCTACCATATCACCCTTGCCTTGAAGAGCACATAAAGTCCACTAAATATAAATTAAATAAAACAGATGGCAGTGGCTCAACCTTGGAATCCTGCTGTTGTTCATGAATTATAGAGAAGCATTCAATGTAATCACCATCTTATAACTTAATGCTGACCAACTGTTACTTTATAATCTAGAAATTACTGTTTGCAATATGAGTATCAGAACAATTAAATGTGTTTATATGACATACCTCTGACCACTGTTTTAAAAGAGTGATTTTCTGGTTACCTTAAATGGATTCAAGCCTCCATTAAAACAATAGTTAAATGAATATGTTAAGCATTTGTATGTTAATATTAAAAACAGTAATTACTAGGCTTCAACTTTGAATCATGTATTTTTAGTGTTAACTTCTGCAGAACCATTTGAAATATCAATACTTTACTGTAAGAACAACTTAGACTCATACACAACAAAAACAAAAACTTGCATTTATATAGCACTTTAATGCAGTAAAACATCCCAAGGCGCTTCACAGGAGCATTATCAAATAAAATTTAACATCAAACCACATAAGGAGGTATTAGGACAGGTGACCAAGCTTGGTCAAAGAGTTGGTTTTTTAGGGCTCAAATTTCCCTAACCCCTTTTTCTGGCACCCTTACCCGACATGCGCCGCTTTTCTCCGTCTCCAAGCGCGCCAAAAATCTGCCTCCCCGATTCTGGCCACTCCCCAACCTCTCCTCGGTGATGGCATAGCATGGCCCAGTGGATTGGGGGCGGAGCCAGGTCCCGGCTGAAAACAGTGCCGGGACCTCTGCACATGCGCGCTAGAATCTGCGCGCATGTGCAGTAGCTCCTCGCAGGCCGAATCTGTGAGTGCGCACTGCAGGCTGTGTGGGAGGGCCCCGAAGCACGCTGCCCCAAGCCCTGGTTGAATGGGCTCACTCATCGGCGGCTCGCTGTATTCCCTAAGGTAGGATTTCTATTTTTTATTTGTTATTTACTGATTGATTGATCGTTTATTACTTTGGTCTTGGTGCTTTAGGTGCATGGTTCCTTCTATTTTTTTATTTGTTAATTAATTGCTTATTATTTTTAGTGCTTGGTGCAAATGTACTGCTTTGTTTAGTGCTTGGTGCTTTAAATGTATTTATGCTTCTTTAACGTTGGTGTGAAGGTGTTTAGTACTTTACAAGGTCCCCTTCTTCCCCCTACCTCTGGCTGCCTGCGCTGATTTCTTAAGTCACCGCAAGGTTTTCTGAAAGTATAAGAGTGCCCACTTACGCTGGCCTAAGTTAGTTTGGAGTAACCTTTAACTGGCTAAACTTGCTTAAATGGCCAAAACAGGCATAAGTGGCTGGTAACACCCCCTTTTGAAAAAAAAACTAAACTAAAAAAAGACCTAACTAACTTACTTACACTGGTGCAAATTAAATGGGCAGAATTGCAACTAAAAAGATACTCTAGAAAAATCAAATTGCTCCAAAAAAACGGAGCAATTCCTGGGGAAATTTGGGCTCAAAAAGAGCATCTTGAGGTAGAGAGACAAAGAGATTTAGGGAGGGAATACCAGAGCTCAGGACCTTGTTAGGTGAAGGCACGGCCGCCAATGGTGGAGCGATGAAAATTGGGGATGTGCAAGAGGCCAGAGCTGGAGAAGCGCAGTGATCTCAGAGGGTTGTAGAGCTGGAGGAGGTTACAGAGGGAGGGAGGGGTGAGGCCATGGAGTGATTTGAAGACAAGGAAGAGAATTTTCAATTGGAGACATTGCCGGACCGGGAGCCAATGTAGGTCAGCGAGCACAGGGGTGATGAGTGAACGGGACTTGGACAAGTTGGGAAAGGGGCAGCAGAGGTGTGAGGTGGAAAGCTGACCACAAGAGCATTAGTCGAGTCTGGAGGTGACAAAGGCATGGATGAGGGTTTCAGCCATACTGTCTCAAGGCATTGTAAACATCCAATGTTTAGCTGTGGAATATGAAATTTATCACATGCTAGATATGATACTGAAAATAGATTGAGTAGGTCACTTTGCAAGGGAAATACATTATACAACAGATAAAAGGCATTCTATTTCATAGAATCATGCAATGGTTACAGCACAGAGGGAGGCCATTCAGCCCATTGAGCTTGTGCCGGCTCTCTGCAAGAGCACTTCAGCTAGTCCCACTCCCCCACCCTTTCCCCATAGCCCTGCAAATTTTTATCCTTCAGGGACTTATCCAATTCCCTTTTGAAAGCCACAATTGAATCTGCCTCCACCGCCCTTTCAGGCCGTGAATTGCAGAACCTAACCACTCGCTGCATAAATACGTTTTTCCTCATGTTGCCTTTGGTTCTTCTGCCAATCACCTTAAATCTGTGTGCACTGGTTCTTGACCCTTCTGCCAATGGGAACAGTTTCTCCCTTTATCTACTCTGTCTAGACCCCTCATGATTTTGAACACCTCGATCAAATCTCCTCTCAACTTTCTCTGCTCCAAGGAGAACAACCCCAGCTTCTCCAGTCTATCCATGCAACTGAGGTCCCTCATCCCTGGAACCATTCTTGTAAATCTCAAGAAGGTGCTTGTGGTATAAATACATGACCTTGTGTCGGAAAACAAAACTTGATGCCACCATGGCGAAAAAAAATCTTTCCGTGACACACTCTCCCTGAAATGTGACCCCAGCAGTTACACCGGGAATAGGCCTAACGGTGCCCTCCAGTGCTGACAATGCCGGAGGTCACGAGGTCAGTTGGAGTGCACCTCATTTACATGGGTCAGGTAAATTCCCATATCCGCTCGCCCGTGGGCTCCCAGACCCTCTCCCTTTGGAGACCTTTTAATCAAAGTTGCGTCATATAATCCTAAAAGAAAACTCGTCATTATTACTATTTTATTTCTTGGTAACTGCTAAAAAAAATCTCACATCATACTTGCAGTTGCCTGATTCAATTCAGCTTCAGGTTCTTTGTCAAAATCACATATTTACTTGTGGGAAAAGTTTTTTTTTACTTGTACATATATCTATGGTGATTTATGCAATGCAAAGATGATTCTGTGAAAAATACTTCAGTTGTGATTTGACGCAGAGCTCGAGTAATGTTCTTGTAATCTTCAAGTACTGCCCACTGTCAGAGCAATAGAGTAAACATTCAACAGTCCCTATGTAAGCTGACGAGTAGAGGCAGTTTCGCTGGAGTTTGGTAGAATTCGGATCGAAAGACTTCCTTCCGCCTACGTAATCGGAGCCTCCCAACTTTACAGACAGTCAGCGGGCAGTACGTGCAGTGCAAGTTCTGAGAAGTCAGTGACTTGTTTCCTCCTGACGAAAAGAGCCTGAGGGATCACAGGCTAATGCGAGTGTAATCACGTTCGTCATACCCACAACGAAATGGAAACACATTCCATTTTTAGTTGTGGAGTGGGAGAGCAGAGCCACCTCGAAGTTTTGAAAACAATAATATAAACATCTGCACTCCGTACTTTAGCTCTTTGGGCCAGGACACATTAACTCTTTAGGCCCCGACATTGCTGATGTAAAATCCAAATTTTTAACATGGAAGTTGGGAAATTTTGCTTAAAACCACAGGTTGGAGTATCTGAAGCTCATTTGGAAGAAATCAAAGTTTAGTTTTTCTATTTTATTTCTTCACTCATTTTCTCTTCTCCCTTCTTTTCCTTCAGCCTTCAAGGGGCTCGGTTCCACAAGTGCCCTCCAGCACCGCTCAAATTTATGAGTCTAAATGATTGTAGGAAAGCAAATGGTGCTATATGGGGTATCTCAGTCACATGCAATGTGTTCCTCACCCAATGCACACATCACATGGAATCGAGGAAGACTTGCTTCCATTCTAAACATGAGTTCTTAGGTGGCTGAACAGTCCAATATGAGAACCACGATCCCTGTCACAGGTGGGACAGATATTTGTTGAGGGAAAGGGAGGGTGGGAGAGGTTTGCCGCACGCTCTTTCGGCTGCCTGCGCTTGATTTCTGCTTGCTCTCGGCGATGAGACTCGAGGTGCTCAGCGCCCTCCCGGATGCACTTCCTCCACTTAGGGCGGTCTTTGGCCAGGGACTCCCGGGTGTCGGTGGGGATGTTGCACTTTATCAGGGAGGCTTTGAGAGTGTCCTTGTAAAGTTTCCCCTGCCCACCTTTGGCTCGCTTGCCGTGAAGGAGTTCCGAGTAGAGCGCTTGCTTTGGGAGCCTCGTGTCTGGCATGCGAACAATGTGGCCTGCCCAGCGGAGCTGATCAAGTGTGGTCAGTGCTTCAATGCTGGGGATGTTGGCCTGGTAGCGGACACTAATGCCAATGATGGGGGAGGGTTGCTGGATAGGAGCAGGAACTCTGGATCATTTTTCTCCTCATTAATCTAGGTCCTGAGGCCATTTATGTCATCCTCACTGTTGCCCTAACTGAGATCAGCTAACTCGGCATGGACCAGGGAGTGGACTCGTGATGTTTCTGGTCTGAACAGACTCACCCTAACCCTAACCCTAACCCTAAACGACTCACTGGATACACTCTCATTGGCATTGTGGGGAGCGGATCCAATTAGTTATCTTACAGTGTGTTATTCACTTGACAATGACTTATTTAAACTGTTCTTGGGTTTCAATATCCAATCAAAACGGCAATATTTTATCATTGATAAAAAGAGAAAAAAAAACTTTAATTTGAAATAAACAGAAAATGCCGGAAAAGAAAAGGCAGATAAATCTGATGTCTTTTGCTGAGTGTGAATGCTCTGGTATTGCAGTTTGAGAGATGGAAGGGTGAGGTGTGACTAAAGAGTGACTCGGGTGACTAAAGAGTAAGTGCATTTCCTGTTGAGTCAACTATCTATTGCATCGTAACGATCAATTAAAACTGTTTCGCAGTCTGTTATGAAGGGTTGAAATTTTACGGGAAGTGACAATGACAGGTCTCAAGCTGCCCTGGTAGCAGATCTGTTGGAGAAAAGGTCTGCTGGAGTGCTGTGACACCCTGCAAGCTCCTTTGCACACTGGTATCCAGAGCCAATCCCAGCCCGGCATGAGGTTGGAAAGGCCATCCGACAGCTGAAAAACAACAAGGCCTCCGGAGCAGATGGAATCCCCGCTGAAGTACTAAAGCATGGCGGAGAAGTACTCTTGGCATGAATCCATGACCTCATCTCTCTTATCTTGAAGGAGAAGAGCATGCCAGGGGGATTTCAGAGACGCCGTAATCGTGACCATCTTCAAGAAAGGAGACAAGACCGATTGCGGTAATTACAGAGGAGTCTTCCTGCTGTCTATCACAGGGGAAATTATCGCAAGAATCCTCCTCAATCGTCTCCTCCCAGTGGCTGAAGAGCTCCTCCCAGAGTTGCAATGCGGATTGCGCCCGCCGTGCGAAAATTCAAGAAAAATGTAGGGAGCAGCATCAACCTCTGTACATGGCCTTTTTTGACCTCACAAAGGCCTTTGACTCTGTCAACCGAAAGGGATTATGGAGTGTCCTTCTCAAATTCAGCTGTCCTCAAAGAATTTTCACCATCCTCCACTTGCTTCACGATGACATGCAAGCCGTGATCCTTACCAACGGATCCACCACAGAGCCAATACTAGTGCGGACCAGGGTCAAGCAAGGCTGTGTCATTGCACCAGCATTCTTCTCAATCTTTCCTGCTGCAATACTTCATCTCACCTTTAACAAGCTCCCCGCTGGAGTGGAACTAATCTACAGGACGAACGGGAAATTGTTCAATCTCATTCACCTGCAGTCCAGAACTAAGGTTGTTCCAAGGTCTATCACTGAATTACAATATGTAGATGACGCTTGGGTTTGTGCACACTTGGAGGCCGAACTCCAAACCATTGTTGACATCTTCATTGTAGCATACGAGAGACTGGGCCTTACATTAAACATCCGTAAGACAAAGGTTCTCGACCAACCTGCCCCTGCTGCACAGTACTGCCCCCTAATTATCAAGATCCATGTCGAGACTGTGGACAGTGTGGACCACTTTCCATACCTTGGGAGCTTTCTGTCGGCAAGGGCAGACATCGATAACAAAATCCAACACCGCCTTCAGTGTGCCAGTGTAGACTTTGTCGCCTGAGGAAAAGAGTGTTTGAAGACTAGGACCTCAAACCTGACACCAAGCTCATAGTCCACAGAGCAGTAGTGATACCCGCCCTCCTTTATGCTTCAGAGACATGGACAATATACACTAGGCACCTCAAAGCATTGGAGAAGTACCACCAACACTGCCTCCGCAAATTCCTGAAAATCTATTGGCAGGATAGGTTCTCAGTGTTCTCTCTCAGGCCAACATCCCCCGCATCGAAGCATTGATCATCTTCAATCAGCTCCGATGGATGGGCCACATTGTCCGCTTGCCTGATACAAGACTCCCGAAACAAACTCTGAGCTCCGTCACGGCAAGCGAGTCCCAGGAGGGCAAAGAAAACGCTTCAAGGACACCCTCAATGCCTCCTTGAAAAAAATGTAACATTCCCACCAACTCTTGGGAATCCCTGGCCCAAGAACGCTCAAAGTAGAGGAGAAGCATTCAAGAAGGCGAGTTTCTCTGTCAGGAGCACACGGAAGCCAAGTACAACCAGTGGAAGGAGCGTACAACAACCCAAGCACCCCACCCACCCATCCCTTCAACCACCGTCTGCCTCGCCTGTAACGGAGTCTGTAAATCCCGCATAGGACTCGTTAGTTACCTTAGAACTCATGTTAGTGTGGAAATACGTCATCCTCGACTCCTGGGGACTGCTTAAGAAGAAGATGCATAGTAACAATCAATTAAAACTGCTTCATAGTCTGTTATCAAGGGTTGAAATTTTAAGGGAGGTGACAATGACAGGACTTAAGCTGCCCTGGTAGTAAATCTGCTGGAGAACAGGTCTGCTGGAGTGCAGTGACGCCCTGCAAGCCCCTTTGTACACAGGTATCCAGAGCCATGATGGCAGCAATCTGAGCTTCCATGTCAGCAAAATGAGGTTGCATGACAGCAGTCTGAGCTTCCACTGCAATACTCAGACTGCTGGTGCTGCATCCACCCAAGGCTGAATTGCTGGTCGGCTCCACAGGTGTGTTGATGGTGGCCAGCCATTCCATGTTGGAAAGGATGGGTTCTGTACAAAGCCCTGTGCCAAATTAGTGCTGGACCCCGCCGTGCTCCTTGACATTGAATGCAGGCTTTCCAGTGCAAAAAGCATTTGGGTGTGTACACCCATTAGTCTTCTTCTGTAGCCTGGCCCATCGACGTCCTCATCTGAGTCCTCTGCAGCAGAACTAGTGTGTGACCTCGCCCTCCACCAAGCTGGCACCTGTACTATCATTTCCTCAGCATTGCCCCAGCGCACTTGTGCCTGATGTCTCACTCCGTGCAGATCCCGCCTCTATCCAATCCATTAAATTACGCGCAGTGTCAGTCTCTGAGATGGTGGCTGCCACTGTGATATTGAGTGACAGAGTCTCTTCATCTTCACTGTTTCCTTCCTCTTCCTCCACTGCCTGTGCAGGGTCCAGCTCTTGAGTATCTGAAATGAAAAAGGGACGAGGTTTGGATTGTGGTGAAGAGAGAGAGGGGGGAAAGTAAGAAGTGCATGCTTACACCTTCTGCAGCTTGTAAGTCAGAAGAGTTTGAGGGATGAGGGAGAAGTGGGATGAGAGAAGGAAGATTAGGTATGCGGATAACTTCACCTTCAATGGCTTCAGCCCCGCCGGTGGCCACAACCTCAGCAATGGCTCTTCCCATAATGACCAGCGCTGTCTCCTCCATGTGGGTTAAATCACTCAGGCACGCCTCACCCCCTCCAATTAGTTCCTGCTGCCTCCTGTTATCCTGCAAGAAAGAGGGAAGTGTGTCAGTGAATGCCGTACAACATATTTGGGTGATATGGTTGTCATGGCTGAACAGCTGCCATTGAGTGTAAGCTTTGAAATATGTGTTGAGGCTTGCAACAATACAGACAGGACGTGTGTGAGGGTGAGGTAAAGATATGAATGTTAGGTGTGAGTCCTGATTGATAGAGATTGTTGGTAGGTGAGTGATGGGGCTGTAGTGAATTGAGAAGTGAATGAGGCTAGTGGTGCAGTTGGTAGATGCACTCACTGACCTTGACAAATCGTGTGAGATAGTTAGACTTCTTCCTGCACTGCATCCACATCCTTGGGGCTACACTCCTGGCATTGACCTCCTCCGCTATCTCTTGCCACCACCTTCTGAGCATGTATTTGGAGGCCTCCTCCCCATCTGAGGATACAGCACATCTCTCCTTTCCACCTCTTCCAGCAAGACCTCTAGTGCAGTGCCCCAAAACCTTTGTGCAAGCTCTCTCGCATGGCCAACCATGGTTGTTCCTTCCAAAGGATAATATTCAGAAAGATCCCAGCACCACCAGCAAGTGAAATGCACCTCCTCTTTAAGAGGTGCAGGCTAGCTTTAAGTAGACACCAACGATATTGGGGCCCATGTTGATGCGTGCAGCCAATGAACAGCGTGGGGAGTGCTGGCTGTACACAGAAATCATCATAGGCAGTCCCTCAAAATGAGGATGACTTGCTTCCACGCCAAAAAAGGATGAGTGCACAGGTGTTTCAATGAAGGACCTAATATTCCAGGTCCCGAACTACATGTTGTAGGGTGGAAGATGCCTGTGCGTGCACACCAGCCACCACATGGTCTTGGTCCACTGGCAACGATTAACCAAGACGATTGGAGACCTAGTGCCCACATATGTCGCAGTGTGGGCTGGCCCGTGCTGCCCCTGGGCCCACGCCGCTTCTGGCTCCGAACGCTCGCCTCTAATGGGCCCCGATCGCATCGCTCCACGATCTCTCGCCGCTCCTTCGCCCCGACCTCTCCGCTCCTGCAGTTCCAGCCCACGCTCCAATCCACGACCTGGACCTTGATGATGTCCAATCCAGTTGCCCTCTTTGCTGCCATCGCCCTCCTGCACCAGCTCGCGCTGTACCTTGCAGTGGCACGCTGCCACGCTGCCCATGGCCGCCGCTCGATGCTCCTTTTATGGCCCCGACCTGCCGAAATCAGGGCAATGTGCTGGCAGCACAAAGTTGGCGTCCTGCCTGCATTTAAATCAACGGGTGCAGGTTAATCGTGCATTGCATTCCCTGCGTCCATATTTGGGGCGTATCCAATTTAACCCCCCTAGAACTTTAATGTTGATCCAGCAGACTGCCCCAAATGTTTTAAACTTTAATTTTAAATTTGGAAAGTTTGCAGTTGAGGAAGTGCTACAACCAGGAGCCTCAACACACCCACCTCACGCCCATCTCAGACCCAAAGTGAAATCCCCCAATTGACGACAGTTTGGGTCTGATTACACCGCATATTTTATGTCAGTTTGAAGCCCAGACCACTATGCAGCAGCACAAAGGTGCAGCATGGCTGCCCTATTAATGATTGAAGACACAATGACACAAAAACCCAAACTGCTAACCCATTTGATCTCAAACACCTCATACAGAAACCAAGCTTGAAGGTGGAGCCTCGCCTCATGCTGTGAATGTCACAGTGTACATGATTAATAATTGCTTTGCACACACAAACAACACCACAACCCACATGCACTCAATGCAAAGCGATATGCAAAGTGCTAGTCACACTTTAACAGGAAACTGGCACAATTCCAGGCTGTTGCAAGTTGCTTATTTACTAGTGCCATTTTAGTTCAGACTATGAGAGACTGGTGTCCCTGGGTCATCCCTTAGTGTTTACACTGCTAAATCCAGCTCCCCGAGCAGCAACAACATGCATTTATATCTTCTTTTTAGGCGGTCCCTCGAACCGAGGATGACTTGCTTCCACACCAAAAAGGGATGAGTTCACAGGTGTTTCAATGAAGGAAACGTTATAAGGACACCCTCAAAGCCTCCCTGATAAAGTGCAACATCCCCACCGACACCTGGGCATTCCTGGCCAAAGACCGCCCTAATTGGAGGAAGTGCATCCGGGAGGGCGCTGAGCACCTCGAGTCTCATCGCCGAGAGCATGCAGAAATCAAGTGCAGGCAGCAGAAAGAGCGTGTGGCAAACCTGTCCAGCCCACCCTTTCCCTCAACAACTGTCTGTCCCACCTGTGACAAGGACTGTGGTTCTCGTATTGGACTGTTCAGCCACCTAAGGACTCATTTTTAGAGTGGAAGCAAGTCTTCCTCGATTCTGAGGGACTGCCTATGATGATGATGATATTCCAGGTCCCGAACTACATCTTGAAGGGTGGAAGATGCCTGTGCGTGGAATTGCTTAATGTGTGGTGGCCGTTGCACACCAGCCACCACACGGGCTTGACAGAGCTAGGTCTTGATCCAGTGGCAGGAATTAACCAAGACGACTGGAGACCAGCTCTGCTGCACAGATCTATCGCAGTGTGTGCTGGCCCGTGCTGCCCCTGGGCCCTCGCCTCTTCTGGCCCCGAACTCACGCCTCTCCTGGGCCCCGATCACGTCGCTCTGCAATCTCTCGCCGCTCCTGCTGTACCTGCCCACAGTCCAATCACCGACCTGGGTTATGGTGACATCCAATCTGGTCGCCCTCTTCACAGCCGTCGTCCTCCTGGATGGGCTCGCGCTGTACCCTGGAGTGGTTTGCCTTTAAATGGAGTGAGTGCATTTATATAGCACCTTTAACGCAGTAAAGCATCCCTAGATACTTCACAGGCGCGTAATCAGTCAAAAGTTGACACCGAGCCGAAGAAGGAGGCATTAGAAGAGACGACCAAAAGATTGATCGAAGGAGTATATTTTAAGGAGCATCTCAAAGGGGCAGAAGGAGAGGCGAAGAGATTTTAGGGGGGGAATTCCAGAGAGGGTCCAGGCATCTGAAGGCACAGCCGCCAATGGTGTGGCGAAGGAAGTGGGGGATACAGAAGAGGCCAGAATTGGAGAATCACAGAATTTTCAGAGAGTTGTAGGGCTGGCGGAGGTTATAGAGACTCACGGACCCATTAAAGCTGGGTCTACAAGTCTGCCACTGTAAAAGGGAGCGAGATTTAAAAGTGCCAACACTAGGATCTGGCTCACAGATGCCAGCCTCTCAGAATCGGAACTAAATCAGTGGCAGTCTATGGTGTTTCGCTCCATTTCCAGAATCAACGTACATTCAAATCATTTGAAACATCATACAGTGTGGTGTAATTTAAACAAGTATTTCATTCAGCTGTTTTCAATTAACATTCAAAGAGATATTTTTACAGTACAATATTACAAAATTTAGCTTTAATAACAACCTCATCGTATTTATATAGCGCCTTTAACATGGTAAAACGTCCCACGGCGCTTCACAGAGTGTTATAAGACAAAAATTTGACACCGAGCCATATAAGAAATTAGATGACCAAAAGTTTGATAAAAAAGAGGTATGTCTTAAGCAGTACGTAATAAACTGTAGGTAATAAACAGTAAGGTGAACAAACATTAAGCTTTAATTTAATCTTCACCTCCAGAAATAAAATGTTATTATTTTCATGTGTAACAGGAAAACTACCTCAACTAGTTTCAACATTGCAACACTAATGTAGTGTATGTACAGTGTTTGGAGGGCTACATAAACAGCATAAACCAGGCCTGGGAATCTTTGTGACAAAACGCTTTGTGAGGTTGTGGATCTATGGAGTGATTAAGTAACATCCATATGCCGCGTCTGAGCTCTCCGGTCTGGCTGAGTTGCCAGTTGAGTAGTGAAAATATAGACTGCAAAAAAATATCAAGCTTGCCTGCAGACAATCGAGGGTTTTAAAAAGGACAAAACATGAGTTCAGCTCCGCAAGCTATTTGTTAATGAAATCATTTACAGACGATCTGCAAGATGAATGGTTTATGTCCACTGTCAGACACTGGTTCTATTGTCAATGCCTGATTACAGCGGGAGGGGTGGGTGTAGACACAGCAGTTATGATAAACTGACCATGCAAAGGAGAACATTTCAGCTGTTCCATTTTTATATTCCCCAAATCTGGTAATTAACACAATCAACAACTGGATTAGAATTCGGTAATGACAGACATTCTATTTGCATGGAACATATTTTTTTTATTGCATTGGGATAAATTAAGGCCGGAGGTTTTGCAGATAAACCAAGATCACGGTCAACAGGAATGTTAGAATCGTTATAATTAAAGTTGAAGTATTCCTTTTTGAGTTTACTTTTCTTTTCCCCTTCTAATTTTCTACCCTCTTCTTCTGGTTGTGATGACGCTTGCCAGGCTTCTGCTCCAGCTGTGCCAACAGTGCTCCAGTATGTCACCTAACTGACCATCCTTCATGCTTGAGTCTAGTTCAGTTGGTTAGTCACCCATGGCAGAGGCAACACAGCCACAGAAGGATCAGGAAAGGACAAAAGCATCCGCTTGATCGGCACCCCATCCACCACCTTCAACATTTACTCCCTCCACCACCGGCACACCGTGGCTGCAGTGTGTACCACCTACAAGACACACTGCAGCAACTCGCCAAGGCACCGCCTAGAAGGACAAGGGCAGCAGGCACATGGGAACACCACCACCTCCACGTTCCCCTCCAAATCACACACCATTCTGACTTGGAAATATATCGGCCGTTCCTTCATCGTCGCTGGGTCAGAATCCTGGAACTCCCTCCCTAACAGCACTGTGGGAGCACCTTCACCGCACGGACTGCAGTGGCTCAAGAAGGCGGCTCACCACCACCTTCACAAGGGCAATTAGGGATGGGCAATAAATGCCGGCCTTGCCAGCGACGCCCACGTCCCGTGAATGAATTTTTAAAAAATCTGACAGCCTTTTGCAGCAGCAATTTTCGCTTGATAGTACGCAAGACTGCCAGAGGTGCTGAGGGCTAATGCAGCAGCAGGACTGCTGCCCTGGTTGAGATGCTAATTCAGCACAGACAAAGGGCCAAAACCTGATCCTTTCCAGCCTTGATGAATTGCCAGCAGACCATTACCAGCTCATTAAGACATTGGGGACCTCTGTAGTTTGTTTACCCAAAGTTACACACTGAAATTATTCTATTTAATACTTTGTGCCTTTTAATTTTGTAGCAAGTCTCTTATGTGGCACTTTATTAAACGCCTTCAAAGTCAATGTATACAATATTTGCAATCCATTTAACCATACTGAGATTCTCTCAAAATAAAACTCAATTGTTAGTCGAGCACTGCCTGCCATTTACAAGTCCATGATGACCAATCCTGATTTAGCGTTTGCTTAACTTCGTGTCAGTCTTCACTCAGTTGCCTCCAAATCAGAAGGTTTGGGTTCAAGCCCCACTTCAGAAGCTTAAATGCATCATTTAGGTTGATCTTCAGTGCAGTGCAGGAGGACAACGGCAGCGAAGGGTGACATCATCAAGGTTCAGGAAAGTGATTGGACTGTGGGCAGATACAGCAGGAGCGGCGAGGTCAGGCCGAAGGAGCGGCGAGACACTGTGGAGGGATGTGATTGGGGCCCAGGACAGGCGTGAGCTCGGGGCCAGGGGCCTAGGGGCAGCACGGGCCAGCCCACACTGCGATATGTGTGCGCACTAGGTCCGTGCAGCAGAGCAGGTCTCCAGTCGTCTTGAATAACCTTTGCCACTGGACCAAGACCTAGCTCTGTCAAGCCCGTGTGGTGGCTGGTGTGCAACGGTCACCACACGTTAAAAAAATCCACAAACAGGCATCTTCCACCCTTCAGGATATAGTTTAGGATCTGGAATATTAGGTTCTTCATTGAAACACCTATGAACTCATCCTTTTTTGGCGTGGAAGCAAGTCATCCTCGTTTCGAGGGACTGCCTATGATGATGATGATCATGACTGCGAGTATTTTTGTGGCGGAGGAGCGGCGAATGAGGGTACGGGGCCCAGAAGAGGCGAGGGCCCAGGGGCAGCACGGGCCAGCCCACACCGCGATATGTGTACGCACTAGGTCCGTGCAGTAGAGCAGGTCTCCAGTCGTACTGGTTAACCCTTGCCACTGGATGAAGGCCTAGCTCTGTCGAGCCCGTGTGGTGGCTGATGTGCAACGGTCACCACACATTAAAAAAATCCACGCACAGGCATCTTCCACCCCTTCAATCGGAGTTCAGGACGGAATATCGGGTCCTTCATTGAAACATCTGTGAACTCTTGTGGAAGCAAGTCATCCTCGTTCGAGGGACCGCCTATGATGATGATGATAATGAAAATTGCTTCATTCTAATTTACCTATTTAGTAGACTGAACTCTGACTCACCATTTCTAGAACAACACCTATGAGTGACATGCATTTATTTCAGGACTGAAATGTTAAATATGAGCAAACATAAAAGTTTTACTAATGTAAAAGGAGTGGAAGCTATATTACAGTTGTATAAAGCTTCAGTTAGACCCCAGTTCAGTTCTGGGAGGATACATTAGCCTTGGAGGGGGTGCAGTGCAGATTTGCCAGAATGATACCTGGGATAAAAGGGTTAAATTATGAGGACAGGTTTCGTAGACTAGGCGTGCATTCCCTTGCGTATAGAAGTTAGGTGGGGCTGTAATTGAGATGTTTCAGGTGATTAAAGGAGTGGATAGGGTAGATAGAGAAAAACTATTTCCTCTGGCGGGGGAGTCCAGAACAAGGGGACATAACCTTAAAATTAGAGCTAGGCTGCTCAGGGGTAATGTCACAAAACACTTCCTCAAACAAAGGGTAGTGGAAATCTGAATTTTTCTCCCTCAATAAACTGTTGAGGCTGAGAAAGAAAGACTTGCATTGATATAGCACCTTTCACAACCACTGGACGACTCAAAACACTTTACAGCCAATGAAGTGCTTTTGGATGTGGTCACTGTTATAATGTGGGAAACACGGCAGCCAATTTGTGCACAGCAAGCTCCCACAAACAGCCAAGTGATAATGAACAGATAATCTGTTTTTTTAATGTTGATTGAGAGATAAATATTGGCCAGGACACCAGGGATAACTCTCCTTCTCTCCTTTGAAATAGTGCCATGGGATCTTTTACATCCACCTGAGAGAGCAGATGGGGACTCGGTTTAACATTTCATCTGAAAGACGGCACCTCCAACAGTGCAGCACTCCCTCGGCACTGCACTGGACTGTCAGCCTAGATTTATGTGCTCTAGTTCTTGTAGTGGGACTATGATCTCACAACCTTCTGGCTCAGAGGCGAGTGTGCTACCCACTGAGCCACAGCTGACACTAGGGTTCAATTGAAAATGTTAAAACTGAGACTGATAGATTTTTGTTAAGCAGGGTTATTAAGGGTTACGGAACAATGGCGGGTGGATGGAGTTCAGATACAGATTAGCCATAATTTAATTGAATGGCGGAACAGGCTCGAGGAGCTGAATGACCTACTCTTGTTCCTATGCTAAATATCATTGGCCAAAATATCTATCTTACATAAGGGCATACATGTTGTTTGCACCGGAGAATCTATTTTTGGGCCCTGTGTTGACCTGTACCCCAGAAGAGTTAGCATCTTTGGGGAGTAGAGAAAAAGAAAACAATTAGAAAAAAGTAACAAACTGAGTTATTTTGGTTTATTTGGAAAACATAAAATATATCTAATCTATATTCAGCAATAGAAATGTTTCAAAATTAACCTATTTAAATTTTGTATATTCAACAACTTGTTATTTTCAAAGTGCCCGCAAAACAACTATCTCTTGAACACCTCTATTGTTACATCTGTTAAAAATCAAGCATGTTAAAACAGAGCTCCTCTGATGGCGTGGTGAGTTGATTCAGTGGCTAACTGGCGTATTCGAGTCATATTTGATCCACTCTCTGGCTTGCGCAACAGTGGAGGTGCTAAGATTGACCTCTGCACGCTCGCATTGGAGAGTGGAAAATTGTCCCCGGGTTCCCACTCCTCCTCGCTATCCTGTGATCCCTGCTGAAAGGTCGCCTGCAGTCAAATAACCCGTGGACAGCCACTGTCAATTCTCTTGCATGAATTATAGCCACTTGGTCTAACTACTAGAGGGCACTGATGCCTCTAAACAGAGGAGGAGAGGAAAACATTCTCTGCATTACATCCGATTAGTAATCATTGCAAAATCATTTTCACTACCTTCTCTGAGAAGTGTTGGGAGATGTGGGGAAAACACGTTCAATCAGACGTAACAGGAAATACAGCTGCATACTTTTTCCTGTAGCTGATAAGCTGAACCTGTTCAAAACTGTAAAAGAAAATTGAAGCCCATGCCAAGACTAAATGGGGTCTTCAAACTATTTTGCCTTGCAAAACAAATGTTCTTGAAAGCGTAGTTCTTGAAGTGCTATAATAAACCAAGGCTACAATGTGTTGTGCAACTCCAGAACCTCTCATTGTTCAACTATAGAATGATGCTGACTTTTTCTGCTTCCTTTGTTTAACATTCGCTGCAGGCAGGATATCCGTCAGACTCGCCCATCTGCTTTATCTTAATGCTGCGCATTCAGATGTGGTCCGAATTTGCACCAGAATCAGAGCTACTGTACCTCGCAAATGCTATGTCTCAGGAACTTATTAAAATAATGACCTTCAAATGTTTTGATGAGTTTAATGGCAGAGGATAAGGTTTCAAATAATAAAGCACCATTCAAGTTTCATTATTTTTAAATCTTCTCCATTCAATAATAATCTGTTACACAAGCCAGCATTAAGTTTACAAACTGCTCCTGAGTCAACATAACAACTTGCGTTTATATAGCACCGTTAACATAGAGAAATGTCCCAAGATGCTTCACGGAAGCCTTATCAACAAAACATATGGCTGCTGAGCCAAAGAACGAGATATTAGGAGGAATGACTAAAAGCTTAGTCAAAGAGATATATTTTAAAGAGGATCTTAAGGGAGGAAAGGGAGGTGGAGAGGCGGAGAGGTTTAGGGAGGGAATTCCAGAGTGTAGGATCTAGGCTGCTGAAGACACGGCCGCCAATGGTGGGGCAAAGGGACTGTCAGCAAGGGCAGACATCGATGACGAGGTCCAACACCGCCTTCGGTCGCCTGAGGAAGAGAGTATTTGAAGACCAGGCCTCAAATCTGGTACCAAGCTTATGGTCTACAGGGCAGTAGTGATACCCGCCCTCCTGTGTACAGCGGAAGGAGCGTGCGGCAAACCAGGCTTCCCACCCACCCTTTCCTTCAACCACTGTCTGCCCCACCTGTGACAGAGACTGTAATTCCCGCATTGGACTGTTCAGCCACCTGAAAACTCACTTTTAGAGTGGAAGCAAATCTTCCTCGGTTTCGAGGGGCTGCCTATGGTGATGAAAGGGATTGGGCAATTCACAAGG